>NW_024609880.1:106178627-106778627 GCF_016920785.2 Ixodes scapularis | reverse complement strand
GAAGCCATATTTTTTTGGATTATCGAAGCAGGAACCAACTCTGCCTTATTGACGAGAGTAGAGATGAACTACAGGTGGGGTCTTCAGAGAGAGGGCATCCCGTGAGCATGAGTGAACGGTTTTTCAATCTAGACGCATCCACGCTAGAAACTTCGTGTGATGTTAGTCGCCATATTGTATTGCTCATGAAAACATTCTGAAATTGATCTGAAGCCATATTTTTTTGGATTATCGAAGCAGGAACCAACTCTGCCTTATTAACGAGAGTAGAGATGAACTACAAGTGGGGTCTTCAGAGAGAGGGCTTCCCGTGAGCGTGAGTGAACGGTTTTTCAATCCAGATGCATCCACGCTAGAAACTTCGTTTGATGTTAGTCGCCATATTGTATTGCTCATGAAAACATTCTGAAATTGATCTGAAGCCATATTTTTTGGATTATCGAAGCAGAAACCAACTCTGCCTTATTAACGAGAGTAGAGATGAACTACAAGTGGGGTCTTCAGAGAGAGGGCTTCCCGTGAGCATGAGTGAACGGTTTTTCAATCCAGATGCATCCACGCTAGAAACTTCGTTTGATGTTAGTCGCCATATTGTATTGCTCATGAAAACATTCTGAAATTGATCTGAAGCCATATTTTTTGGATTATCGAAGCAGAAACCAACTCTGCCTTATTAACGAGAGTAGAGATGAACTACAAGTGGGGTCTTCAGAGAGAGGGCTTCCCGTGAGCGTGAGTGAACGGTTTTTCAATCCAGACGCATCCACGCTAGAAACTTTGTTTGATGCAAGTTTGATGTTAGTCGCCATATTGTATTGCTCATGAAACCATTCTGAAATTGATCTGAAGCCATATTTTTTTGGATTATCGAAGCAGGAACCAACTCTGCCTTATTAACGAGAGTAGAGATGAACTACAAGTGGGGTCTTCAGAGAGAGGGCTTCCCGTGAGCGTGAGTGAACGGTTTTTCAATCCAGACGCATCCACGCTAGAAACTTCGTTTGATGTTAGTCGCCATATTGTATTGCTGATGAAAGCATTCTGAAATTGATCTGAAGCCATATTTTTTGGATTATCGAAGCAGAAACCAACTCTGCCTTATTAACGAGAGTAGAGATGAACTACAAGTGGGGTCTTCAGAGAGAGGGCTTCCCGTGAGCGTGAGTGAACGGTTTTTCAATCCAGACGCATCCACGCTAGAAACTTCGTGTGATGTTAGTCGCCATATTGTATTGCTCATGAAAACATTCTGAAATTGATCTGAAGCCATATTTTTTGGATTATCGAAGCAGAAACCAACTCTGCCTTATTAACGAGAGTAGAGATGAACTACAAGTGGGGTCTTCAGAGAGAGGGCTTCCCGTGAGCGTGAGTGAACGGTTTTTCAATCTAGACGCATCCACGCTAGAAACTTCGTTTGATGTTAGTCGCCATATTGTATTGCTCATGAAAACATTCTGAAATTGATCTGAAGCCATATTTTTTGGATTATCGAAGCAGGAACTCTGCCTTATTAACGAGTAGAGAGGACCTACAAGTGGGGTCTTCAGAGAGAGGGCTTCCCGTGAGAGTGAGTGAACGGGTTTTCAATCCAGACGCATCCACGCTAGAAACTTCGTTTGATGCAAGTTTGATGTTAGTCGCCATAATGTATTGCTCATGAAACCATTCTGAAATTGATCTGAAGCCATATTTTTTTGGATTATCGAAGCAGGAACCAACTCTGCCTTATTAACGAGAGTAGAGATGAACTACAAGCGGGGTCTTCAGAGAGAGGACTTCCCGTGAGCATGTGTGAACGGTTTTTCAATCTACACGCATCCACGCTAGAAACTTCGTGTGATGTTAGTCGCCATATTGTATTGCTCATGAAAACATTCTGAAATTGATCTGAAGCCATATTTTTTTGGATTATCGAAGCAGGAACCAACTCTGCCTTATTAACGAGAGTAGAGATGAACTACAAGTGGGGTCTTCAGAGAGAGGGCTTCCCGTGAGCGTGAGTGAACGGTTTTTCAATCCAGACGCATCCACGCTAGAAACTTCGTTTGATGTTAGTCGCCATATTGTATTGCTCATGAAAGCATTCTGAAATTGATCTGAAGCCATATTTTTTGGATTATCGAAGCAGAAACCAACTCTGCCTTATTAACGAGAGTAGAGATGAACTACAAGTGGGGTCTTCAGAGAGAGGGCTTCCCGTGAGCGTGAGTGAACGGTTTTTCAATCCAGACGCATCCACGCTAGAAACTTCGTGTCATGTTAGTCGCCATATTGTATTGCTCATGAAAACATTCTGAAATTGATCTGAAGCCATATTTTTTTGGATTATCGAAGCAGGAACCAACTCTGCCTTATTAACGAGAGTAGAGATGAACTACAAGTGGGGTCTTCAGAGAGGGGGCTTCCCGTGAGCGTGAGTGAACGGTTTTTCAATCCAGATGTATCCACGCTAGAAACTTCGTTTGATGTTAGTCGCCATATTGTTTTGCTCATGAAAACATTCTGAAATTGATCTGAAGCCATATTTTTTGGATTATCGAAGCAGGAACTCTGCCTTATTAACGAGTAGAGAAGTACTACAAGTGGGGTCTTCAGAGAGAGGGCTTCCCGTGAGAGTGAGTGAACGGGTTTTCAATCCAGACGCATCCACGCTAGAAACTTCGTTTGATGCAAGTTTGATGTTAGTCGCCATAATGTATTGCTCATGAAACCATTCTGAAATTGATCTGAAGCCATATTTTTTTGGATTATCGAAGCAGGAACCAACTCTGCCTTATTAACGAGAGTAGAGATGAACTACAAGCGGGGTCTTCAGAGAGAGGACTTCCCGTGAGCATGTGTGAACGGTTTTTCAATCTACACGCATCCACGCTAGAAACTTCGTGTGATGTTGGTCGCCTTATTGTATTGCTCATGAAAACATTCTGAAATTGATCTGAAGCCATATTTTTTTGGATTATCGAAGCAGGAACCAACTCTGCCTTATTAACGAGAGTAGAGATGAACTACAAGTGGGGTCTTCAGAGAGAGGGCTTCCCGTGAGCGTGAGTGAACGGTTTTTCAATCCAGACGCATCCACGCTAGAAACTTCGTGTGATGTTAGTCGCCATATTGTATTGCTCATGAAAACATTCTGAAATTGATCTGAAGCCATATTTTTTGGATTATCGAAGCAGAAACCAACTCTGCCTTATTAACGAGAGTAGAGATGAACTACAAGTGGGGTCTTCAGAGAGAGGGCTTCCCGTGAGCGTGAGTGAACGGTTTTTCAATCTAGACGCATCCACGCTAGAAACTTCGTTTGATGTTAGTCGCCATATTGTATTGCTCATGAAAACATTCTGAAATTGATCTGAAGCCATATTTTTTGGATTATCGAAGCAGGAACTCTGCCTTATTAACGAGTAGAGAGGAACTACAAGTGGGGTCTTCAGAGAGAGGGCTTCCCGTGAGCGTGAGTGAACGGGTTTTCAATCCAGACGCATCCACGCTAGAAACTTCGTTTGATGCAAGTTTGATGTTAGTCGCCATAATGTATTGCTCATGAAACCATTCTGAAATTGATCTGAAGCCATATTTTTTTGGATTATCGAAGCAGGAACCAACTCTGCCTTATTAACGAGAGTAGAGATGAACTACAAGCGGGGTCTTCAGAGAGAGGGCTTCCCGTGAGCATGAGTGAACGGTTTTTCAATCTAGACGCATCCACGCTAGAAACTTCGTGTGATGTTAGTCGCCATATTGTATTGCTCATGAAAACATTCTGAAATTGATCTGAAGCCATATTTTTTTGGATTATCGAAGCAGGAACCAACTCTGCCTTATTAACGAGAGTAGAGATGAACTACAAGTGGGGTCTTCAGAGAGAGGGCTTCCCGTGAGCGTGAGTGAACGGTTTTTCAATCCAGATGCATCCACGCTAGAAACTTCGTTTGATGTTAGTCGCCATATTGTATTGCTCATGAAAACATTCTGAAATTGATCTGAAGCCATATTTTTTGGATTATCGAAGCAGAAACCAACTCTGCCTTATTAACGAGAGTAGAGATGAACTACAAGTGGGGTCTTCAGAGAGAGGGCTTCCCGTGAGCATGAGTGAACGGTTTTTCAATCCAGATGCATCCACGCTAGAAACTTCGTTTGATGTTAGTCGCCATATTGTATTGCTCATGAAAACATTCTGAAATTGATCTGAAGCCATATTTTTTGGATTATCAAAGCAGAAACCAACTCTGCCTTATTAACGAGAGTAGAGATGAACTACAAGTGGGGTCTTCAGAGAGAGGGCTTCCCGTGAGCGTGAGTGAACGGTTTTTCAATCCAGACGCATCCACGCTAGAAACTTTGTTTGATGCAAGTTTGATGTTAGTCGCCATATTGTATTGCTCATGAAACCATTCTGAAATTGATCTGAAGCCATATTTTTTTTGGATTATCGAAGCAGGAACCAACTCTGCCTTATTAACGAGAGTAGAGATGAACTACAAGTGGGGTCTTCAGAGAGAGGGCTTCCCGTGAGCGTGAGTGAACGGTTTTTCAATCCAGACGCATCCACGCTAGAAACTTCGTTTGATGTTAGTCGCCATATTGTATTGCTCATGAAAGCATTCTGAAATTGATCTGAAGCCATATTTTTTGGATTATCGAAGCAGAAACCAACTCTGCCTTATTAACGAGAGTAGAGGTGAACTACAAGTGGGGTCTTCAGAGAGAGGGCTTCCCGTGAGCGTGAGTGAACGGTTTTTCAATCCAGACGCATCCACGCTAGAAACTTCGTGTGATGTTAGTCGCCATATTGTATTGATCATGAAAACATTCTGAAATTGATCTGAAGCCATATTTTTTGGATTATCGAAGCAGAAACCAACTCTGCCTTATTAACGAGAGTAGAGATGAACTACAAGTGGGGTCTTCAGAGAGGGGGCTTCCCGTGAGCGTGAGTGAACGGTTTTTCAATCTAGACGCATCCACGCTAGAAACTTCGTTTGATGTTAGTCGCCATATTGTATTGCTCATGAAAACATTCTGAAATTGATCTGAAGCCATATTTTTTGGATTATCGAAGCAGGAACTCTGCCTTATTAACGAGTAGAGAGGAACTACAAGTGGGGTCTTCAGAGAGAGGGCTTCCCGTGAGAGTGAGTGAACGGGTTTTCAATCCAGACGCATCCACGCTAGAAACTTCGTTTGATGCAAGTTTGATGTTAGTCGCCATATTGTATTGCTCATGAAAACATTCTGAAATTGATCTGAAGCCATATTTTTTGGATTATCGAAGCAGAAACCAACTCTGCCTTATAACGAGAGTAGAGATGAACTACAAGTGGGGTCTTCAGAGAGAGGGCTTCCCGTGAGCGTGAGTGAACGGTTTTTCAATCTTGACGCATCCACGCTAGAAACTTCGTTTGATGTTAGTCGCCATATTGTATTGCTCGTGAAAACATTCTTTTTTGGATTATCGAAGCAGGAACTCTGCCTTATTAACGAGTAGAGAGGAACTACAAGTGGGGTCTTCAGAGAGAGGGCTTCCCGTGAGCTTGAGTGAACGGTTTTTCAATGCAGACGCATCCACGCTAGAAACTTCGTTTGATGTTAGTCGCCATATTGTATTGCTCATGAAAACATTCTGAAATTGATCTGAAGCCATATTTTTTGGATTATCGAAGCAGGAACTCTGCCTTATTAACGAGTAGAGAGGAACTACAAGTGGGGTCTTCAGAGAGAGGGCTTCCCGTGAGCGTGAGTGAACGGTTTTTCAATCCAGACGCATCCACGCTAGAAACTTTGTTTGATGCAAGTTTGATGTTAGTCGCCATATTGTATTGCTCATGAAACCATTCTGAAATTGATCTGAAGCCATATTTTTTTGGATTATCGAAGCAGGAACCAACTCTGCCTTATTAACGAGAGTAGAGATGAACTACAAGTGGGGTCTTCAGAGAGAGGGCTTCCCGTGAGCGTGAGTGAACGGTTTTTCAATCCAGACGCATCCACGCTAGAAACTTCGTTTGATGTTAGTCGCCATATTGTATTGCTGATGAAAGCATTCTGAAATTGATCTGAAGCCATATTTTTTGGATTATCGAAGCAGAAACCAACTCTGCCTTATTAACGAGAGTAGTGATGAACTACAAGTGGGGTCTTCAGAGAGAGGGCTTCCCGTGAGCGTGAGTGAACGGTTTTTCAATCCAGACGCATCCACGCTAGAAACTTCGTGTGATGTTAGTCGCCATATTGTATTGCTCATGAAAACATTCTGAAATTGATCTGAAGCCATATTTTTTGGATTATCGAAGCAGAAACCAACTCTGCCTTATTAACGAGAGTAGAGATGAACTACAAGTGGGGTCTTCAGAGAGAGGGCTTCCCGTGAGCGTGAGTGAACGGTTTTTCAATCTAGACGCATCCACGCTAGAAACTTCGTTTGATGTTAGTCGCCATATTGTATTGCTCATGAAAACATTCTGAAATTGATCTGAAGCCATATTTTTTGGATTATCGAAGCAGGAACTCTGCCTTATTAACGAGTAGAGAGGAACTACAAGTGGGGTCTTCAGAGAGAGGGCTTCCCGTGAGAGTGAGTGAACGGGTTTTCAATCCAGACGCATCCACGCTAGAAACTTCGTTTGATGCAAGTTTGATGTTAGTCGCCATAATGTATTGCTCATGAAACCATTCTGAAATTGATCTGAAGCCATATTTTTTTGGATTATCGAAGCAGGAACCAACTCTGCCTTATTAACGAGAGTAGAGATGAACTACAAGCGGGGTCTTCAGAGAGAGGACTTCCCGTGAGCATGTGTGAACGGTTTTTCAATCTACACGCATCCACGCTAGAAACTTCGTGTGATGTTAGTCGCCATATTGTATTGCTCATGAAAACATTCTGAAATTGATCTGAAGCCATATTTTTTTGGATTATCGAAGCAGGAACCAACTCTGCCTTATTAACGAGAGTAGAGATGAACTACAAGTGGGGTCTTCAGAGAGAGGGCTTCCCGTGAGCGTGAGTGAACGGTTTTTCAATCCAGACGCATCCACGCTAGAAACTTCGTTTGATGTTAGTCGCCATATTGTATTGCTCATGAAAGCATTCTGAAATTGATCTGAAGCCATATTTTTTGGATTATCGAAGCAGAAACCAACTCTGCCTTATTAACGAGAGTAGAGATGAACTACAAGTGGGGTCTTCAGAGAGAGGGCTTCCCGTGAGCGTGAGTGAACGGTTTTTCAATCCAGACGCATCCACGCTAGAAACTTCGTGTCATGTTAGTCGCCATATTGTATTGCTCATGAAAACATTCTGGCTGTGTTCCAAATCTTACTCAAATGGATCCGAGTTACTCCATCGGGTCGTGTCACGTCACAACACAGATAGAAAAGCGCTGGACGCGGGTAGGTTTTGGGACGCCAAGGTAGAAAACCTTTACCCTGGAGTAAGATCGAGTAAATTTTGGAACACGGCCTCTGAAATTGATCTGAAGCCATATTTTTTTGGATTATCGAAGCAGGAACCAACTCTGCCTTATTAACGAGAGTAGAGATGAACTACAAGTGGGGTCTTCAGAGAGGGGGCTTCCCGTGAGCGTGAGTGAACGGTTTTTCAATCCAGATGTATCCACGCTAGAAACTTCGTTTGATGTTAGTCGCCATATTGTTTTGCTCATGAAAACATTCTGAAATTGATCTGAAGCCATATTTTTTGGATTATCGAAGCAGAAACCAACTCTGCCTTATTAACGAGAGTAGAGATGAACTACAAGTGGGGTCTTCAGAGAGAGGGCTTCCCGTGAGCGTGAGTGAACGGTTTTTCAATCTAGACGCATCCACGCTAGAAACTTCGTTTGATGTTAGTCGCCATATTGTATTGCTCATGAAAACATTCTGAAATTGATCTGAAGCCATATTTTTTGGATTATCGAAGCAGGAACTCTGCCTTATTAACGAGTAGAGAGGAACTACAAGTGGGGTCTTCAGAGAGAGGGCTTCCCGTGAGCGTGAGTGAACGGTTTTTCAATCTATACGCATCCACGCTAGAAACTTCGTTTGATGTTAGTCGCCATATTGTATTGCTCATGAAAACATTCTGAAATTGA
Organism: Ixodes scapularis; assembly: GCF_016920785.2. NCBI lineage: Eukaryota > Metazoa > Arthropoda > Arachnida > Ixodida > Ixodidae > Ixodes > Ixodes scapularis. Next base: position 106,770,528 of record NW_024609880.1, on the reverse strand, counting down.
TCTGAAGCCATATTTTTTGGATTATCGAAGCAGAAACCAACTCTGCCTTATTAACGAGAGTAGAGATGAACTACAAGTGGGGTCTTCAGAGAGAGGGCTTCCCGTCAGCGTGAGTGAACGGTTTTTCAATCCAGACGCATCCACGCTAGAAACTTCGTGTCATGTTAGTCGCCATATTGTATTGCTCATGAAAACATTCTGAAATTGATCTGAAGCCATATTTTTTTGGATTATCGAAGCAGGAACCAACTCTGCCTTATTAACGAGAGTAGAGATGAACTACAAGTGGGGTCTTCAGAGAGGGGGCTTCCCGTGAGCGTGAGTGAACGGTTTTTCAATCCAGATGTATCCACGCTAGAAACTTCGTTTGATGTTAGTCGCCATATTGTTTTGCTCATGAAAACATTCTGAAATTGATCTGAAGCCATATTTTTTGGATTATCGAAGCAGGAACTCTGCCTTATTAACGAGTAGAGAGGAACTACAAGTGGGGTCTTCAGAGAGAGGGCTTCCCGTGAGAGTGAGTGAACGGGTTTTCAATCCAGACGCATCCACGCTAGAAACTTCGTTTGATGCAAGTTTGATGTTAGTCGCCATAATGTATTGCTCATGAAACCATTCTGAAATTGATCTGAAGCCATATTTTTTTGGATTATCGAAGCAGGAACCAACTCTGCCTTATTAACGAGAGTAGAGATGAACTACAAGCGGGGTCTTCAGAGAGAGGACTTCCCGTGAGCATGTGTGAACGGTTTTTCAATCTACACGTATCCACGCTAGAAACTTCGTGTGATGTTGGTCGCCTTATTGTATTGCTCATGAAAACATTCTGAAATTGATCTGAAGCCATATTTTTTTGGATTATCGAAGCAGGAACCAACTCTGCCTTATTAACGAGAGTAGAGATGAACTACAAGTGGGGTCTTCAGAGAGAGGGCTTCCCGTGAGCGTGAGTGAACGGTTTTTCAATCCAGACGCATCCACGCTAGAAACTTCGTGTGATGTTAGTCGCCATATTGTATTGCTCATGAAAACATTCTGAAATTGATCTGAAGCCATATTTTTTGGATTATCGAAGCAGAAACCAACTCTGCCTTATTAACGAGAGTAGAGATGAACTACAAGTGGGGTCTTCAGAGAGAGGGCTTCCCGTGAGCGTGAGTGAACCAACGAGCTTGAGTATTACCTTAGAGCGGTAAACCGGAACCCACTGCCTGCAGCGGAAATGGCACCCCCCCGATTGCCGCCATCTTGCCTGTTTGCCACATTAGTGATCACGTGACTTAAAGATGGCTGCGCCCAGAGGTGGGTCAGATCAGATTGGCCAGATCACGGTCAGCAGATGGGCTCTCTGGGGATGTGTTCCAATCTTACTCAAATAGACCCGAGTTATTCCGGCGAATCAAGTCACGTGACAAGACAGGTTGACGCGGGTAGGTTTTTGAACGCAACGGGTACAAGACCTTTTCCCAAGAGTGAGATAGAGTAAATTTTGGAACACGGCGACACGGCCGCCTGAATGGGAGCCACTGTAGTAGCCGAGCCGAGCGCGAGTGTGTGCGTGTGCGAGCTGGTCGGGGGCGGCTGGTGCGGCGACGGCGGCAACGGCGGTGCGAGTCGCATTGAACCGCGATGATCGTGCTGTGGGAGATTGGAAAATCTCCATGCGTGCTATGTTTGGCTAGGCAGACGATGAACAAATAGAGCCGGGTATGAACGTATGGCACAAGATCTAACCAGGTATGGGCACCGATCCGAATCGGTCGTAGTACATGTCAAACATCGCGTGGATATCTCGCATGAAAGTTTTGCATTCTCTCTGCACTCGACCTGCGGAATGTTCATTGCTCTTAAGGATAGGTACGCAGGGCATATGGAGTGTCTGCGATTGGAAGCCGAGAATGAATGCGTGAGAGGTTTTGGTGCTTTCGCGTGACTAAGGCTCGAGGATACGGTTGATCACGTCAGACGTTCCCGGCCGATTTTCTTTTACGTCCGACCCATATTAGGTTGCTATAGGTTGCCGTGCCCGTGGGGAACGGCACTGCTACCGTAAGTTCGCGCTGTGATTTGTAAGCATGGTCCTCGGAGTCCTGAGCCCTCGGCGCACACCAGGCGCCGTCTTCATATATAAGATCTCTACCGCGCATACGTCCGACGTACCTTTGAAAAAATCGGCCGAGTATGTCCAACGTATGTAAGGAATGCCTTCCGGGTACGTCCAAACTACCTTTAGACACAGCGTTAATTCTCTGCTTGCAAGGCGCCGGTAGTCGTCTGTAGGTGTCAACACGGCTGAGAATAGTTGATGGAAACCAATGTCGTTGGTCAAAGTTCTCAAGACAGTGCTTACTCGCTCGCGTCGAAGCTTGTGAACGGTTACACCTGAAACCACTTTATGTCTCTTTTTTTCGGATACAGCTTTTTCCGGGATACCAGCAAGCGCTACAGCTGTTGCGCCGTCTTGTTACAGAAGGACTGGGCATCCGCAGACACAAGTGCAGTCCTTCAACCACTGCTGGTGTCAAGTGCAGGAAAATAACAAGGGGCTCACAGATTTTTTACAGAGCAGCCGAGACAGCATAATGCTGGATTGTAACTCTGTTGTTACAGTGTCTTTCACCAAGCACAGCTGTTCCGGGGACGGCCACGTGCTGTCTTTTTGCCTGTTTGCTACGGTCGACACGGTGGAGGCAGGTCGTGACATTGCACGGACGGCTGGACACCGAAGCGACGCAGGCTGACCATCAACCTTCTCAAGGGTGACCCATCTTCAGCCTCCTGAGTACGCTGAAGGCATCATACTCACCTAGGTCTGGTGCCATTGCAGCAAAGCACTTCTGCGCTTCACGAGGCATGCTTGCTTCTCTTTTTATGACTTTCTCTCGGGGCTCTGTCAGCATCTTCTTTGACTCTTGCTTTTGTTCGAGCGGTCATTTGGATCGTGAGAGAAAATAGTCTGCAGGGACTGCTGTCCCTGTCCAATATAGTGCCTTTAGCTTTCAGTGACGTCTTTCAGAAGCGACTACTAACAAAAGTCTCCGCACTTTCTCTACACTGGCATGGATCGAAAGCATCCTTACACATATGTCACTCCAGAGGCACTCCTGTAGCTTCTGGCATACCAGAAAGACATCTAGTTGAACCATTGCTCCCTTTTGTGATTTTTTTTTTAAAAACTTGCCCTATCCTTGTCTTTTAGTGTTTTTCTTTTCTTCTTATGTCTGTGTCATTTACAGAGTCATATCAACCACACAAAACTTAATGTAACTTTGAAAGTTATGTAGACCTAAGTAATGGTTAGTTACACATCAAAATATCTGCCGACATTTGTTCACTGCTTACTCCATTAGCATGCTGCCTGCGATGCGTCTCCGACTGGTGTGTTTACCGATTCTGAAAAAGTGGTCCCTCAATTTCCTCTCGGTGACGTCATACAAGCGTCATGCTGTTGCCGGCCGCAATCCTGGCAGTGTCACAGCAGCGCGGGTGAACGTGACGGACGCCTGTTTTGCTGCAGGTCGCTCTTCAGTGTTGCAGTCCACGGAAGTTTTGGCAGCTAGAAGTTGGGACGCCCTGACGACAGCGACACTCGTGTTCGGTTGTTCTACTCGCAGCCTTTTCGTTAGCATTTCTACGACCAACCGCCAGAATCACGACATGCAACAGCATGACACTTTGGCTTCTGTGACGTCATGTGTTGCCACTTTGGGACCACTTTTGATGTATGGGCAGCATAGGACGCTAAACACACCGGTTGGAAACACGCTACGGACACCATACTATATATAACCTTGACATGGAATCTGTCTTGCACTGTGAATGTCTTGTACATTTCTCTCGCTACCTTCTCTGGAATGCCGTTTTCTGATTCAAAGCGCATCCTTGATTTCTTATGCTGTAACCTCCGTCTGGTTTTTTCATCTGTCAACTGCCTTGCTTATGTTGAAATAGTGCGACCAAAACTAGAATATGCGTCCTCGGCGTGGGAGCCACATGTTAAATGTCTCTCATCCAATTTCAGGGGTGGATGCAGGAATTTCCTGAGGAGGGGGGGGGGGGGGGGGGTCAGGTGTTGGTCAGCGTACCATATCTTTAGGAACCCCCTCCCCTTCTCCCTCGTTTCACGCCCTAAATTTTACGCATGCAGAAATCAAGAGGGGGGGGGGGGGGGGTCAGGATATCCGGACCCCCCCTCTAAATCCGCCCCTGCCCAATCCGGATTTGGTTCAGAATCGGGCTAGTACTCGCTTTATTCTACATTTTAGGTTTGGTAGCATCACTAAACTTAAATGCAACTTAAATGCAGTTTTTTTTTCAAACTCCCCTGTGTTCATATAGGCATATTAGTAAACTTTGTCTCCATCATAGGTTTTAATTCCTGCATGATTTATTCATCTTGCCACCGCATCGGATATTCCCTCGCATTGATCACTGTTCCTCTCAACAGGCCTGTCGACTTTAATGGCCTGTCTGAAGCCACTGTTTCCCTCCAAGACATTGACTCCTTTCGTGACATATTAAGCTCAATATTTTATTAAATCACTCCATTATGCAATACCCTAACCCCAAGGCTCTTAGGATACTTAAAATAAATAAACAAAATGAAAAAAGTCGGTAGTTGGAAAGAAACTGGACGATTCTTGTCGTGAGAAGCCAAGTCTTTTGATATGTGGCGCCAAGTCTTCATAAATGGTGTTTTGCAAACAGAAGCCAGGCTCAGATGGCAAATGTAGCACAGGTTTAGTTATTGTCCACGAAAGAGCACGAGCTTGTTGAAGTATTGCCGGACGGGCACTCCCCTTTCCTCGGCACTTTGCTGCCGGCACATGTGGTGAATCCTCAGCTGAAAGTAGTGTGCCAGCATCTTCTTGAGCATGACAGAGAAGTGAGATTGATTGTCAATTGTTTGTGCAACAAACAGGTGGTCGAACCTCTTGAAGGATGGTGACAAGGAGACAATACTCAATGTCTCGGTTTGCAGCCTGAGAAGCCAGTTCCGCCCTCCCTTGGCCACTGTGTCGAAGTTTCTGCGAAGCACCTTCTCGGCAGTGGTGCAGAGATGCAGAATGTCTGGGGATGGACTGTGGAGACCGCCCTTGTCCTTGACACGCACCAGGTCACATTTGTCAGTGGTGAGAAGTGCAATCCTTGCACAGTCCGGGCATTTTGCGTCTTTTGCAAAGTGAACGGCCACATTGCCCGCAATGTATTGTACAATGCTCTCGGCAAACTCCGAGAGAGGCTTGTATCCTATAACCCAGGTGGCGTCGGCGTCGTCCTGGCTTGTGTCAGCTGTCGGGTCTTGCTGGCGCTTGTCCGACGAGCTCAAAAGGAGCGTCTCCGTGCCGTCGACCTGACAGTTGCCACGGCTCGAGGGCAGCACATTCGCAATGAGGCACTTCCTGTACGCCGAGCGAAATTCGAGGGCCGTAGGATTGTTGTTGTTGCCCGTTCTGTTCCTGATTGTTGCAAAGAACAATTCGAGGTGGTCTTGACTTAGCTTGCGTGTCAGCAGGCACTTGAGCAAAGGACTGCTGCTCCAAACGAGGTCTTCAGCCAGACCCTTGATGGACTGGAGGGCCAACAGAAATCCAACAATGGCGGTCTTTCTTGGACCTTGGATCAGGGGTCTGCCCGTGGTATCCTTTAGGCCTCTGAGATAGCGCGAGGCTTTGTCAATCCTTGTCAAGATTGTCTCCTTGTTGTTGACGCGAATGGGGGCCTTGCTGCCAAGAGCGAGAGGGTGGCAGGAATTGGTGAGGTCAAACGTGTCGTCCACTACTGCTGCAAACTCGGCAGTGGCCTCCACACCCTCAAAGCCGGGGATCTGCTTTTCCTTGCAGAACAACAAGGCGCAGCTGACGGAGCGGCTTAACGTCTGTGCCGCCAACGACACCTTCATCTTCTGTTGGTGGAAATCGATGTGCCGTCTCCGAAGTTTGTTCCCGGCGTGTAGGCCTTCCTTTTGTTGTAGGCGATCCAAACACATTATGTAATGCCAGGCAACAGTCCTACCCGCACCATCCCTGATGAGCTCCTTTTCAGCCAGCAGGTTTCGCATGAGCTTCAACATGTGGCATGCGTCTAAGATTGCATACACCCTTCTTGACGGGTCGGAGGGGTGAGGGAACCAGCTCTTCATTCTTGGTTCCGCCAGGCTTACGCCAAGCGCTGAGAGCATGGATAGATTGCAGCTTGTGCCGTCGCACGTCACAGAGATGCAGTCGGCACCAGCCTCCTTCAATTTTATCAGGTATTGCTGGACCAAATTGGACCGAACAGTGCCGTCGAGTCCATCAATCAGGGCATATCCCAGAGGTAGCTTCCAGTTGCGGTTGACGGCAACTGCCAGGAAAACAAGCGCGTGCTTCGCATATGCAATGCAGTCGTCTTTGAGGATGCCATGGCCCAGGTCGCAGTAGCCTACAACTTCCTTGCCGTCCCAGTCCGCTTGTTTCTTTATACTAATCTCATCTACCATAAGGCTGATGAGGAGAGGTCCTTTCTGAGCTTCGTGGGAAACTTTTTCGAAGCACTCCTTTGTGAAGCCCGGCTTCGCACCAATCACGGCTGCCCATTTCCGAAGTGCGCTGGGGTGAGGCAGTTTCACATGTTTGCGCAGAAATTTGTAAGCTTTGGCCGAATAGAAATGCAGTGTCAAGGCAAACTTGCGCACATCTTCCGAGTAGCTGTTGTTTGCCTTTCCTGTTTTTTTCAGCACAATGTCTCGCAGTGTGCCACTGAAGATGTTGTCCAGGATGGCTACCGCTGGTTGAGGTAGCTGTGCCCTGAGTTTCTTCAGCAGCGCATTGAGTTTTTTTATCTTCATTCCCTTCCGGTTCGCCTTTCTTTTTGCTTGTCTTAGGATCTTCTTGGCTTTTCGCAGCTTGCGCTTGCTGGCAGCTAGGAGCATCCTGTCCCGTCGTGGAGACACAACTGTGTAGCTGTGGTCGCCAGAGCAGGTGGCCGGCCGTGAGGATGGAGCTTCGGGGCTGCTTGACGCTGCTTGAGAATCTGCTGTGGATGGGGCGTGTGGAGAGGGAAAGTCAGTCTGGCGGGACCGTTGAGATCGGACCACTTGGGAGGTGGAGGGAAAGTCAGTTCGGGGGTGTTGTTGAGGTCTGTCCGTTTGAGGGGTGAACAGTGTGGGCACTGCTCCTTGTTTGAGGTTAGTCTTGCCAACAAGCCTGTGGAAGCAGTCATTTTCGAAGTGCTCTGAACACAGCTTGGAGAACTTGGTGGGAGTCCAGTGTATGCATTCCATTTTCTGCAGCCATGCCTGGAGGAGTTCTGGATGTCTCAGTGGAAATCTGCGGGAGACAACGAGGTCGGACTGTCAAAACACCGAAACAATGCTGTCTTTCAATAAAGCAAATACATATTTGTGCATTTCTAATTATTGTTTGTGTGCATTTTATTATAGAAAAATATGCTTATTCTAAACTACCCCTTCTGCCTCATTTATATGCCACTAATATTTGAAGTTTCTGAAACATTTGTTGCAAGTATGACGAGCAGGTAATTTGAAATGTTTCAAACCCAATTTGGAGTAGTTTAGATAATGTGCTTCAACCACAGAGCAACTTTCAAATATGTGCGGTTGTCCTACATAAATGTGCCCAAAACTGCAAGTTTAGATCCAATGATTGCGCTTGCTTGCCTATCGCATATTTAACTATTATAATGATGCGACTTAATTATGCCGAAATGCGGGCTAAGGTTCGTAAAGATCGCAACGCAGTTGGAAAAAGTTGACCGCAGTAATTTGAGAGTTAGTGGAAAGCTTACCCGTGGAACGTTATTGCCGAGTCCTTCTTGTACCTGTTAGTACAGTTAGGAGCCGCGCACGAATGCGGCATAGCTTTTAGAGTTCAAATCAAGTTAGAAATAAAATGGCAAAGGAATCGGACACGACGAGCTGACAGCCTCTGAACCACAGGAATATGCGCAGTCGTCTGCTATCTTTTGGCCGCAAATTCAAACGAAGCTTGATTGAAGTCAATGTTGTAGATTACTTTATTACATCAGTTATAAGCACTAAAAAACTGTGCCACTTTGTCAACATTGCAGTTATAACCAAAATCACACAAAAAATTGCGCGCCAAAATTGTCGTCTGCTACTTTTTGCGCGCCCTAGCTGCTGCTGTTCAATTCCATGAAATGCCCAAACCGGCATCTTCCAGCGATAATACGAAATCGGCATACACATATCAAGCAACAAATAGGAATTTCCGTTCTCAGTAGCATGTTCGCCTTCGCTCGTTCAGCCCGACGGCTGAACGAGCGAAGGCGCGAGGAGAAAAGAAAAAGAGCGAACGAAGAGGAGAACGAAAGTAATAGATGGAGAGGGTGGTAAGGGAGTCCGTACGCTATCTTCAGTCGATACACGTTCCCATAGATGGCGCAAGTTGTTCTTTACGGCGCGCGCGCGCTCCGCTTGCCCCCCCCCCCCCCCCCCCACCCCCACCCCCACCCCTTTTTTTTTTCGTTTCTCTTCCCGCTCCAACATGCACTGGAGCATTGATTTAGCTTGGTTGCTTATCACAGCAAGACAGCTTCATATAGCTGCTTCTGCCGTGAGGCGGAGACAAGGATGAACGCATGTACATTTCATTCATGATTTATTATTTTCACACATTTGTACAAAAAATCTAGAACAGTAATTCACATATATGTAAACACAACAATATGCAGGAAGATATAGTGGACAATGCAAAACACGAGAGATAAAAATATATTTGCAAAACCCTATCAGCACGAAATACAATCAAAGATACTCTAAATACCTGAAAAAAAAAGGGCTTTTCTATTTATTATGTGCATCATGCATGCACCTCACAACTTTTGTGCCTTCCTCAACAAGTGCACATTAACGATCGAAACTTGCCTGGTGGTACTAAAAGCTGGAGTCGGGGATCCGATTCACAAACCGAAGGCACGGCATCACATTTCAGGCGATTTTTCTTTTTTGGGTCTGCATTTGAAAATGCAGGCCTTGCAAAGTGATCCGCGCAGAGAAACCGCTTTTTCTGTGCATGGTCAGGCGCTAAGTTAGCATAGGAGGCCCACTTCTTGTACCTGATATAGCAAAATCTCTTAGTATATCTCTTGATATCCGAACGCAAAAGGAGGCAAGGGACACACAAAAACACGCCAGACACGGACAGCGGAACGCTGTCCGTGTCTTGGTATGTGGAGTGCGCACGTGCTCTACGGCGTGCGCTGGTTCGCCGATTTTATAAAGTAGCTTAGTGAAAAGGATCTTTAGGACGCCGTCTGACAGGGATATTACTCACATCTTGCGCCGCTGAAAGACCAAAGCGCGGAAGTTCCATTCCCGGATAGAGTTGGAGCAAATAGAACCGAAACCAATGAAACGAAACCAAACCTACCTCTCGCTTTGGAAATCCTTCGGGAATAGGAAGAACGCCAAGTTTAGATTTGTTGGAGTTCCCGCACCATTTCGCAGCACAGTACCGTCAAGGCATCCCCTTGAGAGAACACACGAGTGTTCAAGCTCAAGTTTATGCTCTACGTACGCCGATCCAAGCAAACCACCTTCCGCAGAACGCTAGGAGAAATCGAACTCGGAAACGCGCAAGCGTTCACGCGCGCCCGGCGCACCGATGACCGTTGATAACCGCGCGCGGAGCCGCCGAGCCGCCGAGCGATATTAGCGCCAGTTGTAAACACGGCGGTGGAAGCGCGAAAACGCTAAATGGGTGATTATCATATTGACGTCACCGTGACGTAACTTTTGAAGAGCGCCCTCGACGAGCTTTCAATGAACGCCGCTTGCTTCGGGAGCCTGCTCGCGCTCGGCTCGGCTACTACAGTGGCTCCCATTCAGGCGGCCGTGTCGCCGTGTTCCAAAATTTACTCTATCTCACTCTTGGGAAAAGGTCTTGTACCCGTTGCGTTCAAAAACCTACCCGCGTCAACCTGTCTTGTCACGTGACTTGATTCGCCGGAATAACTCGGGTCTATTTGAGTAAGATTGGAACACATCCCCAGAGAGCCCATCTGCTGACCGTGATCTGGCCAATCTGATCTGACCCACCTCTGGGCGCAGCCATCTTTAAGTCACGTGATCACTAATGTGGCAAACAGGCAAGATGGCGGCAATCGGGGGGGTGCCATTTTCGGCTGCTGGTTTACCGCTCTAAGTTTACTCAAGCTCGTTGGAGTGAACGGTTTTTCAATCTAGACGCATCCACGCTAGAAACTTCGTTTGATGTTAGTCGCCATATTGTATTGCTCATGAAAACATTCTGAAATTGATCTGAAGCCATATTTTTTGGATTATCGAAGCAGGAACTCTGCCTTATTAACGAGTAGAGAGGAACTACAAGTGGGGTCTTCAGAGAGAGGGCTTCCCGTGAGCGTGAGTGAACGGGTTTTCAATCCAGACGCATCCACGCTAGAAACTTCGTTTGATGCAAGTTTGATGTTAGTCGCCATAATGTATTGCTCATGAAACCATTCTGAAATTGATCTGAAGCCATATTTTTTTGGATTATCGAAGCAGGAACCAACTCTGCCTTATTAACGAGAGTAGAGATGAACTACAAGCGGGGTCTTCAGAGAGAGGGCTTCCCGTGAGCATGAGTGAACGGTTTTTCAATCTAGACGCATCCACGCTAGAAACTTCGTGTGATGTTAGTCGCCATATTGTATTGCTCATGAAAACATTCTGAAATTGATCTGAAGCCATATTTTTTTGGATTATCGAAGCAGGAACCAACTCTGCCTTATTAACGAGAGTAGAGATGAACTACAAGTGGGGTCTTCAGAGAGAGGGCTTCCCGTGAGCGTGAGTGAACGGTTTTTCAATCCAGATGCATCCACGCTAGAAACTTCGTTTGATGTTAGTCGCCATATTGTATTGCTCATGAAAACATTCTGAAATTGATCTGAAGCCATATTTTTTGGATTATCGAAGCAGAAACCAACTCTGCCTTATTAACGAGAGTAGAGATGAACTACAAGTGGGGTCTTCAGAGAGAGGGCTTCCCGTGAGCATGAGTGAACGGTTTTTCAATCCAGATGCATCCACGCTAGAAACTTCGTTTGATGTTAGTCGCCATATTGTATTGCTCATGAAAACATTCTGAAATTGATCTGAAGCCATATTTTTTGGATTATCAAAGCAGAAACCAACTCTGCCTTATTAACGAGAGTAGAGATGAACTACAAGTGGGGTCTTCAGAGAGAGGGCTTCCCGTGAGCGTGAGTGAACGGTTTTTCAATCCAGACGCATCCACGCTAGAAACTTTGTTTGATGCAAGTTTGATGTTAGTCGCCATATTGTATTGCTCATGAAACCATTCTGAAATTGATCTGAAGCCATATTTTTTTTGGATTATCGAAGCAGGAACCAACTCTGCCTTATTAACGAGAGTAGAGATGAACTACAAGTGGAATCTTCAGAGAGAGGGCTTCCCGTGAGCGTGAGTGAACGGTTTTTCAATCCAGACGCATCCACGCTAGAAACTTCGTTTGATGTTAGTCGCCATATTGTATTGCTCATGAAAGCATTCTGAAATTGATCTGAAGCCATATTTTTTGGATTATCGAAGCAGAAACCAACTCTGCCTTATTAACGAGAGTAGAGGTGAACTACAAGTGGGGTCTTCAGAGAGAGGGCTTCCCGTGAGCGTGAGTGAACGGTTTTTCAATCCAGACGCATCCACGCTAGAAACTTCGTGTGATGTTAGTCGCCATATTGTATTGATCATGAAAACATTCTGAAATTGATCTGAAGCCATATTTTTTGGATTATCGAAGCAGAAACCAACTCTGCCTTATTAACGAGAGTAGAGATGAACTACAAGTGGGGTCTTCAGAGAGGGGGCTTCCCGTGAGCGTGAGTGAACGGTTTTTCAATCTAGACGCATCCACGCTAGAAACTTCGTTTGATGTTAGTCGCCATATTGTATTGCTCATGAAAACATTCTGAAATTGATCTGAAGCCATATTTTTTGGATTATCGAAGCAGGAACTCTGCCTTATTAACGAGTAGAGAGGAACTACAAGTGGGGTCTTCAGAGAGAGGGCTTCCCGTGAGAGTGAGTGAACGGGTTTTCAATCCAGACGCATCCACGCTAGAAACTTCGTTTGATGCAAGTTTGATGTTAGTCGCCATAATGTATTGCTCATGAAACCATTCTGAAATTGATCTGAAGCCATATTTTTTTGGATTATCGAAGCAGGAACCAACTCTGCCTTATTAACGAGAGTAGAGATGAACTACAAGCGGGGTCTTCAGAGAGAGGACTTCCCGTGAGCATGTGTGAACGGTTTTTCAATCTACACGCATCCACGCTAGAAACTTCGTGTGATGTTAGTCGCCTTATTGTATTGCTCATGAAAACATTCTGAAATTGATCTGAAGCCATATTTTTTTGGATTATCGAAGCAGGAACCAACTCTGCCTTATTAACGAGAGTAGAGATGAACTACAAGTGGGGTCTTCAGAGAGAGGGCTTCCCGTGAGCGTGAGTGAACGGTTTTTCAATCCAGACGCATCCACGCTAGAAACTTCGTTTGATGTTAGTCGCCATATTGTATTGCTCATGAAAGCATTCTGAAATTGATCTGAAGCCATATTTTTTGGATTATCGAAGCAGAAACCAACTCTGCCTTATTAACGAGAGTAGAGATGAACTACAAGTGGGGTCTTCAGAGAGAGGGCTTCCCGTGAGCGTGAGTGAACGGTTTTTCAATCCAGACGCATCCACGCTAGAAACTTCGTGTGATGTTAGTCGCCATATTGTATTGCTCATGAAAACATTCTGAAATTGATCTGAAGCCATATTTTTTGGATTATCGAAGCAGAAACCAACTCTGCCTTATAACGAGAGTAGAGATGAACTACAAGTGGGGTCTTCAGAGAGAGGGCTTCCCGTGAGCGTGAGTGAACGGTTTTTCAATCTTGACGCATCCACGCTAGAAACTTCGTTTGATGTTAGTCGCCATATTGTATTGCTCGTGAAAACATTCTTTTTTGGATTATCGAAGCAGGAACTCTGCCTTATTAACGAGTAGAGAGGAACTACAAGTGGGGTCTTCAGAGAGAGGGCTTCCCGTGAGCTTGAGTGAACGGTTTTTCAATGCAGACGCATCCACGCTAGAAACTTCGTTTGATGTTAGTCGCCATATTGTATTGCTCATGAAAACATTCTGAAATTGATCTGAAGCCATATTTTTTGGATTATCGAAGCAGGAACTCTGCCTTATTAACGAGTAGAGAGGAACTACAAGTGGGGTCTTCAGAGAGAGGGCTTCCCGTGAGCGTGAGTGAACGGTTTTTCAATCTAGACGCATCCACGCTAGAAACTTCGTTTGATGTTAGTCGCCATATTGTATTGCTCGTGAAAACATTCTTTTTTGGATTATCGAAGCAGGAACTCTGCCTTATTAACGAGTAGAGAGGAACTACAAGTGGGGTCTTCAGAGAGAGGGCTTCCCGTGAGCGTGAGTGAACGGGTTTTCAATCCAGACGCATCCACGCTAGAAACTTCGTTTGATGCAAGTTTGATGTTAGTCGCCATAATGTATTGCTCATGAAACCATTCTGAAATTGATCTGAAGCCATATTTTTTTGGATTATCGAAGCAGGAACCAACTCTGCCTTATTAACGAGAGTAGAGATGAACTACAAGTGGGGTCTTCAGAGAGAGGGCATCCCGTGAGCATGAGTGAACGGTTTTTCAATCTAGACGCATCCACGCTAGAAACTTCGTGTGATGTTAGTCGCCATATTGTATTGCTCATGAAAACATTCTGAAATTGATCTGAAGCCATATTTTTTTGGATTATCGAAGCAGGAACCAACTCTGCCTTATTAACGAGAGTAGAGATGAACTACAAGTGGGGTCTTCAGAGAGAGGGCTTCCCGTGAGCGTGAGTGAACGGTTTTTCAATCCAGATGCATCCACGCTAGAAACTTCGTTTGATGTTAGTCGCCATATTGTATTGCTCATGAAAACATTCTGAAATTGATCTGAAGCCATATTTTTTGGATTATCGAAGCAGAAACCAACTCTGCCTTATTAACGAGAGTAGAGATGAACTACAAGTGGGGTCTTCAGAGAGAGGGCTTCCCGTGAGCATGAGTGAACGGTTTTTCAATCCAGATGCATCCACGCTAGAAACTTCGTTTGATGTTAGTCGCCATATTGTATTGCTCATGAAAACATTCTGAAATTGATCTGAAGCCATATTTTTTGGATTATCGAAGCAGAAACCAACTCTGCCTTATTAACGAGAGTAGAGATGAACTACAAGTGGGGTCTTCAGAGAGAGGGCTTCCCGTGAGCGTGAGTGAACGGTTTTTCAATCCAGACGCATCCACGCTAGAAACTTTGTTTGATGCAAGTTTGATGTTAGTCGCCATATTGTATTGCTCATGAAACCATTCTGAAATTGATCTGAAGCCATATTTTTTTGGATTATCGAAGCAGGAACCAACTCTGCCTTATTAACGAGAGTAGAGATGAACTACAAGTGGGGTCTTCAGAGAGAGGGCTTCCCGTGAGCGTGAGTGAACGGTTTTTCAATCCAGACGCATCCACGCTAGAAACTTCGTTTGATGTTAGTCGCCATATTGTATTGCTGATGAAAGCATTCTGAAATTGATCTGAAGCCATATTTTTTGGATTATCGAAGCAGAAACCAACTCTGCCTTATTAACGAGAGTAGAGATGAACTACAAGTGGGGTCTTCAGAGAGAGGGCTTCCCGTGAGCGTGAGTGAACGGTTTTTCAATCCAGACGCATCCACGCTAGAAACTTCGTGTGATGTTAGTCGCCATATTGTATTGCTCATGAAAACATTCTGAAATTGATCTGAAGCCATATTTTTTGGATTATCGAAGCAGAAACCAACTCTGCCTTATTAACGAGAGTAGAGATGAACTACAAGTGGGGTCTTCAGAGAGAGGGCTTCCCGTGAGCGTGAGTGAACGGTTTTTCAATCTAGACGCATCCACGCTAGAAACTTCGTTTGATGTTAGTCGCCATATTGTATTGCTCATGAAAACATTCTGAAATTGATCTGAAGCCATATTTTTTGGATTATCGAAGCAGGAACTCTGCCTTATTAACGAGTAGAGAGGAACTACAAGTGGGGTCTTCAGAGAGAGGGCTTCCCGTGAGAGTGAGTGAACGGGTTTTCAATCCAGACGCATCCACGCTAGAAACTTCGTTTGATGCAAGTTTGATGTTAGTCGCCATAATGTATTGCTCATGAAACCATTCTGAAATTGATCTGAAGCCATATTTTTTTGGATTATCGAAGCAGGAACCAACTCTGCCTTATTAACGAGAGTAGAGATGAACTACAAGCGGGGTCTTCAGAGAGAGGACTTCCCGTGAGCATGTGTGAACGGTTTTTCAATCTACACGCATCCACGCTAGAAACTTCGTGTGATGTTAGTCGCCATATTGTATTGCTCATGAAAACATTCTGAAATTGATCTGAAGCCATATTTTTTTGGATTATCGAAGCAGGAACCAACTCTGCCTTATTAACGAGAGTAGAGATGAACTACAAGTGGGGTCTTCAGAGAGAGGGCTTCCCGTGAGCGTGAGTGAACGGTTTTTCAATCCAGACGCATCCACGCTAGAAACTTCGTTTGATGTTAGTCGCCATATTGTATTGCTCATGAAAGCATTCTGAAATTGATCTGAAGCCATATTTTTTGGATTATCGAAGCAGAAACCAACTCTGCCTTATTAACGAGAGTAGAGATGAACTACAAGTGGGGTCTTCAGAGAGAGGGCTTCCCGTGAGCGTGAGTGAACGGTTTTTCAATCCAGACGCATCCACGCTAGAAACTTCGTGTCATGTTAGTCGCCATATTGTATTGCTCATGAAAACATTCTGAAATTGATCTGAAGCCATATTTTTTTGGATTATCGAAGCAGGAACCAACTCTGCCTTATTAACGAGAGTAGAGATGAACTACAAGTGGGGTCTTCAGAGAGGGGGCTTCCCGTGAGCGTGAGTGAACGGTTTTTCAATCCAGATGTATCCACGCTAGAAACTTCGTTTGATGTTAGTCGCCATATTGTTTTGCTCATGAAAACATTCTGAAATTGATCTGAAGCCATATTTTTTGGATTATCGAAGCAGAAACCAACTCTGCCTTATTAACGAGAGTAGAGATGAACTACAAGTGGGGTCTTCAGAGAGAGGGCTTCCCGTGAGCGTGAGTGAACGGTTTTTCAATCTAGACGCATCCACGCTAGAAACTTCGTTTGATGTTAGTCGCCATATTGTATTGCTCATGAAAACATTCTGAAATTGATCTGAAGCCATATTTTTTGGATTATCGAAGCAGGAACTCTGCCTTATTAACGAGTAGAGAGGAACTACAAGTGGGGTCTTCAGAGAGAGGGCTTCCCGTGAGAGTGAGTGAACGGGTTTTCAATCCAGACGCATCCACGCTAGAAACTTCGTTTGATGCAAGTTTGATGTTAGTCGCCATAATGTATTGCTCATGAAACCATTCTGAAATTGATCTGAAGCCATATTTTTTTGGATTATCAAAGCAGGAACCAACTCTGCCTTATTAACGAGAGTAGAGATGAACTACAAGTGGGGTCTTCAGAGAGAGGGCTTCCCGTGAGCGTGAGTGAACGGTTTTTCAATCTATACGCATCCACGCTAGAAACTTCGTTTGATGTTAGTCGCCATATTGTATTGCTCATGAAAACATTCTGAAATTGATCTGAAGCCATATTTTTTGGATTATTGAAGCAGGAACTCTGCCTTATTAACGAGTAGAGAGGAACTACAAGTGGGGTCTTCAGAGAGAGGGCTTCCCGTGAGAGTGAGTGAACGGGTTTTCAATCCAGACGCATCCACGCTAGAAACTTCGTTTGATGCAAGTTTGATGTTAGTCGCCATAACGTATTGCTCATGAAACCATTCTGAAATTGATCTGAAGCCATATTTTTTTGGATTATCGAAGCAGGAACCAACTCTGCCTTATTAACGAGAGTAGAGATGAACTACAAGCGGGGTCTTCAGAGAGAGGGCTTCCCGTGAGCATGAGTGAACGGTTTTTCAATCTAGACGCATCCACGCTAGAAACTTCGTGTGATGTTAGTCGCCATATTGTATTGCTCATGAAAACATTCTGAAATTGATCTGAAGCCATATTTTTTGGATTATCGAAGCAGAAACCAACTCTGCCTTATTAACGAGAGTAGAGATGAACTACAAGTGGGGTCTTCAGAGAGAGGGCTTCCCGTGAGCGTGAGTGAACGGTTTTTCAATCTAGACGCATCCACGCTAGAAACTTCGTTTGATGTTAGTCGCCATATTGTATTGCTCATGAAAACATTCTGAAATTGATCTGAAGCCATATTTTTTGGATTATCGAAGCAGGAACTCTGCCTTATTAACGAGTAGAGAGGAACTACAAGTGGGGTCTTCAGAGAGAGGGCTTCCCGTGAGAGTGAGTGAACGGGTTTTCAATCCAGACGCATCCACGCTAGAAACTTCGTTTGATGCAAGTTTGATGTTAGTCGCCATAATGTATTGCTCATGAAACCATTCTGAAATTGATCTGAAGCCATATTTTTTTGGATTATCGAAGCAGGAACCAACTCTGCCTTATTAACGAGAGTAGAGATGAACTACAAGTGGGGTCTTCAGAGAGAGGGCTTCCCGTGAGCGTGAGTGAACGGTTTTTCAATCCAGACGCATCCACGCTAGAAACTTTGTTTGATGCAAGTTTGATGTTGGTCGCCATATTGTATTGCTCATGAAACCATTCTGAAATTGATCTGAAGCCATATCTTTTTTGGATTATCGAAGCAGAAAGCAACTCTGCCTTATTAACGAGAGTAGAGATGAACTACAAGGTCGCTAAACTCGTCAAGCACAACTTTGTATCGGAAAGTTGCGGAACGTGCTAATTGGACTCTCGCGACCAGGGTTTAAGATAGACAGGTGGGGAAACGGCCCATAGAAACCTACCGCAGCGCCGTGACCGGATTGTGTACTCGTCTGCTTGCGGGTGGCTTGCGGGTACCCCCAATTTGCGACAGATGGCGCTGCGGCGAGAAGAAAAAAAAAAATAAAATCGAACTTGCATGGAACTTTATGGGAGAGTGCGCAAAATAAACTGAGAGCACGACAGTCCTCTATTGAAAATCCTCGAGAAACCTTTTCCGTCAGTTTAACCGATCGCCAGCGTTCGCCCACCTGGAGTGAGAGTTCGCGGTACTCCACATAGATGGCGCCACAGAAAAAGAGAAACCCGAGGGGGACACAATCCGGTCACTCATTTGGCTCTCGTTTCACCACCTGCCTATCTTACACCCTGCTCGCGACCCTGACGTCGCGCCGAGCGAGGTGTCAATCATTCGAAGCAAAGTTCATCTAGGCGCGCGTGCGGCGCGTGAGGGGCGCGAGGAGCCCGCTGATTGAACCAGGGGGGTAAAGGTGGGTGAGGAGGAGTGGCAAATCCCGTGCGCCGACATCCTGGGTCCCGAGTGAACGATCGCGAAAGAGAGCGACAGAACACGAGAGAAAGAAGGCAACGTTGCCATGGTAAACGCGAAGAGTGTAAACTCTCAGCAATATAAACAGTGATAATTTACCGTTGTAAACTAAATTCTGAGCTATTCTAACGCTTATAAAAAGCAATAAAGTCATTACGCTGCATTAACTTCCCTTCTGTCGAAATCTCGGAAATCTGGTGGTTGCGCAGTTTCGTATTCCTCAACCGCGCCCAGCCGCGCCCCACCAGCGAAGCCGGGTATATGGTTTAGTTTAGCGTTAACGCGAGGCCGTACATCTGCGCGCTCTGCAAAAAGAAACCTTCGAAAGGAACGCGAGTATTTTTCCACCGGTAAGTTCGTGGATTGTTGAAGTTCACGAAACTGCTCTGATGATGTAACCGTGTTTGGGACCCAGAAGGTCTGCCTGCATGGTCCGCCGCTTGCGGCAGCCAGAATGTATGGGAAAATGGCGGACCTTTTCCTCTAGATTGAGTATATGATCTCTATGGATTGAACGGCTTCGCCGATGACGTAGCGCCCATTTGTCCCTACATCCCTACGCCAAGCTAAAATTAATGCTTTGCAAATTGTCCCTAGGCGACCTGCTGACGCTCAAAATCCCTCCGAAGTTTGTGTTAAAGGGGCCCTGCAATCATATTTAAGCGTCTACCTTTTATGCGGTTTCCACGTCTCTTGGGGTTGGGGCAACCCAGCGGGCACGGAAAGAGTAGCTAAATATCAGTGCGCCATATTTTAACCGGACGACACGGAAACCTCCTCAACCGACGAGGGCGACCCGCGGTACCGAAAGCGCGCAAAATGTGACGTCTTTGGTCCTGGGCTTACTACTGGTCAGAGCCGCTAAAACCTTCTTTTTGGTCGAAATACAAAATATATGTGGTGCGAACCGTTTCAATTATTTATAAAAGTAGTTTTTGTTCACTATTATAGATGAAAAAAGAAATAAATGCAGTTTATAAAGTACGGAAACAAGAAATGACCCGTCAACGCCTCCTCCCCTCCCTCCCCCTCATAGAGCTCTTTGTCATCGGCGCCTCCCCCCCCCCCCCCCCCCCCCCTTAAACGATAATCTGGCTACGTGCCTGCTTCTCCTCAAGGTGTAATTACCACAGTACATTTCTTTTTTGGGGTGTACACAGTGGCCCGGGACCCATTAATATGACTGAACAAATAAATTACACAAACGAGTCGCCGAAACAGCACGTTGCTTCTTGGCGAGTGTCGAGGCAATAGGGAATTTTCGTAGACCGGTCTGCCCCCTCCGCTAAGCGTTCCGCAACGAAGAAGTTGCTACTGCGCCTCCGCACCGATAGCGTGGACTGTGGAGTTCCCGCTATCGTAGCGGGTTGCGGAGGGCCCTTGCGGGACGGCGAAAACGATCTACGAAAACTCCCTAATATCGTCCGAAAACCGGCTTCAATATTCGCCGGATGTACGGTTTTGCGCCTCGTCCCTACATCCGGCAGGCATGGGAGTACCGATGCAAATAAACGATTTATGTCTAATAGCACTGGCACCACTGATTTCTTAGGAGGCTAGATCGTGGATAGAGGCCTGTATTGCTGGGGTCGAGCGGCACCACCGGCAGTCATCGCTTGACACAACTCAATTTTATTACGTTAGTAAATTGTTCTCTACCATGAAACTTCTATCATCACGCGTTAGAATACCAATCTTGTTTAACTAAATGTTGTGTGGTTGAGGGTCCAGGGCTACTTTGTTGGGCGTTAACTGTTATGTGTTTAATGAGACAGGGGCTACTGAGAGTTATTGTGGAGTCATCCGCGATTTCGGAGTCATCAAAGCTCAGCAAACGATAAGTTAGAATGCCTTTGCTAGGGATTTTCGCATCGTTTTGATCGCTTGTACATAGTGCTTCATGGTGAAAGCTTTTTCGTTGAACTCCTGTGAGGGCTTCCGTGACAAACTGAAACTCGGAGCGTGCCGTTCAGTCGCTTGACGTGCCATTTATTTAGCAACCGAAGCAAGCGACGTCGGTAAAGTCAATCGTGCTCCGGCCAATTTTTTTTTAATCGATGTTCAAACGCTTGACGAATGTCTATTTGATCTCCAAGAACCCGACATCATCATCGCAGCACATCATAAAATGCTCGCCCTCGAGCACCGCCTACAAGCTTCCAATTTCTGCATGTTTCTTCCTTAGACTTGCGTGTATTGCCTCATGATGTAAAAGGCCAAAGCAACAAGGACGAAAATGAAGGGAGAACTAGACAGGACGCGGCATACTGCCTGTCGTCAAGCAATGGCCGCCGGTGAGGCCAGTGACGGGCTCCCAATTCGCGATACAGACTTGCAATGTGAGAGTTCTAATGCATTACACCCACCGAGTGCTGCACGGAGAACAGGCCCCGAACGAACTTGCCAAATGCACCCAGTGCAGACTGATGCTGTCGCCATAGATGTTGTAGAAAAGTACCGACCTCAAACCAAAACTAGCGCCTTTTTGTTCGACGTGATGGGTGGGAATGCGAGAGTGCAGTCGCTGCCATCGTTTAAACGTTGGTTGCTGCAACGTGGAACTTACATTTGCGATGACTTCCACTTAAGCAACTCGGCAGTCAGAGATATCTACAGACGGCGTAAGTTTCCGAAACCAGTTGACTACAAAACAGCCTACGCTTGAGGAAATTGATGGCACTGTACGCGCAAGAGCTTGCTTCGTTTTAAGCATAATATTATGAGTGAATAACTGAAAGGATACGGCTTAAATCTCGTTCTTGGGAACAGCTAGCAATACGTTTCGTAAGACTTTTTATTTCTCTGGCATTGAGAACGAGAGCTTTCTCAAAACAAAATATAACGGGGCGAGATAGCTGCCATTCATATATGACTTTGCTTGAGTCTCGGGCAACGTCTCCATGTTTAGCCTTCCCGGACGCTGAGTGAATGCGTCGCAAGTTTCTGCTGTGGGAGCTTCGTCGAAAAATGTTGCACTTTTCACCCATACACAAATGATGCTAGATCTTGCGGCCCCTGTGGTTGTTCTGGGGCTTTCATTGCACACTGGTAGGTTTCAGCGTCTGTACGGCTACAAAACGACTCAAATTTCGCGAATAAAAGACGGGCTGTCGATTCCTCCCTTCATGAAATATCAAACGCTTACAATTCAAGCTCGCGTTTGAGTTTGTGGCCCGCGGGACGCGATTTCAAGCAGAAGACCAACTTTTTCTTTCAGTTCCGCTGTGCGAATGCCTCATCGTAGCAGACGAACTCTCGTCGTCTGCTCTGGCTCCTCGCCTGGGCGAGGTATGACGGGATTGTCGGCGCTAGAGAGCCCAAAGACGACGTACAGCGAGCGGCGTGAACCACAGTTTATCATACACAGTTTGCCCACTGTAGAATAAGCCTGTGGTAATCGCAAACCACGTGATCGAGGGCCTTGTGTGAATAAAAGTACATTTTAGAACTAAACTCATTACATATTACTCACACAATATAAATTATATTGATAACCTAATAATTAAAAAAGAGCGAAAGTTCCTCAAACAATTATTTAAACTCGGAAAAGCGCCCTCTCACCACGGATGGGGTAACTAACCACATTTTATGCTTCGTTTTTGTTGTTTTTGTTTTCAAGATGGCGGCCCCCATGGCATTTTGTGTACCCGGTTCTCCCGTCCGCTTGCGTTGCGCTTTCGCTTTATTGTGACGTGCGCACCACTGGACGACAATCACAGGTAATTTATTCACACAAGAGTTATTTCAAGCAGGCAAATGTTTATTTTCGCTCTACATAGTACAATTTATAAGAAAATGCTACAAACAGCACATGCAATGATGCGGCTGCTGACGGGTATTATCGAACATACACGGTAGTACAAACAAGTTGATTGTTAGCCTTCAAGCTATGTGCATAAAAAACGATAAACCTAGGACCAACAAACAGTCTAAAAAGGTAGAGGTAAAGTCGCGGTAAAGGTATTTCAAAACAGCTATTCATAAACCACGGAAAAGGAAAAACTGCACAGACGCGACAGTTTTACATGACGAGTGTGATTACAAACCAGTTGCTTTAACAGTAACTGCAGGCTAATGTGGTAAATAAAGCTGTGCTTGGAAGTGCATTTGACCTGCCCGTCCTTCCCCCCCCCCCCCCCCCCCCCCCAAGATGAATGTTCAACACACCTGGGGGGTATGTTCGACGACAAATGTTTCGTTTCTCCTAAAAAGAAACGGAAGTGATGGAAGTGAAGATATTGCGTCTGATTGGTTAGAGGCTCAAATTATGAAAGTTCCCTCTTTCGTCATTTGAGCCTCTGACCAATCAGACACGATATCGTCACTTCCATCACTTCCCTTACTTCTTAGGAGAAGACATATGTCGAACATTGCCGGCCTGGTCAGTTTTCTATGAGATATGTTGGATTTAGCCAGTCAATTTCTTCAGCACAATGTTTAGCTGTTAGGTTCAATGACAGCGCGCCTTTACAACTCTCCGTCACCTGATCTGCCTAACGGGGCTACTGGCCCTTCAACAAAAATATCACCTACCATCGACAAACCGTAAGCACCTAGAATGCCACTTTCTGACTGCAGCGTCACCATTGAACATTGTCGTCCATGAAGCAACCTCCTGGCTGAGCATTCTTCACTCATCGCCCTCGCCAACAACCTCACCTAATCTCGTTATTGCTGATCACTGGTGAAGCACACCCGCCGGCAATATGAAAGTGAACACCTTACCTGGATTCTTGCCCATTTCACGGCTCTCTAAAGCTATATTAACTCTCAATGTCTCAAATAGTATGTGGCTTGGGGTCTAAACTTTGCGTTCTAGCCCTCTTCTGGAACAGAGCTTGTTCCAAAACTTGCAGGAGCATCAAGAACAAGAAGAGGGCTGTTCACCTTCATATCGCTCACGGGTGTACCTTCAAACTCCGGCTCACGTCCCACCTGCCCCTGCTGTTTCCTGTCTGTCGACAATGCCGCCACTCTCCAATGCGACGTTTATGATTTGTGGTTCCACCAGAAATGTGAAGATGTATCTCTCGCTTTGTATAGACGCCTCTCCTCATTAAACCGAGTGGCTCTGTGCGGCGTGCCAGCTCGCACCCCTGGCTGATGACCTCTTTCCACCCCCTAAGCAGCACGGAGCCCCTGTGTACCCCACCATCATCGCCAACTCTACCAAGTAGTTCTCCGACCCGCCTCCGGCGCGCGACATCGGCAGCGTTCACCGTTCGCATGACAACTCCGCTTTTGGCATAGTTGTCGTGTGAAAAGTGCGCGATCGGAGTCTACAGACTCCAATCCCGTTTGGTTTTCCAACGTTTGCTTCCTAAAAAATAACCTTCCTGACTTTAAAGCGCTGAAGTAATCTTTCCCGAATACAATATTCGCTGTGTGCGAGACATGTCTGGACGCCTGTCTTCGGTGGGTAATTAATGGGGAATTAATCAATCTCGCACAATTCTCTTTATTCCAGCAAGACTGTCCCTCCTTGGGGCGAAGGAGTCCGTCCTCGCTATGCCATAACACCTGCCCTGCCAACGTTTTGACCACCTCACCCCTTCGGGTCTAGAAGCCATCTTTGTCGAGGTATTTTGTACACATGGAAAGCTTCTTCTGGTGTCTACCTGAAGAAACTCAATTTTCGTTTTTCTTGTATAGCCATCGCACCTGACGCAATCCCAATAAACATCGTCATCTTCTGTTTTGGTTTTGTCAAAACATGGCGTTCGGCTCGTTCCTCGCGGCGGAGTTCTAACATTTTGGTGCCGAAAACTCGGGATGACAACGATAGTCACGACGGAATGACGACGGGGCATCCACCCGCAACGAAACGAGCCAAGGGACGCCACAAGAGAGCGAGCTCCAACGACGCTACCGACGTTATCACTCAACGAGGCCTAGTGACGTCGCAACGAAACGCGCCAAGAAAACGCGCCAAGGGACGCCGCAAGAGAAGAGCTCCAACGACGCTACCGACGTTATCACTCAACGAGTCAAGGGACGCCGCAAGAGAGCGAGCTCCAGCGACGCTGCTGACTTTACTCAACGAGGCCTAGTGACGCCGCAACGAAACGAGCCAAGGGACGCCGCAAGAGAGCGAACTCCAACGACGCTACCGAAGTTCTCGCCCAACGAGGCCTAGTGACGCCGCAACGCCAGCAACGCCGCGAGACCCAGAGACGCCATGGAACGACTAAAGCAGAAGCGGACGGCTCTGAGGTCTCAAGTAACGAGGCTGATCTCCGACATCGACGCAGCTATCGCAAGCCACTCCGACGAGCGAAGCCTCAACGTATTATCGGTGAGGCTCAGTGAGTTGCGAATACAGCTGAGCAACGTGAACGCATCCATCGAACCACTGGTACCGGACGGAGACGTTGAGCAAAACTACGCCCGCACGATTGAATATGACGACAAGATCGTCGCGTACATCGCCACCATCGCACAGGAGGTAGAGGAACTCCGACGAGCGAGGCCCCAAACCGGTACAACGCGGATTCACAACGACGGCGACGGACACGTTGCAACCTCTAAGGTGAAGCTGCCGAAACTGGAGCTTCAACGGTTTGGCGGTGCAGCTACCGATTGGCAACCCTTCTGGGAACAGTACAAGCAAGCCATACATGACAACGACAGCCTCTCTAACGCTGAGAAGTTCTTGTACCTGCGGTCGGCGCTTACGGGAAAGGCAGCATCGGCGATAGCCGGCATTCAAGCAACGGGAGAAAACTACGATACCGTCGTTGAGCTTCTCAGGGAGCGCTTCGGTCGGACTGACGTTCTCATTCAAGAACACCTCTCCCAACTACTTGATTTGCCAGCAGTACGACACTCAAGCGAGGTGAGCGGATTGCGACGTCTCTATGACCACTTGCAACGTAATATGGCCGCTCTCACCGCGCTCGGGGTGAAGAGCGACACTTACGGAGCTATGCTCTGCTCTGCACTACTGAGAATGCTGCCGGGAGAGTTAGTCATTGATTACCACAAGTGTCGACGTCTTACAGACAAGGAAGACGACTGTATCAAAATAGAGAGCCTACAACGCTTCCTTAAGCTCGAAGTGGAGAGCCGTGAAGAGGCTCAACAAGCTCGTCAGCGAGAAGCCAAGGGTATGAGCCATACCAAAATAACAGAAGGTGGAAAGGCTTCTCTGAAGGGATCAGCCGCTGCTCTTTCCTCAACTAGTCGCTCCAAGCAGACTGAACCGTGCGCATTCTGTGCCACGAAAACCCACGCTACACGAAATTGTCAGACGTCAATTTCTCTGGAGGAGAAGAAGCAAAGATTTCGAGAAGCAGGACGATGTTTCCGGTGTTCAATCAAGGGACACACCTCCAAAGAATGTCGCAACAAAAGAATAATGTGCGAAACATGCGGGCGAAGGCACATAACTCAAATGTGTGACCCATCCTGGAAGAAGAGTAAGAACACCGCAGCAGAGTTACACTCTTCAACTGGCAGGAAGAGCGATAAAACACCTGCTGTACTACTTCAAACAGCGCAGGTCTGGGCGGAAGGGAAACAGCAAAGAGCTCTCACGCGCATCCTTTTTGATGGAGGAAGCCAACGAACCTTTGTGATGGAAGAACTTTCACGTAAGCTGCAGCTCGAGGTTGTTGGTGAAGAAGACATTACTATCTACCCTTTTGGAGGAGCAGGAAACATCATCAAGGAAAAACGCAGAAGGGTACGAATCTGGCTAAGGAGCCAGTACAGCCAAAAGAAGCACTGCCTAGAAGCTCTGGAGATACCAGAGATTTGCTCCGATCATCTTCTTCTACCTGAGAGTGTAGTGCAAGGAGTCCAAGTACAGATAGCTGAGCTGGCAGACGTCACCTTGCCACCAGCCCAGTTAACAAGACATGGCATTGACATTCTTATTGGTGCTGACTACTATTGGACTCTTGTCTCTGGTGAGGTCCAAAAAGTGCAAGGCGCTCTAGTCGCTGTCAAAACAGACTTTGGATGGACACTTCAAGGACCGATTCCCCACAGCGGTTTGACTGCCTCCTGTTCTACTGCGGCAGTTCTGAAGGCCAATGTGGGTGGAAGCACATGCTCATTGTCTACCGAGCTCCGGTCATTTTGGGAGCTGGAAAGCATGGGCATCACCGATCCTAACCTCCCACAAAAGGAAGAGGAGAATGAAGTTGTCAGAGCATTTACATCATCCATCAAGCTAACTACCGGACGGTATGAGGTGGCCTTACCTTGGAAGCCAATGAACCTTCAGCTGGCAGACAATGAAGGAGTTGCAAGGAAGCGTCTGGTGAGCCTCACAAAGAAGTTGCTTAGGGACGATGTGATGCTGACTGAGTATGATCGGACAATTCGCCAGTATCTCCAGCAAGGATTTGCGGAAAAGATTTCCCCGAATGCAGACAAGGCAGAGAACCGAGTGTACTACATGCCTCACCGTGCTGTGTTACGACCTGACAGCCTCTCGACCAAGGTCAGAGTCGTGTTTGATGCGTCGTCAAGAGAACCAGGGTGTCTGTCTCTGAATGACGCACTGGAGCCAGGACCAAACCTGAATCCAGACCTCCTGAAAGTGTTACTGAACTTTCGGATTCATCGTATCGGCCTCAGTGCAGACATTGAGAAGGCATTTCTACAGATATCACTGAGACTGGAAGATCGTGACGCTCTGCGATTTTTCTGGTACGAACGAATGCCAACGAAGCAAGAGCCGAACCCTCCTGTAGAGGTTTGGAGGATGACAAGGGTTCCTTTCGGAGCGACCAGTAGCCCGTTCCTTCTCGCAGCCACGCTACGTCACCACTTGTCGATAACAGAGGACTATCCGGAAACAACGAAATCACTAGCCGAAAGACTCTACGTCGATGATCTTATCACCGGAGCGAACACCGAGGAAGAGGCGGAACAGTTCTATCGACAAACATTACATGTCATGAAGCTAGCCGGAATGACAATGCGGAAGTGGAACACAAATTCTACGGAGCTGCAGCAGCTATTCAACAAGGAAGGAACCGGGTGTGTTCTAGATCAAGTAGAGTGTACCACCCCTAGCGTTTCTCGAGTGTGAGGACTTGTCTGGGACAAAAACAGCGATTGCCTGGCGTTCTCCATGGGGCCTGTTTTGGAATTCCTAGACCGGAACTGCAACACGAAACGATTCATTCTCCAGGCATCATCTCGCATTTATGACCCATTAGGACTCCTTTCCCCAGTCACCGTGACAGCCAAGCTGATGTTCCAAACCCTCTGGGAACTGGGTGTCGACTGGGACGCGCCACTACCTGAAGAGGTTCAAACAAGATGGACGCAGTGGCATACAGCACTGCACCACTTAACGAAAGTAACAGTACCCCGAAGGTGCGTTGAGCTTCCTGAGGATGACCGAAATGAAGTCCACATATTCACAGATGCCAGTCCCAAGGCTTATGGGGCTGTGGCGTACCTGTGCACGCAGACTGCACCAATGAGGGTGACTTTGGTTTTGTCCAAGACCCGGGTGGCGCCGCTAAAGAAACTTTCTCTCCCAAGACTTGAACTGATGGGAATGGTGATAGGGGCACGGCTAAAGGACTACCTTACTAGGTCGTTGAACCTACAAGTTGCCAGCTGGTACCTCTGGACAGACTCAACAATCGCACTACATTGGGTGCGAGGTTCTGCTCAGCAGTGGAAGCCCTTTGTGGCCAATCGAGTATTGGAGATCCAACAGCTGACTGATCCAGAGCTTTGGAACCATTGTCCTGGACTAGAAAATCCGGCTGATCTGCTCACAAGAGGGGTGACACCCGAAGCACTCAAGTCGAGTGCGGCATGGTGGAACGGACCGCCATGGCTCACGGAGCCACCTGCTGCCTGGCCAACGCATGAAGCAGGTGTTGATATGACCGCGGCTGATGAAGAGAAGAAACAAGTTCGAGTCCATAGCGTGACACTGAAAGAAGAACAGGTTTTGCCTATGCAGCGCCACAGTTCCCTCTCGAAGCTTGTTCGAGTTGTTGCCTGGATACGACGATTTATACATAACTCTAGACATCCCAGCCAAAAACACGAGGGTTATTTGACGACCGAAGAGGTAGCACAAGCTCAAACGTGCCTGATCCTGCAGGTTCAACAGGAGGCGTTTCAGAGAGAGCTCCAATGCGTTCGACGCTCAGCACGCATGGAAAGCAACTCTCCGTTACGGGACTTAAACGCATACCTGGACAAGGACGGGGTGCTGAGGGTCGGAGGACGCCTCAGTAACGCTGACATGTGTGACAATGCAAAGCATCCCATCATTCTTCCATCAAGTCATCATTTTACCGAGCTTTTAACCAATGCCACGCATCGACGACTTCTCCACGCTGGCCCCCTTGAGACTCTGACAGAACTGCGGGAACAGTTCTGGGTCGTTCGAGGAAGACAGATGGTAAAAAGGGTGCTGAAGAAATGTGTGATCTGTGACCGTGTCAACAGCCGAGCGGCCACCGAGCCAGTTGCTCCACTCCCTCGAGACAGAGTAACCCAAGCGGCCCCCTTTGAGGTGACTGGTGTGGACTTCGCGGGACCACTCAACACAAGGAATAAAGGCAACGACAAGAAGTCTTACATCCTCATTTTCACCTGTGCCGTTACCCGTGCCATTCACCTCGAACTAGTGACCGACATGTCCACCCCCCATTTTCTGATGGCCTTCAGACGATTTGTGTCAAGAAGAGGAGTGTGCAGAGTCATCTTTTCTGACAATGCAAAAACGTTTCAGCGTGCTTCAAGGGACCTGAAGAAACTGTGGACCACGTTGCGTGGAGAGGAGATACAAGCCTACTTCGCTGATCGGCAGATACAGTGGAAGTTTATAATTGAGAGAGCTGCCTGGTGGGGTGGGTTCTGGGAAAGGATGGTCCGGTCGGTGAAATCCTCGCTCAAGAAAGTTTTGGGTAACAGCTACTGCAACTTCGAAGAGCTGACGACCATCTTAACTGAAATTGAGGCTGTTATTAACTCAAGACCTCTGACATACGTCTACACCGAAGCCACCGAAAAGGAACCACTCACCCTTTCCCATTTTCTGGTGGGAAAGCGTTTAACTGCACTTCCGACCAGCTCCAGCGTGGAGCCTGTGCCTCCCCTTGAAGGACAATACAACAGGCGGTGGCGTTACCGTCAATGGATGGCAGATCAATTTTGGCGTAGATGGAAGAGGGAATACTTGACCAGTCTGCGATCTGCTCATTTCACGGTGCCGACTTCCTCCAGTGCCCTGAAGAAAGGAACTCTAGTGTTGGTTCACCAACATCTCCAACCTCGACAACTTTGGAAGACAGGAGAAGTCGTAGAAGCATTGACTGGACGAGACGGGCACATACGAGCTGCTATGGTGCGTCTTCCTAATGGTAATATTGTTAGGAGACCCGTACAACTTTTATACCCCATGGAATCTATTTATAAAGAAACTCAATTTTCGTTTTTCTTGTATAGCCATCGCACCTGACGCAATCCCAATAAACATCGTCATCTTCTGTTTTGGTTTTGTCAAAACATGGCGTTCGGCTCGTTCCTCGCGGCGGAGTTCTAACACTACCTACTGCCCGCCCACCCTCCCTCCGTGAACAATCGTATGCCCTCCTCGAAAAGAGCCTACAGCGCGTCGACCCCAGCAAGTTCTCTGCACTGTTCATCTGATCCACTTGAAGACATGCTGTAAGACGTATTGGAAACTGCTGGCCTCACCTAACTTCATGACACCTCATTCTACATTTCTCAAAACAGCAACGCTACATTCCTCGACCTCATCCGCACCAATAATCCCACCTTATCCTATTGCTGCACAGTGAAATCCAGCCTACCAGGCAGTGATCGCAGTGCTCTCCTCACCAATATTCATTGCCCTAAGCGTGGTCATCAAAGCAAGAAATTCCAGCAGTTCTAAAACACCGATTTCCCTCATCTCAATTAGGTCATTCATCGTGTTTGATCACCCATCGGCTGACGAGGCCGACAACCTCTCACTCAACATATCAGCAATTCAGCACAAAAGTGTTCACCCTAAAGGCCCGTTCACAGTCTTGCGACCTCTTAAACCTGGGTTCCTTAAAACTTCTTAAACCAGAAAACACACTGGCGCCATCTATTGGGAAGTAATGTAAACTCGGCGGTCCGGTATATTTTTTTTTTATTTCTCGCGCATTATCCTTTCTTTCTTGGCTCGGAAAACTTTTGTCAATGTTATAAACGAGCCTTTCTATGGGTATTACGCACATTTGACTTAGGAAATCCCGCAAAACCTTCGCTCTTGTGAAATGCAGTTCCAGGGTCACCGCATAGATGGCGCCACAATGCCAGTGTGTTCCCTCATTCTAAAAACATTTAAGAAGTTTTAAGAGATCTCGTCTCTCTCAGTCGTACTCGGTCGCAAGAGTGTGAACAGGCCTTAAGGATCAACAGGAGGCCCGGCAGCCTCCCATGGATGACAAAGGAGATTGCAGTCTTAATCAGACGTAAACACCGACTATTCAAAAAAGTGCCTCTAAATCCCACTCATCTTAACCAAGCCCACCAGGCACGTACCAAAGTCAAGCATCTCATCCATATCTCCCATCACGATTACCTACCAACTAAGAGCAAAAGCAACCTGCCAGCCCAAACTCTTGGGCATGTTTTCACTATAAAAAAAAAAGTTCCACGCGCCGGTCTTCACACATCCCGGCAGGCCCTATTCTTATCTTGACGACATAGCAGAGCTCTTCTCTTACCACTTTTCTCAGGCTGTAGCATTACTTGACCCTACCGCACCTAACCTTTGTCCCACCCAACCCACAACGCAGCCAATCAAGGCCACACCAGCAATCACGCTCTCTTCCATAGTCATTCTTCAAAGTGAAACCTACGAAGCCCTCGCCTGTATCAACTCCTCTCAACGCCCTGGACCAGACAGCTTCCACCCTGCATTGCATAAATCCTGTGCTGGCCGTATCTCCCCCGTCCTCACTCGCCTCTTCAACGATTTTCTCTCCCACAGCTCTGTTCCTAAATCCTGGAAAGTCGAGTCAGTAACGCCTCTCAAAAAGGGACACGGTGCCCCCTCAAGTCTAACATCCACCTGTGACGGAGTGTATTACCGACTCATTCGGTGCTGTGCATGCGGGCACGTGTGTGTGTGTGTGTCCCACCGTGGCGTTCGCGCCAGATTACAAAGAATCCTCGCCTCGCGGCCAGGGGAAGAAAAGAGGAGAAGGAAGAGGGACAAAAAAAAATGGCGGTTTAGCCATCGCAAGCCTTCGGACGGAGAACGTCGTAGCAGTTGTCTGTGTCGCGAACTCAAGCTGAGTTTAGATAAACTTTATCTAAACTCAGCTTGAGTTCGCGACACAGACAACCGCTACGACGTTCTCCGTCCGAAGGCTTGCGATGGCTAAACCAAACAATGGAGCCCCCGCCAATATGGTTTCCGCCAAGCAGGAGCTGCGAATCGGCCCTTGCAGCTTCCACTCATGCACTCAGCACCAGCCTCAACAACCGAATTCCGTGCGAGATCGTCCAGTTAGACTTCAGAAAGGCTTTTAACAGCGCAGACCACAGCTTGTTCCTATCCAAACTCCAACAGATGGGAATCTCCGGCATGAGGAATTAAAAATTTCCTTTTTCACACTACCTTATTCTTCAAGGGCTCTTTTCGTGATTTAGCACAAACTGGAAACACTACTAACAGGTAGGGTGTCCTCTGAGCTAGGTTATGTGTGCCATTGTGTGTCAAAGGGGCTTTGAGAAAACTAATTGAAGAACACTTCGTCCAAGCTCAAGAGAAAAAATCTTGTTCTTGACCACTAGCTAACACAACATGATGGCAGCAACTAATTACTGTTGTTTTCTTCCGGTGACTTCAGAACGAGGTCTACTGGCACGAAAACCAGCTGTGGTTGTCGTGCTGATGGGAATAGCTCCAATATTCAGGAGCTTGAAGTTACAATTACCAGAACTGCTCCACAGCTTGCATGCCAAATGCCGAGACCACTCGTACAAAACAGGACTTGATTTAAGTCATCCTCACAGTTTGCAACCTGGTTCGCAGCTTGCAACTCCACAAGGTTTTTCTTCTCAAGTGTCTCATAGATGCCGTAAACTACTATGCGTCAGTGGTATCCCAGAAACTCGCTTTCAGACTAATGACTTGAAAGGGGTTTTCGAGACAGCCCTCCCTAAGACAGATTGTGATGAGGAAGAGCTAGAGCCCTCCCAGCCACTGTTTTTTTTCCAGATATGCAGAACTACCTTTACTGCACTTACCCAACCATTTACGCAGTTTGTCATATGACGAGTTGCAGATTATTGTCAAGTCACCAATTGTGGCTGCGACATTCATAATTGCATAAGAGATCATAGAATAGATGCCAGAACCCTCATGAGGAATGTTATGCCGCAATGTCAATTTCGGTGGCCCTATTACAGCTATAATCTGTTTCAGCCTAATTTTACAAAAAAAAGCACTGCCGCCCTTTGGAGCTAATCAGAGCAACGAAGCAAGTATTGTGAGAGCTCTCCGTAGGAGGAGTATACTCCCACAATATGTTGTCCCGTCCCTCAGCCAAATGTTCCGGTTGTCTCGTTGGTGCCGTAGCTTTGGTAATGCCCTGTAAGCTGCAGAAGGATGAGTCAACCTAGTTCCAGTAACAGTTCACCTCACGTACGAATATGACCAGAAAATGTTCATGCCACCCAAGGATGAGGTCGACAAATTTCCCAGCGTACGGTCTCCGATTTTCTTCTTGTGGCCCAGATGATGAGCTGCCTCTTGAGTCTTCTCACTTCATCCCCCTGGTTACTGATGGTCCTTGTCTCTGGTGTCCGGCCCTTGCAGCTGGCCTCCACAGTTTGTCGCCCTCGGGGTATTCTCTGTGATTCTCCGAGGAACCATCGTACTGGAACAAGAAAGTAACAGCATACAGTGAATGGACGAAGTGAGACACACCTTATACTCAGGGGCAGATCCAGAACTCCGTTTGGGGGGGGGGGGGGGTGAACATTTGTAAGGATGCTATTCTCCCCTTCTTTCGTGTGCACCGGGGGGTCCAGCCATGTCAAATTGCCCTCCGAGAAGGGGGGAGGGGGGGGGGGGGTCGACTTTGTTTGGGGGGGGCCCCCCCTTGGATCTGTCCCTGCTTATACTTCTAAATTAGATAAGTACTGTGGGTCTTACTGCATGACGTGCCAAGCGGAGATAAATAATGTCTGGAGCTTGACGGGGGGAGGAGGGGTCTCGACGCATGCTGGACGACAGGTGCCAGATGCTGCCACACCCACAGGGTATCCTGAGGAGAGAGAGAAGACAGGTCTGAGTCCAGGAAATTGGCATGTTTGAGCAACACCTTTTAGAGCGCAGCTCTTAGGGGCCCGTTTCCGGCTTGAGCGGCGTCGCCGTCGCCGTCGCCGTCGCCGTCGCCGTCGGCGTAACCGCGCGGTGCATCATGGGAAATGTCCCATAATGCACCGCGCGAGCCCCCCACCGGGGTCACGTGACCTCGTGGGGGGTCACGTGACCCCCCGAGGTCACGTGACTCCCCTGAGGTCACGTGACCCCCTCCTCAAGGTCACGTGACCCCCTCGAGGTCACGTGACCCCCCGAGGTCACGTGACCCCCCGCCGATGTCGCGTGACCCCCCGATGACGTCATCGTCACTGATGACGTCACCAGCATCCACATCGTCATCGTCATTATCACTGATGACGTCACCGGCATCCACATCGTCATCGTCATCATCACTGATGACGTCACCGGCATCCGCATCGTCATCGTCATCATTACTGATGACGTCACCGGCATCCACATCGTCATCGTCATCATCACTGATGACGTCACCGGCATCCCCATCCCCATCGTCATCATCACTGATGACGTCACCGGCATCCACATCGTCATCGTCATCATCACTGATGACGTCACCGGCATCCACATCGTCATCGTCATCGTCACTGATGACGTCACCGGCATCCACATTTTCATCGTCATCATCACTGATGACGTCACCGGCATCCACATCGTCATCGTCATCATCACTGACGACGTCACCGGCATCCGCATCGTCATCGTCATCATCACTGATGACGTCATCAGTGACGTCACTGATGTCGTCACCGGCATCCGCATCGTCATCGTCATCATCACTGATGACGTCATCAGCGACGTCACTAATGACGTCACCGACATTCGCATCGTCATCGTCATCATCACTGGTGAAGCCATCAGTGACGTCACTAATGACGTCATCGGTACCCGCATCGTCATCGTCACGGATGACGTTATCAGTGACGTCAGTGATGACATCATCGGCATTGGGGGTCACGTGACCCCCCCCCTGGTTAGTTTACCCCCCCCCCCCCGTGCCCTTCCCTCCTCCTCCTCAAGAGCTGCGCTCTAATTCGGCGTTATAGGGAGTTGTAAGCGGCTTTCATTTTTTTAGAGGTGCCTTCTGTTAATTCCCTTCAAGGGACATCCATCTGACTATTTAATTCAGAATTATGTTCAATGTGCCCAGTCAACTTGGTTAGCCTGTTTGCAAATATATAACAACTGGTAAATTCACTTTTTATAGTGTTGCGTGTTTTCTTTTTTTTTTTAATATCTTATGCAATGATGCCAACTTCTCTTTTATGATTTTACAGATTAGCAAGTCCCAGGTTCGGTCCTGATCCGCGTCATTTGCCACGATATTTATATTTTTCCAATAAAGTGGTGTGCAAGCTTCGATACGTGGAGGTTGCGCGTGAACAAGCTATTCATTGCGTTTGACCGTTTTACAAGTCACGTCCGACGTACAACGACTAAGAAATTAACCGAGTCACATACACTGCGTGGGAGAAAAGACGATCGTGCCATGGCCTGACGCGAAGGACAGCACGAGCACTTTAAAATGTTTGCACTCACCAGCAACGAACTTGAAGCGGAATCCCAGAATCTCGAACGGCGAAGTGAGTCCCCGGCTTTTTGGCTTCTTGCCTGAGCAGGCCCATTTAGAACACATTCATAGCGTGATTCGGTAACTCACGTGACATTAAAACGCCAAGCGAGGATCCAACAGAAAGGGAAATGTACTAGGAAAGAGAAATCCGCAGAACAGCAACACCGACAACGCCGACAACGCGACCGGCGACGTTTAAAAACATGGCTTCGGTTAGGGCAATGAACTTTTTGAAGCTAACGGTAACTGCTCGATTTTTTCTTTCCATGTTGGTTTATCATTATTACCTAGCTTACTATGTTTTCTAAAAATATTAACATTAATACACTCAACTTAGTCAATTGCGATTCTTTTTGACCCTCTTTTTTTGTTTTTGTTTTACAACTTCAGTTGTCGCCATCCGGCTTGAGGAGCGCTGTGTATGCGCGATTACCGGAAGTGGCCTTGAGTGGGACCACTGGTTATGATTTCACTGTGGCGTGAACGCTCGCCTCCCCGCGCTGTCTCGTGCTCTCGTGCATCGCCTAGGGATCGCGGGGGATTTTTCGTCAAAAGTTGCGAAGTTGAGCGCGCGCAGGGAGGAGGAAACTTTGCGGCGTTCTTTTGGTCACTCCCCCCGCAACGTCAAAAAGCGAAGAATGTTTTGCTCCACGAGTTTAGCTACCCAAGTGGGGTCTTCAGAGAGAGGGCTTCCCGTGAGCGTGAGTGAACGGTTTTTCCACTGATCTCAATGACAATTGCTGGATCGCGCTTGCCGCTCCCGCAAGTGAAGCCACCGGGCGTCACTCGCTTGGGATACGATTTGCCGTTTTTGCTAGCCTTTGCTGCGGTTTTCCAGCGTGCTGACGACACGTTTTCTACTCGTTCGTCGTCATTCGCCGAAGAAGTTTTTTGAAGACTCTGTGTATTGTTGAGACTTTCCGTTGTGAACACGTGGAAAATTTTACGAAAGTGCAGTGTCGCAGGAAAAAGGCACAACGCGTCGAAAGGAAGGGCTGGCGGCGTGTTCAAAGCATCCTTGGCACGCCGAAGTGCCGTGTCTCTGTGCCTTCGCGCGCTTGGATACCGACCAAGAACCGACGCCGTGTGAATGTGTTTAGCGAGTGCAATGTGCGTGAAGCCGTATCAAAAGGTACAACTCGTCGAAAACGTGTCGCCGGTGTCGCGGCGTGATCAAAGCTTCCTTGGCACGCCGAGTGATGCATCTTTGTGCCTTCGCACGCTTGGATACCGGTCAAGAATTGACGCCGCGCCAAAGTTCTGAACGTGTGTCGCGCGTAGATGCCTTTAGATCATTTATATATATCGGCCACGGAGTTCTGGATCGTCCAGCTGTTCCGGTGAGTTGCTATCAATAAAAGGGGGAGATCTGTACGTATTCTTATGTACTATATTAACCATGGCTATGTCCCAAATCTACTCTAATAGATTCCGTGGGAGCACGAATAGGGCAACGTTGTACGTGGAGCCAGGGGGGTTTTCGAAAGCAAATGTACAAGACGGCGAGAATGAAAATCTTTGAAGCGCGGCCGATATGGTCGTGTGAATCTGTTGACCAATTACATTAGGCGAGTCGCGTAGGTTGATAATAAGCCAGCACTGATCAGTGATGAGGAGCTGTTGTGCACGGTATTGTGTAAATTGTCTAAGGACGAAAAAAAGACGTACCTTCTCCCCATCTCCCGTCGCTAGTGGACGCTGGATTAAGCTCGTTCCTAAACCGCGAGGGGAAAAGACGCTGATCCAGAGGCACGAACAGCTTCACGCACATTGCACTCGCTGAACACATACACACGGCGTCGGTTCTTGGTCGGTATCCAAGCGTGCGAAGGCACAGAGACACGGCACTTCGGCGTGCCAAGGATGCTTTGAACACGCCGCCAGCCCTTCCTTTCGACGCGTTGTGCCTTTTTCCTGCGACACTACACTTTCGTAAAATTTTCCACGTGTTCACAACGGAAAGTCTCAACAATACACAGAGTCTTCAAAAAACTTCTTCGGCGAATGACGACGAACGAGTAGAAAACGTGTCGTCAGCACGCTGGAAAACCGCAGCAAAGGCTAGCAAAAACGGCAAATCGTATCCCAAGCGAGTGAAGCCCGGTGGCTTCACTTGCGCTGCAGCGAACAAGCGGGGAAGCGCGATCCAGCAATTGTCATAGAGATCAGTGGGTTTTTCAATCCAGACGCATCCACGCTAGAAACTTTGTTTGAAGCAAGTTTGATGTTAGTCGCCATATTGTATTGCTCATGAAACCATTCTGAAATTGATCTGAAGCCATATTTTTTTGGATTATCGAAGCAGGAACCAACTCTGCCTTATTAACGAGAGTAGAGATGAACTACAAGTGGGGTCTTCAGAGAGAGGGCTTCCCGTGAGCGTGAGTGAACGGTTTTTCAATCTAGACGCATCCACGCTAGAAACTTCGTGTGATGTTAGTCGCCATATTGTATTGCTCATGAAAACATTCTGAAATTGATCTGAAGCCATATTTTTTTGGATTATCGAAGCAGGAACCAACTCTGCCTTATTAACGAGAGTAGAGATGAACTACAAGTGGGGTCTTCAGAGAGAGGGCTTCCCGTGAGCGTGAGTGAACGGTTTTTCAATCTAGACGCATCCACGCTAGAAACTTCGTGTGATGTTAGTCGCCATATTGTATTGCTCATGAAAACATTCTGAAATTGATCTGAAGCCATATTTTTTGGATTATCGAAGCAGAAACCAACTCTGCCTTATTAACGAGAGTAGAGATGAACTACAAGTGGGGTCTTCAGAGAGAGGGCTTCCCGTGAGCGTGAGTAAACGGTTTTTCAATCCAGACGCATCCACGCTAGAAACTTTGTTTGATGCAAGTTTGATGTTAGTCGCCATATTGTATTGCTCATGAAACCATTCTGAAATTGATCTGAAGCCATATTTTTTTGGATTATCGAAGCAGGAACCAACTCTGCCTTATTAACGAGTAGAGAGGAACTACAAGTGGGGTCTTCAGAGAGGGGGCTTCCCGTGAGCGTGAGTAAACGGTTTTTCAATCCAGACGCATCCACGCTAGAAACTTTGTTTGATGTTAGTCGCCATATTGTATTGCTCATGAAACCATTCTGAAATTGATCTGAAGCCATATTTTTTGGATTATCGAAGCAGGAACCAACTCTGCCTTATTAACGAGAGTAGAGAGGAACTACAAGTGGGGTCTACAGAGAGAGGGCTTCCCGTGAGCGTGAGTGAACGGTTTTTGAATCCAGACGCATCCACGCTAGAAACTTCGTTTGATGCATATTGTATTGCTCATGAAAATATTCTGAAATTGATCTGAAGCCATATTTTTTGGATTATCGAAGCAAGAACCAACTCTGCCTTTTTAACGAGTAGAGAGAAACTACAAGTGGGGTCTTCCGAGAGAGGGCTTCCCGTGAGAGTGAGTGAACGGTTTTTCAATCCAGACGCATCCACGCTAGAAACTTCGTTTGATGCACTGATCTCTATGAC
This sequence comes from Ixodes scapularis, assembly GCF_016920785.2. NCBI lineage: Eukaryota > Metazoa > Arthropoda > Arachnida > Ixodida > Ixodidae > Ixodes > Ixodes scapularis. Next base: position 106,731,607 of record NW_024609880.1, on the reverse strand, counting down.
AATTGCTGGATCGCGCTTCCCCGCGTGTTCGCTGCAGCGCAAGTGAAGCCACCGGACTTCACTCGCTTGGGATACGATTTGCCGTTTTTGCTAGCCTTTGCTGCGGTTTTCCAGCGTGCTGTGGACACGTTTTCTACTCGTTCGTCCTCATTCGCCGAAGAAGTTTTTTGAAGACTCTGTGTATTGTTGAGACTTGCCGTTGTGAACACGTGGAAAATTTTACGAAAGTGCAGTGTCGCAGGAAAAAGGCACAACGCGTCGAAAGGAAGGGCTGGCGGCGTGTTCAAAGCTTCCTTGGCACGCCGAAGTGCCGTGTCTCTGTGCCTTCGCACGCTTGGATACCGACCAAGAAGGCAAGAACCGACGCCGTGTGTATGTGTCTAGCGAGTGCAATGTGCGTGAAGCTGTTCGTGCCTCTGGATCAGCGTCTTTTCCCCTCGCGGTTTAGGAACGAGCTTAATCCAGCGTCCACTAGCGACGGAAGATGGGGGAAGGTACGTCTTTTTTTCGTCCTTAGACGATTTACACAATACCGTGCACAACAGCTCCTCATCACTGATCAGTGCTGGCTTATTATCAACCTACTTAATTGCACTTGACGTTTGAGCGCGGCTCGCCTAATTGTAATTGGTCAGCAGATTGCACACGACCATATCGGCCGCGCTTCAAAGATTTTCATTCTCGCCGTCTTGTACTTTTGCTTTCGAAAACCCCCCTGGCTCCATAACGTTGCCCTATTCGTGCTCCCACGGAATCTATCCGCCTCGCAAGTGGGCTCATTTTCGTCCTCTGCGCATGAGAAAGGAAGTACCGTTGACGTGAGAACGCCAAGCCCTGATTGGCTGATCGCGACCCCCTATCTCAGCGTCGTCTGCTCCTTTGCAACGTCATCTGCTCGCAACATCGTCTGCGTCTGTCTTACCTTTCCTGCGACTTTCGGAATTGCAGGTCTTTACGAGCGAGCTCGACTTCGCCTTTCAGAGAGGGCAGACGAAATAACTCGAGCGGTAAGTTGTTTTTGTCTAACAACTAGCAGACACGCATCAAGGAGGGAAGTCAAAGGTGGCGAGTGTCCCAAGGCGCCGAGGTTTGTTTGCTAAGAACCGTGAGTGAGCGAGTTAGTGTCCGCAAGTTCCCTCCCAAATACTTTTTCCCTCCTTTCGTGTGCGGCGAGACCCCTCATTCTTTAACGGCGTCGGCGAGTTGGCGCAGTTAACGTCGTCTGCATTACGTCTGCTAGTCAAAGCGATGGCTGCTTTACCTTTCCTGCGTCTGTCGGAGATTCACCGCGTTTTCACCGGCGAGAGTCACCGTTGCCTCGGGAAACAAGGAGATAACAAGAGGAAGAACTTGACCTCTTAATCTAAAATTGAGGTCAGCGATCAAAGTATAATATGGGAAGGGTTCACAAGGGTCGCGCGGGCATATTCCATTCAGCACGCCAGCCGGTCGTGGGCAGACGGTCGCCGAGTCACGAAGTGCCTGCTAGGCCTAACTTTTGAAGCTCGTTTGGTTGCGTTCGGTTGAATCGTGGCCGTTGGAGCTTTTCCCGGGTGTTTGTGGATCCAGCGTTCTTGTTCGTCGTGGTCTGTTTCAAGTACTTTTTGCTTTTTTCTTGCTGCTTGAAGTCGGGACGCGTGGGAAGCGCACGTAGAAAAATAAACGTCCGTGGGTCGTGGAGACCGCGACGCTGTCGGCCATGCTAAGAAGTGCGAGCTTCGGAGCTGTCGTAGGATTTCGTCGTAACCTGCGCAAAACATACTGAAATTTCGTTTCGTGAATACGAATCTGTTCTTAAGTTTTGTCTTACGCACATTTTTGGCGTAAGATTGTTTCGTCCCTTCCGAAAGTCGCAGGAAAGGTAAGAGAGACGCAGACGACGTTGCGAGCAGACGACGTTGCAAAGGAGCAGACGACGCTCAGATAGGGGGTCGCGATCAGCCAATCAGGGCTCGGCGTTCTGACGTCACCGCTACCCCCTGCGCAAGAGGCAGACGAACTTGCCCTCCGCATTAGAGTAGATTTGGGACATAGCCATGGTTAATATAGTACATAAGAACACGTACAGATCTCTCCCTTTTATTGATAGCAACTCACCGGAACAGCTGGACGATCCAAAACTCCGTGGCCGATATATATATAAATGATCTAAAGGCTTCTACGCGCGACAAACGTTCAGAACTTTGGCGCGGCGTCAATTCTTGACCGGTATCCAAGCGTGCGAAGGCACAAAGATGCATCACTCGGCGTGCCAAGGAAGCTTTGATCACGCCGCGACACCGGCGACACTTGTTTTCGACGAGTTGTACCTTTTGATACGGCTTCACGCACATTGCACTCGCAAAACACATCCACACGGCGTCGATTCTTGGTCGGTATCCAAGCGTGCGAAGGCACAGAGACACGGCACTTCGGCGTGCCAAGGAAGCTTTGAACACGCCGCCGGCCCTTCCTTTCGACGCGTTGTGCCTTTTTCCTGCGACACTGCACTTTCGTAAAATTTTCCACGTGTTCACGACGGCAAGTCTCAACAATACACAGAGTCTTCAAAAAACTTCTTCGGCGAATGACGACGAACGAGTAGAAAACGTGTCCACAGCACGCTGGAAAACCGCAGCAAAGGCTAGCAAAAACGGCAAATCGTATCCCAAGCGAGTGAAGTCCGGTGGCTTCACTTGCGGGAGCGGCAAGCGCGATCCAGCAATTGTCATTGAGATCAGTGGTTTGATGTTAGTCGCCATATTGTATTGCTCATGAAACCATACTGAAATTGATCTGAAGCCATATTTTTTGGATTATCGAAGCAGGAACTCTGCCTTATTAACGAGTAGAGAGGAACTACAAGTGGGGTCTTCAGGGAGAGGGCTTCCCGTAAGCGTGAGTGAACGGTTTTTCAATCCAGACGCATCCACACTAGAAACTTCGTTTGATGTTAGTCGCCATATTGTATTGCTCATGAAACCATTCTGAAATTGATCTGAAGCCATATTTTTTAGATTATCGAAGCAGGAACCAACTCTGCCTTATTAACGAGTAGAGAGGAACTACAAGTGGGGTCTTCAGAGAGAGGGCTTCCCGTGAGCGTGAGTGAACGGTTTTTCAATCTAGGCGCATCCACGCTAGAAACTTCGTTTGATGTTAGTCGCCATATTGTATTGCTCATGAAACAATTCTGAAATTGATCTGAAGCCATATTTTTTGGATTATCGAAGGAGGAACCAACTCTGCCTTATTAACGAGTAGAGAGGAACTACAAGTGGGGTCCTCAGAGAGAGGGCTTCCCGTGAGCGTGAGTGAACCGTTTTTTATTCCAGACGCATCCACGCTAGAAACTTCGTTTGATGTTAGTCGCCATATCGTATTGCTCATGAAACCCTTCTGAAATTGATCTGAAGCCATATTTTTGGATTATCGAAGCAGGAACTCTGCCTTATTAACGAGTAGAGGGGAACTACCAGTGGGGTCTTCAGAGAGAGGGCTTCCCGTGAGCGTGAATGAACGGTTTTTCAATCCAGACGCATCCACGCTAGAAACTTCGTTTGATGTTAGTCGCCATATTGTATTGCTCATGAAACAATTCTGAAATTAATCTGAAGCCATATTTTTTGGATTATCGAAGCAGGAACTCTGCCTTATTAACGAGTAGAGAGGAACTACCAGTGGGGTCTTCAGAGAGAGGGCTTCCCGTGAGCGTGAATGAACGGTTTTTCAATCCAGACGCATCCACGCTAGAAACTTCGTTTGATGTTAGTCGCCATATTGTATTGCTCATGAAACAATTCTGAAATTAATCTGAAGCCATATTTTTTGGATTATCGAAGCAGGAACTCTGCCTTATTAACGAGTAGAGAGGAACTAAAAGTGGGGTCTTCAGAGAGAGGGCTTCCCGTGAGCGTGAGTGAACGGTTTTCCAATCTAGGCGCATCCACGCTAGAAACTTCGTTTGATGTTAGTCGCCATATTGTATTGCTCATGAAACAATTCTGAAATTGATCTGAAGCCATATTTTTTGGATTATCGAAGGAGGAACCAACTCTGCCTTATTAACGAGTAGAGAGGAACTACAAGTGGGGTCCTCAGAGAGAGGGCTTCCCGTGAGCGTGAGTGAACGGTTTTTTATTCCAGACGCATCCACGCTAGAAACTTCGTTTGATGTTAGTCGCCATATCGTATTGCTCATGAAACCCTTCTGAAATTGATCTGAAGCCATATCTTTTGGATTATCGAAGCAGGAACTCTGCCTTATTAACGAGTAGAGAGGAACTACAAGTGGGGTCTTCAGAGAGAGGGCTTCCCGTGAGCGTGAGTGAACGGTTTTTCAATCTAGACGCATCCACGCTAGAAACTTCGTTTGATGTTAGTCGCCATATTGTATTGCTCATGAAACCATTCTGAAATTGATCTGAAGCCATATTTTTTAGATTATCGAAGCAGGAACAAACTCTGCCTTATTAACGAGTAGAGAGGAACTACAAGTGGGGTCTTCAGAGAGAGGGCTTCCCGTGAGTTTGAGTGAACGGTTTTTCAATCCAGACGCATCCACGCTAGAAACTTCGTTTGATGTTAGTCGCCATATTGTATTGCTCGTGAAAACATTCTGAAATTGATCTGAAGCCATATTTTTTGGATTATCGAAGCAGGAACCAACTCTGCCTTAGTAACGAGTAGAGAGGTACTACAAGTGGGGTCTTCAGAGAGAGGGCTTCCCGTGAGCGTGAGTGAACGGTTTTTTATTCCAGACGCATCCACGCTAGAAACTTCGCTTGATGTTAGTCGCCATATTGTATTGCTCATGAAACCCTTCTGAAATTGATCTGAAGCCATATTTTTTGGATCATCGAAGCAGGAACTTTGCCTTATTAACGAGTAGAGAGGAACTACAAGTGGGGTCTTCAGAGAGAGGGCTTCCCGCGAGCGTGAGTGAACGGTTTTTTAATCCAGACGCATCCACGCTAGAAACTTCGTTTGATGTTAGTCGCCATATTGTATTGCTCATGAAACCATTCTGAAATATCTGAAGCCATATTTTTTAGATTATCGAAGCAGGAACCAACTCTGCCTTATTAACGAGTAGAGAGGACCTACAAGTGGGTTCTTCAGAGAGAGGGCTTCCCGTGGGCGTGAGTGAACGGTTTTTCAATCCAGACGCATCCACGCTAGAAACTTCGCTTGATGTTAGTCGCCATATTGTATTGCTCATGAAACCCTTCTGAAATTGATCTGAAGCCATATTTTTTGGATCATCGAAGCAGGAACTTTGCCTTATTAACGAGTAGAGAGGAACTACAAGTGGGGTCTTCAGAGAGAGGGTTTCCCGCGAGCGTGAGTGAACGGTTTTTCAATCCAGACGCGTCCACGCTGGAAACTTCGTTTGATGGTAGTCGCCATATTGTATTGCTCATGAAACAATTCTGAAATTGATCTGAAGCCATATTTTTGGATTATCGAAGCAGGAACCAAATCTGCCTTATTAACGAGTAGAGAGGAACTACAAGTGGGGTCTTCAGAGAGAGGGCTTCCCGTGAGCGTGAGTGAACGGTTTTTCAATCCAGACGCATCCACGCTAGAAACTTCGTTTGAAGTTAGTCGCCATATTGTATTGCTCATGAAACCCTTCTGAAATTGATCTGAAGCCATATTTTTTGGATCATCGAAGCAGGAACTTTGCCTTATTAACGAGTAGAGAGGAACTACAAGTGGGGTCTTCAGGGAGAGGGCTTCCCGTGAGCGTGAGTGAACGGTTTTTCAATCCAGACGCATCCACGCTAGAAACTTCGTTTGATGTTAGTCGCCATATTGTATTGCTCATGAAACCATTCTGAAATTGATCTGAAGCCATATTTTTTGGATTATCGAAGCAGGAACTCTGCCTTATTAACGAGTAGAGAGGAACTACAAGTGGGGTCTTCAGAGAGAGAGCTTCCCGTGAGCGTGAGTGAACGATTTTTCAATCCAGACGCATCCACGCTAGAAACTTCGTTTGATGTTAGTCGCCATATTGTATTGCTCATGAAACCCTTCTGAAATTGATCTGAAGCCATATTTTTTGGATTATCGAAGCAGGAACTCTGCCTTATTAACGAGTAGAGAGTAACTACAAGTGGGGTCTTCAGGGAGAGGGCTTCCCGTGAGCGTGAGTGAACGGTTTTTCAATCCAGACGCATCCACGCTAGAAACTTCGTTTGATGTTAGTCGCCATATTGTATTGCTCATGAAACCATTCTAAAATTGATCTGAAGCCATATTTTTTGGATTATCGAAGCAGGAACTCTGCCTTATTAACGAGTAGAGAGGACCTACAAGTGGGGTCTTCAGAGAGAGAGCTTCCCGTGAACGTGAGTGAACGGTTTTTCAATCCAGACGCATCCACGCTAGAAACTTCGTTTGATGTTAGTCGCCATATTGTATTGCTCATGAAACCCTTCTGAAATTGATCTGAAGCCATATTTTTTGGATTATCGAAGCAGGAACTCTGCCTTATTAACGAGTAGAGAGGAACTACAAGTGGGGTCTTCAGGGAGAGGGCTTCCCGTGAGCGTGAGTGAACGGTTTTTCAATCCAGACGCATCCACGCTAGAAACTTCGCTTGATGTTAGTCGCCATATTGTATTGCTCATGAAACCCTTCTGAAATTGATCTGAAGCCATATTTTTTGGATCATCGAAGCAGGAACTTTGCCTTATTAACGAGTAGAGAGGCACTACAAGTGGGGTCTTCAGAGAGAGAGCTTCCCGTGAGCGTGAGTGAACGGTTTTTCAATCCAGACGCATCCACGCTAGAAACTTCGCTTGATGTTAGCCGCCATATTGTATTGCTCATGAAACCCTTCTGAAATTGATCTGAAGCCATATTTTTTGGATCATCGAAGCAGGAACCAACTCTGCCTTATTAACGAGTAGAGAGGAACTACAAGTGGGGTCTTCAGAGAGAGGGCTTCCCGTGGGCGTGAGTGAACGGTTTTTCAATCAAGACGCATCCACGCTAGAAACTTCGCTTGATGTTAGTCGCCATATTGTATTGCTCATGAAACCCTTCTGAAATTGATCTGAAGCCATATTTTTTGGATCATCGAAGCAGGAACTTTGCCTTATTAACGAGTAGAGAGGAACTACAAGTGGGGTCTTCAGAGAGAGGGTTTCCCGCGAGCGTGAGTGAACGGTTTTTCAATCCAGACGCGTCCACGCTAGAAACTTCGTTTGATGGTAGTCGCCATATTGTATTGCTCATGAAACAATTCTGAAATTGATCTGAAGCCATATTTTTGGATTATCGAAGCAGGAACCAACTCTGCCTTATTAACGAGTAGAGAGGAACTACAAGTGGGGTCTTCAGAGAGAGGGCTTCCCGTGAGCGTGAGAAACGGTTTTTCAATCCAGACGCATCCACGCTAGAAACTTCGTTTGATGTTAGTCGCCATATTGTATTGCTCATGAAACCATTCTGAAATATCTGAAGCCATATTTTTTGGATTATCGAAGCAGGAACTCTGCCTTATTAACGAGTAGAGAGGAACTACAAGTGGGGTCTTCAGGGAGAGGGCTTCCCGTAAGCGTGAGTGAACGGTTTTTCAATCCAGACGCATCCACGCTAGAAACTTCGTTTGATGTTAGTCGCCATATTGTATTGCTCATGAAACCATTCTGAAATTGATCTGAAGCCATATTTTTTGGATTATCGAAGCAGGAACTCTGCCTTATTAACGAGTAGAGAGGAACTACAAGTGGGGTCTTCAGAGAGAGAGCTTCCCGTGAGCGTGAGTGAACGGTTTTTCAATCCAGACGCATCCACGCTAGAAACTTCGTTTGATGTTAGTCGCCATATTGTATTGCTCATGAAACCCTTCTGAAATTGATCTGAAGCCATATTTTTTGGATTATCGAAGCAGGAACTCTGCCTTAATAACGAGTAGAGAGGAACTACAAGTGGGGTCTTCAGAGAGAGGGTTTCCCGCGAGCGTGAGTGAACGGTTTTTCAATCCAGACGCGTCCACGCTAGAAACTTCGTTTGATGGTAGTCGCCATATTGTATTGCTCATGAAACAATTCTGAAATTGATCTGAAGCCATATTTTTGGATTATCGAAGCAGGAACCAACTCTGCCTTATTAACGAGTAGAGAGGAACTACAAGTGGGGTCTTCAGAGAGAGGGCTTCCCGTGAGCGTGAGAAACGGTTTTTCAATCCAGACGCATCCACGCTAGAAACTTCGTTTGATGTTAGTCGCCATATTGTATTGCTCATGAAACCATTCTGAAATATCTGAAGCCATATTTTTTGGATTATCGAAGCAGGAACTCTGCCTTATTAACGAGTAGAGAGGAACTACAAGTGGGGTCTTCAGGTAGAGGGCTTCCCGTAAGCGTGAGTGAACGGTTTTTCAATCCAGACGCATCCACGCTAGAAACTTCGTTTGATGTTAGTCGCCATATTGTATTGCTCATGAAACCATTCTGAAATTGATCTGAAGCCATATTTTTTGGATTATCGAAGCAGGAACTCTGCCTTATTAACGAGTAGAGAGGAACTACAAGTGGGGTCTTCAGAGAGAGAGCTTCCCGTGAGCGTGAGTGAACAGTTTTTCAATCCAGACGCATCCACGCTAGAAACTTCGTTTGATGTTAGTCGCCATATTGTATTGCTCATGAAACCCTTCTGAAATTGATCTGAAGCCATATTTTTTGGATTATCGAAGCAGGAACTCTGCCTTATTAACGAGTAGAGAGGAACTACAAGTGGGGTCTTCAGGGAGAGGGCTTCCCGTGAGCGTGAGTGAACGGTTTTTCAATCCAGACGCATCCACGCTAGAAACTTCGTTTGATGTTAGTCGCCATATTGTATTGCTCATGAAACAATTCTGAAATTGATCTGAAGCCATATTTTTGGATTATCGAAGCAGGAACCAACTCTGCCTTATTAACGAGTAGAGAGGAACTACAAGTGGGGTCTTCAGAGAGAGGGCTTCCCGTGAGCGTGAGAAACGGTTTTTCAATCCAGACGCATCCACGCTAGAAACTTCGTTTGATGTTAGTCGCCATATTGTATTGCTCATGAAACAATTCTGAAATTAATCTGAAGCCATATTTTTTTGGATTATCGAAGCAGGAACTCTGCCTTATTAACGAGTAGAGAGGACCTACAAGTGGGGTCTTCAGAGAGAGAGCTTCCCGTGAACGTGAGTGAACGGTTTTTCAATCCAGACGCATCCACGCTAGAAACTTCGTTTGATGTTAGTCGCCATATTGTATTGCTCATGAAACCCTTCTGAAATTGATCTGAAGCCATATTTTTTGGATTATCGAAGCAGGAACTCTGCCTTATTAACGAGTAGAGAGGAACTACAAGTGGGGTCTTCAGGGAGAGGGCTTCCCGTGAGCGTGAGTGAACGGTTTTTCAATCCAGACGCATCCACGCTAGAAACTTCGCTTGATGTTAGTCGCCATATTGTATTGCTCATGAAACCCTTCTGAAATTGATCTGAAGCCATATTTTTTGGATCATCGAAGCAGGAACTTTGCCTTATTAACGAGTAGAGAGGCACTACAAGTGGGGTCTTCAGAGAGAGAGCTTCCCGTGAGCGTGAGTGAACGGTTTTTCAATCCAGACGCATCCACGCTAGAAACTTCGCTTGATGTTAGCCGCCATATTGTATTGCTCATGAAACCCTTCTGAAATTGATCTGAAGCCATATTTTTTGGATCATCGAAGCAGGAACCAACTCTGCCTTATTAACGAGTAGAGAGGAACTACAAGTGGGGTCTTCAGAGAGAGGGCTTCCCGTGGGCGTGAGTGAACGGTTTTTCAATCAAGACGCATCCACGCTAGAAACTTCGCTTGATGTTAGTCGCCATATTGTATTGCTCATGAAACCCTTCTGAAATTGATCTGAAGCCATATTTTTTGGATCATCGAAGCAGGAACTTTGCCTTATTAACGAGTAGAGAGGAACTACAAGTGGGGTCTTCAGAGAGAGGGTTTCCCGCGAGCGTGAGTGAACGGTTTTTCAATCCAGACGCGTCCACGCTAGAAACTTCGTTTGATGGTAGTCGCCATATTGTATTGCTCATGAAACAATTCTGAAATTGATCTGAAGCCATATTTTTGGATTATCGAAGCAGGAACCAACTCTGCCTTATTAACGAGTAGAGAGGAACTACAAGTGGGGTCTTCAGAGAGAGGGCTTCCCGTGAGCGTGAGAAACGGTTTTTCAATCCAGACGCATCCACGCTAGAAACTTCGTTTGATGTTAGTCGCCATATTGTATTGCTCATGAAACCATTCTGAAATATCTGAAGCCATATTTTTTGGATTATCGAAGCAGGAACTCTGCCTTATTAACGAGTAGAGAGGAACTACAAGTGGGGTCTTCAGGGAGAGGGCTTCCCGTAAGCGTGAGTGAACGGTTTTTCAATCCAGACGCATCCACGCTAGAAACTTCGTTTGATGTTAGTCGCCATATTGTATTGCTCATGAAACCATTCTGAAATTGATCTGAAGCCATATTTTTTGGATTATCGAAGCAGGAACTCTGCCTTATTAACGAGTAGAGAGGAACTACAAGTGGGGTCTTCAGAGAGAGAGCTTCCCGTGAGCGTGAGTGAACGGTTTTTCAATCCAGACGCATCCACGCTAGAAACTTCGTTTGATGTTAGTCGCCATATTGTATTGCTCATGAAACCCTTCTGAAATTGATCTGAAGCCATATTTTTTGGATTATCGAAGCAGGAACTCTGCCTTAATAACGAGTAGAGAGGAACTACAAGTGGGGTCTTCAGAGAGAGGGTTTCCCGCGAGCGTGAGTGAACGGTTTTTCAATCCAGACGCGTCCACGCTAGAAACTTCGTTTGATGGTAGTCGCCATATTGTATTGCTCATGAAACAATTCTGAAATTGATCTGAAGCCATATTTTTGGATTATCGAAGCAGGAACCAACTCTGCCTTATTAACGAGTAGAGAGGAACTACAAGTGGGGTCTTCAGAGAGAGGGCTTCCCGTGAGCGTGAGAAACGGTTTTTCAATCCAGACGCATCCACGCTAGAAACTTCGTTTGATGTTAGTCGCCATATTGTATTGCTCATGAAACCATTCTGAAATATCTGAAGCCATATTTTTTGGATTATCGAAGCAGGAACTCTGCCTTATTAACGAGTAGAGAGGAACTACAAGTGGGGTCTTCAGGTAGAGGGCTTCCCGTAAGCGTGAGTGAACGGTTTTTCAATCCAGACGCATCCACGCTAGAAACTTCGTTTGATGTTAGTCGCCATATTGTATTGCTCATGAAACCATTCTGAAATTGATCTGAAGCCATATTTTTTGGATTATCGAAGCAGGAACTCTGCCTTATTAACGAGTAGAGAGGCACTACAAGTGGGGTCTTCAGAGAGAGAGCTTCCCGTGAGCGTGAGTGAACAGTTTTTCAATCCAGACGCATCCACGCTAGAAACTTCGTTTGATGTTAGTCGCCATATTGTATTGCTCATGAAACCCTTCTGAAATTGATCTGAAGCCATATTTTTTGGATTATCGAAGCAGGAACTCTGCCTTATTAACGAGTAGAGAGGAACTACAAGTGGGGTCTTCAGGGAGAGGGCTTCCCGTGAGCGTGAGTGAACGGTTTTTCAATCCAGACGCATCCACGCTAGAAACTTCGTTTGATGTTAGTCGCCATATTGTATTGCTCATGAAACCATTCTAAAATTGATCTGAAGCCATATTTTTTGGATTATCGAAGCAGGAACTCTGCCTTATTAACGAGTAGAGAGGGACTACAAGTGGGGTCTTCAGAGAGAGAGCTTCCCGTGAGCGTGAGTGAACGGTTTTTCAATCCAGACGCATCCACGCTAGAAACTTCGTTTGATGTTAGTCGCCATATTGTATTGCTCATGAAACAATTCTGAAATTAATCTGAAGCCATATTTTTTTGGATTATCGAAGCAGGAACTCTGCCTTATTAACGAGTAGAGAGGAACTACAAGTGGGGTCTTCAGAGAGAGGGCTTCCCGTGGGCGTGAGTGAACGGTTTTTCAATCCAGACGCATCCACGCTAGAAACTTCGTTTGATGTTAGTCGCCATATTGTATTGCTCATGAAACCCTTCTGAAATTGATCTGAAGCCATATTTTTTGGATTATCGAAGCAGGAACTCTGCCTTATTAACGAGTAGAGAGGAACTACAAGTGGGGTCTTCAGGGAGAGGGCTTCCCGTGAGCGTGAGTAAACGGTTTTTCAATCCAGACGCATCCACGCTAGAAACTTCGTTTGATGTTAGTCGCCATATTGTATTGCTCATGAAACCATTCTGAAATATCTGAAGCCATATTTTTTAGATTATCGAAGCAGGAACCAACTCTGCCTTATTAACGAGTAGAGAGGAACTACAAGTGGGGTCTTCAGAGAGAGGGCTTCCCGTGAGCGTGAGTGAACGGTTTTTCAATCCAGACGCATCCACGCTAGAAACTTCGTTTGATGTTAGTCGCCATATTGTATTGCTCATGAAACCCTTCTGAAATTGATCTGAAGCCATATTTTTTAGATAATCGAAGCAGGAACCAACTCTGCCTTATTAACGAGTAGAGAGGAACTACAAGGGGGGTCTTCAGAGAGAGGGCTTCCCGTGAGCGTGAGTGGACGGTTTTTTTATTCCAAACGCATCCACGCTAGAAACTTCGTTTGATGTTAGTCGCCATATTGTATTGCTCATGAAACAATTCTGAAATTAATCTGAAGTCATATTTTTTTGGATTATCGAAGCAGGAACTCTGCCTTATTAACGAGTAGAGAGCAACTAAAAGTGGGGTCTTGAGAGAGAGGGCTTCCCGCGAGCGTGAGTGAACGGTTTTTCAATCCAGACGCATCCACGCTAGAAACTTCGTTTGATGCAAGTTTGATGTTAATCGCCATATTGTATTGCTCATGAAACCATTCTGAAATGGATCTGAAGCCATATTTTTTTGGATTATCGAAGCAGGAACCAACTCTGCCTTATTAACGAGTAGAGAGGAACTACAAGTGGGGTCTTCAGAGTGGGGGCTTCCCGTGAGCGTGAGTGAACGGCTTTTCAATCGAGACGCATCCACGCTAGAAACTTCGTTTCACAGTGCTTCGTTTGATGTTAGTCGCCATATTGTGTTGCTCATGAAAACATTTTGAAATTGATCTGAAGCCATATTTTTTGGATTATCGAAGCAGGAACCAACTCTGCCTTATTAACGAGAGTAGAGAGGAACTACAAGTGGGGTCTACAGAGAGAGGGCTTCCCGTGAGCGTGAGTGAACAGTTTTTCAATCCAGACGCATCCACGCTAGAAACTTCGTTTGATGTTAGTCGCCATATTGTATTGCTCATGAAAACATTCTGAAATTGATCTGAAGCCATATTTTTTTGGATTATCGAAGCAGGAACCAACTCTGCCTTATTAACGAGTAGAGAGGAACTACAAGTGGGGTCTTCAAAGAGAAGGCTTCCCGTGAGCGTGAGTGAACGGTTTTTCAATCCAGACGCATCCACGCTAGAAACTTCGTTTGATGTTAGTCGCCATATGGTATTGCTCATGAAAACATTCTGAAATTGATCTGAAGCCATATTTTTTGGATTATCGAAGCAGGAACCAACTCTGCCTTATTAACGAGTAGAGAGGAACTACAAGTGGGGTCTTCAGAGAGAGGGCTTCCCGCATAGAGATCATATACTAAATCTAGAGGAAAAGGTCCGCCATTTTCCCATACATTCTGGCTGCCGCAAGCGGCGGACCATGCAGGCAGACACTCTGGGTCCCAAACACGGTTACATCATCAGAGCAGTTTCGTGAACTTCAACAATCCACGAACTTACCGGTGAAAAGATACTCGCGTTCTTTTCGAAGGTTTCTTTTTGCATAGCGCGCAGATGTACGGCCTCGCGTTAACGCTAAACTAAACCATATACCCGGCTTCGCTGGTGGGGCGCGGCTGGGCGCGGTTGAGGAATACGAAACTGCGCAACTACCAGATTTCCGAGATTTCGACAGAAGGGAAGTTAATGCAGCTTAATGACTTTATTGCTTTTTATAAGCGTTAGAATAGCTTAGAATTTAGTTTACAACGTTAAATTATCACTGTTTATATTGCTGAGAGTTTTCACTCTCCGTGTTTACCATGGCAACGTTGCTTTCTTTCTCTCGTGTTCTGTCGCTCTCTTTTGCGATCGTTCACTCGGGACCCAGGATGTCGGCGCACGGGATTTGCCACTCCTCCTCACCCACCTTTACCCCCCTGGCTTCCCGTGAGCGTGAGTGAACGGTTTTTCAATTCAGACGCATCCACGCTAGAAACTTCGTTTGAAGTTAGTCGCCATATTGTATTGCTCATGAAAACATTCTGAAATTGATCTGAAGCCATATTTTTTTTGGATTATCGAAGCAGGAACCAACTCTGCCTTATTAACGAGTAGAGAGGAACTGCAAGTGGGGTCTTCAGAGAGAGGGCTTCCCGTGAGTTTGAGTGAACGGTTTTTCAATCCAGACGCATCCACGCTAGAAACTTCGTTTGATGTTAGTCGCCATATTGTATTGCTCATGAAACCATTCTAAAATTGATCTGAAGCCATATTTTTTGGATTATCGAAGCAGGAACTCTGCCTTATTAACGAGTAGAGAGGACCTACAAGTGGGGTCTTCAGAGAGAGAGCTTCCCGTGAACGTGAGTGAACGGTTTTTCAATCCAGACGCATCCACGCTAGAAACTTCGTTTGATGTTAGTCGCCATATTGTATTGCTCATGAAACCCTTCTGAAATTGATCTGAAGCCATATTTTTTGGATTATCGAAGCAGGAACTCTGCCTTATTAACGAGTAGAGAGGAACTACAAGTGGGGTCTTCAGGGAGAGGGCTTCCCGTGAGCGTGAGTGAACGGTTTTTCAATCCAGACGCATCCACGCTAGAAACTTCGCTTGATGTTAGTCGCCATATTGTATTGCTCATGAAACCCTTCTGAAATTGGTCTGAAGCCATATTTTTTGGATCATCGAAGCAGGAACTTTGCCTTATTAACGAGTAGAGAGGAACTACAAGTGGGGTCTTCAGAGAGAGAGCTTCCCGTGAGCGTGAGTGAACGGTTTTTCAATCCAGACGCATCCACGCTAGAAACTTCGCTTGATGTTAGTCGCCATATTGTATTGCTCATGAAACCCTTCTGAAATTGATCTGAAGCCATATTTTTTGGATCATCGAAGCAGGAACCAACTCTGCCTTATTAACGAGTAGAGAGGAACTACAAGTGGGGTCTTCAGAGAGAGGGCTTCCCGTGGGCGTGAGTGAACGGTTTTTCAATCAAGACGCATCCACGCTAGAAACTTCGCTTGATGTTAGTCGCCATATTGTATTGCTCATGAAACCCTTCTGAAATTGATCTGAAGCCATATTTCTTGGATCATCGAAGCAGGAACTTTGCCTTATTAACGAGTAGAGAGGAACTACAAGTGGGGTCTTCAGAGAGAGGGTTTCCCGCGAGCGTGAGTGAACGGTTTTTCAATCCAGACGCGTCCACGCTAGAAACTTCGTTTGATGGTAGTCGCCATATTGTATTGCTCATGAAACAATTCTGAAATTGATCTGAAGCCATATTTTTGGATTATCGAAGCAGGAACCAACTCTGCCTTATTAACGAGTAGAGAGGAACTACAAGTGGGGTCTTCAGAGAGAGGGCTTCCCGTGAGCGTGAGAAACGGTTTTTCAATCCAGACGCATCCACGCTAGAAACTTCGTTTGATGTTAGTCGCCATATTGTATTGCTCATGAAACCATTCTGAAATATCTGAAGCCATATTTTTTGGATTATCGAAGCAGGAACTCTGCCTTATTAACGAGTAGAGAGGAACTACAAGTGGGGTCTTCAGGGAGAGGGCTTCCCGTAAGCGTGAGTGAACGGTTTTTCAATCCAGACGCATCCACGCTAGAAACTTCGTTTGATGTTAGTCGCCATATTGTATTGCTCATGAAACCATTCTGAAATTGATCTGAAGCCATATTTTTTGGATTATCGAAGCAGGAACTCTGCCTTATTAACGAGTAGAGAGGAACTACAAGTGGGGTCTTCAGAGAGAGAGCTTCCCGTGAGCGTGAGTGAACGGTTTTTCAATCCAGACGCATCCACGCTAGAAACTTCGTTTGATGTTAGTCGCCATATTGTATTGCTCATGAAACCCTTCTGAAATTGATCTGAAGCCATATTTTTTGGATTATCGAAGCAGGAACTCTGCCTTAATAACGAGTAGAGAGGAACTACAAGTGGGGTCTTCAGAGAGAGGGTTTCCCGCGAGCGTGAGTGAACGGTTTTTCAATCCAGACGCGTCCACGCTAGAAACTTCGTTTGATGGTAGTCGCCATATTGTATTGCTCATGAAACAATTCTGAAATTGATCTGAAGCCATATTTTTGGATTATCGAAGCAGGAACCAACTCTGCCTTATTAACGAGTAGAGAGGAACTACAAGTGGGGTCTTCAGAGAGAGGGCTTCCCGTGAGCGTGAGAAACGGTTTTTCAATCCAGACGCATCCACGCTAGAAACTTCGTTTGATGTTAGTCGCCATATTGTATTGCTCATGAAACCATTCTGAAATATCTGAAGCCATATTTTTTGGATTATCGAAGCAGGAACTCTGCCTTATTAACGAGTAGAGAGGAACTACAAGTGGGGTCTTCAGGGAGAGGGCTTCCCGTAAGCGTGAGTGAACGGTTTTTCAATCCAGACGCATCCACGCTAGAAACTTCGTTTGATGTTAGTCGCCATATTGTATTGCTCATGAAACCATTCTGAAATTGATCTGAAGCCATATTTTTTGGATTATCGAAGCGGGAACTCTGCCTTATTAACGAGTAGAGAAGAACTACAAGTGGGGTCTTCAGAGAGAGAGCTTCCCGTGAGCGTGAGTGAACGGTTTTTCAATCCAGACGCATCCACGCTAGAAACTTCGTTTGATGTTAGTCGCCATATTGTATTGCTCATGAAACCCTTCTGAAATTGATCTGAAGCCATATTTTTTGGATTATCGAAGCAGGAACTCTGCCTTATTAACGAGTAGAGAGGAACTACAAGTGGGGTCTTCAGGGAGAGGGCTTCCCGTGAGCGTGAGTGAACGGTTTTTCAATCCAGACGCATCCACGCTAGAAACTTCGTTTGATGTTAGTCGCCATATTGTATTGCTCATGAAACCATTCTAAAATTGATCTGAAGCCATATTTTTTGGATTATCGAAGCAGGAACTCTGCCTTATTAACGAGTAGAGAGGAACTACAAGTGGGGTCTTCAGAGAGAGAGCTTCCCGTGAGCGTGAGTGAACGGTTTTTCAATCCAGACGCATCCACGCTAGAAACTTCGTTTGATGTTAGTCGCCATATTGTATTGCTCATGAAACAATTCTGAAATTAATCTGAAGCCATATTTTTTTGGATTATCGAAGCAGGAACTCTGCCTTATTAACGAGTAGAGAGGAACTACAAGTGGGGTCTTCAGAGAGAGGGCTTCCCGTGGGCGTGAGTGAACGGTTTTTCAATCCAGACGCATCCACGCTAGAAACTTCGTTTGATGTTAGTCGCCATATTGTATTGCTCATGAAACCCTTCTGAAATTGATCTGAAGCCATATTTTTTGGATTATCGAAGCAGGAACTCTGCCTTATTAACGAGTAGAGAGGAACTACAAGTGGGGTCTTCAGGGAGAGGGCTTCCCGTGAGCGTGAGTAAACGGTTTTTCAATCCAGACGCATCCACGCTAGAAACTTCGTTTGATGTTAGTCGCCATATTGTATTGCTCATGAAACCATTCTGAAATATCTGAAGCCATATTTTTTAGATTATCGAAGCAGGAACCAACTCTGCCTTATTAACGAGTAGAGAGGAACTACAAGTGGGGTCTTCAGAGAGAGGGCTTCCCGTGAGCGTGAGTGAACGGTTTTTCAATCCAGACGCATCCACGCTAGAAACTTCGTTTGATGTTAGTCGCCATATTGTATTGCTCATGAAACCCTTCTGAAATTGATCTGAAGCCATATTTTTTAGATAATCGAAGCAGGAACCAACTCTGCCTTATTAACGAGTAGAGAGGAACTACAAGGGGGGTCTTCAGAGAGAGGGCTTCCCGTGAGCGTGAGTGGACGGTTTTTTTATTCCAAACGCATCCACGCTAGAAACTTCGTTTGATGTTAGTCGCCATATTGTATTGCTCATGAAACAATTCTGAAATTAATCTGAAGTCATATTTTTTTGGATTATCGAAGCAGGAACTCTGCCTTATTAACGAGTAGAGAGCAACTAAAAGTGGGGTCTTGAGAGAGAGGGCTTCCCGCGAGCGTGAGTGAACGGTTTTTCAATCCAGACGCATCCACGCTAGAAACTTCGTTTGATGCAAGTTTGATGTTAATCGCCATATTGTATTGCTCATGAAACCATTCTGAAATGGATCTGAAGCCATATTTTTTTGGATTATCGAAGCAGGAACCAACTCTGCCTTATTAACGAGTAGAGAGGAACTACAAGTGGGGTCTTCAGAGTGGGGGCTTCCCGTGAGCGTGAGTGAACGGCTTTTCAATCGAGACGCATCCACGCTAGAAACTTCGTTTCACAGTGCTTCGTTTGATGTTAGTCGCCATATTGTGTTGCTCATGAAAACATTTTGAAATTGATCTGAAGCCATATTTTTTGGATTATCGAAGCAGGAACCAACTCTGCCTTATTAACGAGAGTAGAGAGGAACTACAAGTGGGGTCTACAGAGAGAGGGCTTCCCGTGAGCGTGAGTGAACGGTTTTTCAATTCAGACGCATCCACGCTAGAAACTTCGTTTGAAGTTAGTCGCCATATTGTATTGCTCATGAAAACATTCTGAAATTGATCTGAAGCCATATTTTTTTTGGATTATCGAAGCAGGAACCAACTCTGCCTTATTAACGAGTAGAGAGGAACTGCAAGTGGGGTCTTCAGAGAGAGGGCTTCCCGTGAGTTTGAGTGAACGGTTTTTCAATCCAGACGCATCCACGCTAGAAACTTCGTTTGATGTTAGTCGCCATATTGTATTGCTCATTAAACAATTCTGAAATTGATCTGAAGCCATATTTTTTGGATTATCGAAGCAGGAACTCTGCCCTATTAACGAGCAGAGAGGTACTAAAAGTGGGGTCTTCAGAGAGAGGGCTTCCCGCGAGCGTGAGTGAACGGTTTTTCAATCCAGACGCATCCACGCTAGAGTCTTCGTTTGATGTTAGTCGCCATATTGTATTGCTCATGAAACAATTCTGAAATTAATCTGAAGCCATATTTTTTGGATTATCGAAGCAGGAACTCTGCCTTATTAACGAGTAGAGAAGTACTAAAAGTGGGGTCTTCAGAGAGAGGGCTTCCCGCGAGCGTGAGTGAACGGTTTTTCAATCCAGGCGCATCCACGCTAGAAACTTCGTTTGATGCAAGTTTGATGTTAGTCGCCATATTGTATTGCTCATGAAACCATTCTGAAATTGATCTGAAGCCATATTTTTTTGGATTATCGAAGCAGGAACCAACTCTGCCTTATTAACGAGTAGAGAGGCACTACAAGTGGGGTCTTCAGAGAGGGGGCTTCCCGTGAGCGTGAGTGAACGGTTTTTCAATCCAGACGCATCCACGCTAGAAACTTCGTTTTATGTTAGTCGCCATATTGTATTGCTCATGACAACATTCTGAAATTGATCTGAAGCCATATTTTTTGGATTATCGAAGCAGGAACCAACTCTGCCTTATTAACGAGTAGAGAGGACCTGCAAGTGGGGTCTTCAGAGAGAGGGCTTCCCGTGAGTTTGAGTGAACGGTTTTTCAATCCAGACGCATCCACGCTAGAAACTTCGTTTGATGTTAGTCGCCATATTGTATTGCTCATTAAACAATTCTGAAATTGATCTGAAGCCATATTTTTTGGATTATCGAAGCAGGAACTCTGCCTTATTAACGAGCAGAGAGGAACTACAAGTGGGGTCTTCAGAGAGAGGGCTTCCCGCGAGCGTGAGTGAACGGTTTTTCAATCCAGACGCATCCACGCTAGAGACTTCGTTTGATGTTAGTCGCCATATTGTATTGCTCATGAAACAATTCTGAAATTAATCTGAAGCCATATTTTTTGGATTATCGAAGCAGGAACTCTGCCTTATTAACGAGTAGAGAGGCACTAAAAGTGGGGTCTTCAGAGAGAGGGCTTTCCGCGAGCGTGAGTGAACGGTTTTTCAATCCAGACGCATCCACGCTAGAAACTTCGTTTGATGCAAGTTTGATGTTAGTCGCCATATTGTATTGCTCATGAAACCATTCTGAAATTGATCTGAAGCCATATTTTTTTGGATTATCGAAGCAGGAACCATAGAGTTATTATAATGTACGCTAGAGGTTCAAGTGGCGCTAGTGTGCTGACGCAAATTGAAGCAGACAGCAACCAGTCCAAAATTGACTTCCGGTAATGCATTTCTATGGGAAAAAGTGAGTGCATTTTCTCTCTGCGCTCGATCATAAGAGGAAATATCCCGAATAATTCGTACGTACTAGGTAGCTTGAAACATTTCTCAGTCAGGCCGACGAAATAATTGGTCAGTTACGGTGTTTTTCTCAAATTCATTTCATTAAAAACGGTGCTAAAACGGCTTCGTACGTGTATTTATGTGCACTGTCGGACACTGTTAGCGCGAACACGACGTCGGCGCTTTTGAGCGTGGGGGATATACGTGCCAAACGAACGAAGAACATCTGGAAATTAACAAGGACGGCAAGAACTACGAAGTAACACCGGATCAGTAACTACACGTGCATATACGATCAAAATTAACTGGAGGCCACGTAATCTATTCCTATTTTAAATAAGTAAGTACCATTTTATTCTTTTTGCTCTGAGCGAAGCTGCTTGTTCTACGTTCAAAATATCAATTTAACGCTCGAAATCTTTGAGAACAAGTGCCCGATAAAAGCTGCCCGGCAGAGAAAACAATACGAAGAGACAACTTTTATAGCCCACGGACTTTATTCTCTACGTTTTGAATGTTTTTATCCGCTCATGCACTACGGGGTCATTTTTATATAATGACAGGACTGGCATATTATCAATATATAAGCGTCACCGGATTCCTGGCGAGCCTTGAACACAGTCTACATTACTTTCGATTGTGATTTTGCTTCGAATCGTCGCTTGTTTCTACACACCTGCTGCGGAACACACATTTGGGACTGAAATGTAGCGAAGTTAAACATCGGTCACTGATGAAGAAAAATGCGCTAACTAAAGCAATTACACTTTTACCGTGTTAATCAAGGTACATACTATTCGGTACGACCCAAATAACCAAAGTGTTCCGTGTTTTTTTCCGGCGAAGAGACAAAATGCACGCGCGCTTTCCCATAGGAATACACAGGAAGACTGGAAAAGTAGACTGGTTGCTGTCTGCTTCAATTTGCGTCACGGAAGTCGCATAGACACTAGCGCCAGTTGAACCTCTAGCGTACATTATAATAACTCTATGGCAGGAACCAACTCTGCCTTATTAACGAGTAGAGAGGAACTACAAGTGGGGTCTTCAGAGAGGGGGCTTCCCGTGAGCGTGAGTGAACGGTTTTTCAATCCAGACGCATCCACGCTAGAAACTTCGTTTGATGTTAGTCGCCATATTGTATTGCTCATGACAACATTCTGAAATTGATCTGAAGCCATATTTTTTTGGATTATCGAAGCAGGAACCAACTCTGCCTTATTAACGAGAGTAGAGAGAGGAACTACAAGTGGGGTCTGCAGAGAGAGGGCTTCCCGTGAGCGTGAGTGAACGGTTTTTCAATCCAGACGCATCCACGCTAGAAACTTCGTTTGATGTTAGTCGCCATATTGTATATTGCTTATGAAACCCTTCTGAAATTGATCTAAAGCCATATTTTTTAGATTATCGAAGCAGGAACCAACTCTGCCTTACTAACGAGTAGAGAGGAACTACAAGAGGGGTCTTCAGAGAGAGGGCTTCCCGTGAGCGTGAGTGAACGGTTTTTCAATCCAGACGCATCCACGCTAGAAACTTCGTTTGATGTTAGTCGCCATATTGTATTGCTCATGACAACATTCTGAAATTGATCTGAAGCCATATTTTTTTGGATTATCGAAGCAGGAACCAACTCTGCCTTATTAACGAGAGTAGAGAGAGGAACTACAAGTGGGGTCTTCAGAGAGAGGGCTTCCCGTGAGCGTGAGTGAACGGTTTTTCAATCCAGACGCATCCACGCTAGAAACTTCGTTTGATGTTAGTCGCCATATTGTATTGCTCATGAAAACATTCTGAAATTGATCTGAAGCCATATTTTTTGGATTATCGAAGCAGGAACCAACTCTGCCTTATTAACGAGTAGAGAGGAACTACAAGTGGGGTCTTAAGAGAGGGGGCTTCCCGTGAGCGTGAGTGAACGGTTTTTCAATCCAGACGCATCCACGCTAGAAACTTCGTTTGATGTTAGTCGCCATATTGTATTGCTCATGAAACCATTCTGAAATATCTGAAGCCATATTTTTTTAGATTATCGAAGCAGGAACCAACTCTGCCTTATTAACGAGTAGAGAGGAACTACAAGTGGGGTCTTAAGAGAGGGGGCTTCCCGTGAGCGTGAGTGAACGGTTTTTCAATCCAGACGCATCCACGCTAGAAACTTCGTTTGATGTTAGTCGCCATATTGTATTGCTCATGAAACCATTCTGAAATATCTGAAGCCATATTTTTTAGATTATCGAAGCAGGAACCAACTCTGCCTTATTAACGAGTAGAGAGGAACTACAAGTGGGTTCTTCAGAGAGAGGGCTTCCCGTGAGTTTGAGTGAACGGTTTTTTATTCCAGACGCATCCACGCTAGAAACTTCGTTTGATGCTAGTCGCCATATTGTATTGCTCATGAAAACATTCTGAAATTGATCTGAAGCCATATTTTTTGGATTATCGAAGCAGGAACTCTACCTTATTAACGAGTAGAAAGGAACTACAAGTGGGGTCTTCAGAGAGAGGGCTTCCCGTGAGCGCGAGTGAACGGTTTTTCAATCCAGACGCATCCACGCTAGAAACTTTGTTTGACGCAAGTTTGATGTTAGTCGCCATATTGTATTGCTCATGAAACCATTCTGAAATTGATCTGAAGCCATATTTTTTTGGATTATCGAAGCAGGAACCAACTCTGCCTTATTAACGAGTAGAGAGGAACTACAAGTGGGGTCTTCAGAGAGGGGGCTTCCCGTGAGCGTGAGTGAACGGTTTTTCAATCCAGACGCATCCACGCTAGAAACTTCGTTTGATGTTAGTCGCCATATTGTATTGCTCATGAAACCCTCCTGAAATTGATCTCAAGCCATATTTTTTAGATTATCGAAGCAGGAACCAACTCTGCCTTACTAACGAGTAGAGAGGAACTACAAGGGGGGTCTTCAGAGAGAGGGCTTCCCGTGAGCGTGAGTGAACGGTTTTTCAATCCAGACGCATCCACGCTAGAAACTTCGTTTGATGTTAGTCGCCATATGGTATTGCTCATGAAAACATTCTGAAATTGATCTGAAGCCATATTTTTTGGATTATCGAAGCGGGAACCAACTCTGCCTTATTAACGAGTAGAGGGGAACTACAAGTGGGGTCTTCTGAAAGAGGGCTTCCCGTGAGCGTGAGTGAACGGTTTTTCAATCCAGACGCATCCACGCTAGAAACTTCGTTTGATGTTAGTCGCCATATGGTATTGCTCATGAAAACATTCTGAAATTGATCTGAAGCCATATTTTTTGGATTATCGAAGCAGGAACCAACTCTGCCTTATTAACGAGTAGAGGGGAACTACAAGTGGGGTCTTCTGAAAGAGGGCTTCCCGTGAGCGTGAGTGGACGGTTTTTTTATTCCAGACGCATCCACGCTAGAAACTTCGTTTGATGTTAGTCGCCATATTGTATTGCTCATGAAACCCTTCTGAAATTGATCTGAAGCCATATTTTTTGGATTATCGAAGCAGGAACTCTGCCTAATTAACGAGTAGAGAGGAACTACAAGTGGGGTCTTCAGAGAGGGGGCTTCCCGTGAGCGTGAGTGAACGGTTTTTCAATCCAGACGCATCCACGCTAGAAACTTCGTTTGATGCAAGTTTGATGTTAGTCGCCATATTGTATTGCTCATGAAACCATTCTGAAATGGATCTGAAGCAACGAGGTAGAGGGCCTTAGAGTGATAAACTAGTATACCGTTCATCAGACAAAAGTGACCCCCGATTGGCCGCCGCCATGTTGTACAATTTTGACCACTAGACACGTGACCAGGCCAAATCTATGACGTAACCAGACCAAATCTCTGGCGTCTCTGGCGTCAACGAAAAGATGGCAGCGCCCAGTGCGTGTCGGAAGCGTTGTGGGCGTTGATCGGAGTGTGTGGATTTCGTGAGCGGAATTCGGTTTTTGAGGGTTTTGTGTGCTCTCCCGCGTAGAAATAAGGTGACGTAGGAGGGAATGAGGCTTTTCTTTTTTTATTTAATTCAGAGTAAGCCAGATTCGGTCCCGTGCTTCTCGTACGGGCTCGGATCACTACCTCGGACATCGCTCGGTCGTTCGAGTTTAATTAAAATATCCGCAATCGTTAACCACGGGAGCTTCTCGATAATCGCTGAGTCGAAGGATACGTCGAACCCGTCCGGAACGCGGAGTCTAAAGGTATGTAGGACGTAACCAGAACGCGGAGTTCTAACGGTACGGCGAACGTGCCCGGGCAATTTTCTTAGCTCGACCGTCAAGATTCGCATTTGAAGCAGCGAGTGAAGTGTTGAAATCTCCGAACTGCTCGGTGCTGAGCTAACTACGGACCACTTCACTATGTGATCCGTGGTGACGTGAAAAAGACCGACGGCGGTCACTCCGGGCGGATGGCGGCTCCCGGCCGCCTGCCGGGTGCCTTCTGTGAAGGGGCCACAGTCATGTAAGCAGTACTGTACCAGCTTCTCTTATAGCTATGTTGTTCTCGAGCAGCTTCCCGATCACTAAACCCCGCAAACGCGTGCCGAAATTTCAAAAGGTGTCTGCCAACCTGGAAAGCCTTGAACTCCCAGGGAATTTCGGATCATCTGGGAAAGTCGGGGAATCATTCAAAAAGTGGGTTAAATAAGGGAAGACGACTAGTGAAAGCGGCATGGCGGTTGCTCGTCGGCACGGCCATGCTGAATGACATTGCCGAAATGTCATCCTTCGACTCAAAAGCTCAAGGAATTTGATCAAAATAGTCAGGGAAAAACTTGAAAAAGTCGGGGAATTTGAAATCAGTAGTTTGTTAGACACAATGTTTGATTTTCTTGGCACTCCACGCGTTTTTACACACGACAGGCACACGCCCGTGTATCACACGGCAGCCAGGCCAAGCGGCTGCCAGCCACTTATGCAAGGTCGATAAGACGCAAGCGTGGAACGCTTTCGGACTGCTGTAAATACACCAGTGGGAGCGTCCGGCCGCAGTCCGACTGCCCATGCTAGGACACCCGACACAGACTCCGCGTCCTGGGTACGTCTGACATATCTTTAGATTTTGCATCCTAGGTACGTCAGACCTATCTTTAGACACAGCGCCTGATAATAGTAGTGAATAGGGTCACGTCCAGTGCGCAAGTCACTTTATTACACTCGGAGAGCGGAATTCCATTCCTGTTGCGCAGGTAGTTCCCGAGCTAGGCATGCACTTGAAGACTATGTTTCACTCTTTCATAAAGCAAGCTTTGCGGGCCCCTCAGCCCTTGTGCACCCATTCGCAGGTCGTGTCGCCTTTCCTCACGTAACTCCCGCAGGTTCAGTGAGTTGCCGAGCCACTGCAGCCCTGGCATCGCTCGGTACATACAAGAGGCGGCTCACGTCGGTCGTCCAGCAGCGTACTGGAGGGACGCAAAGCTAGCAGCCTCCTTGGTGCACGCAAGACGAGGCTGAGCAGAGCTCCAAGCTCTTCTGACGCACATGTGCACCCCAATGAGACCGGTGTCGCACCCCGATTCCTAGAGATGTGGTCGCACTGGCAGTCTTGTTGGTCCCTGGGGGCCGTCGAGGAGTGCCAGAAAGCAAAATTCCATCCTTCTTGCGCAGGTAGTTCCCCAGCTAGTCACTTCCTTGACGACGTCGCACCCTCTCTGGAAGCAAGCTTCGGGATGCTCTTGTGCACCCATTTGCAGGTCGTGTCGCCTTTGCTCACGTAACTCCCGCAGGTCCAGCGAGTTGCCAAGCCGCTGTAGCCCCGGCGTCGCTGGTCGTGCATCCTGGTCCTGGTCGTGCATCAACCATCGCTGCCCATTTCCGCTGAGTGCTTGGGTGTGGTAGCTTGACCTGCTTTCGCAGAAAGCTGTATGCCTTTGCCGAGTAAAAATGAAGCGTGAGGGCAAACTGGCGCACATCCTCTGTACATGCGTTTTTGTTGCGCCTGACTCTTTTTTTTAAGACGAGGTTGCGCATTGTGTTGGTGAATGCATTGTCAAGTATGTCAACTGCTGGCTTAGGAAGTCGTTTCCTCAGTTCACGGAGCAGCGTGTTCAGCTTCCTAATCCTGGCCGTCTTCCGATTGATCTTCTTCTTTGCCTGTTTCAACAGTTTCCTCGCCTTCTGCAGCTTTTGCCTACTCGTGGCCAGGACCCTGTGCAGTCGTGGTGACACAGCTGCGTACGAGTGGTCACCGAAGGAAGTGTTGCGTCGCTTGAACACAGCTTCAGGGGGAGTCTCTGACGTCGTAGCCTGAGAGGGGGAAGTAACAAGCTCCAGTTTTCAGGTACTTCGGGCGACTAGTTGGACAACTTGCAAAGGTGTGTCTCTTGTATCTGAAAGTGGTGTTCAACGAATCACTAGAAAAGTGGCATCTTAGGGATCAAGTTGATAGGTTCGAGTAAAACATTCAGGTTCTTTGCAACACTTTCAACAACATAACGGTTTTTCAATCCAGACGCATCCACGCTAGAAACTTCGTTTGATGTTAGTCGCCATATTGTATTGCTCATGAAACCCTTCTGAAATTGATCTGAAGCCATATTTTTTGGATTATCGAAGCAGGAACTCTGCCTAATTAACGAGTAGAGAGGAACTACAAGTGGGGTCTTCAGAGAGAGGGCTTCCCGTGAGCGTGAGTGAACGGTTTTTCAATCCAGACGCATCCACGCTAGAAACTTCGTTTGATGTTAGTCACCATATTGTATTGCTCATGAAACCCTTCTGAAATTGATCTGAAGCCATATTTTTCGGATTATCGAAGCAGGAACCAACTCTGCCTTATTAACGAGAGAAGAGAGGACCTACAAGTGGAGTCTTCACAGAGAGGGCTTCCCGTGAGCGTGAGTGAACGGTTTTTCAATCCAGACGCATCCACGCTAGAAACTTCGTTTGATGTTAGTCGCCATATTGTATTGCTCATGAAACCCTTCTGAAATTGATCTGAAGCCATATTTTTCGGATTATCGAAGCAGGAATCAACTCTGCCTTATTAACGAGAGAAGAGAGGAACTACAAGTGGAGTCTTCAGAGAGAGGGCTTCCCGTGAGCGTGAGTGAACGGTTTTTCAATCCAGACGCATCCACGCTAGAAACTTCGTTTGATGTTAGTCGCCATATTGTATTGCTCGTGAAACCCTTCTGAAATTGATCTGAAGCCACATTTTTGGATTATCGAAGCAGGAACTCTGCCTCATTAACGAGTAGAGAGGTACTACAAGTGGGGTCTTCAGAGAGAGGGCTTCCCGCGAGCGTGAGTGAACGGTTTTTCAATCCAGACGCATCCACGCTAGAAACTTCGTTTGATGTTAGTCGCCATATTGTATTGCTCATGAAAACATTCTGAAATTGATCTGAAGCTATATTTTTGGATTATCGAAGCGGGAAGTCTGCCTTATTAACGAGTAGAGAGGCACTAAAAGTGGGGTCTTCAGAGAGAGGGCTTCCCGTGAGCGTGAGTGAACGGTTTTTTATTCCAGACGCATCCACGCTAGAAACTTCGTTTGATGTTAGTCGACATATTGTATTGCTCATGAAACAATTCTGAAATTAATCTGAAGCCATATTTTTTGGATTATCGAAGCAGGAACTCTGCCTTATTAACGAGTAGGGAGGAACTAAAAGTGGGGTCTTCAGAGAGAGGGCTTCCCGCGAGCGTGAGTGAACGGTTTTTCAATCCAAACGCATCCACGCTAGAAACTTCGTTTGATGTTAGTCGCCATATTGTATTGCTCATGAAAACATTCTGAAATTGATCTGAAGCTATATTTTTGGATTATCGAAGCGGGAAGTCTGCCTTATTAACGAGTAGAGAGAAACTAAAAGTGGGGTCTTCAGAGAGAGGGCTTCCCGTGAGCGTGAGTGAACGGTTTTTTATTCCAGACGCATCCACGCTAGAAACTTCGTTTGATGTTAGTCGACATATTGTATTGCTCATGAAACAATTCTGAAATTAATCTGAAGCCATATTTTTTGGATTATCGAAGCAGGAACTCTGCCTTATTGACGAGTAGAGAGGACCTAAAAGTGGGGTCTTCAGAGAGAGGGCTTCCCGCGAGCGTGAGTGAACGGTTTTTCAATCCAGACGCATCCACGCTAGAAACTTCGTTTGATGTTAGTCGCCATATTGTATTGCTCATGAAAACATTCTGAAATTGATCTGAAGCCATATTTTTTGGATTATCGAAGCAGGAACCAACTCTGCCTTATTAACGAGAGTAGAGAGGTACTACAAGTGGGGTCTTCAGAGAGAGGGCTTCCCGTGAGCGTGAGTGAACGGTTTTTCAATCCAGACGCATCCACGCTAGAAACTTCGTTTGATGTTAGTCGCCATATTGTATTGCTCATGAAACCCTTCTGAAATTGATCTGAAGCCATATTTTTTGGATTATCGAAGCAGGAACTCTGCCTAATTAACGAGTAGAGAGGTACTACAAGTGGGGTCTTCAGAGAGAGGGCTTCCCGTGAGCGTGAGTGAACGGTTTTTCAATCCAGACGTATCCACGCTAGAAACTTCGTTTGATGCAAGTTTGATGTTAGTCGCCATATTGTATTGCTCATGAAACCATTCTGAAATGGATCTGAAGCCATATTTTTTTGGATTATCTAAGCAGGAACCAACTCTGCCTTATTAACGAGTAGAGAGCAACTACAAGTGGGGTCTTCAGAGAGGGGGCTTCCCGTGAGCGTGAGTGAACGGTTTTTCAATCCAGACGCATCCACGCTAGAAACTTCGTTTGATGTTAGTCGCCATATTGTATTGCTCATGAAAACATTCTGAAATTGATCTGAAGCCATATTTTTTTGGATTATCGAAGCAGGAACCAACTCTGCCTTATTAACGAGAGTAGAGAGGAACTACAAGTGGGGTCTACAGAGAGAGGGCTTCCCGTGAGCGTGAGTGAACGGTTTTTCAATCCAGACGCATCCACGCTAGAAACTTCGTTTGATGTTAGTCGCCATATTGTATTGCTCATGAAACAATTCTGAAATTAATCTGAAGCCATATTTTTTGGATTATCGAAGCAGGAACTCTGCCTTATTAACGAGTAGGGAGGAACTAAAAGTGGGGTCTTCAGAGAGAGGGCTTCCCGCGAGCGTGAGTGAACGGTGTTTTAATCCAGACGCATCCACGCTAGAAACTTCGTTTGATGTTAGTCGCCATATTGCTCATGAAAAGATTCTGAAATTGATCTGAAACCATATTTCTTGGATTATCGAAGCAGGAACCAACTCTGCCTTACTAACGAGTAGAGAGGAACTACAAGTGGGGTCTTCAGAGCGAGGGCTTCCCGTGAGCGTGAGTGAACGGTTTTTCAATCCAGACGCATCCACGCTAGAAACTTCGTTTGATGTTAGTCGCCATATTGTATTGCTCATGAAAACATTCTGAAATTGATCTGAAGCCATATTTTTCGGATTATCGAAGCAGGAACCAACTCTGCCTTACTAACGAGTAGAGAGGAACTACAAGTAGGGTCTTCAGAGAGAGGGCTTCCCGTGAGCGTGAGTGAACGGTTTTTCAATCCAGACGCATCCACGCTAGAAACTTCGTTTGATGTTAGTCGCCATATTGTATTGCTCATGAAAACATTCTGAAATTGATCTGAAGCCATATTTTTCGGATTATCGAAGCAGGAACCAACTCTGCCTTACTAACGAGTAGAGAGGAACTACAAGTGGGGTCTTCAGAGAGGGGGCTTCCCGTGAGCGTGAGTGAACGGTTTTTCAATCCAGACGCATCCACGCTAGAAACTTCGTTTGATGTTAGTCGCCATATTGTATTGCTCATGAAAACATTCTGAAATTGATCTGAAGCCATATCTTTCGGATTATCGAAGCAGGAACCAACTCTGCCTTACTAACGAGTAGAGAGGAACTACAAGTAGGGTCTTCAGAGAGAGGGCTTCCCGTGAGCGTGAGTGAACGGTTTTTCAATCCAGACGCATCCACGCTATTATAGAAACTTCGTTTGATGTTAGTCGCCATATTGTATTGCTCAGAAAACCATTCTGAAATTGACCTGAAGCCATATTTTTTAGATTATCGAAGCAGGAATCAACTCTGCCTTATTAAGGAGAGTAGAGGGGAACTACAAGTGGGGTCTACAGAGAGAGGGCTTCCCGTGAGCGTGAGTGAACGGTTTTTCAATCCAGACCAGGGTGAAAGATAGACAGGTGGGGAAACGAGAGCCAAATGAGCGACCGGATTGTGTCCTCCTCGGGTTTCTCTTTTTCTGTGGCGCCATCTATGTGGAGAACCGCGAACTCTCACTCCGGGTGGGTGACCGGTAGCGACCGGCTAAACTGGCGGAGATGGTTTCTCGTGGATTTTCAATGGAGGACTGTCGTGCTCTCGGTTTATTTTGCGCACTCTCCCATAAAGTTCCACGCAAATCCAATTCCGTTTTTTTTCCTCTCGCCGCAGCGCCATCTGTCGCAAGTCGGGGGTAACCGCAAGCAGACGAGTACACAATCCGGTCACGGCGCTGCGGTAGGCTTCTATGGGCCGTTTCCCCACCTGTCTATCTTACACCCTGATCCAGACGCATCCACGCTAGAAACTTCGTTTGATGTTAGTCGCCATATTGTATTGCTCATGAAACCATTCTGAAATTAATCTGAAGCCATATTTTTTGGATTATCGATGCAGGAACCAACTCTGCCTTATTAACGAGTAGAGAGGAACTAGAAGTGGGGTCTTCAGAGAGAGGGCTTCCCGTGAGCGTGAGTGAACGGTTTTTCAATCCAGACGCATCCACGCTAGAAACTTCGTTTGATGTTAGTCGCGATATTGTATTGCTCATGAAAACATTCTGAAATTGATCTGAAGCTATATTTTTCGGATTATCGAAGCAGGAACCAACTCTGCCTTTTAACGAGTAGAGAGAAAATACAAGTGGGGTCTTCCGAGAGAAAGCTCCCCGTGAGCGTGAGTGAACGGTTTTTCAATCCAGACGCATCCACGCTAGAAACTTCGTTTGATGTTAGTCGCCATATTGTATTGCTCATGAAACCATTCTGAAATTGATCTGAAGCCATATTTTTTGGATTATCGAAGCAGTTACTCTGCCTTATTAACGAGTAGAGAGGAACTAACAGTGGGTCAGAAAGAGGGCTTCCTGTGAGCGTGAGTGAACGGTTTTTCAATCCAGACGCATCCACACTAGAAACTTCGTTTGATGTTAGTCGCCATATTGTATTGCACATGAAACCACTCTGAAATTGATCTGAAGCCATATTTTTTAGATTATCGAAGCAGGAACCACTGATCTCTATGCCTATTTGCTGGATCGCGTTTGACCAGCTCCTCCTATGGACCGGAATGCGGTCACTGGCGGCCATCTTTAGGTAGAGTTATATCATCTCTAGCCATCATAGTACTAATATGGCGGACAGCGCAATGGCGGCAGGCTGCCATAAAAATAGCCGTGGGTCTAGTACAATGTAACTTCACTTTAGTACACAGGTAACGTTTGTATACAGAGCCGTGGTGCCGTGGGTGATTTTTCGTGCTTGATTGAAGTTGTTCGACGAAGCAGATTCTTGAATCCCGTCGTGAACGGTAGCCTCATCTTTGAGGACCCGTAGGAAGTTCTACGAAAGCGCAGCACCGGGGTAAAGCAGCGCAGCTCGCATCGAAAGCAGACGCCGTACCGGGAATGGGAACCTCCAGTGGAACCACCGCGGTTCGACGTCGTTGATCGGTGGTGGTGTGATTTCGTTGGTGGTGAAGTCTTGCGATCCCGAACGCTTGGATACGGGTCAAGAGACGCCCTGCGTGTGCTCGCGATCATTTGGGGAATTCTCGCGAGTGTAGGTATTTACCGGGGTCTCTCCACAAACTAGTGTGCCGATGTGCCCGTGAGTGATTGATATATTTGCCTGTGACGTTCTGAATAAAATGCATTTAAACGAAGTGAATTGATGTCTCTTCCCGATCAATACTGGTCAAAGCCAGAGGTCCAGAGCGTCCTCCGCTCGACCGAGAGAGCGCACACAGGGCGTCGTCAGTGTCGTGCGAAATCAGCTGTGTGTCAGCTGGTGTCGTGTGCAATTAGTTGGCCAATCGTAATCGTGCATTGCAAAATGCGGGAACTTCCGAGCAGTGTATTAGCTGCTGTCGTGTGCAACCAGCTGTCATCGTACAAATGAAAACGCGGGAATTGCCCTCGGAGCGCGGTCGACTATGCCGTCATGTTGTGCGGCGCACTGCTCCAATCGCCCGGACCGCGAAAAAGCGAGAACTTACCATCGGTAAGTATTCAGTGTTTTGTGGCTATCCTGGCGCGCAGCGATATTTCTGTAAATATATATATATATATATATATATATATATATATATATATATATATATATATATATATATATATATATATATGGGTGGTTTCATCTCAAATCGTGCAGGCAAAAAGGGTCGAATTTTTAATTTCGATGAAAAAAATATATGTTATGGCGCCGTTTTTAAAAACGCAGTCGCCGCAGACCGCAAGTTCGTCGGATTTTTTGTTCGCGACTTAGGAATTTTTAAAGAGGCCGCGGCGAAAAGCAGTGTTTTTCACACCCCGTCGTGGGTCGGATGTTTCGCTTGATCTCCCGCCGTGGATTTTCAGTCCACATTATGTTATCTTTTTTAAAGCACTCTGTGGACACATTTAAAAGGCTCCAATACCATAAAATAATTTTAGGCGTTTTGCTTTTTTTCTGTAAAAATGTCAAAAACGCCCCCTCGGTCAATTGTTGACGAACTTTGACAATTAATTACTGGCGATCTACTTAGGTTACATCAATACTTTTTATGTCCACGGAGAGCCCAAAACACGTTCTTTATATGTATTATAAAATGACTTGGCTGTATAAAATATTCTTTGCGGTACGTTTACGTTAATGTTATGTGAAAACCAAAAAGTACCATTTTTGAAATTGATTTTCTCAAAAAACCCATTTTTTATTTTTTTTATTTTTTGTTAAAATGTAGATGTGATAGTTTTCTACGCGAAAATCAGGTCTAGAAAGTGTATATTTTGTTTGTATGTTTTATATTTAGGTCTCAATATCGGAAAAAAACGTCTTTGTTTTGCAAGACCCAAGTCAGACATTCCGACCCATGCGTCTCTATGAATTGTGAAAAAGTTTTCTTGAATTTTCTTCTGCATTTTGTAATCAATTATAAACGAATTTTGTGGTATTGAATATTTATGTATGTTTTGATAAGAGCGGGAACCACGAGATACATATCCAAATCAGCAGGCCTAGTAGACTTTGAGTAACCAAAAGGCACAGACGTTGTATTGTTTCGATTTATAAACCTTTCACAGTAAACTAGCACGACTAGCTATTAGCTGTCATATTACTAAGACAAAGAAAGTCACCACATCGTCGATATATTATATACAATTCTTTACGAAACCAAACACTGGGGCTTGTTCACCGCACATCGCACAGGTCACCAGGGAATGTCCTTTCACTTCCGTAATACACAAAAGTGGTGACACAGAAACGGTCCGAAACACACAGAGAGTGTGTCATGGGGAGGGGTAGGAAATAAAAATAAATAAATAGGAATTAAATTGCCCAACTGCGATCTTAACGAAAATTGCGTTAAAAAATAAAGTATTTAGGTTGGAGTGGTGGCAAGACGATAGGTCCACGCCTGGTGGAGAGTCAGACAAAGAAGTCGACGGCACGTAAAGGTAAAACAAAAAAAAAATCAATAATTTAATAAAGACGGGAAAACTCAGCCGCACATGGCAAGAAGATAAACCAACTCCTCCGGGCATTCCCTAAATGGGACGCAACCAAATGCGTGCGAACACGCTCTCTACATCACCGCCTAGGCCGCTACGCCATGACAAAATAAACCCAACAACTGAACAGTGCTAACAAACAGTTAGTAAGAAAACATTAAAAAAAAAAAAAAAACGTTCAAAAACGCACCCGAGAAACTAAGTTCAGCGGGGCGAAGAAACACACACGAGTCGGTCCCACGACACTGAAGTCTGGCAGGATGACGGCGTCCAGATGATGCTCGAATCTGTATTTCCCTCTGTTACGCACATCCACGACGGCTGTGAGGAACAGTGGCTGTGCGAAAGAAAGTGAAGAATAGATTCGAGCAGGCGATGCGCGAGAAGGTAACCGAGACTATGCCTGAAGCTTCATATCCGGAGAGGAGCTTTCGAGGTAGTTTCTGCAGTTACTCAAACTTTCTCTTTCCCCATCCCTTTTTCAGAAGAGCACGTCAGCCGGCGCTGACTTTTCATCTCGGGAGAAGCCCACTCTTCACAAACGGTTATAGTTGACAAGGAGGCTGACTTCGACCCAACTAGTCTCCGGGCAAAATACAAACACAAGTATATTTACCAACACGCTCGTTTTAATGTCAGTCTCCGGGCTTTGCTGTTTCCAAAAGAGATAGCCCTTTATAAGGACAGAATGAGCGGGTTGGTGGGGATAATTAAACTTAAACAGCCCCTTCTCGTTTTCTTCCTCAAGTTTAATAGATAACCCTTCGGTGCTATCGGATCGCCCCGGAGAGAGAGAGACAGCACAGCCGTTTCAAGGTAAGGATAGGGCGCTCGAAGCTGGGCCAAACAGGCGGTATCGTTTCACGCATGCACGGATGGCTGGTTTCAAATTTCCCCACATCCCTAACGAAACCGCCCATCTTCGTGGGTGCGTCTGTGGGATTTCTGTCCCGCGCCGCCGGTTTTAGCGCGCACGCGGCGTTGTTTTGGCTGGCAGAACAGTTGTTGACCGTCGACATTGTAAGGCCATGGTGTCCTCATCCTTTCAGGCAACGATTCCTTTGCTTTCCCTTGTGCAATACTCTGACTGACTCCTCCCGGGGTGGCTGTCACTGTTCGCCGCGTCAACGACACAATCGTACCATTTCACTCCTTGTGACACAGGGTGCGCTGCTCGCTTTACTGTCACGGGCCGTCCCATCTAACACAACGAGCGCGAAAGGTCGTGGTCATCTGCTGGCTCCGAAAGGGCGGGACGTTCATGCAGGCCAATGAGGGCCCCGAGTCAATACGACGTCTGCCGACTCCTACACGTTAAAAATTTACGACACCTGCTGGTCTGTTAAGAAGTGTTGCTTTCTCTTTTTGGAACTCCTCCCAATGTAGCTTGCCGCCTATAATAAAATTTAAATAATCAATAAATATAACAGGGTGGAAATACTGTATTTCATTTTTATGTGGGAACGTTGAAAAAAATAAAAAAAACTATTTCCAAGCTTGTGAAGACGCGCAATTCGTAAGTCCATTTCGTGCCGTAAAAACATGTTTTTGTACGATATTGATGCTTAAATATAAAACATACAAACAAAATATACACTTTCTAGACTTGATTTTCGCGTAGAAAACTATCACATCTACATTTTAACAAAAAATAAAAAAAATAAAAAATGGGTTTTTTGAGAAAATCAATTTCAAAAATGGTACTTTTTGGTTTTCACATAACATTAACGTAAACGTACCGCAAAGAATATTTTATACAGCCAAGTTATTTTATAATACATATAAAGAACGTGTTTTGGGCTCTCCGTGGACATAAAAAGTATTGATGTAACCCAAGTAGATCGCCAGTAATTAATTGTCAAAGTTCGTCAACAACTGACCAAGGGGGCGTTTTTGACATTTTTACAGAAAAAAAGCAAAACGCCTAAAATTATTTTATGGTATTGGAGCCTTTTAAATGTGTCCACAGAGTGCTTTAAAAAAGATAATATAATGTGGACTGAAAATCCACGGCGGGAGATCAAGCGAAACATCCGACCCACG
This sequence comes from Ixodes scapularis, assembly GCF_016920785.2. Taxonomy (NCBI): domain Eukaryota; kingdom Metazoa; phylum Arthropoda; class Arachnida; order Ixodida; family Ixodidae; genus Ixodes; species Ixodes scapularis. The sequence goes on along the minus strand of NW_024609880.1, from coordinate 106,695,347 downwards.
ACGGGTGTGAAAAACACTGCTTTTCGCCGCGGCCTCTTTAAAAATTCATAAGTCGCGAACAAAAAATCCGACGAACTTGCGGTCTGCGGCGACTGCGTTTTTAAAAACGGCGCCATAACATATATTTTTTTCATCGAAATTAAAAATTCGACCCTTTTTGCCTGCACGATTTGAGATGAAACCACCCATATATATATATATATATATATTTATTTGTTTCCAAGGTTTCCACGAAGTCACCCCGCGACGCTTCAGCTGTGGGTGGAAAACGTCGGCAGGTTGAACTGGGAGCCTTCAGAGACAAGCGTGGTCTGCTCTGACCACTTTGAAGAACAATGCTTCGATAGGACGGGGAAAATTGTGCGCCTAAGGGAAGGTGCAATACCGACTATCTTCAACCAGCCTACAGACCTCGTCAAGGTAATATAGTACCCCTGCTTCTAAAAATATAATCTTTAAATCCCAAAACGTTAGTGTCAAGTACTTGTTTTGCTACGGTTGTTAAATAATGTTTGTTTTTTTACTTTGATTCATTACTAGTAACAACACTCGTTATTAAAACATATATATTTATTTTATTTTTATTTTTTTTTGGGGGGGGGGAGCAGAGGCGTCTATATTAACGAGACATGACTATGACGCTAAACCAAGCCATGTATACAGAGGCTATGGCAACACTCAAGTATTCTAGCCCAGCCAAAAGCGAAACATAAATTGAACAGCTTGGTAAGTGTGCAGTAGCTTAAAGCCACATACATACAACGTGACCATAGAGAGTAAAAAAAATATATATATCAGTAAGATACGAGATAAGGACAAGTTTGAATAATGACTATTGAAAATTTGTGAGTGCAGATGATATGAATGAATTAATCTATGTCGCATTGGAGAGGAGTGACTGTGTGCTGACAAGACTTTTCTATGAAGTCTAGGTTAGCGAGCTCTGAAAAAAGCCTGTTTCACTCTGCGACTGTGGGTTAAAAGAAGCTACTCGCAGACCAGGGGCGTAGCCAATCGGCTTCACCCCCCCCCCTCCCCAAAATCCAGCTGACCCTATAATATATACATGCATTTTGACACCCCTCCCCCTCTCCACACCCCAAGTCGTGGACATCCCAGCCGCCGCCACCCCCCCCCCCCTCCCCCCCAAAAAGAAAAAAAAATTTCCTGGCTATGCCACTGTCTCAGACATATCTTTTGCCAATGTCCACACTATTCATGCAATTGATTAGCAGGTAACACAATTTTAGTCTGTCCCTGGTACAACTTCATGATGGATGACCACCTGTCATATCAGTTGTAGATGAATCAAAGGACTTTTTTTTAACATTGTTTAACACATCAATGCTCATTTGTGACCATGGATCTCATATTGCATTTGCACACTCCAGCACGGAGTGAATAGAGCTTTCATGTGACACAAATTTAGTCGCAGAAAGTCACTAATTCAATGGGAGATTTGAGGTTTGTATAACAGCAAAACATTTGTATTTACACACAGGAAAAGTTGTTCAAACAAACAGGAGTACAGTGTGCTGATTCAGCACAATAAGCAGATGTATGGATGAATGCGTTACTTAATTGTCCAGCTATTGTGTGTACTCGCTGAGCCCATCACTTAAGCTAGAGGGCTCTCCTTCAGTCCTTGTTGGTTCCACACCATATGGGGAGTTTTTCTCCAAGTCCAAAATCAAGTGATATATTGAAGAGTTTCTTTCAAATATAATGACATATGCCATTATCCTTGATATAGTTGAACTGTCCAGTTAGTGAGGATGGTCTCTGAATCTCGACCTCCAAAAAGGAGCTTGATTGGTTGTCAAGCGTAAAAATTACTCGACCGACTATATTGAAATTGATGGCAGCTGCTTCCCACCTAAGACGACAAAGGGACAAATACGATAAAATAGGAGTCTTTTTCTGTACATGTAGATTTGGTTTATCAGTCGCTTATAGGGCGGGGGGTCAGGGAAGCAGGAACGAGCACCAGCTCAAAGTATAACTGTATCTAAATTGTTTAATTGGTTTTGATGAACAATACAAACAGCTAAACCAGTAAATTATAATGTATACAGTCCGATCCCTTATCGCGTGTAATTCGAACAGAATAAATAAAGTAAATAAAATCTTCACTGTACTTCTCACAGGCCCAGTAAAATCATAGTGCGCAAGTTCTTTGACCTGATCTTTGGAACCACACTCTGTTCTGTTAATCGCCTCGCTTGGCGGTGTAGCCTCATCTTCAAGTAGCATGAGGCTGTGAGCTCGGTCAGTCGGACGACATGGTTGTTGTCTGGTTCGGGGTCAAACATGTGGTCATCGAGGCCTCTGAAGACCTGGGTCCAGTGATTTCTTTACACACCCCCTAAGGGGGGTGTACACCCCCCCCCCTTATTTTTTATGAAGGCATCCCCTAAATTTGCAATGATTCCTCTATTCTCAATGTGGCCCCCCTAATCCCCTCCCCCCCCCCTAAAATTTAGACACCCCCTAATTTCGATAGGTGAGTGGCATTTGGCAACTTCCGGTTTCTTAGGAAATTTCGTTTAGCTGTTGACAAGCGGCGACGATAATCTGCAAGCCTGTCTAAGCATGGTTCTGAAAACTACAGTCTGGAGGTTTCAAAATTATGCTTGCACAGGCTTCCAGCTCATTGTTGTGCTTGTCAATGGTGAAACAAAATTTCCTAAGGAACCGGGAGTTGCCAAACGCCGCTCACCTATTCCTGGGGAAACCCCTGCCTGGGTCCTCTCTTCAGCATGGTTGTGAAGAACCACACATACAATGGCAGCTTCCAGGCGTGGTTGTTGAACCAGCCCCTTGGAGGCGTTGCTGCCGGGCTCCAGTCTCCTTACACACTTGCTATCGCTAACATGTGATTTTGCCACAAATATTCCAAATTGCAATATCTGCTTTCTTCACCAGAATATAACACTAAGCATGCATGCTTTCTCAAAGTGTTGGAATCACAAAACCTATTCGTTGTTTGATGTTTTCTCAGCAAACTCAAGCCAAGGGGCGGCCAAAGCAAACTGAAAGTGCAACCGGAATTGACGAAAATGCTGGCACTAGCGGTACGACATGCGACACCCTCGTCGTACAACCATCGACGTCGACATCGGAGCACTCCTATGCCGTGCGAAGTCTACACAGCTTAAAGCAGAAGATGGAAGACATTGTTTGTCATATGGAGGCTTTACAAAAAAAACTAAAGTACTCGCAGGAAGTTGCAAGGCGGATGAAGCAAAAAGTCTCCCAGGTGGAAGAAATCCTCCAGGACCTCCAGAGGCAGCAGCTCATCAGCAACGACGCTACCAATGTTCTTCGTCGGACATTTTCAAGCACCACACTGGAACTTTGTCTCCGAATGCTGAAAAACAGCAGGGGGAAGGTGACTAGAGAAAAGTACCCTCCGGAGCTAAGGAATTTCGCTCTTACGCTGCAGTTCTATTCGACCAAGGCATACGAGTATGTGAGAAACACTTTCCAGCTGGCACTTCCCCACTCGTCTTCAATCCGGTCATGGTACAGCTCAATTGATGCCGAGCCTGGGTTCACCGCTGAAGCGTTCGAATCTCTGCAGCTCACTGTTAGAGAAAATGAAAAGAAAGGCAACAAAGTCATCTGTGCCCTGCTCATGGATGAGATGAGCATCCGAAAGCACGTGCAGTGGGATGGGAAAAAGATGAGAGGATTTGTAGACGTCGGGATCGCAGGGGACAACAATGAGAACTGTGACGGCGGTGCAGAGAGCAGCGACACCCGCAAGGATGTTCGTCCTCAAGCCACTGAAGCTCTTGTGCTGATGGTTGTGGCTCTAAACGACCACTGGAAGGTGCCCTGCGGGTACTTCCTGGTCCATGGAATGAGTGGAGCAGAGAAGGCCAACTTAGTAAACATTTGCCTAATGAAGCTTCATGACATCGGTGTCATTGTTTGCTGCTTGACATGTGACGGGCTCCAATCCAACTGGACTATGTTCAGAACACTCGGGGCTGAGCTGGAAGATCCGGAAGAAATGAGGCCCTGGTTCCCACATCCTGCCACCAGCGACCAGAGAGTCTTCATTCTAATGGACATTTGTCATATGCTCAAGCTGCTGCGTAATGCACTAGCATCCCTACAAGTGATCAAGGATCCCGATGGACGCTCCATCAGGTGGTTGTACATAGAGCGCCTGAACAAACTTCAGGAGGAACAAGGTCTGAGGGCAGGCAACAAGCTGCGACCAGCCCATATGGAGTGGGACCGCCAAAAGATGAAGGTGAATCTTGCAGCTCAAGTGATCAGTTCAAGCGTTGCTGATGCCTTAGAATTCTGCAACATTGATCTCAAGGACCAAACTTTCACCGACAGTGAGGCAACAGTGAAGTTCATCAGGATCTTTGACAAGCTGTTTGACATGATGAATTCGAGAAATCCTCTGGCCAAGAACTTTAAAGCACCCTTGAAGATGAGTAGACAGCATCTATGGAAGCCCTCATTTGAAGAAGCAGCCAGGTACATCCTTGGCTTGAAAAACGTTCGAGGTCAGCTGCTCTATCTCACCAGACGGAAGACTGCCTTCGTGGGATTTCTTGTGGCCATGAAAACCTTTGAAGGCCTCTGCGAGACACTGCTGGGTGGTCCGGAACCCCTCATGAGGTACCTGCTCACCTACAAGTGCAGCCAGGATCACCTTGAACTTTTTTTTGGTGCCATCAGGAGCAAGGGAGGCTGGAACAACAATCCCACTGCTCTGCAGTTTAGGGCTGCTTACAAAAGGCTCCTTGTGCGCCATGAGGTGCAACAGGTGAAGGGCAACTCCACTGTGCAGGATGAGACCAGCATATTGCATGTGAGCACGAAGGCAGCCCACCGGGATGGCACTAACCATGAAGGAACCCTGGAGGACTATGCAGTAGCTCGTCGCTTTGGCTTGGTGATCTCACCCGGGGAAGAGGACCACGACTATGTTTACATCCCAAACGCTACGACTCTGTCCTTGTATGTGGAGAATGTCGTGGAGTACATCGCCGGCTATGTTGTCCGCATGTTGCGAAAAAAGGTAGCCTGCCCAAACTGCCTGGCTGCCCTGCAAGAGCAAAGCGAAACTGGTGGCCAGCTCCTGAGAAGAAAAAACCGTGGCGGACTGCTCGTGCCTTCGTCTAGTGTGCAGGCCATCTGCAAAAGTGCAGAGAAGTGTGTCAGAAGACTGGAACCCGGCAACAACGCCTCCAAGGAGCTGGTTCAGCAACCACGCCTGGAAGCTGCCATTGTATGTGCGGTTCTTCACAACCTTGCTGAAGAGAGGACCGAGGTCTTCAAAGGCCTCGATGACCACATGTATGACACCGAACCAGACAACAACCATGTCGTTCGACTGACCAAGCTCACGGCCTCATGCTACCTAAAGATCAGGCTACACCACCAAGCGAGGCGATTAACACAACAGAGTGTGGGTCCAAGGATCAGGTCAAAGAACTTGCGCACTGTGATTTTACTGGGCCAGTGAGAAGTCTAGTCAAGATTTTATTTACTTTATTCTGTTGCGCACTCTGATTTATTTTACTGGGCCAGTAAGAAGTCTAGTCAAGATTTTATTTACTTTATTCTGTTGCGCACTCTGATTTTTTTTACTGGGCCAGTGAGAAGTCTAGTCAAGATTTTATTTACTTTATTCTGTTGCGCACTCTGATTTATTTTACTGGGCCAGTAAGAAGTCTAGTCAAGATTTTATTTACTTTATTCTGTTGCGCACTCTGATTTTTTTTACTGGGCCAGTGAGAAGTCTAGTCAAGATTTTATTTACTTTATTCTGTTGCGCACTCTGATTTATTTTACTGGGCCAGTAAGAAGTCTAGTCAAGATTTTATTTACTTTATTCTGTTGCGCACTCTGATTTTTTTTACTGGGCCAGTGAGAAGTCTAGTCAAGATTTTATCTACTTTATTACATGCGATAAGTGATCGCACTGTATACATTATAATTTATTAATTTAGCCGTTTGTTAAAACCAATTAAATAATTTCAGTTATACTTTGAGCTGGTACTTGTTCCTGCCTGCTTGTTTTGACTGTGATTCGGTGGCTCGGCCACATAAGTGGTAACATTGCCAGAACCAGAAATTCGCACCCTACTATTTTCTGTCGAAACGACTCGCATCTCAAAACCCATTGAAGCTTTTGTTCTGAATTTTTTTTTTCTGACGGCCCGTGAGAGCCACAATTGTAAAGTAAAAAGGACATTGCTCATGAGTAGCAACAACTCGCGAGAATCCCCCAAATGATCGCGAGCACATCCACGGCGTCTCTTGATCCGTATCTAAGCATTCGGGAGCACAAAACTTCACCACCACCAATATCACACCACCACCTGTCAACACATAATCGCACCGCGGAGAAGCTCATTTGCGGCACGGCGTTTAATGTTTCTTCAACCGCGGAGAGATGGCATGCAGCACAGAACCACTCCGATGTTGATGAGGAGAGGCGTCGATACATTGCGAAAGACACATCCTCGCATTTGCGGTGGTGCCATGCATTGCAGAGAGATGGCATGCAGCACAGAACCACTCCGATGTTGACGAGGAGAGGCGTCGATGCATTGCGAAAGACACATCCTCGCATTTGCGGTGGTGCCACGCATTGCAGAGAGATGACATGCAGCACAGAACCACTCCGATGTTGATGAGTAGAGGCGTCGATACATTGCGAAAGGCACATCCTCGCATTTGCGGCGGTGCCATGCATTGCAGAGAGATGGCATGCAGCACAGAACCACTCCGATGTTGATGAGGAGGCGTCGATACATTGCGAAAGGCACATCCTTGCATTTGCGGTGGTGTCATGCATTGCACCCGTCACACTGCAATGCCGCCACATTATCATACACCGAGCGGGAACAGCGGGGGAAGGTAGGCCGCGCGCCGGGATTGGGGGGCACGTGGTGTTGGCACGTCCCCGGCGATGAGGAGCCAGGTGAGATACGGCTGACGGTGGATGGAGCGAGCGGGTAATGGCCGGCAGCGAGGCTTGACAAACCTGCTGTTGTCCACAGGCGTGCCAGCAGATGTTCACGGCCTATCGATGACGGGGGCCCCTTTGCCGTAGGCGCACTAGTGCTGCACTTTAGTGCTACGAGACACGAGGAGCCGAACTACGCAAAAGCGTCTATGCGCCCCGCCATCGCCCAAATCCGCTTTCGGTGCGAGCTGTACTGCTTTTCCCCGGTGCTGCGATTTCGTGAAACTTTCGCCGGGTCCCCAAAAATCGGGCTACCGTTCACACCGAGCACGAAATATCACCCACGATTATTTTCACGGCAGCCTGCGACCACAACTGCCATAACGCTGTCTGTCATGGATAGATGATTGTGGCTGCGCCAGCAATCTAAGGGGCGGTAGATTGCGCCACCATAGTACTATTGTGTGGCTAGAGGTAATATAACTCTACCTAAAGATGGCCGCCAGTGACCGCATTCGCAGAGCGGGCAAACGCGATCCAGCAATTGTCATTGAGATCAGTGGCAGGAACCAACTCTGCCTTATTAACGAGTAGAGAGGAACTACAAGTGGGGTCTTCAGAGAGAGGGCTTCCCGTGAGCGTGAGTGAACGGTTTTTCAATCCAGACGCATCCACGCTAGAAACTTCGTTTGATGTTAGTCGCCATATTGTATTGCTCATGAAAACATTCTGAAATTGATCTGAAGCCATATTTTTTGGATTATCGAAGCAGGAACCAACTCTGCCTTATTAACGAGTAGAGAGGAACTACAAGTAGGGTCTTCAGAGAGAGGGCTTCCCGTGAGCGTGAGTGAACGGTTTTTCAATCCAGACCACTGATCTCAATGACAATTGCTGGATCGCGCTTCCCCGCTTGTTCGCTGCAGCGCAAGTGAAGCCACCGGACTTCACTCGCTTGGGATACGATTTGCCGTTTTTGCTAGCCTTTGCTGCGGTTTTCCAGCGTGCTGTGGACACGTTTTCTACTCGTTCGTCGTCATTCGCCGAAGAAGCTTTTTGAAGACTCTGTGTATTGTTGAGACTTGCCGTCGTGAACACGTGGAAAATTTTACGAAAGTGCAGTGTCGCAGGAAAAAGGCACAACGCGTCGAAAGGAAGGGCTGGCGGCGTCTTCAAAGCTTCCTTGGCACGCCGAAGTGCCGTGTCTCTGTGCCTTCGCACGCTTGGAAACCGACCAAGAACCGACGCCGTGTGTATGTGTCTAGCGAGTGCAATGTGCGTGAAGCTGTTCGTGCCTCTGGATCAGCGTCTTTTCCCCTCGCGGTTTAGGAACGAGCTTAATCCAGCGTCCACTAGCGACGGAAGATGGGGGGAAGGTACGTCTTTTTTTCGTCCTTGGACGATTTACACAACAAAGTGCACAACAGCTCCTCATCACTGATCAGTGCTGGCTTATTATCAACCTTCTTAATTGCACTTGACGTTTGAGCGCGGCTCGCCTAATTGTAATTGGTCAGCAGATTGCACACGACCATATCGGCCGCGCTTCAAAGATTTTCATTCTCGCCGTCTTGTACTTTTGCTTTCGAAAACCCCCCTGGCTCCACAACGTTGCCCTATTTGTGCTCCCACGGAATCTATTAGAGTAGATTTGGGACATAGCCATGGTTAATATAGTACATAAGAACACGTACAGATCTCTCCCTTTTATTGATAGCAACTCACCGGAACAGCTGGACGATCCAGAACTCCGTGGCCTATATATATAAATGATCTAAAGGCTTCTACGCGCGACACACGTTCAGAACTTTGGCGCGGCGTCAATTCTTGACCGGTATCCAAGCGTGCGAAGGCACAAAGATGCATCACTCGGCGTGCCAAGGAAGCTTTGATCACGCCGCGACACCGGCGACACTTGTTTTCGACGAGTTGTACCTTTTGATACGGCTTCACGCACATCGCACTTGCAAAACACATCCACACGGCGTCGATTCTTGGTCGGTATCCAAGCGTGCGAAGGCACAGAGACACGGCACTTCGGCGTGCCAAGGAAGCTTTGAACACGCCGCCAGCCCTTCCTTTCGACGCGTTGTGCCTTTTTCCTGCGACACTGCACTTTCGTAAAATTTTCCACGTGTTCACGACGGCAAGTCTCAACAATACACAGAGTCTTCAAAAAGCTTCTTCGGCGAATGACGACGAACGAGTAGAAAACGTGTCCACAGCACGCTGGAAAACCGCAGCAAAGGCTAGCAAAAACGGCAAATCGTATCCCAAGCGAGTGAAGTCCGGTGGCTTCACTTGCGGGAGCGGCAAGCGCGATCCAGCAATTGTCATTGAGATCAGTGATCCAGACGCATCCACGCTAGAAACTTCGTTTGATGTTAGTCGCCATATTGTATTGCTCAGAAAACCATTCTGAAATTGACCTGAAGCCATATTTTTTAGATTATAGAAGCAGGAATCAACTCTGCCTTATTAAGGAGAGTAGAGAGGAACTACAAGTGGGGTCTTCAGAGAGAGGGCTTCCCGTGAGCGTGAGTGAACGGTTTTTCAATCCAGACGCATCCACGCTAGAAACTTCGTTTGATGTTAGTCGCGATATTGTATTGCTCATGAAAACATTCTGAAATGGATCTGAAGCTATATTTTTTGGATTATCGAAGCAGGAACCAACTCTGCCTTTTTAACGAGTAGAGAGAAACTACAAGTGGGGTCTTCCGAGAGAGGGCTTCCCGTGAGCGTGAGTGCACGGTTTTTCAATCCAGACGCATCCACGCTAGAAACTTCGTTTGATGTTAGTCGCCATATTGTATTGCTCATGAAAACGTTCTGAAATTGATCTGAAGCCATATTTTTTGGATTATCGAAGCAGGAACCAACTCTGCCTTTTTAACGAGTAGAGAGAAACTACAAGTGGGGTCTTCCGAGAGAGGGCTCCCCGTGAGCGTGAGTGAACGGTTTTTCAATCCAGACGTATCCACGCTAGAAACTTCGTTTGATGTTAGTCGCCATATTGTATTGCTCATGAAACCATTCTGAAATTGATCTGAAGCCATATTTTTTGGATTATCGAAGCAGTAACTCTGCCTTATTAACGAGTAGAGAGGAACTAAAAGTGGGTCAGAAAGAGGGCTTCCTGTGAGCGTGAGTGAACGGTTTTTCAATCCAGACGCATCCACACTAGAAACTTCGTTTGATGTTAGTCGCCATATTGTATTGCTCATGAAACCATTCTGAAATTGATCTGAAGCCATATTTTTAGATTATCGAAGCAGGAACCAACTCTGCCTTATGAACGAGTAGAGAGGTACTACAAGTGGTGTCTTCAGAGAGAGGGCTTCCCGTGAGCGTGAGTGAACGGTTTTTCAATCCAGACGCATCCACGCTAGAAACTTCGTTTGATGTTAGTCGCCATATTGTATTGCTCATGAAACCCTTCTGAAATTGATCTGAAGCCATATTTCTTAGATTATCGAAGCAGGAACCAACTCTGCCTTATTAACGAGTAGAGAGGAACTACAAGTGGGGTCTTCAGAGAGAGGGCTTCCCGTGAGCGTGAGTGAACGGTTTTTTTATTCCAGACGCATCCACGCTAGAAACTTCGTTTGATGTTAGTCGCCATATTGTATTGCTCATGAAACCATTCTGAAATTGATCTGAAGCCATATTTTTTAGATTATCGAAGCAGGAACCAACTGTGCCTTATTAACGAGTAGAGAGGAACTACAAGTGGGGTCTTCAGAGAGAGGGCTTCCCGTGAGCGTGAGTGAACGGTTTTTCAATCCAGACGCATCCACGCTAGAAACTTCGTTTGATGCAGGGGGGGGGGGGGGGGTGTAGTATTTCTGATCAAGCGGCGGCCAGGGGCCCGTCGTTGAAGCTCAAAGAAGGAATGACAACCGCCGGCTGCTGGTCATGGTCTCTGAGTCTCGAGCACCCCGAGCGCGGGTGCCCGGCCCTGTTTATTTCACGCGCGGCATCGGCTTCTTTTTCAGTGTCGGCATTATGGACTATATACAAATACTACATATTCTCTCCCTCCCTTGACAGAAAAAAAAAACAGAAAAAAAAGAGGAAAATGCCACATAGCATGTTATCTCCTTCCCTTCACAAAAGAAAAAAAAACAAGAAAGGGAAAAAATACCACTACTTCTTGAAAAAAAAAAAAGATTGCTCTTCACACTGCACCAAAAGTTTCAAGAAAAGAAAAAAAAATTAGTCCACAGATTCAAATGTCCATGATTTCATGAGATGTGGATGATGGGCTCATGTCCAAGATATTCATGACATAGTCTTTAAATCGTTCTGGTAAACGTATATGACGTCTTGGGCGTCCTTCTACTTGAAATGTCAATGGTAGAGGTGTTGAAACAGGCGTGGCGAAGCCCGATTCAGTAGGCGTGCTTGCAGTCAGGTGTGGTGGCGATGAGCATGATGGTGCACCAAAAACAGCATCCGCGGTGGACGCGGCAATTGTATTAGGCGTAGCTGAACCTTCGGGCTCAGGACCAGCACCCGAAACACAATCAGGCGCAGAATCAATTGGGGACTCATGCACTGGAGACGTAACGCCTGCATCGGAGTCCACAGAGGAGGGCCGTGCTGATCTGCCGCTTGAACTGGAGTCTGGCAAAGAGCTGCAGTACCCAAGTCCAAGCAGTGAAGAACTTGGACCATTAGATGAAACAGGAGTCGGGTTTGCAGGCCCAAGAAGGTGGCGAACAGCTCCGTCAATGCATGGCGGAGAAGCACGTGGCGGGGATGAGCCACGACCATGAACATCTGGCGCCATGAAGCCGAACCCAGTGGCACCAGGAACCTGAGCACGTGGAACCGCTGAACCAGGAACCTCAGGAACCCCACGAGGAGGGCAGCCAGGAACATTTACTGCAAGGGGTGAGGGAGATTGGGGGAAAATATTGTCCTCTAGAACCCAAGAATACTTCTTCGAAGGCTGCAGCGTTGTTCGAGTGAGCCTTTCAGCGTTCCACGTTGTTCCATCGTCGAGTTTGTATGTAGACGGACCAATCCTTTCACGGATCTCCTGCGGAGTTGAATATTTATGTCGCATTTTGCCTTTTCGTTTTGACTTGAAAATCTTTACAAAATCTCCAGGTGCAAAAGATTGAACCTTCACGGCTCTGCGTGAGTCAGAGTACTGCTTCATTTTTTTCTGATATACCTGGACCCTATTCGGTAACCCCTGTCGAACTTCAACCTGTGGGATTGAAGGCTCATTGGTATTCGTTCCTTGAAGGTGCAAACGTGTACGATGATTGCGACCATGTAAGAGAAAAGCTGGGGTTTCTCCCGTGGCAGCATGGCGTGTGCTTCTATATACACCAAGATACTCAATGATTGTGTCGTATATAGAACGCTGTTGTACAAGGGCCAACTGAATAGTAGATTTCAGAACTTTGTTAAATCTTTCCACTTGACCATTCGCTTGCGGGTGGTATAACGCAGATTTGGTGTGTTTTATTCCATTTGTCTCGAGGAACTGTGAAAATTCCCTTGAAGTAAATTGAGGTCCGTTATCGCTGGTAATCTCCTGGGGTAGTCCCTCACGAGAAAAAATCGACTTCAGGAAACTGATGACCGAACCAGTCGTGACACTGGAGACAGCTGCCACTTCCGGCCATTTGCTGTGGTAATCCACTACAGTGATGAAAAATCGTTCCTTGGCAGGTGCCTGCTCGAATGGGCCGACGATATCTATGCCAAGCTTGGTCCAAGGATGTAATGGAAACTCTACCGGCTGCAGAGGCGCGGGAGATGACTTAGCTGGCTTGTCGGTCGCTTGGCAGACTGTGCAATGCTGTACGTAGTCCTTAATTTGCATGGAGATGTGAGGCCACCAGTAAAGTTCTTTAATAAGGCTTGTGGTCCTCGAAATTCCTTGATGCGTTTCGTGACCAACCTCAATCACTTGATTCCGAAGGCTAGATGGAACTACGATTTTCTCTCCTTGAAAGAGAAGTCCATCGATCACGGAAAGCTGCTCGCGAACGGAAAAGTATGACTTCAGCTCTGAAGACAGCTTGTTATGCTCTGGCCATGATGAAGAAATAAACGTCATAACTTGAGGGAGCACGGGATCTCTAGCAGTTGCTTCTTGGAAATCCTTCTGGTTAAGGCAAGCACAGATGATAGAAACGACCTCTTCTTTAAAAACTATGCCGTTCTCTGTATCTGATACTGGAAGGCGAGACAAAGCGTCTGCGACGAGATTGTTGCTGCCTTTCTGAAATTCCATGATAAAATTATAATTAAAAAGTCTGGCAACCCAACGGCTGATACGATGAGGCCGGACGCCAGTTCCTTGAGTTGTCATCAGGGTGACAAGTGCTTGATGGTCAGTACGGATGGTGAACTGCCGACCCCACAAATAAACATGCCATTTTTCACAAGCCCACAGTATTGCCAGAGCTTCCTTTTCGCCAGTAGAATACTTTCGTTCAGCCTCCGTGAGAGAACGGGACGCGAACGCAACGGTTTTCAGCTGTCGTCCGTGTTGTTGTTGGAGAACAGCCCCTAAACCGTAATTAGAGGCGTCGGTTGAGACTATGACAGGAATGGTAGGGTCGAACATAGAGAGTATTGGTGCCTGCTGAATGCAGGACTTGATATTTTTGAAACTAACAGCTACATCAGGGGACCAGACATAAGATACACCCTTGCGTAGAAGACGACGAAGGGGTTCAACGACCGTGGCACAATGTGGAAGAAACTTACTATAATACTCTACAAGACCCAAAAAGGCCTTCAATTGTGAAGGTTCTGTTGGCTCTGGAAAGTTGAGGACTGCGTCTATCTTCGACGGAAGGGGTGCTATGCCTTCTGCAGACAAACGATGACCCAAAAAAGAAAGTTCATGAACATTAAAAACAGCTTTTCGATTTAATTTCATTCCTGCCTGAGCGATTCTTTTGAGTACGTCTCGCAGGTTATCATCGTGCTCCTGTTGGGTTGACCCATATACAATGACATCATCTAGATAGAACTGGACGCCTGGACAGCCTTTGAGAATTTTGGACATTACTTGTTGGAAAGCCGCAGGGGCGGAAGCTAATCCAAAACAAACACGTTTAAAACGGAAAAGCCCCTCATGGGTCACGAAAGCGGTGAGGTCGCGACTATTAGGGTCGAGGCGGACCTGATGGTAGGCGGATGCTAAATCCAATTTTGAAAAATGTGATGCTCCTCGAAGCGAGTTTAACAACTCGTCGATATGTGGGAGTGGAAAAGAGTCAACGACGATAGCTCGATTCGGCGCTCTCAAATCAACACACATCCGGATTCCGCCGTCTTTCTTTTTTACTACGACGATAGGTGAAACCCACTCCGAGGCATTAACGCGCTCGATGACGCCTTGTCGCTCAAGTTTCAGAATCTCTGCTGTGACCGCATCACGCAGAGTAAGCGGTAAACGACGGAGCTTTGACTGTACGGGTGGAACATGGTGCCGTACAGTAACGGTATGAGTGTGATTTTTAACCAGTCCCAGCTCAGAACTGAAAAGATCTTCAAATTCTTCGAAACCAGGTGGCAGTTTGGAGAAATCACTCACCGAAGAAGACTTTGATTTCTGTTCTGAAGTATCAGAAGAAGGAGCACTTGAAGATGATGGGAAATGGTCGCTACCGGAACCAGAAGGACTTGAAGTCTTGTAAAATGATGGTGTGAGTGGACTACTTGGAGCATCAGATGAGCTCGGAGCTTGTGATGTTGAACCCGCGGTGCGCGGTGACTGCGGGATGTCAGCCGATTTCACATGTCCGTGGTCGGCCGATCGGGAGTCAGCTGCATTAATATAAAAACATTTCAGCTGTACCCCTGACAAAATAAGCTTGAGATCACGGACGGCGTCTGTGCCGAGCAGAGAACGTCCCTTGCTCACAACGTAGAAGAGGATGGTCGCGAAGCGATTGTTGAAAGCGACATTTGCATGAAAACAGCCTAAGACTGGGATGGATCCCTGAAGGTAATGCACCAAAGTGCGCGGTGGTTTCATTAATTGAATTCGACAATTCCTGGTAATTCTTTGGAAGGTGGGTTCAGAGATGATAGAAACTTCCGATCCAGTGTCAATTAACAAAGACATCGGGATGCCGTTTACCTGTACATCGGCAATGAAGTTTTGTCGTCGTCGGCTGGCTGGCTGCGGCGACTCATCGTAAGACCCAACAGTGTACACGCTGGGTCGTAGGTCGTCGTCGTCGTCGTCTGGGAACGTCACGATGCCATGGATGGGAGTGCTGGCATGACCAGCTCCGGAACGCTGGTACCGGCGCCCGAAGGATTGGCCACGTCCAGTCGGCAAGGCTAGTTGACGTCGATCGCTGCCGACGGGTGGAGGCGGGTAACTCCGGCAGACGTTAGCGAAATGCCCGGACTTGCCACACGAGAAACACGTTGCCCGCGAAGCAGGGCACATCTCTCGGGGATGGGGCCGACGGCCACAAAATTGACATGGCACTTCGTCACGCGGAAAAGTGTGTGCTCCCGGAGGTGCATCACGCGCCGAACGACGGTCCGAGGTACGGGTCAGTACCCGAGATTGGTGAAAAGGTGAGTAGGAAACGCCTACAGCATGCCGAACCCCGCCATCTTGACTAGGGTTAACGACGAACTGCTGTGGAGAGCGGCCATTTTGACAGGGCGGAGTGACAACCCGATCAACGGAGGAGGACAACTGTGATGTGCCAGAACGCGAACCGGCTCCTAATCGATGGTACATATCGCAGTCTCGAGATGTCTGCTCGAACTGTTGTGCAAGGGAGACAGCACGTTCGAGGCTCGGTGCGGCAGCCCCCACAGACTCTCGGATCAACCGATCCTGTACCTCCGATGATCTAAGTCCCGTCAAAAACATCTCCGCGATTCGATCGTCAAGAGAGTCACCATAGTCGCAAAACGATCCGAGGTGCCGGAGCGCTCCAAGGAAATCCAGTACGCTTTCGCCGGGCGCCTGGACACGACTGTGAAACTTTTTCCGCTCAAGGACCACGTTCGTACCAGCAGCGAAATAACCGTCAAGAGCCGTTAATAAAACGTCAAACTCTGTGACGTTCTCGTTCACGGCGGGTCCTGCCATGTTAAATGTAGCTACTATTCGCTGGCCCTCCTGGCCAAGCAAGCTTATAAGTAAGGCACGTTTGCGCTTAGCCGAATACTGATCCGCTTCAATAACATCGAGGTAATTCATAAAACTCGATTTCCATGTCTTCCAAGGCTGTATGGGGGTGCCTGGCGTTGGCAAAAATGGCGGGGGAGCTGGGAATGGAACAGCCGCCATGTTGGGACAGGCTCGAAGGTTGAGCACGAAGTAAACTTAGCGATAAATGGATTAGCGTACTTGCCAGTGTCGGCCACCACCCATCCGCGGCGCGGAGTTCGTTAACAAAATCCCATCCTCGTCGCCAAAATGTAGTATTTCTGATCAAGCGGCGGCCAGGGGCCCGTCGTTGAAGCTCAAAGAAGGAATGACAACCGCCGGCTGCTGGTCATGGTCTCTGAGTCTCGAGCACCCCGAGCGCGGGTGCCCGGCCCTGTTTATTTCACGCGCGGCATCGGCTTCTTTTTCAGTGTCGGCATTATGGACTATATACAAATACTACAGGGGGAAGGAGGGAAAGGGAACGCGGCGCAAAGCGGAGGCTGCCATATTAAAACCGCTTACGTTGCCAGCATAGGTTTCGCAGTGGAGAAGTTGCTGCCATATACGGCGGACGAAGTTTTACTTTCTTTTTCGTTTTGGAAAAAATGTATTGTTGTGTTATATAAGTCCTCCTGCATACAAACAACGAAGTTTAATTATATTTGTCTTGTTTACTCGGCTTGAAACCTTAAAAACAGGTTTTGGCAACTTATTGCTTCCATCATTTTGGAGTACGCAAGGCAGTTATCTCGCTGTTCTGGTTTCGGTTACGAAAGCAAGGCAAAACGCTCGTAGTTCCCGCCCTCAGTACACTTGGACACCTTCCACACTTTGACACCGGATAACTAGATTGTGGCGACGCACAATCACCAGCATTTTGGCGCTATAAAGCCTCGTCGTCGTCTGCTTCAGGGAAGCACGGCCGCCCGCTACACAGTCACGCGGGACAGAGGAACGTCCGTCGACCGACGCCGCCGAGGCAATAAAACCTCCGTTCCTTTTCTATGTTGGGATTCGCTCGTCACCACGACGCAGCATCCCACAAGATGAACAAGGATTTAGATTTGCTTCAGAGGTCACTTTCGCCGCTTCCTCACCGTCGAGCAGCCGGATCAGCTGACAGCAAGCCGCAGATGAAAGGCTTCAGCATCAACAGCCTAGAGCCACTACAACAGCCCAAGTGCACTCACGATGCGGGCGACGCGGGCTTCTGTCAACTCAGGGGCAGACCCAAGGGGGAGGCGGGAGGCGACGGGGGCGGCCGCCTACCCTCCAAACAGTTGACCCCCCCCCCCCCCCCCCCCGCCCCCTTCTTGGAGGGCGATTTGACATGGGTGGATTCCCCGAAATAAAACCAACTCCCGTCCTGCCAGGTGGTAGGAAGCTCGGTACTCAAGGACGAGGGTTCGAAATAGGGTAGGCCGCACCCTAGCAGGCGCACACACTTGGAGAACCACTCCGTCGCTTAGACTGAAGTCCGCGGCGGCGGTTTCAAAGCACGGCAGAAGTTAGAACCAAAAGTCGGCGCAGCGGCGCACATCTAGGGGCCGTCGGCGCAGTGTGGTTCTGCGGCGGGTAAAACAAAAGGCGCAACCGGAGTCCTTTTTATCTTGCTTTAGAGTTTAGATTTTCCCTGCCCCCTCGCCTTCCCCCCCCCCCCCCCCAAAGGAAAAACAAAAAACAAAAAAAAACTGAGTTCTGGATTTGCCCCTGGGTCAACCGGCAGCCCAGCACAAACCGCGTGAACGTTCCAGCTCTTCGTCATGACACGCTGTTGCAGAAAGCAGGGTAAAATACAACTACACGTACCACCGAATCAAATGCACTGTTAATGTAAATATTGGCTTGTTATTGCGCCTTTGTAGATCATCTTATTCGTTTTGCTGGAGAGACGCAACCGACGGGCATAACAAAATCGTTTGCGTATTCCGCATACCTCGCAAAAGCACTTACCCAGTAACCTTGCGAAAAGCGCGAAACACGGAGTCCGCACCGCCCTGACTTACCAGTCTTTTATTTGCTTTAGAGCAGTTTGTACCTGCTAGTAGGTATGTCTAGTGAAACTGCAACTTGAAACTAGGAGCAATGCCAGAGAGAAAAGTGACGAAGTTGAGAAAGCATGCTCGCTCTCTCCAATTTCTGAACTCTCAAGTGATTGTACCATAATAAATTCGCCAACACCTTTTTCCAAAATAAAGAAAAAACGCTATGTTCACTACGTAAAAAATGGTCTCAGTTCATGCATCCGTAGGCAGATAGGAAACGTTGCCCTAATTTATTCACACCGCATGACGAGCGCAACAAATTCACACGAGATTTACAAGAAAATATCAGTGGTGACTTATGTTTCTCTGAAATTCTATATGACCGGTCGTTTGCAGGACCGAATCATCTACTCGGGCGGTGTGCGTAGCTGTGCAAACGCCAACAACACGAAGCATAACAACGGCAGGTCTAGGTCAAGAATCCGTAGTCCATAGTTCAATTAAAACGACGTAATTTTGTTGAAAACGCCCGCAGCTTTTTACTCACGGTATGCGTCGAGAATCTTCCACATTTTGAAACGGAACGAAGGAAGATTTACTTTTAAAAGCGCTCGCTGCGTCCTCCCGGACCAGTTGCACCGGATCAGCTGATGACGACGACGGAACTGAACCCGTTGAATTTTAACGCCACAATAACCAATTTGCGCTTCGTGTTAGTATGGGATTCTACCTCCAAGCACCGCACGACACACCACGAACGTTTCAACTCTTTGTCGCATCGCCGTGTTGCACCAAACCTATCTCTATGCATCAAACAGAACAAGATCGCCGAAGTCAACGGAGCGCTGTCGTGAACCTTGGCTTGTGGTTGCGTACTCGTGGACTCTGTGACTCCCCTCGCTTTCTAAGCATGCACGACGATTACGAATGATACTTTCCGTCTTCCGGGACCATCACAGCGGCACTTCTCCGGTCACGTCTTCGCTACATGTGCTGGCAAACCGCGTCAAACGTGGTCAAACCGAAGCGCTGAAGCAATACCGGCGCCATGTTGAAACTTGAACGTGCGTTGTTGCTAGATTTTCTCCGACCAAACAAAAACAACGAAAGCAAACAGGTGTAGGACGCCGATCTCACTACCCCTCCGCTTCGACTACGGTAGTGGTTATGGCGTACGCCAAAATCAATACCGTAGTCATTTCGGCGTACGCCATAGTCAATACCGTAGTCTTTTTCGCCTACCCCAAACACACTACCCTTACGCCAAATTCAATACCTTGAATAACGTCGGCTGAGCAGGGGTTGAGCCAGTTGAGCTCCGCATTTCGCTAAAACTGGCGGAAGTAACTTTCTGCAGCATAACCAGGCATAACACCCTGATTGTTTGTTGTCGTTTGTATGAGCGGCGGAACGCGCGCGGCAGGCGTTAATTAATTGTGATTAGCGTCGATACGGCTGACGGCGCGCAGAGCTGAAGGGCACAAGCAAGGAAGCTTGGAGTGATTCTGTGTCGATGTGATTTGACATCGCTTCGTTCTGGTTCTTCGATCATGGTGCAAATGCAAGTGCCCGACTCTCGAGCGATTCGAAGGCAAGAGTGGTAGCCTGCCCGCTGGTCTTTCAATCGCATGCACTGTCGTCATTTTGGGCACAGCGGAAGAAAATAAGACGTTCACTATTTTAAATAGCGTGCGATCGGCCTGTCTAGATTCTGGCGACACCGTTTCAGGCTGTAGATGAGAAAAGTTAGCCACTACAGTACGACTGCTAGCCTGGGGTCTGTGCCTCACAACAGATCGAAACGGGTAGGGGTGGGGATCCCTGGCAGCGGGACCTTTCGCCGTACGAGCTGCGGTGCGCTAACACACTCGACTTCCGATACCCCCTTGGGTCACAGCGCTTGCTGAAAGAAGTTTGGATCGTTTTACGCAGATTTTGCAGTGCGTACGAGACGCGCAACAGCTACGTACTACGTCCTAGATGCCCAAACTGAGGCTCGCTACTTGTGCGCGGCTGTCGTGATCTGCAGCTGGGAACAGTATGCTCGCCATGAAAACGTTGCAGTGAGAAGTACGGAAAAGTAATACTATAAAAGTATAGTATCTAAAACTGGCTTACATTGTCACTGAACATATGGAAATAAAACTGATTAGGAATGCCGATCAGATGAGTGGGAATGTTATATAATGTGCTCAAGTTATGTGTGGCGTCACGTCAGCACAGGAATTCAAACTGGTTGCCCCCACCCCCGCTCCTAAATTCTTCCAATGCAGCTGGCAGCTTTTTTTTAAATATATATATATATATATATATATCTATTGTAACTTTAAAGGCCCCAACAGGAGCATTACACAAGGAGTGTGTGTGTGTGTGGGGGGGGGGGGGGGGGAGTACATGAAAAATACAAAAGATCAACATATGAACAGACAGGTGGCTGATACCTACAGGGCTGGTGAGTAATATAAACAGTGAGAACAAGTGTGTGTGAAATAAAACTGGTACATAAATACACTTGCTAAAAGAGTAATCGAAGCATTGCGGAACAAGACGGGGTTACCTATTGCCGGGCAAAACCAGGGTAATCACCGACTCACACCAAGCATACCGGAGCTTCCAGTCGGGCTCGGTGCCCTGAAAAGCGCTGCAGGTGCTCAAAAACAAAAGACCCCCAAAGGAGCCCATAGAATTTAAATGGGTACCTGCCCACTCCGTGGTAGAGGGCAACAAACTTGCTCACCAGCAGGCCTGCGCGCTGACTTACCGGTCCACAGCCATGGAAGAGGTGCAGGACCAACCCATGGTGACCTAAAAGGAAATACTAGTCGCACTCTACTGCAAGACCCTAGATGCCGCGTTGCTGACACATGAGGAAGTTCTTCACCCAGGGATGAGCAGGCACAAAGAACCCTCGGTGAACCTGGATCTGAAAAAAGATGCAGCACTGCGTTTTTTGAAGGCTAGACCTGTTCCGTTTGCAATGTGTACCGCAGTGGAGGCAGAACTCCGGATGCTCCAAAGCTAAGGCATAATCGAGCCAACACAACACTGAACGCTGTTGAAAAACTGGCGGTAAATCTGATGCGGGCTGTAACAAATTTTGTGGTGAGCGTGCTTGGAGGCACTATTTTTTCAACAGTGGACCTCACTAATAATAATAATAATAATAATTTTTATTTGCACGAGAAAGTTTGCCCACTCAGCGGCGTGCGAGGCTAGACAGAAAGGTTAATACCCTTACGCATGTGCGCCTGCTAGCCCGCCGCTGAGTAGGTATAAACATAAACAAACTGTAGTCGTAAGTACAAGATAACACGTATGGAAACAATGAATAATCAGAGGGGAAGATAAGAAAACTCGCTGTGCCCCAACCCACCCCCACGCAGACCACGGCAGAGGCCCCAGCCACAAGGCATTCCACTAGCTGTGTGTGACAGTGGAGACAGCAGATATGCTCACCATAAACACCATCAAAGGACGACACAGAGTGAAAAGGATGCTCTTGAAAATTTCGGCTGCCGCGGATATTTTTCAGCTCTGCAAGGAGACAGTCCTAGCAGGAAAACCCATCATGGAATTCTACCTGGGTAATGTTGTTGTGACGATCTGGATCGGTCATCAAGATAAATGGGCACCGTGCTCAGGAAAGACATGTCAACGTCATCAACTACCATGCCAAAACTACTTCTTTTATTTCGATCATGAGCGCTCGCACGAGCCGCCTCAGAGCGATGTCTCTTGCAGCTCGTCACGTGCCAAGGGTTTTAAGTGTCGACCTGATATCACGCTGCCATGCAACAAACATTAAACAAATACTGCATTGAGCAATATGCACATGATTAAATAATGATATACATACGACGTGATAAATGAGAAAAAAAACTTATAAAGTTTACAAAATTCAGTTCCCAGGTAGAGGCTGCACAAATTTGACGACCGGCTTCAGTTTCTCCACATGCACTACATTGCGGCCAGTACCGTCCACGAGTTCAAGCTCGTAGTTCACGGGAGAGAGCCGGCTCACGATTTGGCGAGGGCCAGTAAATCATAGTGTTACCTTGACTCTGATGAGTGGGCTCTCCTACAACTCGAGCTAGTCCTTAAAAAGAACATACATGTGCCACTGTCAAAGTCGCTTTCTTGCTTTTCTTGAGCAAGCTTGATTTGTCTGGAGGTCACCTTCCGAGCTGCGTACCGCTATCAAATGTGACACCAACGTTGGTGCTGAGGGTTGACAACTTTCCAAGGTTCTGAGACAAAAGTCCCCTGGCAAAAAAAGGCTTAATCAACGGAAAATGTGGTCAGTGTTCGCATTGCTGAGCTTAATTGTCTTGATGCCCACTGCAGCACCAGAGGTGATGTAACAAACTACTAATGACACCTTCCAGGCGGTAGGGGCATCAGGTTTTCACTTTTCTCCGTCAACAATGCAACAGACTCAAAGTGCCGTTGCCATTCCAGAAATTCTTGGGTCAGCTCTTGCCGGCATCACGTGACAAAGTGGCCGCGTCTCTTACAAATGAGACGGAGCGGACGAACTTCAGGGTACTGGGACGAAGAACATTGAAAGTCCCGCAAAGTTTTTGACACATGCTGAAGCGACACATGCTGCTTCTTTTGCTTCCCTGTTGCAGAAGTGTGCTGGTGACGATTGCTGTCGTCAGCGTTCCGATGAGGCGGTGGCCGGCCCTGCTTCAAGAGCAGGAAGGAGTGCGCTTTCTTTGTCCCTGCGCAGCTTGCACTCGCTCTGCAGCAAGAGCCAAAACCGGTGTCTTTGGTTGGCTGAAGACAACCTGGTCAAAGCAAAGGAAAGAGTCCAGCAACTCATTCAACGAAGCGAAGCGCCTGTCGAAGCATGCTTTCGTGCTTTGTGGAAGAGTGTGGCCAGGATAACCTTGCATTTCTCCGCCTTCGTCTCTGGGTAGCTGCACTCATTGATGAGCTCCAGTAAATAGAAGGCGGAGTTGGTGCAGGACTCTCCCGAGTGCTGACTTGTGCTGAACATCTTTTGTTTTGCCTCAGCTTCGTTGTCCTACATTGTTAGCTTGGCCGTCTTGAGGTGGTACATAATCTACATGGAGTCCTTAGATGGTAGCTTGGATACAATCAATGGAATGGCCTCACCTGGTGCAACTTTAAACGTCTGGAACCTGAAATTTATCTGGTGAAACCAGGCGATGATGTCCGTGCGCAGCCGAGAAACCGAGCTCACAGTCACGTTGGTCAGCGACTGCAGTGTCTGCGGCTGACTCAGCTTGAACAGAAACCCTCTTCCTAGGTGCTTTGGACCTTATTTTCTTTGCGGACTCTTGGAACAGTGTTTGTCAGAGTTTATGCTGCACGAAAACTCCGAGGACGAGGTTTTCGGCATCCTTGCCTCGAGCTGATCAAGACGATCCATGATGCTGACAGGTGCCAGCAGGCAAATTCAGTGTTGCCTGTAGCTGTGCGTTGAAGAATCTGAACGCAGACATTTTGAGCAGACTGCCTTTCCTGCGGGCAAGGATGAGCCCAACCCTCCCACAGTTCTGCTCATGTTGCAAGCGTTGACAAGGGCGCTATAGTCTGTGCAGGTCAAGAATAGCATGAGAGTGGAGAAGAGGAAACCACCTATACTTGTCATGATAGGTGGTTTGCTTCTCTCCAGTGTTCGCTCCGCCAATGTCGAGAGAGAGGGACAGAGACTTCTGCTATTCTTGACCTGCAGGAGACTCTAATTATGTTCCAGAAGCTGGCAGAAAAGACCACATAGAATTTCACCCTTTCGCACGTGTCTGAAGCAGTTCAGAGTAGAAATGTCGGAGGCCCCGGAGAGGATATTTTTGACCTATTCAAGGGTTTTGTTACGCTGCTGCTGCCGCTATTCATTCTGAGAACTGCAGTCCCCTGCACGCGCGATAACCCCGCTGTGGGCCTGTGCGTGCAGTACACGGAACGACACCACCTGTCTTGTGCACAGCCGTCTGTCCCCTGTGAGCAGTTATGACGTCACCAAGCATGTGCACAATAGCTGGTGAGATCAGTGTGTTGGTGACATGATGTTGTTTAATGCAGGGATCGTGTGTTGTGATACCAATGGATCCACGGACTGGGTCGCTGACTCTGGTGCACTCCGTATACCTCAGAATCATCGCCATGAAAGCCTGTGCCAGAAGCTATATATCTAATGGCCAGGATTTGGGGAAAATAGCATATATGGGTGTAGCACAATATGGTCCCAGACAAAATGGTCCCGGACAATATCATCCCGGACAATATGATCCCAAACAATATGGTCCCAAGCGCAAACCTGGACAAAATGGTCCCGAGTAAAATTTCCGACACATTTGACGCACTGTCCAAAATGTCACTGATATCTGCAGCGATTACTTTTAACGGTCTATTGGTCACATGTTGATTCGTCATAGGGGGAATAAAGGCAATCTACCGTGCAGATACCGCATGTTTTGATGCAATGTTAGAAAATATGAATGGAAAATAATAAACATGCTTCTGAACACATGACATGTTTTATTACGTTCTTACAAAAAGACTACCCTTCTTTGATGCTGTTTGGCCTCAGCAGCCCTTGCGCCATAAAAACCCAATCCAGTCCAAAAGGTCTACGATCTTGAAACGGCACTTGGCCCACGCCTTTCAGAGGGTCATTCATGATATGGCTCAATTGTCTGTACTGTATGCAGATTGTTTGAAGTTTCTGTTGCATTTCTCGGTAGACTGGTTGAAACTCAAGTTGAACACACGAAAAGTAGAACAAATGGCGAAAATTATGCGTGAAAAATATAAACTCTAGATTGACAAACGGCTCGCAATATAAGTATTTTGCGAATACATTTAATAAACCTGTGAAGACCAAGCAATTAAAAAGTAACTTTAAAATAACCAATGGCTCATGTCACAAATGTTTACCAAAAATAAATACATGCAATCTACAAACCTGTGAAAAGCAAGAAAAAAAAGAAAAATGCAGTGAAACCAACATGGGACCATTTTGTGCGGCCTGGCACTTGGGAACCATTTTGTCCAGGGCCATATTGTCTAGGTCATAAGGTCCGGGACCATTATGTCTGGATCCCATACTCAATGCCAAACAACCAGAAAGCCAAGGTAAAAACACTGACATTGAGAATGGCCAACATCCTGGAATGAAATTCACGTAGGCTTTACAGGTTCAGTGATGAAAAGCATTTCAGGTTGTTATACACCTAATGGCTGGGATAGCAGCATGTCGTCGAGCGTAGTAATCAAGGATTTATGGTCTTTGTTAGACACAATTGAAGTGTTAATAAAGGTTTGTTTGGGCAACGGAGCTGCTTTAAGTTACCATGATTTATTGCATGAATATCATCTGAGTCACCAGCGCACCACCTCATCATCGGCAACTCACAGGCTGAGCAGATGGTACAGGAGCTCAAGCAATTGCAAGGGCAACTACAGTAGATAAAAAAATTTCAGGTTTATGATTGGTTAAAAGTCATGTAGGTACAACAGCGCAAAACAAAGAGGACTAAGGAAAGGGACAAACACCACAGGACGAACGATGCACTAGTCCTGTGGAGCTAGTCCTCGTTGTTTTGCACTGTTTTATGTTTAGCCTTCAATAAATGTGACCAGATGTCTCCATTTAGGCGGGGACAGATAACGCTTTTCCGACCAAGGTCGCTGTCCCGCCAGCGGGCTTGTGGGACAGCGCGCTTTTTCTTTTTTTTACGGGCGAAGCTCCTTAGGGGCTAGCCATGTCCGTATGTCCATCCGATGTCCGGCGTCGGGTGCTCGTGCTCACGAGCACGTGAGCACATGCTCCCGTGCTCGTGTAGGGCAAAAAACAACCGCATCCCCACGTGGTGAATGATGTTGATGGGGCGAAGCTCTGGTGGTGCTTGTCTGCGTAGACGCTGAGCCGCAGCATGCCGAGCCTTTCGTTCGTTTTCATCCATGTCAGAAAGAGAATGTGTGGTAGGGAACGTGGTTATATCATTTGAGCATTTGACCGCAGCGCGACATGGATGAAAACTAACGAAAGGCTCGGCATGCTGCGGCTCAGCGTCTACGCAGACAAGCACCGCCAGAGCTTCGCCCCAATCAACATCA
Organism: Ixodes scapularis; assembly: GCF_016920785.2. Classification (NCBI taxonomy): domain Eukaryota; kingdom Metazoa; phylum Arthropoda; class Arachnida; order Ixodida; family Ixodidae; genus Ixodes; species Ixodes scapularis. Next base: position 106,669,168 of record NW_024609880.1, on the reverse strand, counting down.
TTCACCACGTGGAGATGCGGTTGTTTTGGGTAGCGGACATTTCATCGAACGCCGTTTCATCGAACGCCGTTTCATTGAATGAATGGACATTTCATCGAACGCCATTTCATCGAACGCCGTTTCATCGAATCGCTAAGGGCCGTTTCATCGAATTTCTCTGTATCGAATTTTGGGGCATAACAGTGCTTTATAGATGTTTTACCTTACATTTGTTAAGACAAAAGTAGTCACTTGTGAAACTGTGTTTAAGGTGGAGTCAAACTACTAGAAATAAAAACCATTGGTATAAAAAAAAATAAAAAAAAAATGGGTATGCGACTTACTGAAAAGTTTTACTCGTGTACACGACAGAAAACATGACACTGGAGGTAAAGGACCGACACTCCAAACACTTTTAGGTTTCTGTGTCATTTTTTTACCGGCAGTCTGGGGGTTTCAGTAATGTGCAATTCACACCAGCTCGTTTGCACATTTACGTTTAGTTGAAGGTTTATTCACGGAAAGCATTTAACTGCCAGGGCAGCACGCTTATAACATAACGATACTCTGCCAGGAGAGCACACAAAATAAAACATAACGATACTCTGATTATCAGCTTTATGCTCAAATTAAACGTTAATTCTACTTTTTTTTTTTTTTTAGTTTTCAAACTATACAGAGACAAAAGCTGCACAAAGTTTCAGCCAACATTGTTCCGGGCTACACCTGGACTGGAATCACCTCCCCTTCACTGTTAACTTTATCACCGGCCCTTTTGCCTATGAATGATATTCAGGGCGCTTTCTTATGAAGGCCAACCCGCACCAGACAACAGTAAAGCCCTGGCTGTACTCTGTCACCGAAGAAGACAAGAACCTTTTCGCATCCTCACATAACCCAAGGTTACACGTACACGCTGTCAGACAATAAAACACTACCCGCTTCCCAGAAAGCACATTGTGCTTTCTGTTTTGTTTTTTTTTGTCTCATTTTTAATTGTTTTATGTGACATGGAGTGGGGTCATTGTTTTATGGAGGCTTTCTTCTCGAAGCAGGATATGTTCACAATGGAACTTATCTCGTCACTGCACCCTGTGATTTAAAAAAGGGAGAATTAGATGACGTTGTGTATAAAAATTAAAATAAATTACAAAAATATTACCGGCTGTAACGGCGCTCGATGAAAGGGCGTTCAATGAAACGGCTTCGATGAAACGGTATTCGATGAAACGGCGTTCAATGAAACGGTGTTCAATGAAACGGCTTTGATGAAACGGCGTTCAATGAAACGGCGTTCAATGAAACGGCGTTCAACGAAATGTCTGGACCCAGGTTGTTTTCACTTCGGCTGCCCCGAACCCAGAATAGATGAAAGACACGGTTAAACAAAACTATTGCACCAGTAGGTTGCTTTCCCTGATGAAGGGACAAAATATGCTTGGCAAAGAAGATGCTGGTGCTGAAGGTTAATTTGCATATGACATCCCAATTCCCATTCGATTCCAATTGGAATTTAAAATTGGTACCAGTTGGGTTTTCAGACAACCAATTTATCCGTGCCAAATGGCAGCCGAATTCGCTAAGGGGAAGCTCATCGCCATCTTCTCTAAACTGGGTTCTCAAGGGATTCGATAAACCGGGGTCGGTAAAACAGCGTTCGCTAAAACGAGCTTCTCTAAACCGGATGCCTCCGAATTATTAAATTCCAATTGATGAGACCCATTGGCCAATGTGCTGATTGGAACCCACTAAAACCAATCGATTCCGGTTAAAACCAGTTAAAATTCCAATTGGATCTAATGAGAATTTTAGCTGGGGATCTACTATACTAAGAAATATTCTAACCAAATGTATTAGATGTGTATACCAAACAGTATGCAAATGGCAAGGAAATGTTTTCATAGTGTATACGGAATAATAAAAAGGAGTGATTTGTATACCAAATTTAAACTTTTCAAGTCTCGCAACACAATAATACCCCTCCCCCCTGCAGCACTAGGATTTACTCATGTATACACCGTGGCACGTAGCCAGGAGAGAGACCCATGGTGCCCAGGCTCCCCCCGAAATCTTCCATTTTGCTGGGACCACCTCTCACCCCACCCCCTCATACAGAATTTAGTCATGGGCGGGCGCCACCCGAAACAAAATCCTGGCTATGTGCCTAGCTGCACCGTGCAAACGCTTAAATGTCGGCTAAATATTGCTTTGCGGCGCTTTTGGAATATGTGCCTAATAACTAGTGCATGCCTACCCTAACCGATCTGTACCCGTGCACAATCATCTTCATAATACCTCACCCCCTTCCTCCTCATGCCTTCCACATCTGTCAGTTAAGAGCTGGACCACCCCACCCTGGGAAGCACAACTGACACTATGGCCCCAATTAGTGTCACACATTCTCAACGTCGCAGAGACCATGCTGCCGCCCTCACTACCAGCATCTTTTTGACCGCTAATGAGATGCAGATAATGCGGACGAAGCATCATCGTAAAAAAATTTGTCTCTCTCTCCCTCCTAGCTGTTAGCCAAACGTCTCCAATTACATAAAAGTAATTGGTTTTTTGGCTAAATGGATACAAGCTCCCAGCATGTTAGATTTCCTCACACTTAGCATGGACTAACCACTAGGGCTGCATGTGACCCCCCCCCCCTTGAGGTCACGTGACCCCCCCCCCCACCTCCCCGAGGTCACGTGACCCCCTCCGAGACCCCCCCCCCCCTAAGGTCACATAACCCCCCCCCCCCCCCGGAGGAGATTCAAGAATGAGGAGAGGAGGAGGATAAGGAGGTGAGGGGGGAGGAGGGGTATACCTTCCCTTCACTACTTCCCTCCTCCTCCTCAAGAGCTGCGCTTTAATTCGGCATTACAGGGAGTTGTAAACGTCTTTCACTTTTTAACTCGAGATTAAAGAAAGAATATTTTATATGGCAAGATTTGTAAATTCACTCAATTAGGTATGATTGGCTGTCTCTATAGGATTCATTTTATATCAGATCCGTCGTTTACCTGCCATCCCATGACATCAGACCTTCTGAGGTCACAGTTCATAAATATTTGATAGTTAAACTTAATTACCTTATAAATGAATAAGTAGAACAACCTTCACGATTTTAGCTGGGTTTTCGTCTAATATAATGCAGTGAAAGGCATGGGAAAGCTTTTCAATGTTCAAATTGAAAATATTTGGCCAAAATTTTTCGCTTCAAACTCAAAATCCACTATTTGCATGACTATAACTTAGAATAAACTGTTTTTCAAAATTGTCATCGGCCCACATCAGTTAATGTTTTTGTTTATTTTTGACCCCGAAACGACTGAGGACACGGATGATCGCATAATTACCTCACGGGATATACTCGGAAGCAGGCCTGAACGTAGCGGGTCAAACAGTTTCGAAAGAATATACAGGAAAGGAGACAAAGTGAGGCCTTCTGGTGCTCAACGAGAATGTACGACGACCACTGCGGGGTCTCTGTCTAAAAAGCCATGTGTGGTTCCACAGCAAAGTGTCCAACCATTGAGGTGTTTCTTGAGGTTATCAACGAAAAAGGATATTTCATTTGAACCTGCCTTCGTGTTTACTCGAGCGGCTCTGAAGAGAACAAATAAGTGAAACAAGCGCCGGCTTTCTGCACAATGTGGGGACGGCTTCCTTAAAAACTAATAGGGAAGGGGAGATGGTGACCCGCTGGGTGTAAGAATGACAGCGCACATCCTACAAAGGCGAAAAGAGAGGGAGAACACTCGGAGACATATTGCACGAGCACCGACACCTGCAAATGGTCCCCACATGAGAAGAGTGAGACAAAGTTGGTGAAACGGACATTGTTCGCCGCCCCTACCATCGTGGGTGCTGCTTCCTTTATCTCCCGGTTTCGTGCTGACTCGATTCTCAGTCGTGTGCTAAACCAGACAATTTTTTGTTTGTTTAATGCGTGGAGTTACAGTTACAGTTACCCAATACAAAAGAAACAGTCTTACAGTTACAAGTTACCAGCAGTAAAGAATAACTCATTACCAAAAAGTAACTCTAGTTACCAGTAACGCATTACTAGTAGCAAGTTACTGCCCAAGACTGCTTGTCATGCACGGTCTGGATACGAGTGCTTCGCTTCGCTCTTACCAGCGCTTTGGTCGTATAAAAAGTGGCCTTTGGATCGTCATCTTCGATGTCGCTCATCAAAAGCATTGGCTTATCAATTATTGCAAATAAATTATGCACATCAAAATGCTGAAATGGCGAATCACACAAAAAAAAGAAACACCCTTTGGGTTTAAATTTTTCTAATTTCTCAGTTTACCTTTCTTCTTACTGTATAGTGTAACAAATAAAATAATATTGTTTTGGTTTGTGATTTCTTAAGTCCAATTTTTGTACTGTGACGAGAAAGTAACGGCGTTACTCTTTTTGCAGTAACTGTAACATTTTACTTTTTGAAGCCGGTGACTGTCACTGTAACAGTGTTACTTTTCCCCCCTAGGTAACTGTAACTGTAACACTGTTACTTTTTGCTGTTAACGTGCCCACGACTGATGACTAGGTTCAATTTCTTTGTTATGCTCTGGTAGTAAACACCGGGCTATGGGGACAAGTTCAAATAAAGTACCCCTATAGTTTGATCTCCTGCCCATTGTATTATCGGGCACTGAACAATGGTTCTGAGCACTGCGACACTTTGCGCACCACTCGACATTTAGAGTCTTTACCCAAAAGGAGACTTTGCCATCTTTGACGACTTAAATTTTCCAAACATTGACTGGGTTCATCTTACCACGAGCAGCTCGAATGCTGCACGAGAGTTTTTCAATAACTGTTTGAATTTTAACCTCACCCCAGTTGTTGAACAACCCACCTGTGGTGACAATATTCTTGACCGTACCCTTACAAGCACACCAGAAATAATAAAAACTGTCAACTGTGTTGTTGGCTTAAGTGACCACGGCATCTTGATCATCGGGTTATCTATCCCTGTGCCGACGCTGAGCCCAACTGTTCAAACAATTCGTGAGCTATAACAAAGGTGATTACTACGTCACCATAAATCGGAACGTGTCATCATTCTATCAGTCGTATGTCGAAAACCTTTGTTCAAGATCGGTGGAAGAAAACTGGTTACTATTTAAAAACAAACTTAATAATCTAACTCAGCAGTTTGTTCCGAATGTTATTGTAAACAGCGATGGGCATAACCCCTGGTACAATAAAACTTTACGATCATTATAAATAACAAAAAGAAGCGCATGTATAAAAGAGCTAAAAGAGTAAATAATAACAAAGTCTGGGACGATTATTTTTCATGTCTCAAATCTTGTACAGAGCGTAAAGTTGACGAAAAAGAAGTTATTTTCTTTGAACCTGCAAGAATTCTGCTAAGTAACCCCCAGAAGTTCTGGAAGGTATTTTCACTCAGAGATAATACTGACTCTATCCGACTAAAGAATGAAAATGTAAACGCCGTGTGAGCCACATTGCACTACCGCTTTAAGTAAGTATTTCTCTTCCATACTATCAAACGAAAGCATTGATCATATACCAAGTTTGCCTTGCTCTGGTTTTGAGCCCATGGCCCCCATTGACACTAACATTTCTGCTTCCAGAATGCTTTGACTTATAGAAGGGTTAAAACTCTCATCATCTTCTGGTCCAAACAATATTAGCCCCAAAGTTCTTAGCAACACCAAAGTAATATCTGTGAATTCCTCAGATTCATATTTTCTTAGTCATCACAGCAGGATTGCCTATACTCCGTTTCACCTTCAGTCCGAGCGCAGCAAACGCTAGGAGCTATCCCAGCCAATTCAGCGTTGAGAGAGTGTCATGTGACCTTGAGCTCCCTGCGTCGCTCTGGCCAACCGAAAGGTCACGCGATTTTTTCCCGACGTCCAGTCGGACTGAAGGTGGAACGGAGTATACCATTGGACTGGAAGCTGGTGAAGGTCATTCCGGTCTTTAAAAGCGGTGATCATGTGCTGGACTCAAACTACCATTTCATATCATATTTAGAAGCCAATCATATTTTTTACAATCATCAACATGGATTTCGTAGAGGTTTTTCATGCGAGACGCAACTCTTTGAACTCAAACACAAGTTAATCACTAACCTTGACCCGCAGGGCCAAACCGATGCTGTATTCCTCGACTTCTCGAAGGCATTCGAAAGGGTTCCCCATCGTCATCTAATTTCAAAACTTTCTATCCTGGGTATTGACCCTTTGGTCCTTTCTTGGATTCGTGACTTTCTCTTTTCTCGCACTCAGTTCACTGTGGCTAACAACCATATGTCAGATATTACTCACGCTATATCTGGGGTTCCACAGGGGGCATTACTAGGTCCACTACTGTTTCTTATTTTAATTAACGACTTATCAATTGTAGTCTGTCTCTTCGCTTACGATTGTGTCCTATATTGCAAAATTACTTTGTCTGATGACCATTTGAATCTTCCAAGTGACCTTGACCTGATTCATGCCTGGTGCTCCAAATGGCTAATGTCATTAAACATGTCAAAATGTAAATTACTTCGCTTTACTTGGAAACATGTAACATCATATTTTTCGTATTCCATTGGCTCTGGACTAATCATCTCTGCCTGCCTCCATCAATAAATATTTTGGTGCAGCACTACCTAATGACTTAACCTGGAATAACCACATTGAAACAGACTCAGCAGAGGCTTTGCGCACTCTCGAGTACATCAAAAGAAATCTGAAGGCGCCACCATCTCATCTCCGGAAAATGGCATACGAGACTTACGTTGCACCAAAGTTGGAGTACGCAGCGGCAATTCGGAATGCTCATCAAATTTATCCCATTAACCATCTTGAGTCAGTTCAAAATCGCACGGCCAGGTCGATTCTTAATGACCATTACCGAAGAACTAGTGTCTCTGCACTGAAATGCCCGCTGTATAAGTCGCGCCACAAGATATATCATGCTTAACCCCATTTCATAAAATTTTCTATTATAATCCAATGCTTCATAACTCACTCGTACTTCCTCCTTGAAGAGCATTGTCTCGACTAAATCACCCATGTCACGTATTTCGGATCACAAACTACTTCAACCAATCGGAGAGAGAGAGAGAATAAACTTTTATTCTGAGCATTTCAACACGGTGGTCTGTGCTGGAAGGAAGGGCTTCCCTTTTCACGAGATATTATATGCTGCCTTATCTGCCTGGCCCCTGTTGACCAATTGAAGCTGATCCTCCAGTCCAGGGCGGGGCTGGACAGCAAGTTCTCCCATCGCTCTACAGGGGAAAGGGTGTGGGTGGTGGGTGGTCTTGATTGAATTTAAACTCACGTATGTTGTGGCGGAGGGCTCCTATCTCTTGGCACACTGGGCAGTTCCCACTGTATTGAGTGGGGAACATATGCGACTGAGTAAAAGGGGGTGGGGGAAGGACCCCGACTGAATTTTCCTATACGCTATCTGTTCCTCCGGCGTTAACTTAGGATGCGGGGCTGGCAGTCTTCGCCTTTCTTTGCAGTAGAATGCGACTAGTATTTCCTATTAGGTGACCATGGGTTGGTCCTGCACCTCTTCCACGGCTGTGGCCCGGTAAGTTAGTGCACGGGCCTGCTGGTGAGGAAGTTTGTTGCCCTCTAGAACGGAGGGGGAAGGTACCCGTTCAAATTCTATGGGCTCCTTTGGGGGTCTTTTGTTTTTGAGCACTTGCAGCACTTTTCAGGACACCAAGCTCGACTGGAAGTTCCGGTATGCTTGGTGTGAGTCGGTGATTACCCTGGTTCTGCCTGGCCATAGGTGACCCCGTCTTGTTCCGCAATCCTTCGATTACTCTTTTAGCAAGTGTATTTATGTACCAGTTTTATTTCACACACACTTGTTCTCACTGTTTATATTACTCACCAGCCCTGTAGGTATCAGCCACCTGTCTGTTCATATGTTGATCTTTTGTATTTTTCAAGTACTTCCCCCCCCCCCCCACACACACACACACACTCCTTATGTAATGCTCCTGTTGGGGCCTTTAAAGTTACAATATATATATAAAAAGCTGCCAGCAGCATTGGAGGAATTTAGGAGCGGGGGTGGGGGCAACCAGTTTGAATTCCTGTGCCGACGTGACGCCACACATAACTTGAGCACATTATATAACATTCCCACCCATCTGATCGGCATTCCTAATCAGTTTTATTTCCATATGTTCAGTGACAATGTAAGCCAGTTTTAGATACTATACTTTTATAGTATTACTTTTCCGTACTTCTCACTGCAACGTTTTCATGGCGAGCATACTGTTCCCAGCTGCAGATCACGACAGCCGCGCACAAGTAGTGAGCCTCAGTTTGGGCATCTAGGACGTAGTACGTAGCTGTTGCGCGTCTCGTACGCACTGCAAAATCTGCGTAAAACGATCCCAACTTCTTTCAGCAAGCGCTGTGACCCAAGGGGGTATCGGAAGTCGAGTGTGTTAGCGTACCGCAGCTCGTACGGCGAAAGGTCCCGCTGCCAGGGATCCCCACCCCTACCCGTTTCGATCTGTTGTGAGGCACAGACCCAGGCTAGCAGTCGTACTGTAGTGGCTAAATTTTCTCATCTACGGCCTGAAACGGTGTCGCCAGAATCTAGACAGGCCGATCGCACGCTATTTAAAATAGTGAACTTCTTATTTTTTTCCGCTGTGCCCAAAATGACGACAGTGCATGCGATTGAAAGACCGGACAGGCTACCACTCTTGCCTTCGAATGGCTCGGGAGTCGGGCACCTGCATTTGCACCATGATCGAAGAACCAGAAAGAAGCGATGTCAAATCACATCGACACAGAATCACTCCAAGCTTCCTTGCTTGTGCCCTTCACCTCTGCGCGCCGTCAGCCGTATCGACGCTAATCACAATTAATTAACGCCTGCCGCGCGCGTTCCGCCGCTCATACAAACGACAACAAACAATCAGGGTGTTATGCCTGGTTATGCTGCAGAAAGTTACTTCCGCCAGTTTTAGCGAAATGCGGAGCTCAACCCCTGCTCAGCTGACGTTATTCAAGGTATTGAATTTGGCGTAAGGGTAGTGTGTTTGGGGTATGCGAAAAAGACTACGGTATTGACTATGGCGTACGCCGAAATGACTACGGTATTGATTTTGGCGTACGCCAAAACCACTACCGTAGTCGGAGCGGAGGGGTAGTGAGATCGGCGTCCTACACCGGCTCTAGCTTCCAGCGTACATCGGCGTTGCGCCGTGGCCAGATTTTCTCCGTCGGCTCTAACTTAAAGACGACCTACAGATGCAGCAACACTGGTCTCAAGTTTTAACATGGCGGCCCCCGCGGAGCGCCGTAAATTCTGAGGAGGGTGCATTGGAAGCGGCGGCACCTTCCCCCCCCCCCCCCCCCCCCCCCCCCTGGTTTGATGTTAGTCGCCATATTGTATTGCTCATGAAACCCTTCTGAAATTGATCTGAAGCCATATTTTTTTCGATTATCGAAGCAGGAACGAACTCTGCCTTATTAACGAGTAGAGAGGAACTACAAGTGGGGTCTTCAGAGAGAGGGCTTCCCGTGAGCGTGAGTGAACGGTTTTTTTATTCCAGACGCATCCACGCTAGAAAATTCGTTTGATGTTAGTCGCCATATTGTATTGCTCATGAAACCATTCTGAAATTGATCTGAAGCCATATTTTTTAGATTATCGAAGCAGGAACCAACTCTGCCTTATTAACGAGTAGAGAGGAACTACAAGTGGGGTCTTCAGAGAGAGGGCTTCCCGTGAGCGTGAGTGAACGGTTTTTCAATCCAGACGCATCCAAGCTAGAAACTTCGTTTGATGTTAGTCGCCATTTTGTATTGCTCATGAAACAATTCTGAAATTAATCTGAAGCCATATTTTTTTCGATTATCGAAGCAGGAACGAACTCTGCCTTATTAACGAGTAGAGAGGAACTACAAGTGGGGTCTTCAGAGAGAGGGCTTCCCGTGAGCGTGAGTGAACGGTTTTTCAATCCAGACGCATCCACGCTAGAAACTTCGTTTGATGTTAGTCGCCATATTGTATTGCTCATGAAACCCTTCTGAAATTGATCTGAAGCCATATTTTTTTCGATTATCGAAGCAGGAACGAACTCTGCCTTATTAACGAGTAGAGAGGAACTACAAGTGGGGTCTTCAGAGAGAGGGCTTCCCGTGAGCGTGAGTGAACGGTTTTTCAATCCAGACGCATCCACGCTAGAAACTTCGTTTGATGTTAGTCGCCATTTTGTATTGCTCATGAAACAATTCTGAAATTAATCTGAAGCCATATTTTTTGGATTATCGAAGCAGGAACTCTGCCTTATTAACGGGTAGAGAGGAACTACAAGTGGGGTCTGCAGAGAGAGGGCTTCCCGCGAGCGTGAGTGAACGGTTTTTCAATCCAGACGCATCCACGCTAGAAACTTCGTTTGATGTTGGTCGCCATATTGTATTGCTCATGAAACAATTCTGAAATTAATCTGAAGCCATATTTTTTGGATTATCGAAGCAGGAACTCTGCCTTATTAACGAGTAGAGAGGAACTAAAAGTGGGGTCTTCAGAGAGGGCTTCCCGCGAGCGTGAGTGAATGGTTTTTCAATCAAGACGCATCCACGCCATCCACGCTAGAAACTTCGTTTGATGTTAGTCGCCATATTGTATTGCTCATGAAACCCTTCTGAAATTGATCTGAAGCCATATTTTTTAGATTATCGAAGCAGGAACCAACTCTGCCTTATTAACGAGTAGAGAGGATCTACAAGGGGGGTCTTCAGAGAGAGGGCTTCCCGTGAGCGTGAGTGAACGGTTTTTTATTCCAGACGCATCCACGCTAGAAACTTCGTTTGATGTTAGTCGCCATATTGTATTGCTCATGAAACAATTCTGAAATTGATCTGAAGCCATATTTTTTGGATTATCGAAGCAGGAACCAACTCTGTCTTATTAATGAGTAGAGAGGAACTACAAGTGGGGTCTTCAGAGAGAGGGCTTCCCGTGAGCGTGAGTGAACGGTTTTTTATTCCAGACGCATCCACGCTAGAAACTTCGTTTGATGTTAGTCGCCATATTGTATTGCTCATGAAACCATTCTGAAATTGATCTGAAGCCATAATTTTTAGATTATCGAAGCAGGAACCAACTCTGCCTTAGTAACGAGTAGAGAGGAACTACAAGTGGGGTCTTCAGAGAGAGGGCTTCCCGTGGGCGTGAGTGAACGGTTTTTCAATCCAGACTCATCCACGCTAGAAACTTCGTTTGATGTTAGTCGCCATATTGTATTGCTCATGAAAACATTCTGAAATTGATCTGAAGCCATATTTTTTGGATTATCGAAGCAGGAACCAACTCTGCCTTAGTAACGAGTAGAGAGGAACTACAAGTGGGGTCTTCAGAGAGAGGGCTTCCCGTGGGCGTGAGTGAACGGTTTTTCAATCCAGACTCATCCACGCTAGAAACTTCGTTTGATGTTAGTCGCCATATTGTATTGCTCATGAAAACATTCTGAAATTGATCTGAAGCCATATTTTTTAGATTATCGAAGCAGGAACCAACTCTGCCTTATTAACGAGTAGAGAGGAACTACAAGTGGGGTCTTCAGAGAGAGGGCTTCCCGTGAGTTTGAGTGAACGGTTTTTCAATCCAGACGCATCCACGCTAGAAACTTCGTTTGATGTTAGTCGCCATATTGTATTGCTCATGAAAACATTCTGAAATTGATCTGAAGCCATATTTTTTGGATTATCGAAGCAGGAACCAACTCTGCCTTAGTAACGAGTAGAGAGGAACTACAAGTGGGGTCTTCAGAGAGAGGGCTTCCCGTGGGCGTGAGTGAACGGTTTTTCAATCCAGACTCATCCACGCTAGAAACTTCGTTTGATGTTAGTCGCCATATTGTATTGCTCATGAAAACATTCTGAAATTGATCTGAAGCCATATTTTTTGGATTATCGAAGCAGGAACCAACTCTGCCTTAGTAACGAGTAGAGAGGAACTACAAGTGGGGTCTTCAGAGAGAGGGCTTCCCGTGGGCGTGAGTGAACGGTTTTTCAATCCAGACTCATCCACGCTAGAAACTTCGTTTGATGTTAGTCGCCATATTGTATTGCTCATGAAAACATTCTGAAATTGATCTGAAGCCATATTTTTTGGATTATCGAAGCAGGAACCAACTCTGCCTTAGTAACGAGTAGAGAGGAACTACAAGTGGGGTCTTCAGAGAGAGGGCTTCCCGTGGGCGTGAGTGAACGGTTTTTCAATCCAGACTCATCCACGCTAGAAACTTCGTTTGATGTTAGTCGCCATATTGTATTGCTCATGAAAACATTCTGAAATTGATCTGAAGCCATATTTTTTAGATTATCGAAGCAGGAACCAACTCTGCCTTATTAACGAGTAGAGAGGAACTACAAGTGGGGTCTTCAGAGAGAGGGCTTCCCGTGAGTTTGAGTGAACGGTTTTTCAATCCAGACGCATCCACGCTAGAAACTTCGTTTGATGTTAGTCGCCATATTGTATTGCTCATGAAAACATTCTGAAATTGATCTGAAGCCATATTTTTTGGATTATCGAAGCAGGAACTCTGCCTTATTAACGAGTAGAGAGGAACTACAAGTGGGGTCTTCAGAGAGAGGGCTTTCCGTGGGCGTGAGTGAACGGTTTTTCAATCCAGACTCATCCACGCTAGAAACTTCGTTTGATGTTAGTCGCCATATTGTATTGCTCATGAAACCATTCTGAAATTGATCTGAAGCCATATTTTTTGGATTATCGAAGCAGGAACCAACTCTGCCTTATTAATGAGAGTAGAGAGGAACTAGAGGTGGGGTCTTCAGAGAGAGGGCTTCCCATGAGCGTGAGTGAACGGTTTTTCAATCCATATGTTTCAATCCAGACCAGGGTGTAAGATAAACAGGTGGGGAAACGGCCCATAGAAGCCTACTGCAGCGCCGTGACCGGATTGTGTACTCGTCTGCTTGCGGGTACCCCCGACTTGCGACAGATGGCGTTGCGGCGAGAGGAAAAAAATTGGAATCGGATTTGCATGGAACTTTTTTGGAGAGAGTGCGCAAAAAAAACCGAGAGCACGACAGTCCTCCATTGAAAATCCACGAGAAACCTTCTCCGTCAGTTTAGCCGGTCGCCACCGGTCGCTCACCCACAGTGAGAGTTCGCGGTGCTTCACATAGATGGCGCCACAGAAAAAGAGAATCCCGAGGGGGACACAATCTGGTTGCTCATTTGGCTCTCGTTTCCCCACCTGTCTATCTTACACCCTGATCCAGACGCATCCACGCTGGAAACTTCGTTTGATGTTAGTCGCCATATTGTATTGCTCATGAAATCATTCTGAAATTGATCTGAAGCCATATTTTTTGGATTATCGAAGCAGGAACCAACTCTGCCTTATTAACGAGAGTAGAGAGGAACTACAGGTGGGGTCTTCAGAGAGAGGGCTTCCCGTGATAGTGAGTGAACGGTTTTTCAATCCAGACGCATCCACGCTAGAAACTTCGTTTTATGTTAGTCGCCATCAAGGTGTAAGATAGGCAGGTTTGGCAATGAGAGCCAAATGAGCGACCGGATTGTGTCCCCCTCGGTTTTCTCTTTTCTGTGGCGCCATCTATGTGGATCACCGCTAACTCTCACTCCGGGTGGGCGACCGGTGGCGACCGGCTAAACTGACGGAGATGGTACAGATGGTTTCTCTGTCGTGCTCTCGTTTTATTTTGCGCACTCTCCCATAGAGTTCCATGCAAATCCGATCCCGATTTTTTTCCCTCTCGCCACAGCGCCATGTGCCGCAAATCGGGGGTACCCGCAAGCAGACGAGTACACAATCCGTTCACGGCGCGGCGGTAGACTTCTACGGGCCGTTTCCCCACCTGTCTATCTTACACTCTGGTCGCCATATTGTGTTGCTGATAAAGCCGTCCTGAAATGGCTGCTTCTCGCTTCGTTTCCGCCAACGTTACTAGAACACTCAAGTTGGGAAACTCGCCGTCGAAACTTGGGCCGCTGGCGTCCACCGAGGCCGAGCTAAATACGACAACAGCGCCACTCTTCGTCATTTGTATGTACTGTGGTCACCTTGAGCTTTTTGCGTAAGAACAAAGGGAAAAGACTTTTTGTATGAAATTTATTGGAGTTTAGTACAAAATGATAGGCGCGTAATGTGTTTAAAATTTTTAGTTTGCAGGGTTTTGCGGCACAATTAATATTGTTTTTATATAACCATGCCTCAGCGGTGCTTTCAGGTAGCGGGTCCCGACCTAGGTGCATTTTAACTTCGGTAGTTAGTCGCGGCGCGTCCGCTGGGGAGGCGGGGGTGGCACCCCTGTAACCTGTTCCGCTGTATCTGTTTCGGCTCCAAACGTACAGTTCCTCCAGTGGCCGCTGCGGGAGAAATGGCGGCGTTGTGTTCGTCATTAGCTCGGTTCTCGAGGACACATTGGGGCCGCTTTTTCAGATTAGTCTCTACGGCAGTTTCCCAACTGAGTGTTTTTGTAACGTTGGTTTCCGGGCACAGTTGACCGCAGCCACCTGGCGACGATGTTCCAGGGCGTTCACCGGTGCCGGTCGGATTAGACAGGGGAGGTCGTCTCCTGGAGCCTTTCACAACAGTAGCCAAGGCGAGCAGCTTCGTCTCCCTCGTAGGAGGGAAGGAAGTGTTAAAGGGGCCCTACAAGGACTTTTTGCTGGTTTTTAATTTGCACTGAACGTAGTAACTTAATAAAACTTTTCTCGAAATTCGTTTTATTTTAAAAGTTATAGGCAAATTAGAATTACAAAAACAAGCAAAAAATAACCTCCTTCATGACGTCGTAGGTCCTGGCTTGAGTGGCAGTGAACTAGAGGAGTAGTGAGCTAAGCGAGCGCTCACGGCTGCCGCACTCCGTGTCGACGGTTCGAGAGGGCGCCACTAGAGCACGTGTTGGATAGGCTGTACGAATCGGGCGGCCAGGGCGACTCGCATTGCATTTGCTGCACGATTAAGGACTGATTCGGCATAACACTTCATTGGTCATAAACGACAGCAAACACGGGGCCACTTTGCGCTGCAATACAGCCAAATTACAATGATCGCCAGTCGAGCCCGCGCCGAAAGCCTTCGGAACCGGTCGGATCCTCGAGCCGGTATACGACCGCAGCGCCGCCGCGTACATCCGGGACCTTTCTACGCTCGCCATACGTCGGCGCCTCATCCCACTAGCCGCCCTTTCTAGTATGCACCGTTTTTTCCGCCGCTTGGTGGCGGGTCATTTCTTGTTTCCGTACTTTAAAAACTGCATTTGTTTCTTTTCTGATCTAAAATAGTGAACACAAACTACTTTCATACATAATTTAAACGGTTCGCTACACTTATATTGTGCATCTCGACCAAAAAAAAAAAGCTTTTAGCGGTTCTGACCAGTAGTAAGCCCAGGACCAAAGACGTCACATATCGCGCGCTTTCGGCAACGCGGGTCGCCCTCGTAGGTGGAGGAGGTTTCCGCGTCGTCCGGTTAAAATATGACGCACTGATATTTAGTTACTCTCTCCGTGCCCGCTGGCTTGCCCGAACCCCAAGAGACGTGGAAACCGCAAAAAAGGTGGACGCTTAAATATGATTGCATGAAACACATGTGATTGAAAAGGTTTACTCCGACTTAACATAACAAATTAATAACAAAAGGTACAGACGTTTCGCCACCTATGCAGGTGGCATCTTCAGTATACTGAAGATGCCACCTGCATAGGTGGCGAAACGTCTGTACCTTTTGTTATTAATTTGTTATGTTAAGTCGGAGTAAACCTTTTCAATCATGAATTCACCCGGCTTTTGGAACATTTTTGCATGAAACACATGTACGACGAAACCGTCCGATCCGACGTCCGATCCGACGTCCGACCAGGCAATACGACGGTCGGAGGCGAGAGGTTTCAACGCTCTCCGATGCTACGAAAACCCTCGCCCACCAAGGTCATTCCGGCAGTCCGCACGTCGGATCGGAAGGTTTCGTCGTACATGTGTTTCGCGCTTTATACGCGTCTCGGCCACGGGGTGCAGGACCGTGTGCGCGAATACATGACATATTTCTGGAATTGGTTGATTTAGTAGATTTCGATGATGCCCTGCAAGTTTCTAATAAAAACAAATGTTAATTACACGAAAATAATAAATAACTCGAAAGGACTTTTTTTTGTGCGACGCGTACATTTTGCAATTTCGAATTTGCTATAGTTTTGCCAAACACGTCCGTTACATGTATGTAAATTCCTCGTGCGATTAGCCACGGATCCACCACGCGACGTGTACATGTAGAACTCGTGTAGGTTTCTAATAGATCGCTTAACGTCCGTATACGGAGCACGGCATGTTTACGACTTACTACCTTCACGTACTGCGGGAAACAGCGCCCAAAAAACCGGCGGAATCGCTTTGCCGCAGTACACCCGTTGCCACGGGAGGAGCGCGCAGATCGGCCCCCTCTACAGGGTTCGAGCCAGGAATGACGCTGGCCTATTCGAATGGAACCACTGTACTCGCACACTTATAATAGAAATGCTGCTAAATTTATTTCATTGTGTTCTTACGCAATAATTCCCATATTTCTTCGTAGGGCTCTGGTTTCGGCCTTCTTACAACGGGCACGTGACGTTGGAAAGGGGTCTATGCGACGAAACACCCCTTCGACGAGTCGCGAATAGCGGACTAACGCAAAATTCGAGGAATTGGTCATCGAGCAACTTAGGACAAAGAGAAACACGTAGAAAGCATTAAAGAGTTGCCGGTTTATTTAAATACAGAAGGACACGCCGCGGTCGACGCGGTCACAGAGCATTTTCAGAGTTTGGTGGCGTTGAGGAGGGAGCTTTCGTCCTGGTCGCGTTGTCGACTTCGCTGAGCGCCGGTACTTGGGTGGCCCTCTTCCATACCGGGTAGCTTGGGAGTGGAAATCAGAAGCCATGATGAGGACATCTATGCGCATCGATGACCCGACGGCGACAAAAAATCTCAGAAAAAAAGCAGGGGTGCATATGTGTGCCTTACATGCATGAGGGTGAGGGCCTGGAGAGTAAAGGTCAACGACGGAGCATACATTTTTTTCTTACAACAAAAAAAGACGTTAGCGATTGGAAACATGGTTTTTGAAGTTTCACCGGCTCGACAGCAACTTCACGTGAACCGCGCATGACTGTCCGATCAAGAAGTACACAGGGAACACCATACAAACTGAATGGACCAGATTGTATGTTTCTGCTAAGCTCGGTTTGCTACGGGAGCAGTTAAACATTAACGTCGCGCAGATCCATAAACATTAACGTCCTGCAGATCCAGCTATATGCCCAGCAAGACATGGAAGTGCCAGAGGGACAGGAGGAACAGCACCAGGATGGACAGATGATGATAAGAAGGAAAAAAAAAAGTCGCATGACTCCGGGACGCAGTCTACAGGGTTACGATAAGGGGAACATTTACTCGGGGTAGTCGATCAGGCAGGTTCCAAGCAGTTCATCGCAGCAAACAGCGTTTACACACTGCCGAGAGCAGCAGTCCAGGGGTCCGAGGCACTGCAGATTGTGAGGCCGAGTTACGATACCGGAAAGGGCATGTCGTGGCTTTCACTGTTTAAAGTCACATAAAGCAAACAGCTACACTTTAACCCTACGTCCGGACGCAGCCCACGCTACGAGCTGATGGGAAGAGGACCAATCAAACAGCTTCCGAAACCCACGTTTCGGTGCGTGTTCTTCTACCCCTGAACCAACCAAGTTACAGGAAAGACCCAGTGACTTCGGCTTCGCAAACTCATTACGTTAAAACAAAGTACTGTTAAGGCCGGTTCACACATACAGCGCTGGTGCAGCTGTAACTTGCACGCGAGTTATCGCCGATGCGGTTCTACAGTCGGGCACGACTTATCGCCGACGTACTGTTCCACAGTGGTGAGTAGCGATACACCACCGGATGCATCGCTGCGAAACCGACAACTCGGAGCGCAGAGCACCGAATCTTATGACCAATTCGTCTGGGCCCGCACCGCAGCGGTGCAGTGCGGTTCGTTTTACACGGAAGGCTATAGGGGAGAGGGAAGTGTCCTTCTCTCTCCGCCAGCCTTTCGTGTATAAAGTGGAAAGAGTTTACCGCACTGGACGGGTGCGGTGCAGGCCCAGACGACTTGGCCATGAGTCTTTCTCAGTGCCGATGAGGCGCTGCACTGTATGTGTGAACACTGAAGAGACCACTCGAAAAAAAAAATGTGCTGCTAACTTTATACGCTATTGATGGATCGCATTGTGTAGGTCTCTAAAATTCTCGATCTCGTTGTTTGCAGCCGTATGCACCGTCAGAGGTTTAAAATAAAGCGGAGAGGACGAAAGCAAAACGGCACAGTTACTACAGAAGTCAGGGGAAAAGTGGAGTCAACCTAACCACGAATAACAACGCCTCATACAAGCCCGGAAAAAAGGGGACACTTACCACCTCGCCATTGGGAGAGCAGAACTGCCTGGGGTAGGCATCGGCGAAGGCGTACAGGAGTGCGGCCATTGTAAGCAGCAGGACCAGGAATCGAGCGCACTTCATCGTGTTCAGAGGGTGCCTGAAAAATGCCAGGTCATTTTTGAATGAGCGTCTTTAATTGAAGCGGAAAAGGAATTTTCTGGGGACATCAACGATTCGGGTATTGCGTGGCTCGGTGAGACTTCTCTCGATCAAACGTTAGTGAAACGACCGTTCTTGAAACTTCTAGGAGGCCATAGAAGCATAATAGACACTCCCTATCGGTGTCTATTACTTCTGCGACTGGTATAAATTACCACCGGGCGCGTGAGATGTTCGGCGGCTACAACCTTCAGGCCTTAGTGGCCGCATAGCCAGAAAACAGATGACAGTGTTAGGTGAGAAACTGAAAGAGCTCGACGCCAACTAGGCAAACTGAATAAACAGTTTAGACGGAAGACGAATTTGATAAAATGAACACACCAGTGCAATCGAAAATATAAAATGCGAAGCATTCGTCTCTAAAACAAATGAACAGAAACAAGGGTAAAAAAAAATCTGATATTACTGTTCACTGTGGTTTAATTAATGCTAATTTTACAAATGGTGCGCTAATGTAAACGAGAAGCATGCCTAACCAGCGGAACCTTGAAAATTCGAATCGCAGCGTGAAAGTTCCGTCAAACTTATCGGCACTTACCTCGAATATTTCCCGGTGAAAATACGAAGACAACTCCCGTGGGTCGAGCGAAGAAACTGAGTGGGTGTCGGTGGTGGTGGGGGCCCTTTTATGGGGGCGCCGAAGCGACCGCGGTGACCAATCGGGAATCAACCGCACAAATTCCGAGCCTTGTCAGTCATTCCGAAGCTCGATGCTGTCGTAATACTTAAAGAAAGCCCATGGGGCCTTTCCCTCCAAAAGGGGCCACGCTGCTTTTTTTTTTTTTTTTTTTCGGGGGGGGGGGGGGGGGGGGTTGGGTAAAGGGGGAGGGGGGAGTGTTTCTGTTTTTATTTTTCTATAGACGGGTGAATGACCAGAAGTTTTGCAGATAAACCCTCTGTCCTGCACGAGTCACCCGCCATACAGCAACGATACGAAAGGAGGTGACTCAAGGACTGAGATGTCATCGATGACTCTCGAAATCCTGTAATGACACATCTTTCTCCATTATGCTCATCTGCTGTTATTCGCGTATAGTCACGTCGTTTATCGACGCAACTCTGTTATTATGACAAGCCACTTCGTCACAAAACTTAGGCTATGATGCTAAAATTAAAAAAAAAAGAGCGACAGATTTTAAAGGCAATGCTCTGACTTGCATGACAAAAAGCAAAATATTTCAGAGTCAATATCCGACTTGCTCATAAGGAACAAACTTTATGTAGTATAGCGCTGTGACAATACTAAAATGTTTGGAACTTATGAAGCTCATAGTGATGATGACAAAATGCAGATATTCAAACCTGAATCAGAAATTGCGGTCCTGGAAAAAATGAACTAGAACGTGCCATCCTAAAAATTCTAATCCGAGCGATCAAATATGTCCATATGTTCCAGTTATTTTTCTTCTTTTTGTTTGCTCACAACTGTATAATCAACTTTAAATTATGGGCGTTTTTTTTTCCAAGCGTAGTTAATTTAAATAACGCAAATATTTTTTTTTTTTTTCTCTTTCTGGGACCTGGCACAGATGGTAAAAAAATATTGTTTACACAAGACGACCCTTTTTACGGTATGACGGTGTGCTGAAAAGATAAAATTTCACGAAAACCGATTTACATTTTAAGGTTTATTTTCAAATGAAATAAAACTCACAGCATAATAAAATAACCTTAAAATAAACATATATTCAGGAAAAAAAAAAAAAAGAAAAGACACGTTTCATGGAACAGACGAATGCTGAAGGCGGAAAATATCGTGAAAAAAGAAAAGAAGGCAGAATGCCATAAACGGGGTTGGCTTATAGTCTCGGGAGAATCGTAAAACGTCTTTTACAGTCTACACAATGATGCACATGTAAAACAATATGGCATTGCACCAGTGTTGGAAAGTACTTTAAGTACGTTGTACTTAAAGTACTACTCCAAGTAGGTTTAGAAAACGTGTACTTTACAAGAACTGTAGTCTTTTTTAGAAAATATAGAGCCCACCGCCCGCGTGGCCGGAGCGGGGGCTCGCTCTTCTCGTCGGCGCTCGCTGGCTGCGAGAGTTTTGAGAGCGAAGGCGCAATCTGGAACTCCCTCTCTCCCCGAGGTTCAAACTCCGGCCACAAATGCATGGGGAACGTAAGGAAACAGTTTTTTCTTCCATATTTTTTGGGGATGTACGGAACGAAAATAGTTTTTGAAATACTAGAGGAACATTTTACAATCATTTGCGCTAAATAATGTGCCCCGTAAGAACGTTTTTTTTTTTTTTTTTTTTTTTTTTTTTTAAGAATTGTTGTAGCGGCATTACGCAGCAGACGACGCGGCACAGTGGAGGACGATCGCTCGGAAGCAGCTAGAAGCTACGTGCATCGACGGTCTCTAACGCTGTTGGGGAAAACGTGCGAAAACAAGCAAAAAGACGTCCCACCGTTCACGTGACCCCAAAAAGTCCATCTCCGCTGCGTAAAGAAAGAAAAAATCATTTGCTTTAAACGCGATTGCTTTGGAAATTGCCTCCTGAAAATTTTCACCCGCATTTAATATCATGAAAACTTTGATAAAGTGTTTAGTGCTTTACCAACTTCACGACAGAGTTGTTACGAAAAGTGTAAACTCGGCGTTTATTTTTTAATCAGCCGTGTTGCGTCGATCTTCATCTGTTCTCCCATAGGGCGGGTGCCTCCTGGAACCCTGACTTATTTTTTTAAATAAAATGCGAGCTATAAACGATTATTGTTACACAATGTATGTTTAGCGGCACTATTACGCTGCAAGATTATTGTTATCATTCATAATTCAGAACAAAAAAATGCGAGACAAATATACGGACATTACGACTTCTCGAGACCAATACGAGTGGTTTGCTAAGCCGTAACATGGTGCAATTATCGCTGCAAATTGTGGACTCCGTTTATCGTGACAGTGACCCGAAACTGGAGCAGGAGGAAAATACTTTTACAGTAGTATAAAAAATAAAGACGAACAGACACGTCTCTCAGGTAAATGATTTCATTGAAGCATGTTCTTTACAGAATGATCCACTGCGCCACAGAATAGATAAATGGTAAGGATGAACTTCCGCCAGCTCGCCTGCGCACTGTATGTATGTTCGTAGACTTGATGTCTACTAACAATAGTATCCAGATACGTACACGGGTCTCGAGCTGTCTAGTAGGATAAAATGTTTTTCCACGGAACTTAAGGTAGTTCATGAGTGTTGCTTACGAAAGCAGCTATATTATTTTTATAAAATTTTATTTTTTGAGTTTTAGTAGACTAATTTTTGAGAAGAGTATGTAAGTAAAACGGCTCTCTTGCACCACGACAAACGTCGCAGGAATACATCTGCTTCATCACACTCGCGCCACAGCTAAAAGAGCGCTCTCAAGGCTGCAACTGCACTCGTCACCTGTCTTGTACTTGTGGGGCTACTCGTTGCACCTTACAGGCTTCAATACATTCAGTTTCACAAGACTGTTTATGTGTAGGAGGAGCACGCAAAACTGTCAATATTTTGCCCTCAAATGCTTGGTGTACATCATCTTTTGTTTCTAAAGTAACATTTGTTCCTAAAATAAAACTGAACAACAACGCTGTTAATACAAAATATATATGTAAACATAGTAATTAAAGTCTCACAGCTTCAAGTATTCCCGTGTGAAGTTGGAGTAGTAAATGGGGTATTTCTCACCTTTAAAATACCCCTTAAAGGAGCTGTGCAACAGTTTCTGTGCTTCGCTTAAATAAAGTTGGGAGTTGATGTCTCGACCTTTCTGAAGTGAAGGACAAAAAACCGCTTTTGCCTGCATGTCCTACTTTTTATTTTAAAAATGGACAAAGATTGAGGTTTTCAGCATCCCTCAACTCCTTCACCATCTTTCGAGTCACGTGTGCTGGTGACGTCAATGGGGGCGGCGCGGGGTTCCGATGAAGCTCTCTCTCTAGAGTCTAGACTATAGCCTTCTATCGAGCAGGTATTCGCACAACTTGCTATTTTTGTACAAGACCCCCATTGACGTCATGCCGCGTGTTTTTCATGGCCGCCGCTCGCGGCTGCAGGTCGGGGAATATTCTAATTTTTGCCTCGCGATTACGCGGCGGAATCGCAACATTTCGAAGGAAGGAGGTGTGTTTTCTGCCCTTAGTGACAAGATGAACAATGTCAAAAGTAGACGATGCCAATTCTTTCAGCGTTAAAATCGTTGCACAGCTCCTTTAAGTATTCATAACAGACAGACGTGGCAGAAGTTTGAACAAAGGTACGAACAGATTTATTGTCTCGATTGGTGGTCATCGCGACGAAAGGTACGCACACACACGTGCCCCCCACAACGCCGCTGACATTCTCGTTGCCGTTCCCACCGTTGCTCTTCGTAGGCGCGTTGGTCTTCGGGAGTCCGGACTATACGCGGCCTCCCCATTACGACGAGAGAAGAGAAGGGAAATAGACCTATAGGAAGTATTCACTGGCGGCCATAGCTGTGTGCGCGACTGCTGAGCGCGCGCTGATGGCGAGCTTCCACGGTTCTTTTGTAAGGTGCATTCCGCACGCTCAAGATTGCCGGTCTCAGCAGCCTATTAATCTGGGATCGTTCTGAGCATGCGCTCTAGATAGCACCCACAAATATGGCGCCCAGTGAATGCTCCTTATTGCTAAATTACCCAAGCATCAAGGAGAACGCAGGGAATGGTGTTCCACGTGCCGCACATGCCGGCGTCTGCATAGCAGTAGCTGTTCTAAAGCAAAATCCTAAAACAAATGGCATCTTGCACGCGCGTTCGTCAACGCTTTATTTTGGTTGTCTACTTTGAATCTTTTATACGAAACGCTAGCCATAAACAGCATCGCTGTAAAAACTAGCGCCCTTTTTTCTTGGTTGTTGAGCGCCTTCGCTTGCGCGCTCGATATCCGAGTGCTGCCCAGGCGACGAAAAGTCGCACCGCGTAATGACCGCATCTTTCCGCGTCTCCCTGGGAGGAAAGGGGCGGTGTGTTGCGTTGAAGTCGGCGTCTCAGACAATTTGAGCCTATAGAGTCGTCAGATCTGATGTGGTTTGATGTCATCTCTCCGAACACCCTCGCCTTGATAACAGTGGCGCAAAAGAGCGAGAGCGAAGTTCCCCCTCACTCTCAAAAATCGCGCAGCCAGCGAGCGTCGACGATAAGAGCTCCGCTGCACGGGGGCGAGCCCGCTCAGGACTCGCGCGCCCTGGGCTCTAAACTTTTGAAAAAGACTGCACATTTTCTGAGCATGTACTTGTACTTTACTTAAAGTATTTTTTCTGGTACTTTCCGAGGAAAATACAGCAGCGCACTTCAAAGTACATTCCCCAATTTAGTCCTGTTCAATTTGTATCACAAAATGCTTTGTCAACAAATAAATGCCTTATAAGTTGATTGTGTTAGATAGTTTGCCAGCGGGAATAAAATAACTACTTTGTGGCCACTTGACTTTATCCAATACTCGCCGCCATTTAAAAAAACAGCAGATACATCTCCGATTACGCCAGGGACAATGCATACCAGATTTTAGAAAAGAAAAAAAAAAACACAGATACATACACTGTACATAGGGGCTGAAAGGGTATCATGAAAGATTGTGATAAAGAGTACTTCTACTTTACTTTGAAAGTACATTGTATTTATACTACTTTACTTCAACTACATTGCGCCCGGTGTGCTTACTACTTTACTTGATACACATAACCTATAATTTACTTTGTACTTTGCTTCGGGTACGTTTTAGAAGTTCAATGCTCAACATATATTATGCTAATCATGTCCCACCCTCACTCATTCATGCATTTACCAAAGTTGTTCCGTCATAGTACAAAAGAGTTCAAAGGAACCGAGACTTTATTTTCCATGCCTAATCAAGTCTCGACGTTCAACTTCTTAAAATGAAGCAATCCGGAGAGCAAGTCGTCTGCTTCTTTTGCAGGGGTTGCGGTGACGTCAGAACGACGCCGAGTGCTGATTGGCTTTGATTGAAAGGATAGTGGGTAGACCTCAATGCTAGCTGCCTCGAGGTCTACCCACAATCCTTCCAATCGGTCCAATCAGAGCTCGGCGTTCTGACGTCCCCACAACCCCTGTAAAAGAAGCAGACGAACCCGCAGGCGACGCAACAATTTGATGGAACCAATCAGGCAGCGTCAGGTATCGTCACGGCG
Source organism: Ixodes scapularis (assembly GCF_016920785.2). NCBI lineage: Eukaryota > Metazoa > Arthropoda > Arachnida > Ixodida > Ixodidae > Ixodes > Ixodes scapularis. Next base: position 106,644,406 of record NW_024609880.1, on the reverse strand, counting down.
CTCGTTGTTTTCGTCGGTTTGCTGTCGCCGGCTCAGCCAGGCACGCACAGTAGAGAAAAGAGCAGAATAGCGACGGATTCACCGTACGTGATTGGTTTATCTGCAGCGAGAGAAAACGCACGAATGCGATGAATTACCGGATCTTACACATTTGGCGCTGCTTGAGTGGCTTTATCAGATCAGCCGGATCGCGGTCGGAGTTAAAGCGAATCGGAAATTGGTCGCTACTTTCTGATACAACGCCATCCACTTATAACGACCATGAGAAAGCCCGACAATTTTTATCGCTATAACCGAATGTCGTTGTATTTGAACTAGAAACTGATTCGTTTCTAGTCCAAAAACTCGATAGAAACTGATCGTTATAAGCAGTATATCGTTATACGTGGTATCGTTATGAGAGGATTGCATTGTATACCTCTATTGGATTTGACAATGTTGGTCGCCGGGGAGCGGTTTGCTAGCAATTCTGTAAGACATGGCCTAGCGTCGACGGGAAGCATAGAGACACGACACAAGCGCTTGTGTTGTGTCTCTTGCCTTATGTCCTTGTCTTGCGGCGCTTTTGTCAAAAAGAACGATTGTGAGATTTCTACAACGCTGTCGAAGTGCCCTTTTTCCTTTCACTCGTTGACAACGCGATCACCGGAGTCAGTTCACGCTCGTGATGTGCGTACAGCAACACTGAAAGGGCAGCGTAACCTCTTGCATAGGTATATACACACCGAGGCGAGCCACACAGGACTGTTAATTTGACTTCATAGTTCCTCGACATGCGAGTGCGCTCTGTTCATGAACTCCTCGAGCTCTGCCTGCTAACACACACGCACAGATGATGGGGTGAGAGGCGCTGCAGGATACGAAGGTGTCTTGCGAAGAAAATAGCTCAAGCGGCGTCTTCATTTCGTCCGAGGCCGATAAGACAGCCTCGCCATCTTTGCGTTCCGTATCAGCTTTGGTTGAAGCGTGATTCTCAAGAAGTGGCAAAGTAGCAGTGCTGTATAGGAAGCAGAAAGACGGCAAAAAAGTAAGAAAGGCAAACATGAAAGATAAGCAAAGGTAATGAGTCTGCCGCAGCCGGCACACATCTCGCAGCACTAAGACAATTCCCGTCGTCGTATAGGTCCAGAGAGGCTCCAGACAACAGAGGGCGCTTTATCTTTAATTCGAGGACGCTCTGATATAAAGCGTTCGCTACGTTGTTATGTTTCTCGCTCCTAGGCTATAAATAATAGACCATTTTCAGAACTCTGCGCCCTCGTCTTTTCATCATTGCTTGATCGGACACTGAGCATGTATTGGACACGAGGTCTTCGTCAGCGTTCGGTGTCAGCTCGGCTCAGCTCGTATTGAAAAACGAGTGTGACGTCAGCGTTCGGCGAGGACTGGGACGCAGTTACACGCTTCGTGTCTAAGCAATAGCGACCGCCAATTTTGCTCGATGGAGCTACTCTGCCACGTTAGGCCCCGAACGCCGATGGAGCCAATAGGGAGTTTTCGTAGATGGTTTTCGTCGTCCCTCAGCGCTCTCCGCAACCCGCTAGGATACCCGGAACTCTACAGCCCAGGCCATCGGCGCGCAGGCGCAGTAGCGGCTTCTTCGTTGCGGAGGGCTTAGCGGAGGGGGAAACGCGGTCTACGAAAACTCCCTAATCACGCACGCCCTTCTGCGGAATATCGGACGCTGCGGATGCGTCCACGGCCCACTGACTCAGCATTTTTGCGCCCGACTAATATATTGGTGTATATCTTCACTATACGAATATATATTTCTTTTCCATATTTCAGTTACGTTTTTTTGCTTTTTGTTTGTCCTGTAGTGTTGGCAAACATTACAGTGCCAAAGGAGAGTGAATTACTTGGCGCGCTTAAGTTCGTCATCTGCGAAGAGTTTGTGGGTTCATACCAACGTTATATTAGATCAACTCAGTCACGGAACTTCAGCCATCCGCAAAGCACAGTTATGCGAAAGCACGGCTGCTGCGGTAATTGCGGTGCATTCTATTCTATAGAATGCAAGCAACACAATCAGTTTCGGCTTTGCGGCGGAGAGCAGTTCGCCGGCGTCGTGCCACGGCGGCCCGAGCCAATGCGATTATTTTGACTCTGCTAATGCTCGAGATCCGTGCCATCCTTCTAAGCAACGAATGCGCTCCTCGACGAATTTTTTCTTTTAAATATAGGGCTTTGGAATAACTTTAATATTTGGTTAATTTTCAGCGCCTCTTCTAACATTTTGCACTAGAAACAAGTTATAAAAACAACTAATGGCTAGGTCGTTTCGAGCCTTCGTGACCGTATATCTCTGGGCATATGATGCCCATGAATCACGTTATTCCGCTAAACCGAAACCAAACCCTGTTAAGCATGTTCAGGCATGGTTGAGCCCCGATCGAGCGTCCTCCACCCGAAGCAGAATGGAATCGCCAGAAGCGCGCGCAGTGCCCCCACCCGCCGCCGCCACGGCTTTGCGCTCTCAGTCTGTTCTCTTTTTTTTTTTTGCAGCATATTGTATATGCAGTAAGTTTGTGAATTCGTGTCATCGATGACTGTGTAGTTAATCCTTCGCTACACTAAGCTTAAACATGAACTCATCGGAGGTGATGAGGCGACAACTTCTTGACGCTTCGTCACTGCAGCAAACGAACACAGGAGTTAACGCAGGCCAAGAGGTATCACGTCGTTTAACACCTGAGACTGCGGTGAAGAAAATGAAGAGCTCTTAGTAAAATGAACAGACACAGAGGGGAAGGCCTCAACGTTCCTTTCTGTGTATGTACAGTCGGCCGCAAAATTTTGCGGGACATGGGAGCGCCAGCCAAACTAAAGTCCCTCTATATAGAGGGACCTTAAGCCAAACTGCATTGCCGCGCCGTCTCGTGGCCCGCTGCCATGGTGTCAAGACCCGCGCATTGCGCATGCGCGGTCTTTCATACTAGGAGGCTTGTCCTGTTCCCTGGCTTCCGCCCGACGCGCTCCCGATTACTGCGACCGGCGCAAGGTGCCGCTTCGCAACCGCTATGCAGCGAGTCTGCTTCAGCCGGCGCGACGGGCAGCTGGGCTCGCTTGAACTGTCTTCGCGGTGCGGTACACTCTCCAGATAACATTTCACTGGAATCTCTGCTACGGGTTGAGCAGCGAATGATCTTTATTCTGGTCTTATCCATGACCTTGCAGGTCGTGCCCTGAAATTGAAAATGAGTGTTCCGCGCACCAAAAGTGAAGCGAGGCGTCCCGTCAATGACAGGCTAAGTACAAAGGGCGACGGAAAAGAAGGATGGGGAGGAGAAAACACACGGAACGGTAGATGAAAAAGGAGAAAGCCTCCGTTCCCCTCTACCGTTCCGGAAGCTATGAGCCAATACAGCGCCACGAGAGTAGCACGTGATTTTCTAATTTGGCGGAGCGACCTGGATTGGCTCGGATTACTCACAGCGTCCACTGCGCTTAGACTGAAGGTGAAATTTTCTGGGTCGGCTTTTGGAAAATTGTGTAGTACCGAGGTTTGTGCTAAGGAGGTAGTGAAGGGAGTTACACAAAACGCGAAATCAGCAAATAAAAATAAATTGGAAATCATTTACTTGCATGAAATAAAAAAAAGGTGAAATGAGTCGCCCAGACATATCGCCCTGACTGCAGAGCACGGCTAACGGCCAGTGAAATTACCGTCCACGGAAATCACCTCCTCTAGACGTCGTGGCATTGAATCGTAGAGCGAAGCCACGATCTCAGTGTGTTCACGTAGCGCTTCCCATTCTTGACTTATTGCGCTCCAAAGCGCGTCGGCCGTGGCGCCGCCCAGATTCCGTGATGCGAGGCGTGTTTTCATGAGGCCCCACACGTTTTCGATGGGGTTCATGTCTGCCCCGTTGGGCGGCCATGGAAGCTGGCACACGCCGCGATCTTCGAGTAGCGCGTCCACCCTTCGTGCAGTATGCACGGGGCTGCGGTCGTGCTGCAGCAGGTAGGCACCGTCCGGAAAAGGCCCGTCGAGGGCATACGGAATTAATTCCTCGTCGATGATGTTGCAGTACGACGATGCGTTGAACCGCCCTTCGATTCGTACGAGGGGACCGAGGCCATCCTTGGTGATGACACCCCAGACGGCGACCGCGCACCGGCCACTTGAAAGCACAGTTTGAACGTAGCTTGGCAGGTATCTATGCAGAGAGTAACAAAAGTGGCGTAAAAATGTGCACTCTACACGATCGTTGTTTGATACCTCTATTTAGATTAGAAAGCCGAAACATATTTATCGGTTATTAGGGAGTTTTAGTAGATCGTTCCGATACCTCCGATAGCCCCGATAACGATACTATGCATGCACAAGGGAGGCGGCGGCGAAGTATCGGGATATCGTTATCGGAGTCATGGGAACGATCTACTAAAACTCTCTATTAACTGGTATTAGGGACGTTCCCTCCGTTTTTCCGACGAAGCCAAGCCACCGAGCCACCTGGGGCACTATGGCTTGTTTACAAATCCTCGTTGGTTTGGCATTCCACGAGCATTCCGCAAATCTACACGAGCTTCGCAAGATTTCTGTCTTCCAATCGGCTTCTATTCATGCGTGGCATACGCGAATGGTGCGGTACAGCGTGTCCGCTTGAGTTTCAAGGGTCCTTGTGAACACTGCATTGTGTTTCTGAAGTGCGCATTTGTTTTATGATGTGCCGTGAGCAAGATATTATTTTTTTTTCCGTTCGCCATCAAGCAATAAAAAATGGGGAGGAGGAGGGAAAAAAGAGAATCAAGACAACTTACAGTTGTGGAACAGCTAACATAACGTGCGCGTTTGGGTTTTAAAACGTGCTGAAATCACTTATTTTTAATATTGAAGCTGCTGGCATAAACAATAGAGGAATAATATCAAAGGCAGCGACGATGATAGAAGTGATAATTCCGGTAACTGAGGTAAAGTTGTTGAGTGACTTGCCACAAACGTCTCTCGGCTGCTGTTTTTAGCATCATTATTTTATAACATCTGATTTTCTTCGAATTTCTGTAGGTTAAAGAGGTTGCTAGTCAGCCATACCTACAATTCCACGGCCGCCAAACACGCCGCTTTTGGTGCCACCTGGTGTAAAACGTGGACTCATCCGTGAAGATCACTTGGGACCAATCGTCCACGGTCCACTGCTGGAATTCCCGTGCGAAGTCCAGTCTTTGCTGACGCTGTCTCTCGGTGACATGCGGTTTTTGTGCCGCAACACGGCTCTCCAACATTGCTTCATTGAGTCGTCGACGTATCGTGTCGCACGAAATATCAAGACCCAGCTCTTCACGAATTTCTCGCGCGTTTAGGAAAGGGTCGGCTACTGCTGCAGCTACAATTAACATGTCGTCTTCTCGCTTGTGCATCTTCGGCGGCCAGAATGCTTTAGAGAGTCTTCCCTCATCATCGCGAAAAGCTTTAATAATTCAAGCTACCGCTGTTTTCGACCGTCCCGTACGGCGACAGATCTCCCGCTGTGGAACTCCTTCCGTGAAAAGTCTTGCGATCAACCTCCTTTCCTTGATTGGAACTCTGGGCGGCATTTTCTCAGAACTGAGAGCATAAGCAAAGCGAGTTGGTTTAGATACGCTTTATTGCATGTTGGTATCCAATAACACGGCCCGGGTTTACAAGAAAAAAAAAAAAAAAAGAGTATCCAATAAAACCGCCGAGGTTTACGAGAAAAAAAAAAGAGAGAGAGAAAAACAATCACGATCACTGTCAAACACTGAAGAAAGTGCGTCATTGCCAATTTCAGGGCACGACCCGCAAGATCATGAATAAGAACAAAATAAAGGTTACTCGCTGCTCAACCCGTAGCCGAGATTCCAGCGAAATGTTATGTGGGCTTCTAAACTCGTCATGCACAAAGTTGGGGCCGAAGTTGACGGAGCGCACCGATGGGCTCATCACGACGATGACTTGGCGCTTTTTGCGCCGACGTCCAATGGGCGCGCTCCGCGAACTTTCGGCTCATACTTCGTGTTTGACGAGTTCAGGGCCCTTAAAAAGTGCACCGCGACGCGAAGAGGGTTCAAGCGAGCTTGGCTGCCCGTCGCGCCGGCTGAAGCAGACTCGCTGCACAGCGGTTGCGAAGCGGCATCTTGCGCCGGTCGCAGTAATCGGGAGCGCGTCGGACGGAAGCCAGTGAACAGGACAATCCTTCTAGTATGAAAGGCCGCGCATGCGCAATGCGCTGGTCTTGACACCAGGCAGCAGGCCACGAGACGGCGCGGCAATGCAGTTTGGCTGGCGCTCCCATGTCCCGCAAAATTTTGCGGCCGACTGTACGTTCCTTTGACTAAGAGTTCTCCGTTTTCTTCACCCTTGTTCTCAGGTGTTAAACGACATGATTAGCTACCACTAGCTTGCCTGCGCAATGACAGTCTTTTAACCAATCAGTATCCCGTATATTAAGCGTTGCTATAGACCCCTTTCGAAAGTCACGTGCCGATCAATAGAAGGTCGGAACCACTGCACAATGGCGGAACAACTGACATCGTGGAACGTGCGAGTCATCCCATAAGACAGCGAACGTCGGAGCGCGGTCAACGCGCGAGCCCATCAAACAGCGTCGAAAGTGCAACGTCACTGCGCTCACCACTCTTTTTTTTTGTGTGTGTGTGGGTGTGCTTTTGCCTTTTAAACGCACGGAGTGTGCCGTGACGTTGCGGTTGTAGTCCGCTATTGTGCAGGGATTCAACAGATGCCTGGCGAGGAGATCTCTGACCCGTTTGTTGTCCCGGTTAAGGCCAGGACCCGGCTTATCCAGCCCCGAGATGCAGCAACCAGCCCCAAGATGCAGCAACAAAAGGAGTCTCCCCGCAGTCGAGATACCAGTGGAAGAGGAGGAAATGGGAGGTGTGGCGAGGAGGGTTTTCCTACCCCGCGGAAAATGATTTTGTAGGTCGGCCTTTAAGACAAAGGCAGCTTTTGTCTTCACCGAACTTTTGGAACGCGTAAGAACGCGCGACGCTGGCGTTCGCGTTCGACGGGTCCAGTGGAGACAAAGGCAGCGAGCTATGCGTCTCTAATCGCTCCAACCAGAGGTCGGCGTTCTGACGTCTCCGCACGCTCACGGCTCCTCCTCTCCCGCTTAAAACGCGAGAAAGAACCGATGTCTGGCTTACTGAAATGTGGTTCCATGTGATGGGGATAATAGACTGAATGGAGCGACACCTCGTAGTTGTGAGCAGGTTGCTGTGACTGCACCAGGACACCGTTGGTCGACTCTGCAAGGTTGAGAGCGCTATCGTCCGATATTACGCTTCCTTGTGTCCAACAAAGCACACGAGAGTTTGTGTGCCTTTTTAGAGCGCAGCTCTTAGGCGCCCGTTTCCGGCTTGAGCGGCGTCGCCGTCGCCGTCGGCGTAACCGCGCGGTGCATTATGGGTAAATTTCCCCGGTAAATCTCGCGGAAAAATTTCCCCGCTAAATTTAGCGGAAAAAATTTCCCGGCTAGACCTAGCGGAAAAATTTTCCCGCTAAATCTAGCGGAAAAATTTTCCCGCTAAATCTAGCGAAAAAATTTCCCCACTAAATCTAGCGGAAAAATTTCCCCGCTAAATTTAGCGGAAAAAATTTCCCGGCTAGACCTAGAGGAAAAATTTTCCCGCTAAATCTAGCGGAAAAATTTTCCCGCTAAATCTAGCGAAAAAATTTTCCCGCTAAATCTGGCGAAAAAATTTCCCCGCTAAATCTAGCGAAAAAATTTTCCCGCTAAATCTAGCGGAAAAATTTTCCCGCTAAATCTAGCGGAAAAATTTTCCCGCTAAATCTAGCGAAAAAATTTCCCCGCTAAATCTAGCGAAAAAATTTCCCCGCTAAATCTAGCGAAAAAATTTCCCCGCTAAATCTAGCGAAAAAATTTCCCCGCTAAATCTAGCGAAAAAATTTCCCCGTTAAATCTAGCGAAAAAATTTGCCCGCTAAATCTAGCGAAAAAATTTCCCCGCTAAATCTAGCGAAAAAATTTCCCCGCTAAATCTAGCAAAAAAATTTCCCCGCTAAATCTAGCGAAAAAATTTCCCCGCTAAATCTAGCGAAAAAAATTCCCCGCTAAATCTAGCGAAAAAATTTCCCCGCTAAATTTAGCGAAAAAATTTCCCCGCTAAATCTAGCGAAAAAAATTCCCCGCTAAATCTAGCGAAAAAATTTTCCCGCTAAATCTAGCGAAAAAATTTCCCCGCTAAATCTAGCGAAAAAATTTCCCCGCTAAATCTAGCGGAAAAATTTTCCCGCTAAATCTAGCGAAAAAATTTCCCCGCTAAATCTAGCGGAAAAATTTTCCCGCTAAATCTAGCGGAAAAATTTTCCCGCTAAATCTAGCGAAAAAATTTCCCCGCTAAATCTAGCGAAAAAATTTCCCCGCTAAATCTAGCGAAAAAATTTTCCCGCTAAATCTAGCGGAAAAATTTTCCCGCTAAATCTAGCGGAAAAATTTTCCCGCTAAATCTAGCGAAAAAATTTCCCCACTAAATCTAGCGGAAAAATTTCCCCGCTAAATTTAGCGGAAAAAATTTCCCGGCTAGACCTAGCGGAAAAATTTTCCCGCTAAATCTAGCGGAAAAATTTTCCCGCTAAATCTAGCGAAAAAATTTCCCCACTAAATCTAGCGGAAAAATTTCCCCGCTAAATCTAGCGGGGAAATTTTGGTCACCTGGGGAGTCACGTGATCCCTCCCCCTAGGTCACGTGACTCCCTCCAGAGGTCACGTGACCTCGGAGGGAGGTCACGTGGCCCCCCCTCGAGAACACGGCGCCCTTAGTACCCTTCCGTCCTCCTCCTAAAGAGCTGCGCTCCAATTCGGCGTTACAGGGAGTTGTAAACGGCTTTCACTTTTTTTTTCTAGAAAAGAAACAATTGACGCGCACGAGTAACGCGTAAATGATTTGTGCTGCTTTTTGATTATCTAATCACGACGATCGAAAGTATACAGGTGCAAATCCCTTATTTCCTCGTTATGCCGAGCGAAGTGACCGACGCTAATCGGTGCTGATCTTGCAGTCTTTGAACAATTGTGATTAGAAATAGCAGTGCTGGGAACGAAACAGACCCGGCCCGGCGTCCGCGGGGCTGGTGGGACAAATATTACGGCTTTGTTTGTCGTGCGCAATGGGACACAGTTATTACTCGCACGCGATAACCGGTTTTTGTTGTTCTGGTTTTTACTCCTTACAATTGAAATGTTCCTCGTAAACAAAACTACGGGTGTTGTGGTTGTCAATACGCAGTTTACGGAAAACACAAAAAAAAGAAAAAAAAAAACTAAAGTGAATTAAGATTGCGCTGTCTCAGTGCACCCCCACTACCCCTCCCCCCCCCCCCCCCCCCCCCTAATCTATAGATATGTAGAATTATTTTTTTATTCCTACGATATGTTCACTGACCGATTGACTACGGCAGGGCGAGTCTTTCGAACGCCTGGTCTCCAGCACGCGCTCCGTGCCTTCCGTCGTGCTTCGGCTGCGCTCGAGGCGCACAAGACGCCGAGGCGTTGAAGCCCCTTCCCTGCCCTTCTCTCATCTCGTCAGCGACTATAAGGAACTTTCTTCAGGGCCCCGATAAGGAGCTCATAATGCCGTAGTAAATCATCGTCCAATATTTTGATGTTTTCCGGGAACCTGAACTGAGCTTTATTACCGTGTTTTCAGAAGGATTGTCTCTGAATATAGACTGAAAGGCAGCGTTACCTGACGGGGAGAGAGAGGCTGTGCTTTCGTCGGTAGGGCTTGCCATGGCACTGCTGCGTGCTCTCCATCGCTCTGCAGGCGTGGCTGGGTCGGCAAAGTGAGGGTCCGCATAAGACTCGTTTCGTAAACAATACAAACCGTCATGTGATAGACTGCACTGATAATCGCAGCGCTTTGAAATCACTAGTAATATCGTTTTGTATATAGGGACATCGCGAAGATTGAAGGTTGGTGTTCTCAATGACGCCACGTCCGAGGGCGACGCTCACGAGGATTAGGCAGCGGATCCGAGTACAACCCCTGTTTTCATGAGTGATTTGTGCGAAGTTGCTCGAGAGTTCGTCATAAACCACTCTTTTTCTTTCTTATCTCGAACACATGTCGCATCCGAATTCTAAAACAATTGTTTAATGTTTTTGAACGCGAGAGGAATCGGCTGGTCAGGTGGTTCAATTAATGTACCAAGTCAAGCGACTTACCTGTAACTGAATTCCGCCATGGAGTTTACAGCAAGACCCGGGCCTTTCTACTAGTCGGGAGTCGATTGCCCTGACAACGGTGTCTCTCATTGTTGACGTGTAATGGCAAGAGCAAAGAGATTGCTCAGGGGCAGCCTCCTCGGTCCCAACCTGCACTCCGGGAACAGAAAAGAAATAGAGCATACGCACGACGTTCAAAAGGACCCTCTATAGCTGAAACGTTTATTAATGTCCCCACTGCCCAAGCATAATCAGAACGGTATTTTTAACAATAACCATGGCTTCAATAAACAGCTCTAGCGACTGACATGGAAACAGCGCACCCTCAAAACAAGCACTCTAAGCTTTCATGCACACAAAAGAAAGGACCACTTACACAGCGCTGACTGACAACTCTATATTTTGCCATAGAAACCCTAGTCCCAAAGAAAGACGAAAACGAAAATTGTAAATATAACATAGAGTTGTCAGTCAGCGTTGTGTAAGTGGTTCTTTCTTTTGTGTGCATGAAAGCTTAGAGTGCTTGTTTTGAGGGTGCGCTGTTTCCATGTCAGTCATGAACAACCAACTCGCCCGAACCTCCGTTTTAACAGCTCTAGCGATTCACGACTGGGATGTTTGCAGCTCCCAAATTGGTTTAGATTAGATCTGATAATATTAGATACCGACGCTGGTCAATTGATACGTCACTTTGTTTAACAGAAAGCTTTTTTTTTATTAATTTGTTCCATTTTAATTTGTCGTTTCAAGCAGTGTGACGCGTTGACTCAAAAGCCGCCGTGAGACACTTCAGGCATCCTAAGTTTTAGGAGTTTTGTTTGTTTATTCGCGGGCAGATACTGACCCCAAATTGACCTTTCACGCTCCCCAGATTGAGGCGCTGCCCCTCCCTCCTCGTTCAGTCACACATGGCCCAGATATATCTTGTATACGGTCTGGCCGTGTATCGTATTTACGGTGCCAAGTATTGCTATATATGAGCAGCGCGAGCATTATATAGCAAAGCATACCGCCATCTATGACTAAAAATATGGCCACATACAGCATTTTTTTTACGCTACGACGCTTACTCCCGATCACATTTCGGATTTTTGTTTCTCTCAAATGCATTTTGAATACCTTCATGCAAAGAGTGATGATGGATCTTCTCAGGGGCGTGGGCGTTCAAAGGTGGCGCTATAGAAGACTCAAGTACCAGGAGAAGGACTATTACTGTACATGGAAGACTCCTTTCTTCTATTGGAGATCTCAGGTGATAAACAAACCATTTCTCGTGTGTTACAAAAACTGAACACTCAAGCATGGAACACATGAGCGTTAAAAGTGGGCGCCGCGCGGCGCTCGCCGCTAGGCGCGCTACGGGCGCACCACGCGGCTTCATCTGTATCGAACAGATGAGAGCGACGCAGAGCCGCGCGAAGGTGGCGTAGGGACGCCAGCACTGGTTGCTATGATACTGCCGCGCGGCGCCCATTTTCATCGCTCATGTGTCCCCTGGTTCAGATGGCTAATGTCGGCGTGCAAGAAGCGTGCTCTGTCTTCATCTGGTATAGATTTGAGAAGTCATACCCTGGGCGGCGCGTGTTCCATGGAGCCTTGGTTGAGGTTTCTGGTGTTTGAATCCTCTGCTCCACCCACGCAGGTGTGTCCCTATTGATCAGAAGAAAAAAAAATACAAGAACATATTTTAGGACTCGTTTAACATGCCGGATGGTCTAGTTTCCTTTTCTAACATAAAATATATTTTGTGTGCGTGCAAACACGAATAGAATGTGAAAGTTGTCCACAGCGTGGGCCCAATGATTCTATCGCATTTGAAATAAATTGCAAAATTCATCGTTGCTTACAACGACAAAAACTATGAAAGTGAGGCTGGTTGATGGGTTTGGTATGCAAATATATTGAAGAAGGCAATTGGCTTAATCTAAACTTACAAATAACAAAAAATTGACAATGACTCCATAGGAGGTTGGGCTTTTTCAAGTTAAAGACAAAAACCCGTTAAGTATTGTGGAATATTTGGACATGGGGCAAAAGAGGGACTGAAGTCAAAGGCAGAACAATTTTTCCCAACTTTTTTGCTTTTGTTAAATCAAACAATCATATGGCCGACGAAAATTTCTTCTTTCTTACTTTGACATGAAGAAGGCTTACCTCCATCCCTATTAAAGATCTGACTTTTTTATTCATATCTTTCTATTAGGACAAGTTTTTTCTTCGATATTTCCGGAAAACAAATCCACCGCCCCTCACTTTCATGATAAATTACAGGACCGTAGAACATGCCAAGTCGATTCTTACGCCGCGCTTTCTAGGTGTATTTATCTTAAAATTCGAGTATATTTTGTTTGTTTATTTTTTGCTCAAAAGATTTAATGTTTTTCTGTGTTAGGACAAAAAAAAAAAGCATTTATTTGGAATAAATCAGGTAGGACGCATAAATTTTCCCATGTCTCTTTATAAAAAAACTCGGCGGCGGGTTTTTAAATGTTTATTTTTCAAGTATCGGTGTATCTGCATCAAACGGACGCAACAAAATATAATTAATGATGAAAATATCTCATTAGAAACTAAGAGTTAAAGGCAATATGGAAGGGTTTCAATAAAAACACTTATATCTGGAGCAAACATATATATATATATATATATATATATATATATATATATATATATATATATATATATATATATATATATACATCAACCAATCTGTATTTCTTTTTTGCCTTTTTTCTCGGTTTTGTAACCATTTTTGTATTTTTTAATGCCAACGGTATGTTTACCGTTTGCGTTAAACACCAACAAATGTTTATCAGCCTGTTATCTTTTTTTTTTTTTTGAACCGGAAGTTAGCGGTTTAAGAAAAATAAAAATAAAATGCAAAATTAGAGCGCGGCTCTTGAGGAGGAGAAGGGGAGGGTGCGGAGGGGAGGGTATCCCTCGTCCTAATCCTCTGTACCCTCTCCTCCTCCTCCTCCATCCCTTCCTCTCCCCTCCTCCTCCAATTCAGTTTTCCCGCTAAACTTAGAGGGGAAAATGACGTCACATGACCTAGTGTTACGTCACCTATGAACAAATTCAGTTTCTCCGCTAGATTTTAGCGGGAAAAGTGACGTCACGTGGCCTCAACACCCATTCAACTCCCCGCTATTGTCCGCTAAATCTAGCGGAGAAACTGAATTTCTCCGCTAAATTTAGCGGGGAATTGAATTGGCGTTGAGGTCACGTGAAGTCTATTTTCCCACTAAATCTAGTGGAGAAACTGAATGTGTCCGCTAAATCTAGCGGAGAAACTGTATCCACGCTAAATTTAACGGGGAATTTAATTTGTATTGAGGTCACGTGACGTCGATTTTCCCGTTAAATATAGCGCGGTTGCGCCGACGCCGACGCCGCGAAACACCGGTAACGGGCGCATAGATCTGCGCTCTAAAACAAGGCACACGAAGGAGATTCCCAGCCTTTAGGGAACATATGTGAGTCGTCCGAACATTTGGAAAACGCCCAGACACCGACAAGTAAGTGAAAGGGAGATGATGGAAAGACTGAGAGGTTAGGTACCGATACGATAAAGAAACAGAATAAGGGGTGTGGTTCCATAAAAAGAAGTAGCCTCGCGGGGAGCTCGAAGGGGCCGTGAATGCTTGGGATTTTCTTATTCACAAACAGCTCCAGTTCGTTTCTTTATTTTTTTCCGGTTTTCCTCGAGTTTTATAAGACCGACTATTCAAAGGTTATCGGTATTTACCGAAAACAAAGATTTCTATACTTGTTTTCACCTCAAGAACCGTAGTAAAAAAAAGTCCGGCCCCTCGCGGAGCATTACTAGATTCCCCCTTTATGTAGAAAATTAAGATATTTTCAGGTGCATTTTAGATTAGATATATGTTGTTTTGTTAAGATGTACACGTTTCAAACGCCAATAGCATCGCTTCTTCCTCCGACAACCAAATCGTGTAAGAACTACTTCGCGCGGGGTATGAACAATGCGCAAAACTTTTTTGTTTTCTCCATGAGGTGAAAACGAGTATAGTTATGTTTGATCGCTTCACTTTAACACCGTAATGACCGAGAGGTTGTTGTCCTTTCTTCTTTCGATATGCACGTTTAATTGTGTTGTGTGCATGTTTATACAGCCGGAGGTTAGAGTCCGCCTCAGTGGGCAAACTAACCTCCGGATTGTCTGCCCACTGATGTTTCAGCTGTAGATGGGCAATTTAGCCAGTGCGGTACAACCGCTAGCCTGGGGTCTTTGACGTGCACCACGCGGTAGTGATACACGACCGCACGCCGGTATATATATAAGATGGTCATCCAGATCCAGACGGGAAAGGGTGGAAATTGAACCACGGCGGGGCTGGATTCACACGCTTCTTTTTCATTCAGCCTTCTCCGTCGCAAGAGAAAGCGTGTGCATCTTTCTGCATGGGGACGCTAGAACCCTACTATTCTTAACTATTCTTAAAGCCCCTTCATGTCTCAAAAGTAGCGCAAGGTGCGTCGATGCGTGAGGCACGTGCAACGTGCAACCCTTGGGAAGATCATGGCGGCACAGCGCAGCACGGAGCTAGATTTCAGACGCCATGTTCTTCCCAGAAGTGGCGCGCGGCACGTGTCTCGAGCATTTCCACAACAATGAATGGCGCCACTTTTCCCAGGATAGAGGGGCTTTAACTATTCTCGCTCTTTCACCCTGCTAACCCTGCTGCTCAAAGGGACCCGTTTCTCGTGGCCCAATGGTGTATTGTTATTTTGTCCCGATCGAATTGCTCGTCAACATCGGGGAGCACTTCTGGCTTCTGGCGTGTCTTTCGACCAGCTGCCCAGCAATGAATGCCTATATGCACCACGTGAGAAAAAAAAAAAAAAAAACGACACCAAGAAAGAACCTTGTCAACAAGTACCCATCAATGATACTTGCGTAAGGTCCTCTGTTCGTTTAGTGACGCATTTAGCAGATTATTGGTTTAATGGTAATCAAATTACTAAACGAGGGAATGCTCAGACCCTGCGATTTTTGTGTCGTGGCATTACGTCGCGGAGAGTCACCATCGAGACTTCGACCAGCGCTGTAATTATGCTTTTTCTTGTGATTCTCAGAGTTCATACTCAGAGTTAACGTTTACCGCCAGTCACCGAGCATCTTGCTGCACCTTACGCAAATGTCGCATTTCGAGCACAACGCAAGGAGTAAGCCCCTTTCGAAAGTGTGCCCTCTGTTGGAAGCTCTGGAATTCCTGCACAATGGCGGACACAAAAAATAACGCGAATGTTGGAACCTTCTAGTAATTACACCTCATTTATAGCTGATATAGTTGTAGAATCTCACATGCGGCGGTGTCTCTTGTTCCGCCATTGTGCAGTATTTCAGACCTTTTGACTGGGGCGGCCCTTCCCACCCCCCCCCCCCCCCCCCCAAATGAAGTCGACCCCCACCCTTCCCCCTTCTCGGAGGGTAATTTGACATGGGTGGACCCGCCGGTGCACAAGAAAGAATGGGAGAATAGTATCCTCACAAATTTTCCGCCCCCCCCCCCCTCCCCACCCCAAAACGGAGTCCTGGATCCGCCCCTGCTACCAAGTGCCTTTAATCAACGTTAGTGCCTTGACCTATGTGCCAGCGCCGCTTTGGAAACATAAATGTTATCACGCCTCACTGGGTGGGCCGTAAGACAGCGAGCGCGCATTCAGCCCGGCCGGGGTTGAACCAAGTTCTGCTGCGCGAGCTTTCGCTCAACCTGCTCCGAGCTGGTGTGCGCTAACAGATTCGGCCATCGATCCCCTTTGTATGCACGCTTGAAAGTGCTGGGTAGGCGAGAATCGCCACATAATATTTAACCGCAACTAAAGGGGTATTCACACGAGGCCCCGGCACGCGCGCATAACGAAATGAAAACGCGAGGCTTTTGCACATTCGTGGGATGCGCGTGCCGGGGAGAAATCCCCGGGATTTCTCCCTCGTGTGAATTCGCAAGAGAGTGGTCACTACATTTTTTTTCTTTTTTTCAATTTGTAAGAATGTATTATGCCCGCGCTCACAGTTGCAGGGTGTTCCGGCGAACTTGTGCCAACACTTATATTCGTAATCACCTCAAAAAGCGTATATTAAAAAAAAAAAAAAAAAAAAAAAAAAAAAAAAAAAAAAAAAAAGGCCGGCTGCTCGCGCGATGTTACTGATTCGTTCCTTTATGCGGTGAATTATGATTAAAATGAGGGCATCTTAGATTGGTTTTCTGCAATTTTATCGAGGCGTACACGTTTCAATCGCCAACGACATTGTTTCTTCCTTCGATTACCAAATCTGGTAAGAACTATTTCTCGCAGCGCATCACCTCCCGCTAACAAGTAACCTTAGTCTCGCTGGATTTTTTTTTTTTTTTTCGGTCTCGTAAAGCTGTAAAACTATATATACGCACGAAGGCTATTTTGAGGAGAACACAAAATGGGGCGTTCCTCAATACGCTTTGTAACTTTGATATTGAAGATGTTTGCGCACAAACTAGTAAATAAAAAAAGTTAGCAATATATCAGTATAATTAGCCAGTTTGGCAGAGCTCAGCTTGCTTGATAGAAATGTGAACAATACTGCGTTGCTTCGACACGAGTAGGGTGCACCAAATTTTTTTTTTTTTTTTTAAGTCTCGGCACAAGTTAGCTGAAACGCCATGGATACAGACATCCAACACTACTACTAGGCACATAGAATGAGTACCATATGTCATAATTAGGCAGATGTTCTGGTGTTATAAGGAATACCAATGAATGTTTTTCGGTCGGTGTTTAATATTTTTTTCAAATATCGGTGTATTTTGGGTGATATATTTCGGGCGGGTGCCAGAAACGGTGATTATTTATGAAGAATAAAAGTATAATGACTAACTAAAAGTTCAAGTCTAAGAAAAGAGGGTTTCGACAAAAACAATACTAGCTGGAGCAAAAAGTTTCAGAAATCGGCATTGTTTTTTTTACCCTATCTTTTATTTTTGACAGCAACGGATGCTAGAAACAGTGATTATAGTAAAAAAATGTCTAATAAAGAAATAAGGCTTATTTTTATTTCATCGGTGCTCATGCCTGTACCTTCCGGATAAAAATATCGCAGCACTATATTTAGCACATTTTTCATTGTGATCTGTAAGTACAACTTTAACCAAATATATTTTCCAAATTGAACAGGCATATTGAAGGATTGGTCGAACATAGCTGTACTGAAAATATCTTCTGACATTCCACAGGAAAACCGCAAAGGATTCAAAGGAATTCATAAACGATCCATAGGAAACCATGAATAAACGAAAGCAGGTGTGCACATTGATCGTCGCAGGCCTGGGCAGAGATACTCAAAAAGTATTCCGGGATAGAAATACTGAGATATATTAACAAAGTATTCTGGAATAGAAAAACTGAGATACGGAGATACTCTGCAAAAGAGGAAAGATGTATCCGAGAATACAGATAATGAAATACAGGTACTAAATACTTTTATTCTTGGAATGATGTCATGTTCCGTAAAAATATTTAAGAATGCACAATAAGCTACGCAATGACCCATAAAACGCGAGTCCCAGATGTGGCGCAAGAAACGAACAAACCTGAATTTTTAAGCGAGAAAAACATCTCTTTTGATTCATGAAAGGTTCTCGCAAACAGGAAAAAATTAAATTAATGGCACTTGAGTAGGAAAAGCTTCTCTGTCAGTTTGTGGTCAAGACAGCGATGGTTCGGTTTTAGTACAAGACTCGCGAACGAGAAAAGCCTCTCCACCGCTGCAGAGGAGCATAAGTCCGTATTAAAACGAATAAATACCGCCTTCGTGGCTGGGAATTTTCGGAGCATGGAGACATCTTTTCTCGAATTATTAGGATAGCGGAAGACCTCCCCTCTCACGCGAGTCTGTTCAGACCGTGCCGAAACCGAAGAGTTGCCATCTTCAAAGGAGCGGTGCAACGATCTTCAATTGGAATGTTTTTCACTTTACAAGAGCTTACTGGCACTATGCTTTGTTTCAGCCTAGGCCCGAGCGCGGCCGATGTTATGAGCCGAAGGGCCAATCAAACAGCCAAAAAGGCACAACGTCATGGTGTGCTCTCTGCAGTTGATAGGAATAGCCGGTATTCGCCGTCCCTCTTTGCGTGTTCCTCTGCCGGCTAGTACTATCATGCGCAGGGGGCACGCCATGACGTTGCGCTTTTTGCGCTGTTTGATTGGCCCTTCGGCTCATAACATCGGCCGCGCTCGGACATAAGGTGAAACGAAGTATAGTCGGACTCAAGGATACTCGCACGCTACGCCACTGGCCAAGAAACTCCTTTGTTGCGGTGTAATTTCAAGGACAAAAGCGCTCATTTTCAATCAATCTCTCCTTTGCAAAACTTGATGACGTAACGCGGGGATCGCAGTACACCCATGTGACGATAACCATGTCTGGAACTCAGCGCGTCTCCTGTGCTTCGCCAACCACAGCACGTGGCTATAATCAACATTGGCGGCATATAATCGGCTCCAGATTGCGTGGCCGCTTGTTCTGGCTGAGAGTTGAGGGGGTGAACGCTGCTCGTTTTTCTTTAATTTTTTCCTGGGAATTCTATTGCGTGGGGTGAATAACGAACGCGTAATTTATAGGTCATTAACGCCAGGGATCCGTTCCAAGCGGTATTCGCGCAAAGTACAAAAATTATTGCATCGCCCCTTTAAAGTCGTAGTACCCGTGAATTATCGTTGACGCCTCGTCGCTTGGGTCCTTTGGGTCTGGTCCGTGACTCTTGGCGGCGCGTACTAGCAAGTTTTCAAAGTGGAAAGTGTTTGCCACTTCGCTGTATGTGCATCACAGTTTGAAGAAAGGGTGAGAACAGATTGTGAGTGTCGCTTCATCAATTTCCAACTTGAAAATGATGAGGCGATGCCGCCTCTTTCTCTTCGCCTCAAACTCCTCTTCCTCCATAGTTGCTTTTCTTGATACGGAAAAGAAACCATTATGTTCCCCAGTGAACCCCATAGAGGACAAAAGAGGTCGTTCGTTTCACAAAACGAGTGAACCCTTGACGTCTCACAGCGTCCTCTCTATGAAGGAAACGTGACGATTGCCATCAGGACAATAAACCGCTGTCCACTGTAAAATAAAGCGGACAGCAAAGGCGAGGTTGACATTCTAAAAAAATACAGGTTTTCTTTGTTTGGGCCCTTTTCATCTCATCGATCTTCTGGTGACGTCTTCAAAACGCTGCCAGTCACCCCCCCCCCCCCCCCCCCCCCCCCCCCCCGAATGCAACCGAGTATCGTATACAACCGATACATAGCAAGTGTATTCCACTACTGAGATACAAATACATTTTTAAAATGTATTTCGATACAGAGATACAGATACTTCAAAGTGTCTCCGAGATAGTATCGCGGTACATTTGTATCGCGATACTGCCCAGCCCTGGATCGTCGCAACTGGAACTCGGGGTCAACAGACATCACTAGAGGTATACGAAACAGCTTACCCGTCCGCGAGTGTGGCCTACCCCTCCATTGCCAGCTGACTTTTCTTCTTCTCGGCAAGTGCAGCACCGGCCAGCATCTACATTCAAAGCGCAGGGACAGCGCTTGATACGATCGTGATCCACACCGCAGAACAGGCTTCCCCAAGATGAGATCGGTATCCCGCCAAACGCTGCAGATATTGACCTTCGCGCTCAAACAAGGAAGTTTTTGCCGTACCTACAACTGATCTCGAACGACTCTCGCACAATGCTTGCTTTCCTCCTCGTCCTCGATAACGGCTTTCAGGTAGTGCTCAACTGTCGATAAGCCGCTTTATAATCTTTTCTTCTGACGGTTATTTCTGACAGACGCCAGTGAACATGACCCACCTGAAGGTGCCGAGCAATCCGCGATAAGCATTGAAGTTATTGTTAGGGTGATGCTGTCGGCAGCTGAAATGACAGGACCACGACCGGCTTTATTAGGGGCGAGCAGTCACTCCGCGTTTCCCTATGGGAGCGCGCGGGCCAAGAAATATCACGTGAACGGTTTGGAGAAAACGAGTGTTCCGCTAAGCGCCGCCCTAGCTCAGCACCAAAATCGTGGCGGCCGCTATGGAAGGCAATGGGAGCGTGTGAAAATAACGTTGGTTTCTGATGATTTTTGTCGCCTTTAAAAGGCAGGCGCTAATACTAGCACATAGTGTGTATAGAATAGGTTAAAACTTAAAATGAGTCACTATATTATAGTTTTCTCGAGCAGAATAGTTGGTATTGTGAGCTAAGCACCAGTAGGGTGTACGAGTGTACAGGATGGTGCATCCAGTCCGCCTGCTGGAGCCCACTCCCGTGATCGGAATAAAAAATCGAGTTAGGTGCTCCGCAGGTGGGCCGTGACGCTCTTGGTGAATGTTTGAAGTGAGACACTGTCAATTGGTGGACAACTGGTGACAGGGGGGGGGGGGGGGGGGGTCTTTTAAAGTTACACTGCACGGGGTGCGAAGGAGTTCTAGTAACGAAGCGTGCGGGTTAAAAGGGGCTGCAGTCCACCAGTGCGAGTACGCCGCAGGGAGGAGGCAAAAGGAAGCGAGGAGTCCGGTAGCAGAAAATTGGCTAGGAGCCGCGTGATCGCTACTTGGCGTCGATGTTGAAGCGGGTCCCAGCCGACTGAACGGACCAGGTACAGTGCTCGATAGGATGCTGGGCCAAGTTGGCGCCTCATACTATAAGGTAGGAAGCGCGACGTTGCACTCACTCGAGGGAGGCAACAAGTTGCCCGGTTGCCGAATCCCACACCGAGCAGCAAAACTCCAGGATGGGCAACACCAGTGCTGTGAACAGCAATCCGGGCACATCGGGACTAGCTCTTCTTGAGGACCGAATGACGAAACCAAGGAGTCACCTTTTCCCGGACATGACGTTTTGGACATAGCGATGGAAATTAAAATGCTGGTCGATGATGACACCTAGGAGGTGAATATGCGTTGTTCTTGGGATCTCCACTCGGTTCAGGAAAAGTGTTGGAGGGGTTGAAGGTGGCGCGAGGCAGTGATGTGCATGGTAGCGCATTTGGTTTAAATGGGAAGTTCGTTATCTTTTGACCAAAAAAGATTGCGATCTAGAACAGTTTGTAGCTCTTTACCGAACGTACAATGGCAATAACGATGAAAGAAGTGCTTAAATAGAGCCGATTATCCTGAAAACGTCGCCGGTCGTGGAGCGGACGCACACAGATACACACGCGAAAGCGTCTGCTATTGTGTTAAGCTACAGCGCCAAAAAACGCGGTGGCGGTTCAGCGAACTAGAGAAAGTACTAAATAAGCAAAAGCACATGCGGCGCGCTCGTACTGCCTCAGGTGACCTGGTCGCCCCTATAAAGCCGGTCGTGGGCCGGACAATACAATATGATAGAACAGGCAAAGTATTTATGGAGGCCGAGCCGGCACGTGGGGCCTGAGATGGTCGAGCGCGTCGACGTCTTCACCTTTCTAACAGTACTCCCTCCGACGAAAACGGCCGATCCGGCCGGTGAATAAATGAACACATGAAGCACACTTATAATAAATATCACAGAGAAGAACAAAGGACTGCTGCCGACAGCGAGGGCGGGGGTGAAGATGGAGACGTTAAATTTCGGCCCCTTCTGCAGCGTCACAATCTCTGTACCAGCCACAGCCAAACGACGGCACTGTCCGTGCTGGCGGACTTACGTCAAGAAGCGTCGGAACATTGGGGGCTGGGGATGGGGCCGGGGGATCGTCTGTTGGCTTCGTCTGATTCGGCTTATCATGGCGTCTGGGCGGGGGCTGGGTGGTGGAGCCATGGGCTGGTGTTTGGTCTGCTGCTGCGGATGACTGCCTCAACGAGACGGGATTACAGGATCATAGCGGCGCCGATGTTTAATGTAGGGGATGAGGGTGAGTCCGCACATCCTCCATAGGTGATGCTGTCGGCAGCAGAAAAGACAGGACATTACATGATGATATAACAGACAAAGGATTTATGGAGGCCGAGTCGGCGCGTGGGGCCTGAGATGGTCGTGGGCGCCACTTTCCTTCCTGAAGGGATGTTCATACTCCATCGTAACGTCAACGAGCGCACGCGCTCGTTCACGCTCGCTGACCAACGTCAAGTTGAACGCGGCGCCGCGCTGAGCAGCTCGACGCGGGACAGCGTAGCTCGCGACGGACTTGGACATGCTCTACGTTCGACGTTGGACGACGACGGCGCCGACGGAGGCTATATCCCAGAAGCCCTCGCGCGAATGCCTCATTCGGGAATCAGTTGCCGGGGCGTCGTTGGGGCCAGTCGGAGTGTGCGAGAAGCTAATTTCTGGCATCTGAACCTGTCGTTCTTGCCGTGTGTCGTGTGCTGTCGTCGTGATCCCGTGTTGGTGTGCGTATTTCACGTTCGCGCGCTTGACTGGGCGGGTGTGTGCGTGGAGCGTGGACATGGACCGCTCCGAAGATGCGCGACCCTCGATTCTCGATGGGCCTATCGAAACGAGCCGGTGGTGGTGGGCCGTGGTGTCGGGGTGCCGGCAAAAGCTGGAAGCTCGATGACACGCCAAAGGTAGGGTTAATTAGAATTAAGAATGACCTAATTTGTGTATTACTTATAATCATGTGCTGGTCGCAATCACCGGCGGTCGTTCCCGAACGAAAGAGCGTCGTCGAATGTATGGGGACGGCGGAACCAGTGAAACCTCTGAACTAATTTAGCCGGTCAGAAATTTTGAATAGGGCTGCCTCAGTTTGTAAACGGTCTCAGCTTGTAAACGATAGTAGCGGTACGCGAAAACAATTAGACTGAATCTTGTATTGTTTGTATAGGCTTTGTAAAGTGCGTTACAATTTCGAACGCGTACATTGCGTAATTTAGGCATCGTCCGGTCTCTTCGGTGAAAGTCTACTATGATGATAACACACCGACTATCTGCCAGAAAGAGGCCTCTGTAGAATATCGAGTGCATCGATTTCATTGAAGCATTCCGGCGAAATCGCTGGAGTCGCTTGGAACGATTCCGGCGAACCTGCGAAGCAGTTAGGTACGACGGACGCAATATCGGGCTTTTTTTTTTTACATTTGTATGACATTTAGAAGAAAATAAATGCTGGTTTGCACTCGTTATCACCATCATTTGCTTGTTTTTGAACTGCTAACCGCTACCCCGAACGGTTGTTTTGAAGCGTGACATGACCACACGAGGACGAACCACATTGACCAATTACATCTAGGTTAGGTTGCGCAAGCTACCGTCCATAAATAATCCATACAGACGATGCGGCTGCCACAGAGACGCGCATGCGCAAAGTGGGGCAGTTCGTCGGGGCGCGCTGGACCAGCGTTGTTCTACGCTGAACTGTAAACACCACCGTTCGGGCGCTTCTCGGCGCGGCGTAGTGGCCGACAGACGTCGGTCAGCACCGGCGCGCGTTGCGTTGGTCAACGTTGGAGTATAAACAGCCCTTAACAGTACTGTCACACGAAAACGGCCGACCCGGCCGGTGACTATATGAACACACGAAGCACACTTACAGAGCCACACACACAGAACAACAAATGACGGCTGCCGACAGCGAGGGTGCGAACGAATATGGAGACGTTAAATTTCGGCCCCTTCCGCAGAGTCACAGAACTCTCTACCACAGCGACACGACGGCACCATCCAGACTGGGCTCACGTCAAGGAGCGTCGGGGGCTGGGAATCGTCTGTCGGTTTCGTCTGATGCGGCTTCGTCTAATTCGGCTTGTCATGGCGTCTAGGCGTGAGCTGGGTGGCGGAGCCGTGGTTTGGTCTGCTGCTGCGGATGATCTGCCTCAACGAGGAGGGATGACAGCATCATAGCGGCGCCGATGTTCAATGTAATGGATGAGGATGACTCCACTCCTCCACCACACTGTTAGGACGATGCTGTCGACAGCAGGAAGGACAGGGCAGTACACGATGATAGAACATACAAAGGATTTATGGAGGCGGAGTCGGCACGTGGGGCCTGGCGCGAGATGGTCGTGCTCGCCACTGCCCCGTCGTCGTCTTCACCTTCCTAACAATATAGACGCTTTGCGGCAGCTCTGCATGGACGCCGCCATAACTGACCTTCAGTTTTTGTTTCCTCTTATTTCGTTTATTTTACTTCATCATTACCATAGCAGGCCAGGTTATTGCCATATTAGATTCAATTGTGTCCTTTTCTAAAGCATCGGCCTTTGTAGAGGATCGTCAACTACCGTTTCAGTTGCTCGGCATCTCGGTAAGACAAGAGAAGGTGAGCAATGGCGGCTGTAATTTGGCGCGTGTGTAAAGCGTCTATATAAAGGGGGCTAGGGCAGGCATGTTGTTAAAGGAGCGGTGCAACGATATTCATTTGGAATGTTTTTCACTTTACACAAGCTTACTCGTACTAGTGGAACTCAAGGATACTCACACGCAACGCCACCGGCCAAGAAACTCGCGATCATTTTCATGCAATCTCTCCTTTGCAAAATGTGATGACGTAACGTGGGGACTGCAGTACAGCCCGATGACGATATTTGAAGGCGGTTCATAGATTCGACCCGAGCATTGCGTGGGCACTCGATTTGGGCTCGTGATAATTACTAGCTCAAGAAGCATTCGGATAGTGGCCCGTGTCCAATCGCTGCAATGACGACAACAGCCGAGCCATAACAATGCCTGGAACACAGCGCGTGTCCTGTGCTTTGCCAACCCCAGCGCGTGGCTATGATCAACAGTGGCTGCATATAATCGGCTCCAAATCACGTGGCCGCTTGTTCTGGCTGCGAGTGGAGGGGGTGAACGCTGCTCGTTTTCCTTTCATTTTTTTCTGGGACTTCTATCCCGTGGGGTGAAGAACGAACGCATGTTTCATAGGTCATTAACGTCAGGGATCCGTTCTAAGTGTTATTTGCGCAAAGTACAAAAATTGTTGCATCGCCCCTTTAAAGGACAAATTTGAGGACGAAGTGAGGATTAGTCTTGACTATAAACGAAATTAATGCGTTTAATTTACAATGCTATGTGTGCTTCAAGGAATCTCCTAACACGGGCACTGTAGCGTACGATAATATTAGCTTTGAGGAGTAGACAAGCAAAATTGCAGAAAGATAGCCCTTTGTACGACGTGAAATTTACTTACGTACTGCAAAAGTAAAGTCGTTTTTTTCTTCACTGCAATAACATAGACCCCTTTAGTATCAAGGCGGAAGCCTTACATGTCCCAATATGAGAAAAGGCGGCGGAGTTCTTACTGAAAGAGGGTTACTCCACTACATCATCAAGCACGTGCCGCTCAAGGCCAAAGCGGACGGGCCTCATAAATAAAACACAAAGAAAAGCACAACAACGGAGATGCTTCGTCACGAAAGCCGGCTGGTGCGCGCAAGGTCAAAGCGGACGCGCGTACTTTATTTTCGCAATAAAATAATGAACACACACACACACACTCTAAATACTTCTTTGGGAGACACCCTGTACCTGTAAAAGCTTGGTCTGCTGGGCAAGTTGGTAGTGGACATTCATATTAAAAATAGCGCAAAAGAGACGGGACAAAAAGACGAAGAAGCACACAGGACAAACGCTAGTTTGTCCTGTGTGCTTCTTCGTCTTTTTGTCCCGTCTCTTTTGCGCTATTTTTAATATGAATACCCTGTACCTAACAGCTAGCTTTAGGATGGCGCGTGCAAAAAAAGAAAACTTTATATACGCAAAGCAAGAAAAATAAAGCGTCATCGCCTTGCGCCAATCCAAAACGCGGTTCGGATTTCGCCCATACGGAGTGGTGACGACGCAAAAGCTTTTTGCGCATGCTATTTTAAATCCCCCTAATATGTCGGAAGCGGGAGTTCTTCGCGGTAGAAATGACGTATCTGACTCACATGGGGTTTCCGTCAAATCCCTGGCCACCTGAGTCCCACCGAGGAGACGCCGACGAGAGTGAAGCTCCGAGCCGCCGCGCCGACAGTCGTGCACTATACTGGCACTAACCTTGCAGGCAGAGATAACTTTTGTTTGCTCTTTCGCTGCCCTTCTCTGAACCATATATCGCGCTGACATGCCCGCCCCAGCGTGCAGTACTTGAGCGAGAACAATGGTGGGGAGAGTAGATAGGCGAGAAATAAATGGACACGCGATAGCAGCACGGCCGCAGTCGGCCTGGTGCCGAAAGGATCGCATGGTGCAAAACTTCCTTTTGAGGTGTGCAGCAAAAAAAGAACTACGCGCTAATAAATGAAAAATAAAAATCCCTCGCGGTGGCTTTCCTTTCTTTCTTTCTTTTTTTTTCTTTTTCAGGCATTCATATTGCTAAACTCGTGTCCTACCGCAGAGCAAGCATAGTTCCGTCCAACACATACTTGTGCTTGAATAGTTCAGTTTCGAAGTCAAAGGAAAATTCGTCATCAGATGTTTAAACAGCACGAGTTTAGTCTGCCAGAATTTGTGGCGACATTATTAAAGGTTATGACGAGCCGGCGGATACTTTCTTCGGGGAAAGCATCCAATGCTTTAGCCATGTCATGATAACTGCATGTCTGAATCTGTCCGGTGATTATGTCGAGAAGTAGCTAGAGTGTATGTATCCGGATGATTTCATCTCAAATCGTGCAAGCAAACAGGGAACAATTTTGTTTTTTTAATTCTGGCGAAAATATGTATGTTCTACGGGAATTTTCTACTTAGAAGAAAGGGTAAAAGCCGCGTGTTTGGAGAATTTCTCGTTCTCGAATTTAGGAGCGCGGAAGCGGACGCGGGGGAAAGGAGCGTTCGAAGGCCGCATGTTTGACTCACTTTCCTTCCGTGGTTTTTGGCCTCTGCGTTATTTTGATATGTGTCTACAGCTCTATGGACAGTGTGACGAAGTCCTAATTTAATGAATTATTTATATGCGTTTTACATTTTTTTTTTAAATTGCCAAGCTCACTCCTCAGGTTGATTTTTTTTTTTTTTGTATGAACTTTACAGGTTGTTATTTGCGACCTGCTTAAGTTATATTTATAAGTTTCATGTCCATGGAAAGCCCGAAATGAACTCTTTGAAAAATATAAAAATAATTCAGTTTTGCGCAATATCTTCTTTGATGTTATAACTTAAAACCGTACAAATTGAGGGCACCTGCAAGTTTGAGATTAATTTTCTCAGAAAACAATATTTTTGTTCGTTTTTGTCGAAAAAATTAATTTCTAGAAAACATTATAGTATATAAATGTAATATTTTGTTTGTTTGGATTCGATTTAAGCCCCAATATTCTCAAATCCATGTTCATATTTAACTAGCAAAACAGGCAACTTAACGACCTTGGGCATCTCTGATTTTTTTTTAAAATATATTGGCGTATCCCTGGAGCGATATGTCCACGCCCTGGTGGTGGACTCACTGCGAGGCGACAGGAACGAGACCGAGAGGCGAGGCCGGGACTCCTCGTTTAGCGCGTGCTAGGAGTCGAGTATGTCGCTGCAGGCGTCGATCTTTGTTTGATCACGTGACTCGAGTCTGTAGTTACATAGCCTCCTCTCTACTGACAAAGCCTGGCAGACCGCCACCAGACGCGGCCGCCGAAAGTGAAAAGGTAGAGAGGAAGACAAAGGCATGTAACGGGCGCCCCGCTGCGGCGAGACGCCGAAACACACTTGTTTCGGGTCCTCGCCGCTGCAAAAGCTGTGCGCCGACTACAGGCTCCCCGAGAAATGCTACGTGCTACCAGATCCTCACGCCCCAAATCTGCGACCGGGCACTCATGGGTCCTTCCTTCATCGGACTGCCAGGCTTTCTCAGTATAGAGGAGGCTGTGGCAGTTAATAGGCGGTAACAATAAACTGTAACATGACGCGTCGGCATTCGTACGACGCGCGAACGCAGAAATTATGACCTACGCGTGGGTCAAGAGTCTCGATGTTTATCCGGTAAACATCGACGCTCAAGTGCGGACGTGTTGCCTGATCCGCTACAGACGCGCGTCCCCCAAAGATAGGCGCAAAGTAAAAACGCACAACGAAATAACCATTCACGTGTTGTTATTTCTTTTGGGGCGAAGCGAAAAGGCCAGGAGTGCGAAGACCCATCGCATGCTTACTTCATCGACGGTGATTTAGTTGTTCTCTGCAAGACCGAAAGGCGATCGCCACGGTCGCCTGGGCCAAGGATTTTCTTCTTTTTTTGCAGGGCGTCATAGAAAAAAAAACTTTGTCTAATTTCGATAATAAAACTTACCATCTACTGATAATGGTTGGCTGAATATTATCTCAAACACAACGCATTGTCAGAGAAAACACGTGCACAACGCAACACTGTTAGCGCGAACAAGCAATCGCCGGTTTCTCTTATGCCATTTTCATAGGTACGAAAGGTTGGCATAAAAACTACTATACTATATAGTGCGATGTAAAATGCTCACTCGGGGTTGTAACCTGATCTGTAAAATTTGGCGCCCACCATTTTCATTTCGAAGTAAAATGCGAAACGATGCTCCGTTCGTGCTAACAATGCCATACGCTGTGTATTCTTGCACACCTCCAAAAGCGTCCGCTTCTCTCCTTCTTTCACAATATAGAATACCGTTTCTTTCTTTATATGTGTTGTCGCCATGCGCGTATTGGAAAGGAGATAGAGCCATCGCGCTCCTAGTGGCTAAATTGAGAACTACACCAATGGGGGACAACAACGATGTAGACAATTTGCTTGTGTTTCGACGCAGCGCTTGGCCCACGTAGCCGAGGGTTGCGTCAGTGTTCGGCTGGGGCTCACGTCCAGTTAGAGAGCGAGAAAGAGAGAGAGAGGGAGCGCAGCTAAAAACTGGACACGAGTCGTGCACAATCTTTGCCCCGCGCTCAATCGAGAAAGACGAAGTGAAGAATGCTGTGCACGGTGCCTATTGTTGGTAAACACAAAACCCCGGAGAAAACAAGCTGGACGTCCTCTGGTTCGATCTCCTCGCCAATAGACAGAATATAAACATAATGAGAAAAAAAAAAGATACGTTCAAGATTGACATATTACTACCTTTTGACATCGACGGATGACTTGCAACCGAGGAAAAACGAGGTATTGATTCGCTGTCTCTACGTTGCTTGACATAACGAGGTTTACTGAGCGTCGGGGGTACATCCGCTTATGAGAAGAAAAAAAAAATAATTAAAGTTGCGGTATCCTTTGTTTGCTTGGTAAGCTTGCTTGCATTCAGTGCCCATAATTTATGTCGTCTCTCGAACAATTATTTTTCCGCCCGTATAATTTATTACTAAGCAAAGCGGACGAACAAAATATATGATTTTCAACGTTTTTCCATCTTCTCTTTTTTTTTTTTTTTCTTTAGAACGCAGTTTTGGTGGCTCGTACACTGGTACAAATAAGAGGAACAGCCTAGAGCCACTAAATGAGCTGCGCTCATTTAGTGGCACTAGTACAGCCAAATTCGCAACGTTCAGCGATGGTGGTACCGCGGTGTGAGAATCGCGCTTTCTAGCCCCTGGATGATCGGATTCACAATAGGGGTGCTTGCCAACACCTTCCTGACGTGAAAAAAATAAAGTAAAAAAAAAAAAAGAATACTGCTCCTATATAGCAAAACTATAATTACGCGTCGCACCGGCCTCGTACCACTGTTCATCGACGATCATCATGATGACAGCCATTTTGAAAGGCACCTTAGCTGCGCAGCAGTGCGGATGCTGCGTGTAGATTAACGACACGTACTTATAAAAACAAGGCCGGTAGCCTCATTACAGTCACCGACATGTTAAGAAATGTATCGCGTGGCGAGCCCCGAGACAATCTTATTATTGTTCAGCAACCAAATGAGGCTGCGGCATTAGCAAATAAAAACGCCGAAGAAAGATTCACAAATCAAAAAGCGTGAACTTAATCAGCCGCGTCCTGCGTTTATTAAGCTGTCAGTAAATATAACCCCCAATGCACGGTAAAAAAAAAAAAAAAAAATCGTGAACATTTACGCATACTTTTCGAGTTTGTTATACACGTGTCCTCACTTGTAAGAGCTGTTTTTTTGCTTGTTTAGTGGTACAGTTATGAAATGTTGCTAGTACCGGGAACGCGCAATAGATTTACCGAGCGCAAAGAAAAAAAAGTATTTCTTATTTTCTACATTTGGTAGTAAGAGAACTTTGGACTCTTCCAAGCTTTAAATTCATTTGAGAGGCAACTACTGTACGGTTTTAGTGCACTCCAACTTGCTGCTTTGGTGCTTGCGATCACTGTTTACGAATGAAGACAAAGCCTAAACACAAAGCCTAAAGCCTAAACGTCGGCGACGCTTGCGCGAAAGAGACGGAGGAGCGCCAAGCTGCCGACGGTGAGTCTTGTCCCGCGGTCCGGGAGAACGACGGCGGCATCACTGTTTCTAAGGTATCGGAACTGGATACCATTACCGACGCAGCGGAGGCTGTGGCTGTTCCAGGATCTGCACAGGTCTCGCCCTGTTCGCGTACGGGAGAGGCCACTCTGATCGCGGAGGCGGCGTCTTTTGATGACAGTGCAATCAACTTCGAGCTGAGCGCCAACATCTCGGAGCAGGAGCTTGATCAGCTGCTAGAGGAGGAGGAGGCAGCGGAGGAGGAAGAGGACAAGGTTTACGTGGATAAATTATATTGCGACTAAGTATTTGCGCATTGCAGGGCAATAAAGTAATTCTGAAAAGTTTTCTTGTTCGGATGAAAGTCACACGATCCGTTTACCTCACAAAGGGCTCCTGCTTCGTTCCTGGACAGAAAACGAAGATGCATGGTAAAAACGACCCAACTTGTGCACACTAAGTCATTGTAAAATAGAACAATGAAGCAGACCGCGCTTCTTCCAGCCAACGAGTTGCTATGAAAAGTTGTGTTTGATTCAACAATGGCCAACACAATTACAAACTTTCATCGGTTTACAAGTTTATTCCCGGCTCGGGTGATTCCACAGTGTTTCAAACCTTGTGTTTTTGCCATGCATTGTCTTAACCAAAAGGGGATCTCGCTCACTCTAAAACCTTGAAGTTGTCAAGCTATCTATAAACGCACGGTGGGATAGTGCCTTATGCACTAATGTCTACAGCACGTGAGGAAAAATTCCACGGAAGTCTTCCTGTTACTTCGTAGACCAACAAGACAACATATATATTTGTAGCTCCGGACATTAATCCAATTACTGGTTCAAAGGAAGCATGGGAATTCTTGTACGCGTTGTGCGCAAGCCAGACCGGTTTTTCGCGCGGCCCGCGAACCACTCGGCGGCGAAGACGAGCAAGGCGACTCCGTTGCAAGCCATGAAAAAGTAGAAGGCCGTCCTGATGTCTCTGGGGGACAGCTGCTGGGCCTCATGGGTTAGACTCCTGGAGCTAGAAGTCTCGATGATGCAGCTGCGAAGGCGGGACACTAACTGCTCCTCGCGGTAGAACTGGACGCCGGACTCTATCAGCCACTGCGTCCTGAAACCAAACAAAAAGGAAGACTGAGGCTGGGGAGCAGTTCCGTACGCAATAGCTACATACTTCGTTAGCCGACGCTACGAGTTAACGGGACCCCTCAAGCAGAGTCAGAAGGTGACGTCGCTGGGACCTTTCTGTTTGTAATTGGGTCAGCAATGATAGAACACGTACAGAAACCTCGTAGAGTCGGCTGCGTCTGGATCCAAGGCGAAACGAAGTATAGTTCACCTCCGATCGGCAAAGAAACCAACGTCTTTGTGCATGGGCTTCCCGGCTAAACGTATACAGTGCCGGTAATGCACGGTGCCTCTGAAAGCGTATAGACCCAACACCTCCTCAATGTGCGTGGCGTTTCACTTGCTCGTTGTCCATAAACACATCGGATTATTTTAAAGATCTAATTTTATCAGTACAGCTTCGACCTTTGTTGAAATCTTTCTATTGTTACCCGTGACTGGCTGCGTCCACTTTCTTTAGTTTTCAATAAAGCTGGAAGAGCGTCTTCCAGGTCGGAGTCACCATATTCTGCCATGCAAGCGAATATAGCAGGCGGTGATTCTTCACTTCCCGTGGCTGATAATGAACAGGACCAAGGTCCCGCTTATGTTCATGTTACTACAGAGGAACAACGAGTAGAAGACAGGTGCTATAGACGCTGCGTGAAAAATGTTCGTTGAGAAGATGCTACAGGTCGCCGTATAACAGACAACACCATTGTATCCAGGGCAGTGTACCTTTTGGTCATGGCGACCAGGAAGCGGCTGGGCAGCGTGTCTTTGTTGGAGTACCAGGCGAGCCACATGTGCATGACGGGCTCGCTGCCCACGTGGAAGTGCCTGCCTGGCTTCGAGCAGGCGACTTCGTGCCGGTCCGAGAAGGCCACCTCATTGCTAAGTTGCACCGCCCGGCCTTCCATGATGGCGTCGAAGACGCGCGGCGAGAACAGGTCCCAGTAGGAGGGGATGTAGCCGCCACGACGCAGCATCAGCGAGTGCATGATTTGGTATTCTTCCAGCGTCGACTCCTGCAACAGACAGGGTGTACGATAGAGCCACGAAGAGGAGACATCCACACCATCTTGGAGCCCTCCGGACGGAGTGTAGAGTCGTTGAGCTTTGCCAGATCACCAATTTTTCTTAACTGCACTAAACTTATAGGTGTCTAACTGTATGAAGCTGCCATTAAATACACAGACAAACCTACATGCGTGATAGATTTGTTCTGGGAAAGCTCCAAGATACTTAGTAAAACTAACAGACAATACGACCTTCTCCTCTGATGGAATAAACACAATAATACAATAAATTATGCCCTGTGGGCCGTTGCAACGTTTGATGTCACAAAAGCTGTGAGTGTAACATCTCTACAGTAACTCATCTTTACAATTTAAACTCTTGAATTGTTTACTTCTTTATTGCTTCACTTTGCTGGAACATTTGAGAAATGTTCACTGTGCAAAATGTTTGGTTTTGTGAAATTCGATTTGGGTAGGCTCACCCTTCAGAATAGGTTCATCCTGCAAAATTTTCGTACAAAAGGTCTATAAACACTTACAGCTTATCATTGGAAAACGAACACCGTAATTGCTATCCTTAGGGAGCGAATAATAAAAAATATAGAGATTTAAGGCCATTCTAATCCCTCTGCACCGTTACTTGAGCTGCTGTCCCTCCCTCCTTCCATCCCAATACAAAAGAAAAGCTTTCCAAAATTTAAGTTACACGGTGCCCTGATAATTATTAGTCTGATTCAAGATGGAGTTATCATAACTTCACGAAATCAACGAGACACGCGATGTACGCTCTCCTAAAGAAGTCCGATGACTCATCTAAGATGCTGAATCCACGGGACCACGAGGCAATAGGTGCTTCACGGTGTATAAAGGGATGTTTGTACTCCAACGTAAAGGCAGCGAGCGCCCCAGCGCTCTTGCGCAGTTGGTTGTCTTGATATTCACTTGCAAAATGAGATTGCATTTGCCTAGAGTAGCGTCGCTCAGCTCTGTTCGCTTAGAGTGAAGCCTTATGACGACTTTTTCTGCTTCAGCGCTAATTAATAACTTGCTTGGATGCGAACAGACACCGAGCGACGCCGAGAGACACAAAATCACGACCGTTCCACGCGAGCACGTTGACGTTAAACTGGAGTAAAAATAACACCGAAAGTATAGACACTTCAAGTGGTTCACAGCTGATAATAATAATAATAATAACTATAATAATAATAATAATAATAATATTTATTTCGACTCAGGAGGGTTGAGGTATACCAGAGAGGTAGGAGGCCCGTACCAGTTGGCCTAGTACATCGAAGAAGCAAGTGCTGTAGTACTTGGTGACTATAAACAAAGATGCAGTGCGGTGTGCCGACCACATAGAAACATTATGTGCGGCTAGTGACTATATACAAAGATGCTGGGCGGCTTGGAGACAGATCGCCTCCTCTGGGTCACTGGGGTGGCAGTCGGAGCGCGGGAGAGAACGTCACAGCTGGACAGTGCATGAAAGGAATAATTTCCGATGGCACAAGGTGCGTGCTAGATTATGGGACAGGCGGCCGTTTCGTGTGAGACGGATCTGGGAGCCCAACAGATGGGGGGGCACAGGAAGGATGAAGTAGTATCAAGAGAATCCGGAGGGATTCTGTATCAAGCCGCAAAGAAAGGCTGCCAGCGAACTGCACGGACTAGCTCTGGAGTTCGCATTTCTCTGTAGACACGAGTGGGGCAATGCACCAGGCAGACCACTGCACAGGCGTACATCCCTGGATACTCTGCGTTCTCGCCAAACGAGTTTCCTGGCGACGGAATCAGATTAGAGTAGCACTCAAACTGTAGTCGCATGAGTGCACAACAAACGCAGAGCGTCTGCTCTGGCACCACGTGTAGCACCTTGTGAGAAAGCCAGCATCACAGCCTCCTTTATATTGACAAAGCCAGGCAAATCTCCAAGAGACGCGGCCGCCGTAAGTGAAAAGGTAGAGTGGCAGACAAGAGGCATGTAACGGGCGCCCTGCTGCGGCGAGACGCCGAAACACACTTGTCCCGGGGCGATAAAATGTCCGCTCGTGCTTCTCGTGTTCCTCGGGCTACCGCTTCTTTTCTCGTCGGGTTTGAAAACCATGTTTCGGGTCCTCGCCGCTGCAAAAGCTGTGCGCTGACTACAGGCTCTCAGTAGGGTGCCTACATGTCTGTCTGTCTCAGGGTGAAGACATCCATTGTTGCCCTGAATGCGCCAGCGCGTGACGCTCTCGCGCACTTGGTGCGTGACTTGGGCGGTAAAATGGCGTCTATGCATTAGCCAAAGCTACGCGCTCGTGCTGAGTGACACCGGATTGCGCGCACTTCAAAATGCATAGAAAGAACGATTGGGCGGAAAAATGGCCGAGATGTCACCACTCAAGCAAAAGCGCGCGTGTGTATGAAGGCACTCTAGCTCTCAGAGAAATGCTCTGTGCTACGAGATCATCGCGCTCCAAATTTGCGACCGGGCACACTATGGCTACATCATCGAACTGCCAGGCTTTGTAAGTATAGAGGAGGCTAAGGAATAGCCTCCTGTATACTCACATAGTATAGAGGAGGCTACGAAATACTCATGATGTCCGAACCTATACAGCGCCGCGAGATTTTGCTCCACACCCACAAATCCCGCAATCTGCTGCTCCAAGAAGCATAGGACCAACTTTGTGCCTTGCGTTGAGGGGGTTGTCTATTCATTCCCCCTTTCATGCGGAAGACAATACGTTGGACAAACTGGGCGATGTTTAAATGAACGCCTTCGAGAACACTCCAACAACATTGTAAACGCTAACTCTGGCCACTTGGGGATACACTGTCGGGATTGTGGGTGTGTCGCGCACTTCAACAACAGCACCGTGTTGGGCAAAAGTGTAAACCAATTAACAAGGGAAATCATCGAAGCCGACAATATCATACGACTAGAGGACAAATGTGTTAATACGCCGTCGATAACACTATCACGAAAAGAGATTCATTATTTAGCCGCGAATTAGCCTAAGCGTTAGACAGGAATTTTTACTCTTATGTCGTTTTTTTTTTTTCTATTTGCAAATCGTCAAAAATCTGAAGAAGTAGAAGCCGAAGTAACGAAATACAAAGTTGTTAGTGAGCGCTGTGTGAACGGAGTGTTGTTTGGGTGTGTGAATGCTTGAATGACAGTTTTTTGAGTGCGCTAAACGTCGACAAACATGAACAACCAACTCGCCCAATCTCAAGTTCTCACAGGTTTTATTTCTAGTACATCGGGCCCCTTCAATCTTTTTCCTGTGCAACCAAGCGTCTTAATTACGTGGATCGCCATTTGCATCTGTCAAGCACGGTCGTACGGGTACTGCATCCGGCTACACATGTTACCTCCTGAAGTCAAGAAACTGTTCGGGGGGTTTTGCCCCGTCTATAGGCCATAGAAAAATAATTTGCAAGATTCTCCAGGCAGAATGGCATTCAAGCCAGGCATTACAAGAATTGCCTCTTCATACAAATGAGAGGCAACGGAAATTTCCCCTTTCGTAGACAGCGAGAAATTTCCCTCTTACTGGACCATACTACAGAACATCTCTGGAGACTTACTTTACAGCATCTTCGCATCAACACCCCTAGAAAAGAGAGAGGCTCGTGCAACCCAGTGCACACAATAGCTGCAGTCTTTGTACCAGATTTTGTGCAGCACGTCCTCAGTCTCGGTCCTAAGTTTGCTGTGGAGCCTAAAAATCGCCACCGGAGCTGCTTTTCATTGTGAGACAAGTGTCCAGGCAAGCTCCCGAAGCTGAGATTGATCGTTGCACTTATGAAGGAGTGGACCTACTCCTTCGACATAAACCACCTGTCACACCACTACCTGTAAAGAGAGTAGAGTGGTACCTAAAGGAGCATTCCCTAGCACTCATGCCTGCTGACAAAGAAGGAGGTTTTGTCCTTATGCGCAAAGATACATTCAGCGAAAAGGCAAAAGCAGCAATTGAATCCGTCTTCAACAATCATGACAAGATGGCATTAGGCAAGGTAAAACAAGCCGCAAGGCACTTTTGCCAATCGCTTGACCTCAAAAAACTTTGTTCCCACATTGACCGCAGCAAAACGTTATCCTTACAAGTATTTTTAGTGCGAAAACCCACAAGCCTGACTGCCCCCTAAGAGTCATCGTTTCAGAGCGGGGAACGTGGCAAAAATCAGTTGCCTTATTCCTACAAGATAGACTAAATATTTTAACCGTAGACGACCCCTACCTAATCCGAAGTTCCTTCGAAGTCTTCAACTCCCTAGAAGAACGAAAACACCAAGAGATGCAAGTTTTTTCAATTGACATTAAGGACCTTTACTATGCATTGCCCCAAGACCGTCTCTTAACAAGTATTGAAGACAACATTGGCACCTTTGGCGCTATTGCATTTCAGAATGCCTCAGGCATGCCCCACAATAAGTTTTTGGAATTGCTTAACATCTATTTTAAATCCACCTTTGCTGCCTGGGATGGACACACTTACTTGCAAAAGAGAGGAGTGTGCATAGGTTCGTGCCTTTCACCTGTACTCAGCGACCTATATCTCGCACATATCGATAGGATTCTACAACAGAGGTTAGATGGCACAAAAGTAGTGCGCGTGTTTAGATACGGGGACGATTTTTTAAATTTTTTTAGCCACCGATGAAAACAGTTGTTCAAGCTCGGTGGACAACGTCCTCTCGGCATTTAAAGACTGCATGAGTCCCCTAGAAATCACCCACGAGTTGCCGGTTGAAGGATCCTTAAGATACTGGGATCTCCGACTGGAGGTGCTACCTCACCACGTCTGCTGGTCCTATGAACCCGGGGGTAAAAAACCACTCCTCCCTTTCAACTCCGCGCACTCAAAACTCGTGAAAAGAGGCATAGTGCGGTCATGCCTTAAGAGCTCTATCGCAAAGTCGTGCTCGCATTCCATAGAAAAGAGTTTCGACGGGCAAATTGTAAGACTGAAGTCAGCAGGGTACCCTTTTTTCTTATTGGTTTCAGTGGTCGAAACTCTTCTTAAAGAAATGAAGCCAGAGAACTGTGTCAAACAAACACACAGAGGCAGGACAAGAAGACCAGTGATCGTCCCTTACATCCACAATTTTTCCCACAGCCTCAAGAAAACAGCGAACAGAGTCAATGTGGACATCGTGTTTTCAGCACTCACCAAACTGTCCAGCCTTTGCAAAAACGTCACCACACCCACAAATCCCGCAATCTGCTGCTCCAAGAAGCATAGGACCAACTTTGTGCCTTGCGTTGAGGGGGTTGTCTATTCATTCCCCCTTTCATGTGGAAGACAATACTGACAATACGTTGGACAAACTGGGCGATGTTTAAATGACCGCCTTCGAGAACACTCCAACAACATTGTAAACGCTAACTCTGGCCACTTGGGGATACACTGTCGGGATTGTGGGTAGGGTGCCTGCATGTCTGTCTGTCTCAGGGTGAAGACATCCATTGTTGACCTGAATGTGACAGCGCGTGACGCTCTCGCGCACTCGGTGCTAGACTTGGGCTGTAAAATGGTGTCTATGCATTAGCCAAAGCTACGCGCTCGAGCTGAGTGACACCGTATTGCGTGCAGTTCAAAATGCATAAAAAAACGATTGGGCGGAAAAATGGCTGAGATGTCACCACTCAAGCAAAAGCGCGCGTGTGTATGAAGGCACTCTAATTGTGGGTGTGTCGCGCACTTCAACAACAGCACCGTGTTGGGCAAAAGTGTAAACCAATTAACAAGGGAAATCATCGAAGCCGACAATATCATAGGACTAGAGGACAAATGTGTTAGTACGCCGTCGATAACACTATCACGAAAAGAGATTAATTATTTAGCCGCGAATTAGCCTAAACGTTAGACAGGAATTTTTACTCTTATGTCGTTTTTTTCTATTTGCAAATCGTCAAAAATCTGAAGAAGTAGAAGCCGAAGTAACGAAATACAAAGTTGTTAGTGAGCGCTGTGTGAACGGAGTGTTCTTTGGGTGTGTGAATGCTTGAATGACAGTTTTTTGAGTGCGCTAAACGTCGACAAACAGGTACCAAATACTGCGAACCTGCGGCACATTATCCGTACATTGGCGTCGATTCAGGGGGAGGGGAGGGAGCCCCCCCCCCCCCTCTTTTTTCCCCTACAGACAGTTAAAAATATTAAACAATACGAGGAAAAGGAAAGAAAATCCCCGCACCCCCCCCCCCCCCTTCCCTCTCGCGAGTTCTTCTGACGCCTCTGCCCAATCGCCAGAACGGTGGAGCACGTGAAGATATCGGAGAAGTCCTCCTCGCCTGCCCGGCATATGAATATGAGCGAAATGCCCCCCCCCCCCCCCCCCCCAGTGGTACGCCGTCAGTAGTTTACCTTACATGATTGATTATTTCACTTTTCTTGTGGATCACTGCGGACAGAACAATCCAAGCCATCCTGAAACTTATGAGGGAGACAAGTCTGGCGAACCGAATGTGACAGGATACACCGAACAAAGAACAAAATAAGAGTATATTTTCTATGCCGCCACCTCAAATGTCCTAGTCATAATTCGGACACCTATTAAATATCCATTCTATCTGGAACCACCCTTTTTTCGCATCTCTTGTAGCGACTTGTCCCGTCGTGGAGGACACAATCTTTTCTGGCTTTTTCGCTGTGAACTACAAAGCAAACACTGCAACAGCGTATTCGCCCTGACGTGTGTTTCGAGGTCGAGCCCGCCCGGTGTCGCAACACAGATCAGGTGACCATCAGAACTACACGATGCCCGGAACGCGTATTCGAGCGGTGTGTTTAGTGTTCGGTACCACCCATACATAAAATGTGGTCCCGAAGCGGGCATGAATGACATCACAAAAGCCGGCGTGTCATGTCGGACGTCGCAATCCTGGCGGCTAATGCTAAAAGTCCCTGTAAGAGGTACGAACAAACGCGGGTGCCGCTACCGTCGCAGTGTCCCAACTCCTGGTTGCCGAAGCTTCCGTAAACTGTCACACTGGAGAGCGACCCGCAGCAGGACAGGCGTCTACCACATCCACCATTGATGTTGGGACACCACCAGGATTACGAATTTAAAAGTAGCGCTAAAGACGAGGACAAGTAGAAGACACAGACACGGACAGGCGCTGACTCGCAACTGATATTTAGTGATATTTAGATATTCACTAAATATCAGTTGCGAGTCAGCGCCTGCCGTGTCTGTGTCTTCTACTTGTCCTCGTCTTTAGCGCTACTTTTAAATTCGTAATGTATAACCAACTAGCCCGTCACGTGATCCTTGTACCACCAGGATCGCGGCGCGACAGCACGACACCTGTATGACGTCATCAGGCGGAAACCAGGGGACCACTTGTGTGGACGCAGTCAACGTACCAGTCGGAAACGCGTCCTATAAGCACCATAATCAGGACCGCTCTTACACCGATGCCGCTCTCGATGAAGCCCATCTTGAGCGTGAACGGCGTCATGGGCGGGTCCTCCAGCTCCCGTTGGACCACGTCTCGGACGCTGTTGATCCTGGGCGCGGGAACCTGGACCACCAGGCTGCCCCTGATGGCTCCGGAGAGCAGAGTGCCCAAGAAAAGGCAGCCCAGCGACCAACCCAGAAACACCAGGCGCACGGGGTCGCTGTCCAGGGGCATGCTGGTCGCTGCGAGGGACATTTGCAAACACCCAGAAGTCTCTCGGTGTAAAGTCTCCAACAGTATAAGAAGACCCATTTTGGCAGGCGCCCTGAATTGGATTTGGCCAGGTTCTCACTGTTTACGTTCAGAAAATAACTGAACCATTGCTCGTGCTTTCTTTAAAAAATAGTGCCTCTAGTCATCGTGTGTTTAGCACCGCGGAACAAACGGCCTCGTCGAATGGGTCTCTCATACTGTCGGAGACTGTACACTTCGCCGCGGTGCCCTCGAAATTCCAATCGTCCTTTTTTAATCCGTTTTGTCAGCTTTATATTATCCGTACCATATATGCTATGCGGTCTCAGTGGCAGAAAGGGTGGGCGCCTTGCTGAACACCAGCGCGCGGCTGTGATGTGCCACTGCTATGGTGGCGCTGCTGTCGGCGTACGCGCAGCTGACACTTCACTTCACACAAATATAATTTCTGAGCACGCGCAGTGCTCCCACCCGGTCTGGGCAAATGTGGACTTGTTTGCAAACAGCGTGCCGGTTAAAGAAAGACAAATTATTGCTAGTTTGAATGCATAGTAGTATGCATGCAATATCCGAGGATGTAAAGGGCTGCAGGCCCTTTAGAATGCCAGAGAAGGGCTGCAGGCTGGTGTTATTTTCAGCGTTGGTGCACACGACGTGTGCTTTGCTCGATTTCCGAAGAAACAAGCGCGCGCGTGAAACCTGGGCGGTGGAGATGGCATACGCTTCTTGCCTGAAACACAGCTGAACATCAATTTGCACTCAGTTACACTTTCATCGCCCGATGAACATCTATCCATTACACAAACCCCAGAAACGTACATATACTGTTAGAGCGGTGTAAAATGAGGCACAGCAATAACGTTTCTCGGTTTATAGAGACCGCGCGGAACAGAAAAGGTGCTTGCAGTCGAGAAAGACTGAAAAAAAAAAAAAAAACACTAAAAAACGTGTCTAAAAACAAAAGAAGCGTGGTACAACAAGTAAAATGTGTAAATCAGTGAATATACGCTCTACCGGCGTCTTCCAGTCACGTAACTCCTCTAAACCGTTTAGAGGAGTTACGCGACTTCTGAACTCAACATTTAAAATGTTGACAGAACCACCATGATTCTACCGGGTGAAACAAGGAGACGGTAGGCTCTTTAAATCGACCGGAAAATTCGGTTTCTTAACCTATCGCGCTACGACTTTGTGCAGCGTCGCCCACAGATGGCGCATTTTTTTCGTAAAATTTGCAAAGAGCGAACTTACCCGAGGAAAAAGTAAAGAAAGAAAAAGGCTTAGCTCCTATGGAAACGCAGCGACGCCACCGGTCTGCAATCAACACGACGCCGTTTCGCACGGTAGACAAGAGATGGCGCAAGCGGTCGCGACGCCAACTGCCGCCAACGAACGAGCAGACGACGCCGAGAACCGGCGTTTTTAGCAGACAAGGAACTGCAGTTGCTTGTTGTTACCGCGCCTGTCTTTGTTTCTGCAACTGTCGCCGTTTGCGGAACGCGCGCCGCTTTTGATTGGAAAAGATCGTCTGCTAAAAACGCTGGCTCTCGGCGCCGTATGCTCATTCGTTGGCGGCGTTCGTTGCGCCATCTCTTGTCTGCCGTACAAAACGGCGCCGTGTTGATTGCAGACCGGTGGCGTCGCTGCGTTTCCATAGGAGCTAAGCCTTTTTCTTTCTTTACTTTTTCCTCAGGTAAGTTCGCTCTTTGCAAATTTTACAAAAAAAATGCACCATCTGTGGGCGACGCTGCACAAAGTCGTAGCGCGATAGGTTAAGAAACCGAATTTTCCGGTCGATTTAAAGAGCCTACCGTCTCCTTGTTTCACCCGGTATTATAGACATTGATAGCTTTCTAAGAAGCGCTGGTTGTGGCTTATGATCACGCTTCTTGCTTTCAGATTCCAACTTTGGTGCCCTTACCAGCTAATGCAGCAGTTTTATTCCCGCATAGCAGGTAAGAAAACTGACAGCTTAGATAACACTGAAGGTGATGACAGACTGTTTGATAGAAAGAAAGGGAAGAATGTGTAATTATGTTCCCCCGAGTTCTCCATAAACCATACTCCAAAACCGCTCGTTTGTTCTGTAGCTTATAAAGCAAAGAGAGTTTTCGTATGCATTCATCGCCATAATACGGTTGTTTTCCCTGGATTGTAACATTGTCTCACGGCTGAGAAGATTTATTAAGCATACGCCTACGTCCGGCTTACCATTCATGAGTAGCACTTCGAAATAGGATAAGAACTGCCCCGTGAGAGACAGTCTGGCGCGCTGTTGTTGAGCGCCGCTCTGGTACATGCTGAGAAGCCACGTGACCAGAGTCACTCCAATCCAGGAAAGGAGGATGGACAACCACACCTTCAGGATAAAGAATGTAAGCTGATCAGATGTCCGTTGAAGAAGATGGGATTTATAACGCTTATCTAGTTAAGATTTAAAAGCAAACGGTTCTTGGGCTCCAATACAAAAAAAAAAAAGAAAAAAAAACGCGGTGGCTTTTTATGAGGATAATAAAGCTGATAACCTTGAAGAAAAAAAAAAAACTAACACATATATGGGAGATCGATGCTAAATAAATATCCTAACAAAAACCGCGCTCATGCGAAAAAGATAGCACAATTGATCGCGAATGTTCGAATAAAAATGTTAAAAATATGAAAAAACGACAAAAACATTTTGCTGCTTAAAAAAAAAAAAAGACGTTGAAGTCGAATTTGGGGGATTTAAGTGCAAAACCAATGAAGGAAATCTGGCACATTCCAGTGAAGGAATGAGGATAATTTGACGTGCTACTGAAATCTCGGATACAAGGCGACTTCTCCGCAATACGCCTCCGTCAGATTGCGGACCACGTGGCCGGGATTTGAACCGGAACTTGGGGATTCGTAGGCCGGTCTTTGCTCCAAAGCGTCCAAAGCCACCAAAACCACAATAAAAAAAAAATTCTATTTATAAAATGAGTTAATATTTTACTTAAGAAAAAAAGAAATGAAAAAAAAAACGCCGCTATGTGCTTTTGGGCGATTATTTTCATCACTCTTCATAAAATGGCAATACATTTATTGGGTTTCTTTCCTTTTTATTTTCTTATTGTGAAATAAAATTGCCGAAAAACTACGTATAAGGTTACTTTCTGCGATTCACCATAAAATTGGTGTTTTATAAATGGTAACTTTCGATAGAGGCCAGTCCAAAGCCTTCATGATTAAGTTACATTGCTGCACCTCTGCATAATCGACATTCGCAATTTACTAAAAAAATATTTTGCAGTTGTATTTCAATGAGGCCGTCATACGCAGAATGGACCTTTTCCACATACCGACGGCACCAGGCGGTGGCCGCACAAACTAAAAATCGAGGAAGTGACCTACCTACCTGTGCTACCAATCGATAATGGGAGCTACAGCACGAGTTTCTTCGGTCTCTGAGCTGCGGCGCGTGCCCAACGCGACTTTCAAGAGGGGAAAAAAAAAAAAACACGACCCAAGCGTCGTGTTTTTCTTTCCGTTCACTTTCTTTTTTTTTTTCTTCTTTTTTTTTTTTTGTGTGTGTAACACAATTAAATATATGCTGCAATTAAGTGTTCTACTCGCTGATCCCCAGCCTCCTTCCGAATTTCCTCGATTTCTCGAGCCGACTTCCGCCGCTAGGCATCGGGCGCTCGCGCGTGCGCAGAACGCTTCTAGGAAAAGGTCCATTGTAATCTGAGTCTCGGTGTTCCAGGCACGTCATGCCGTGTCTAGCGTCGCCAAATCCTCTTTTCGTTCCGTTTATATTTTTTTTTTTTTTTTTTTTTTTTTGCGTGTGAGTGGTTGTTTTCGAAGCTTTCGCAGCTGGCGAGGTGTTTTCGAAGCGTCTCGGAGTCCTTTCTTCCGTCCCTTCTCTCTTTTACTTTTTATTCTTTAACAGTTGTGTTCCGTGGCTGACAGAACTCGCGGCGAGGCGTTTGACAGCCGGCCACTCTCTTCGAACGTAGCACGCTACACTTTTTCCGGGCTAAATCGTTGTTAGCTTCAGTAAAAATGCAATTCTGCATTAAAAGGAACTGTGACATTCAAAAGCCCACGTGGTATGGGGATCGGTACTCTTACGTTTGGTTCGAACGTAGTCGAAATGGCGAAGTCATCTTCCACGTACAGGCGCTTCATTCCGCTGACGATGGACACGGGGTCGAACCGGAAGACGGGGACCGAGTGGAAGTCCTTCACCAGGTACTCGTTTACGGGGTACGTGAAGAACGTCATGTCGACTTCCTGCGGCATAAAGGGCATCTTTTAGTGCGTGGCGGT
This sequence comes from Ixodes scapularis, assembly GCF_016920785.2. Classification (NCBI taxonomy): domain Eukaryota; kingdom Metazoa; phylum Arthropoda; class Arachnida; order Ixodida; family Ixodidae; genus Ixodes; species Ixodes scapularis. The sequence goes on along the minus strand of NW_024609880.1, from coordinate 106,599,900 downwards.
GCGCCACGGACTGTTCTTTCGGCTCCTCCCGCACTGGGCAACCTTACCCCTCTCTGCACCATGCCGAAAATTCCGCGGTAAGTCCCGTTCGGATACCGAGTGCCGTGCTCGTCTCCAAGCACGATGTCGTAACTGCGGGAAGGGGTAGCGATTTCATCGAACGCGATCAATGCCCGGACCTGCACGGCACGGAAGCACCGCCATGAGCGATCTGAATAGACATATATGGACCCCAGTTACACAGGCGGAGTGAACTTTGCGTTTGCTGACTTCGTCCTGGCACGCAATGCACCGCAGACAAAACGCTACGCTCGGTTCTGGCTCATTAAAATGTCACAAAAAAAAACCGAGTTGTGATTAAAATTTAAAACAAAAAAAAATCTAAATTTTTGTTTTTAGCCAAACGTCGCTCTCCCTCCTCCTGCGTCTCCTTGGCACGTCCAGCACGGTTATACCAGTGATCAGTTACACCAAGAACGTTGCCGCTTTTGCATAGGCTTTTACAGCGCTTATCACCCGGTCGAAAAATGCTGATTCGCCGGGCCGTGAGCGAATGCACTGCGTGTCATTTTTTCGTGGGAGAGAACATTTGCGCACGTTCACGTTCAAGAACGCCTTTCACAGTCCAGTATAGACAAGGATGACAGCGGGCAGAAGGCGATTACAGTGAAACCCGTTTAGAACGAACCCACGTGCAGCGAATTATTGTCGATATCGAACTCACAGAAAATTTAAATAAAAATGCATGTAAAAAGTACTTTTTATAACAAACAACATATTGGCTATATTGAACTATTTCCCCCCGGGAAGGCTTCCAGAAACGCGCAAACAATGGTATTCTGCCTGCCCCTCCCCCCTCCATCCCCCCCCCCCCCCCCCAAAAAAAAAAGTATAAAAGGATGAAAATTTCAAAAGATCAAGTTGCGAAAAAATTTGACCGAAGAGAAGCGATTCAGAAGGAGAGAAAGCTAAAAAAACACTGAACGCACGCACAGAAGAAAAAACTTTTCATCTTAAAGCGGTTGCCCACGAAGAGAAGCGATTCAGAAGGGGAGATGAGCTAAACCACCAAGCTCTGCACGTATACAAAAAAAAACACACACACTTTTTAGCGCGTTGTTACAAGGCAGAAGCGAAGAGTTTAGAAAGAAAAACAAGCTCTCGCCTTACAACGAACGCATCGTGGAAGTTCGTTGTAAATGGTTTTTGCTATATCGAACTCTTGTTATATCGAACTGATCGTAGCGTTTCCTGCTGTTCGTTATAAACGGGTTTGACATATTGCCTTCCTCTTGCGAGGCATTACGGAGAAGACTGCGGCACACCCAGTGAACGCCACGTCCCGCGATAAAGAGAGGAAAACGGCACGTGTATCTCACTCTCCCGCGCGCATGCGCGTGTGTTTCGATGTGATGACCGCACCAAGCCTCAATTTGCCCGACTGAGAGGAAATCAAAGCTAACATAAAAGAGCGACGTTTCGTAAGTTTGGTCGACATTTTCCGAGCCTGAACAAACATTTTGACGAGGATTTGCGGAACACAACAAAGAGAACTATAATTCCACACCGTGCCATTCCCAGTATTGACTGAGTAATTGTTTTGTTTCCTTCATCCTTCCACGCGTGGTCTACGCAATCACACCAGATTTGTTCCCTCCGACAACCTCAGGCCCTCCGGGTTATTAATTTAATTTTGAGAATAAACTAAAAATTGGTTATTCTCAAATGTGCTGGTGAGGGCCTAACCAACAAACAAAAAAGTTGTTTTTTTTTTTCGCAAAAATAAACTACGCTTTGCCGAACGCTTATGATCCACACTAATGTAGCCCTAGAGGTCCGCACCAGATGCCAACGTTTCAGCACTAACCCTTATCTTATGAAAAAGGTATAAGTGATTTTCTGGAAATTTCAATGGGAAAATGGCAGCTAATTAGGTTTTGAAATAAGAGAAGCTTCATGGCCCCAGAAACCGAAAACGGGCGAAAATGGACCCCATTTTCACAATTTAAGTTTCAGAAAATCACTTATAGCTCTCGAATAAAAATATCGGTTCGTGCTGAAGCCTTGGCATCTGGTTTCGACCTCTAGCGCTACCTTTGGGCGGAGAATGGGCGTTCGGCGACAAGTTATTTTTGCGGTAAAAAAAAAAAAAAAGGACAGCATTTTTTTTTTTTTTTTTTTACAACCTGTATATCGCAGCTGCGTCTCAGACGGGGGACCCTCGGTATGTTGAGTGACCAATTTTGAGACCAGCAAAACTACTGTGCGTGTTGAGTATACCCTCACTCTGATCACTTACGCGAACAGCCCGCCCGTCAGTTACACCATGTGTTCCGGTAGCTCAAACTTGGAAAAAGGTGAAAGCTCCAGCCCCAGCCAGCCAGAGCGCTGGAGCGAGGCGCCTAATCAGAACGAGCCGTATACGTCTGCGGAGAGCTGTAGCGCAGGTTCGCTCCGTCCGTGTCGGTGCTATTGGCTTATGAAAGACCGCAGCTCTGGTTCTTTCGGAAGTAACTCACCTCACGTTCATCGAGTGAAGCACGGCCGACTGGAAACCGCCGACGATGCCCGTCTGTTCCAGGCGTCCGTCAACTTCGAAGTAGTTGTTGTAAGGGGGCGACTTGGGACGTGGGTGAGAAGACAGTTAGATCTTTGCCGTACAGATAACCTGCAGCCCCCCCCCCCCTTCCCAAACGTCTCTGTGTAGACGTTTGGTGCACGGTGGAAGATTAAAGTGGTATCTGAACAAGGACAGATAAGGGGCCAAAATTTCACTCGAGTTTCGCGCATCTCCCGGCTGGGGCACTGTCGGTTTAGGGCCCCCGGACAGGCCAAGTCGCGCGGTTATAAAAAAACATGCACGCGAATAAGGACGGTTCCTCGAGCTCCTAGTCATGTTCTGTACCTCACGGCGTGTGCCAGAAATGCGAACGAACCTTCGAGACACGTGCTCCACGTACGTTTTACGGCGAGGCGGCGCCGTTCAGACGCCTTTTCTTCCACCGTGGTTCGGGGGAAGGGGCGGAAATCCCTCCCACTACCGTCCCCCATCTCCCGAACACTTCGACGTCATTGCACCGTGCTGGCGGTCATTCCCCCCTGTTCTTGCCGAAAAAGAAAATAAATGGTGGGCAATGTTTGCTTGAGAGGACGCACTCAACAGCGAAGCCACCATAATGTGATGATGTTAGCGCAACCACACAATAATAACGACGGGCATCTCGAAGGACTTTGGATGAAAGGCTGAGAGAAAATCCTGGCCGCCCTGAACTGGCTTCTCGCGCCGTCATCAAACTTTTCTGTTCTGGGGTGTCGGCAGTTCTGTCGGAAGTGTTCGAGAAACGGCTTATTTCGGATATCTATCAATCAGGTTCAGCAAATGAGGCAACCCAAAAGACAATTCAGATAAAATATATCTAAGTCAAACTAATGCAGAACAAATATTTCAAATAGCAATTGATACGGTTGATTGGCCATCCGTGTGTGTTGCGGGGGAGCACATACATTTATTTTTAAAGTGTAGAGAAATTCGAAGAACATGAAAGGGAATGCGTAGACGGATACGTTGAGTGCGCTTCTCCTCCGACAGAGTCATGCAGCAGGCAAGCAACCCCCACAGGGCGAAATCGGAGAAGCGAAAGCTAACCGCTCATTCACACTGAAAGCGGATCCGCGTTCGCAAAGCGGTTGCGAACGCGGTTGTATAAAGATCCAGTACAATTGCACGCGCACTCGATTACATCAAGTGCGCGTGCAATTGTACTGGATCTTTATACAACCGCGTTCGCAACCGCTTTGCGAACGCGATCCGCTTCCAGTGTGAATGAGCGGTTAAAGTGACGGCACTTTGTCTCGCTCGTTAAGTAATGCAAAAGCATGACTCGAAGCACTCCGTTGATGCTCCACATGGACTCGAGAAACAATCAGCGCATCACTGAATATCCCGTGTAAACAAGGGCTAAAATAAAGAAAGAAAAAGGGGAAAGGGGACGTGTTTCTGCTGTGCTTCACTGCAGATTACGGTAAAATGCGGTAGGTCAACGACGAATTTGTAGTCAAAGGTAGGTGAGATGTTTACTCTAACACTTCCCCAATTAGTTCACTTTCTATCTATGCGTAGCACCAGTTCGTCTGCTTCTTTTGTGGGGATTGCGGTGACGTCGGAACGCCGAGCTCTGATTGGCTCTGAATGAAGGATAGCGGGTAGACCTCGAGGCAGCTAGCATTGAGGTCTACCCACTATCCTTCAATCAGAGCCAATCAGAGCTCGGCGTTCCGACGTCACCGCAATCCCCACAAAAGAAGCAGACGAACTTGAGCTACGCATAGTCACCGACAGCGTAAAAAACGCAGAGTGAGGCTCATTACGTAAGTCCCCGCTTTTGACTTTGTGATTGGTCCTTCGTCGTTCTCGTCTGCTAATGGCACAATCTGATTGGTTGCGAAGTGATAATGATATGGTTGGGGCTCGCCACGCCCCGTGTCCCTTAAGCTGTCAGCGAAGCACTTTTCTGAACACAAAAAACGAAAAAAAAAAACGCTATCACGTCAAAAAGAAAGAAAACACTGAGAAAGATGTTTTCGAATGACAAGTCCAAAGAACCGCAAAATCGCAGTCCCACTGCATATACACCGTACAAAAGACACGGAGTTTTTCCGCAGACATGACGGCAGAAATATTCGCGGATACGACTCAGAAATGTCCGAAGCATGCTTGGTTGCGTACGTATGCATGCTTTCGAACATGTCTGCAGTTTTTGTATGACGAATGTGACGTCATAATAAGGAAGAAACTCTCCACAGACAGTATCTGAAGACTCTCGTATGATCTATTAGCAGTTTGACCGCGGCTTAAGGTTACGCCTAAACATCCAAACACATCGAAAAAACTAAAGGTCATGCGGACGATTACCACGAAGCCACCAGCCTTCAAATTCCGGTCCAGCAAAGGAGTCGCCATTACTGCAAATGAACTGGAACTGCGCGTACAACGGCGGTGTGACAGCCTTCTGCGTATGGCTCGAAGAAGTACCTTCTGCCGGTGAACCTTGCTTGCACTACGTGACAGCCGGTTGACATCGTGTGACACGTGTATGATATGTAGCGACAACGTTGCCCCTCGATGTTTGATCGAGCGATGGACGCATTGTGTACTGTTGATGTTTGAGCAAGCGTCCGTTTTCTTCTTTGTGTGACCGAGAGATTTTTCATGCCGTGTTTGTGTAGATATGACTCGCTCTTCGGGAGGTCGTTCCGTTTGCTGGCGTCCTTTTGTTGACTAAGCTGAGATTGAAGGCAGCTCCTCGTTTGTTTAATCCGGGTCTTTGCGAGAGGATCGGACCCCATTGTGACACGACCTTACTTAACGGTCTCAAATGATTTACCGACTTCGGAACGCATACTGCTAAAGGGAAGCAGTATTTCAATTTTACTTACGGTAAATTCGCTCACGTCGACATGCTGCACACAACATAAACATTGAATAAATTTACAAAGAAATTAGTACATACATTGGCTAAAATTAATACATGAGAGTATCCGCGCTTCAAAAACTAAAGAGAACAACCCCGATCAATTCCCCCACGGAGCCATGGAGCGCCTGGCCGCCGGAAAAGGTGAGGAGCAGCGCCGTACGGTTACCGATATGGTAGCGTAGAGTCACTTCTGGAATGGCCTATAGTAACTGTACATGCTCTACTCTACATAGACCTAGAGTTCCTGTATACGCTCCCTACGTCTGTTTTCTACGTGCCGCACGCCGCTGTTCGCCGAAATCGATCACGTGAGGGGCAAAGAATCCAGCGCCGTGCAGGAAAACCACCGACAAGGTCGCGTCGCCGACCTTTCACGCGCCTCGGCGTATGTTACCCTGCTTTTGCCTCCTTCCCCTCCTTTCCAGGCGCGACGGCGAATGCGGCGCCATTCGCCGATTTCAATCACATGACGAGCAAAACTACAGGGCAATGCAGGAAAGCCGACGCTACGGCCACCCGCCGAGGATGAACGCGCAACTGCGCTACCGTAGGTAGCTATTATGAGGAGTGTCTGGCGAAGGACTATGCCAGGCGCACGTGCCACGCACGTGCCGCGAGAGGACGAACACGGGATGGGAAAGACAACGACGACGGACCGGGGGAACGTGCAGTTAGGTTCTGGGATTAAAGGCGGATGGTAAAGGTTCCATCCTAACAAGTGGGGGCCCGTCCGGGATCGAAGATGGACAACCTGGAGGTGCCGGATGAACTGATAGCCCGCCTTTTAAGACAACCCGACGGATCCGCGATGCAGCGGGAGCAAGTTTCTGTTCAAGCGCGCCAACTGCTACTGACTGCAGGGGGGCTATGTTGCGCTTTTTGCACTCCCAGGAGACTAGGGAGAGGGAAGTGACGTCAACAACGCAGCAAATGCAGATTGGATGTTGATTTTGTTTTCTTCTGTCAACATCCAATCTGCGTTTTCTCTAGTGGTTGACGTCACTTCCCTCTTCCATGTCTCCTGGGAGTGCAAAAAGCGCAACATAGCACCCCTGCAGTGCCCCCAGCCAACGAACCCGAGGTGACCGCGGCTGCAGTCCACCCGTCTGGCGGCCCTCTGCCGAGAATTGCGGCGCAGTTGCCGAAGTTTACAGGCTTCACTGATCGATAGTCGCCCGAAGAATTTATCGAGAGGCTAGAAAAGTCACCACTGAAAACCGTCTTAGCCAGGTCGTTCCGGCTGCACTGGAAGGGAGCGCCAAATTATGGTGGCGTTTTATCGGTAACTTCGGCAGTTGGGATGATTTCAAGACGGCGTTTCGTGCCGAGTTTGCCTCAATCGACGCCAAGCGACGTCTAAAGGACGAGTTGAGATACCGCACTCAACACCCCGAGGAGAACCTCAAGGAATTAATTTACACCATCGGTTGTTTTACGAGAGAATCTGGGAAGAGGTGCCCGACTCAGAAAAGGTCGACCGCGTGTTACGCCAAATGCATCCCCAGCTCCAGGATTTGGCGGAAGGGAAGGCAGCGGACGGCCTCATGAAGCGTGCCTGGCGGCGTCTTCAGTACAAGCCGCCCCCCACAAGAAGCAACCAGGTGGCCCGTGACCTAGCTTTCCGGGCACAAGGTAACAGCGACTTCCCCGGGACGGAGGCTGCAATTCCCGCTACTCTCGCACCAGCTCTAGCAGCGGCTGTGTCATCTGCAACAGTCGCTATGCCGTCGACGTATCGCTGGCCACTCCACCCCGCGGCAATCGAACCAGCCTACTACAGAGACCAGCTTTAAGGACCCACAACGTCAGGGGGAGTTGCAGATTCAGTTCTGCCGATGTCTCAGTGGCATCAGCGCCAACAAGGAGTCGACCGTTGCCGGAGATGTGGAGGAATCGGTCACCCCGCTCGCACATGTGCCACGGGTCGGCGTTTGGGTCCAGGTCTCTGCTTCAGGTGCCAACAGCCTGGCCATTTTCAAGCACAGTGTCCGGGAAACGGACACTGGTAGATGCTGTCCCGGTGAGCATCTACGAAAGAGCGCTGCAAGTGGCGACTACTGCCGGGGGAAAAGAGCCTCTCCTTGACGTTACCATTAGGTCATCAACGTTCAAGGCGCTGCTCGACACAGGCTCCAGCGTCAGTCTCTTGGGTCGGCCGGCCGTCGTAGCTGCTCAAGCCACAGGTGCCAGTCAAAAAAGGGAAGTGCGCACGCTGCGACTGGCAACAGGGTGGTCCCAGTCCACTGCATCTCTTCGGTGCAAGATCCGGTGGGCGGCCGGTTCCCGGAGACAACGTGTTCTGTGTATGCCCGACCTCTGCAGAGACATTGTTTTAGGAAGGGATTTCCTTACAGTGACAGATATCTCCTTGGATATGGCGCTTGGGGGATGGACAATTGGAACAGAGCCCCAGCGCATTGTTCCATTTGTGAAGGCCATAAAGCAAGCAAGCAGCGAGCTTGGGGCAGAAGAATATTCGTACTCCCTGGAGAACCTCTTCAAAGAGGAGTCAACTTGCGCCACCACATCCAGCCATAGTGCTACCGAAGGCGATGGAGACTCTGCAAAGACACCGGGAGTGTATGCTCCTGTAAAGAAATTGTTGGAGATCTTTGGGCCAATCTTCACCAAAAATCCCGGCTGCACTTTCCTTGCCGAGCACGGAATTGACACAGGAGACAGTCCACCCGTTCGTTGCAAGTTGCGTCCCATCAATTCCAGGAAACAAAAGATCCCATTAACAGTTGCCTTCAAGACTTGCGGGAACAGGGAGTTGTGCGTCAGAGCACCAGTGAGTGGACCAGTGCACCTGTTCTGGTGGCCAAAAAGCCCGGAGGCTTTCGCCTGGCCATAGACTACCGGCCGCTCAACGCACGCACCAGGGTGCCAGTGTATCCGATGCCCCGAACCGACTGGCTGCTGGCACAACTCGGGAGAGCGGAGTGGTTCTTAAGCTTTGACCTTTCGCAGGGTTTTTTCTAAATCCCTATGCGCGAGGACGACATTCCGAAGACGGCCTACATATGCCACCAGGGCACCTTCGAGTTTGCAAGGATGCCGTTTGGTGTTGCAGGTGGTCCAGCCTCCTTTCAAACGCTGATGGACAGAGTCCTAAATGGAATCAACCACCGATTTGCTATGGCATTTATGGGCGATGTACTTGCGTATTTAGAGACGCTGGACAGCCATAATGCACATGTCCGAGAAGTCCTGGAGCGCATCAGATCAGCAGGACTCACCATGAACCCCAACAAGGTTCAGGTGTGCTGCCAGTCGCTGAAGTTTTTGGGCCATGTAATAAGCCCTGTACAATGTAGGCCGGGCGAGGGGAAAGTATTGGCGGTGCTCGACTACCCCGACCTACCACAGTCAAGCAGTTGCAAGCCTTTCTGGGTTTGGTTGGCTATTACCGGAACTTTATCAAACAGTTCTCCATTATTGCCCGCCCTCTCACCGATCTTTTGAGAAATGACCGAAAGTGGATCTGGAATCACCAGCAGGAACATGCCTTCACCCTGCTCAAGGATGCACTGGCTCACGATGCGGTGATGAGTTTGCCAGACCTGAATCGGCCCTTGGTCGTCGAAACAGATGCCAGCGGAGTTGGCATAGCTGTAGTGCTTCTACAGCAAGTCCCCGACCAACTGCAACCGGTGTCATTCATCAGCAGGGTGCTTACTGAATCTGAGCGACGTTACACCGTCCAGGAGTGGGAGTGTCTAGCAGTGGTCTGGGCAGTAGACAAGTTCAGACCTTACCTCGAGTTACCGAGTTTGAAATCCACTGCGCCTCTAAAGTAAAGGTTCCATCCTAACACTATACAGGAACTCTAGGGTGATGACGATTATGATAATTTTTGGGCTGTTCCCTTCAAATCGTGCGGTTTGAAGTGCATTAAATCCTAGCCAAGAAGAAAAAAAAAAACGAAACATTTTTTTATTGCTTTTGTGTCCCTACCCACCAAACTTCCAGCCGCCTTTTAGTCCTTTCGGTTGAGTCCTTGCACTGCTCGCCGGGCCTTGGCGTCATTCCAGCTGCTGCCGTGTCGGTTACCACACCCTGCGTTGTCCCAGGTGTTTGGAATCCGAGCGGTTTTGACAGAAATTAATCACGGCTTAGGGCCCCGCCAGGCTGCTGTTCGCTGTCTTGGTCTTGCCACCTGTCCGCTGGATGCTTTGAGTGAAGGCTTGGACATGAGAGCACAATATGCTCGATGGTTTTGGGTGATGATCCACATGCCCAGCATGATGTTGATTCCACCCTTTGATCGAGGCGCACTCGGTTCACTAACGTTCTCAGCCCTCCAGCACCTGCTTCAAAGAGCAGGCGGCTGCCCAGGCTACTCTCATACAAGGTGTTCTCCGTCGATATTTCACATTTCCAGAGGCTGTACCGCTTCAGGGTTGACTTCGACCTGGTCGCTTCTGCTCATCGCAAGGCCTCCTCCTCAAGCACTCTCTTCCGCACCTCCGTTTTCCACTTCTGCTCTGTAGTGGCAGCCACGGGAACAGCGTGGAAGTCGTATTTTTTTCCCAGTTGGTACAGTCGCTTGTTCCACTTGGTCTGCACTCCTGTCAGAAATATATACACAAACAGTTTCTTGTGACCAGGAAGCCAGGCGCCACGCGGCGGCCTGTGGCCTCTCCGCGAAACACATCTGCGTTTGGATGTTTCCATTACCTCCGACTCCGAGATCATAGTCCAGGCGCGGTCAGCGCGGTGAACGAAAAAGCAGGCCACGAAAGGGTGCTACCGGCGCATGGAGAAACGGGAGGGTCGACGCAAAACTTTCTAATTTCCCAAAAGAAACAAGGCAAAAGGAACGCGTCTGTGTTTCCGGATTTCACCGCAGGGGCATCGTTTGGCGCTGCCTGACAGACACCCTGCGCGCGCCCTCTTCCCTGATCTCCTTTTCCCTTTACAGCGGCCAAGTTCTTTCGCGATTTGACAGGCTTTCTAGAATAAAGAAGGCTGTGATTAAATATGTAGTTGTCTAATTAAATCAAATGTTTATTTACTTTCAAGATGTCTCATTTTTGTGGGTGTAATATATGCGGTATCCCAAGCGGACCTTCCGCTGTAAAACGAGCCGGACAAATCGGCGCCTGCACATAAAAATCTCTTTCACCGAATATGCACTGAGCAGGTAAGTTTTACCTTGCGAAATTTCAAGGTGAAGTTCACTTCCTGTAAGAAATTAAAGCATAAAACTTGCCAGTCAATTAAGATCGACACCTTCGCAGACGACCGAGCTAGCGACTTCTGGCGACACCTCCTGATAGGCGCAGCAAGCAGACGACGAACTTTCTTGTCTGCTCGCTGAGCCCATCGGGAGATGACGGCACAGGCAAATAGCATGTAGAGTAACTGTATAGGCTCTAAAGCGCTGGGTACAAATACGTCCTATCCAGCGCTTTCATAGCATCTAGCGAAACTGTATATGCTCCCAAATAGAAGTTATTTCATTAGCATCTACGCCGTGTCCTGTTAGCATATATTTGCTTCTGTCCGTCTTTAGTTGTTTTACTTCAAAGTAAATAGCGTCGCTAACTCGTTCGAGCCAACCTTGACTATGGCATGTTTCTTGCTCTAATTTTTTTTTACAGGAAGAGAAATGCGCTTTGAAATTTCACGAAGTATGAACTGACCTGCTCAGTGCACATTGCGTGAAAGTTTGAACCTTCTATATGCAGGCGTCGATTATTGCGGCTTGTTTTACAGCAGACGGTCCACTTGCTGACACTCTACCTCATTATGGTCCAGCAGTGACGTAAAATTTTAATGAAACAATTAAAGGAAGGTGAGGAATGCGTTAGCATGACCCTTGGGAAACACCACACACGTCCCTCTTTGAAAAACGCCAACGCGGACCCCTTCACTTTTCTCTTTTGGTTCCTCTATTTTTTGCTTCCTCTTTTTGCCCTCGTTACGGGGTCAGTGTTCGAGATTCCCAAAGGGGGACGTGTGTGGCGTTTCCCAATGGTCATGTTAACGCATTACCTAAAAATCCCCAGTGGATCTCTCTTTAATTTTTTTCACCCGTCTCCTGTACTCTGCCTGTCAGAGCACGTCGACGCCTTTGGATACGGTCCTCCATACCACTAATGGAAAGAACCACGTCCATATTACTCGTGGAGGAAACCGCATTCATCGTTTGAAACAGGCAAGGCTGGTTAGCACATTTCCGTCGACCGCGTTGCGTCGTGCAGCACAACGCCTCCCCATTGGCTCGTCGTGTCGCCATAGCAACAGCTCGACGTAAGCAGCCCTGGATTAAGGGGGCTGGAGCGGCGGGGCCGCGGAGGGGCCCTCGCCCGGGTAGCCCTTTCTCCCTTGTATAGGATGCGAAAGACCCCCAGAACAGAGGCATTTTTCGCTTTTCTTGTGTGTTTGTTACTGGCGCGTCAAAGAACCGCTTTGACCATAAATCACCTTGGCCTGGGACAGTTGTTACTCGTCACTAGCGCGTCCGAAGCACTAGTGGCATCAATTTTCTGTCGGTTTCTTCAAAGGCTTTTTCCTCTGCAGGGTCATTTTACTTTTTCCAGCGCCGACCATACTTCGCTTCATCTCGTGTTGAACCACAACGGAAGGCTAGGGGCCTCCACAGCCAATCGAGCACCAGTCCAGAGGCGTCGTCACGCACTAATGCACGCCCGAGGAGCCAGGCGACGTCACTTCTGAACTTGCGCTTGATTGGCTGTGGAGGCCCCTAATCTTCACTTTTCTTTCTTTTTTGCGGGTCATTAGAAACCAATATTTTGAAGGGGGGATCATACTGAACGTCTGTACTTTCTGGGTGGCATTGGGGTGTTTTGAAGCTTCAATCTTTGGCTTAACAACAGAAAACGCTTTACGGTGGCCGATCGTTAAGGCCTTTTGTTCGCGCGTCTGTAAGCACTTTATTTATTTTTTTTTTTTTTTTTGCTTGCCACTTCGCTTTTGGATAGGGGCAAGTTGACAATCGCCTAATCCGCGTTTTTTTGTTTTTCTTGTTTTTTCTTTCAAATTACAACCAGACACGGACCTTAAGCGCCGTTCACACTCTTGCGACCGAGTAAGACCGAGAGAGACCAGACCGGTTTTTAAGCCTTTTGCGACTTCTTAGGACCGGATGCGCTGCAGCGGAGCTGGTCCTGAGAGATCGCAAGAGGCTTAAAAACCGGTCTGGTCTCTCTTGGTCTTACTCGGTCGCAAGAGTGTGAACGGGCCTTAAAGTGCCGTTCACACTCTTGCGACCGAGTAAGACCGAGAGAGACCAGACCGGTTTTTAATCCTCTTGCGACTTCTTAGGTCCGGATGCGCTGCACCGGAGCTGCTCCTAAGACGTCGTAAGAGGCTTAAAAACCGGTCTGGTCTCTCTTGGTCTTACTCGGTCGCAAGAGTGTGAACGGGCCTTAAAGCGCCGTTCACACTCTTGCGACCGAGTAAGACCGAGAGAGACCAGACCGGTTTTTAATCCTCTTGCGACTTCTTAGGACCGGATGCGCTGCAGCGGAGCTGGTCCTGAGAAGTCGCAAGAGGCTCAAAAACCGGTCTGGTCTCTCTCGGTCTTAAGCGCCGTTCACATATATGCGACCGAGTAAGACCGAGAGAGACCAGACCGGTTTTTAAGCCTCTTGCGACTTCTTAGGACCCGATGCGCTGCAGCGGAGCTGCTCCTAAGACGTCGTAAGAGGCTTAAAAACCGGTCTGGTCTCTCTCGGTGTTACTCGGTCGCAAGAGTGTGAATGGGCCTTTACTCTGTCGCAAGAGTGTGAATGGGCCTTTGCTCGGTCGCAAGAGTGTGAACGGGCCTTTATAACCGCTCGATTTACGACTGCCAAAATGCGTGTCCTGCTTGGCGCGCGCGCATGCATCATTTGTTTCACTTATAATTGTCTGTTTCGAGAAAGCATTGTAAGCAGCGTACCCAAGAGCACGGCCCTGCCCGTAGAGAACACATATGGCAATCTTTCTAAAGAGCAACTTGCTGCGTGGAACATCAATGATGGGAGGAGCCACAAGCACAGGGATTACTGCGCATTGAAACTTGATGGGTTCTGCTGGGTTGAAGGCGTGCACATACGCGCGGATAACACAGTGACGTATCGTGTTCTTTTTTTTAGATTTGACAGGACTAGCTCATTTTCAGCCTTAGTGTCATTCACGTGCAAAGGGGAATACGTAAGATTGTATTCTGTATGATACTAAGTGTATATATTGTGTAGTCAGAAATTTCATTGTAAATATTGTTAAAAGATATCGCGCTAACTTAGTACATTTCCAGGCATTCAAAGCAGGAACGTTTTAATAAAGTAGTTCTTTTTTTCTTTTACTGGAACTTTTCATTTTTGACCAATATTATCATCATCACTGTCGTCGTCATCATTATCATCATCATAATCTCAAATCCCATCCCACCCTATTGGAAAAACCAGCATGAAAATCAAACTGGCCAAGCTGGTAACTAAGCTGGTCAATCTGGTCAATGTGGTAGTCAAACTGGTTTAACTCGCAATCAAGCTGGTTTAAGCTGGGCAAGCTAGAATTTAAGCTGGTCAGTCTGGTTTAAGTAAAAACCATCATAGTCTCACTATAATCTGGTTTTAGATTCAATCTGGTGTAGCTGGAAGCCAGTCTGGTCTTAACTGGTCAAACTGGTTTTCCATGGAGCCAATGTGGTCAAGCAGGGAGACAAGGTGGTTATGCTGGGAGACAAGCTGGTGAATCTGGTCGGACTAGTGATCGTGGTGGTCAAGCTGGTCATGCTGGGAGCGCGCACGCCAAGGTCGGCTAGAGATAGCCGAACTGGCATTGCTGGGAGCGCGCGCGCCAAGGTCGGCTTAGGCTGGAATGAGGCCACGTCCTGTTCTTTGTCCTCTCGTTTTTGGTAGACGACCGGGCGCGTCAGGCGCGCTGCAAGCTACCTTTGTGTGCGAAAAGAGAGAGAGAGAGTGGCAGGAACGGAGAATTTGCGACGCGTTTGGCTATCTTGGACAGATTTTCGAAGGGACGGCTGTGTGCGCGTTGTTTGGAGACTAGTTGAATGACGGTGCAAGCGAAGCGGGTTTTGAGGAGACAGCGAGCGGCAGTCCGTTCAGTGCGGGAAGATGTCGGACGTCCCGACTGAGGCGTCACTTCATGTCTTCGAACGTGTGTGTGCTCAAGAATGACGGCGGTGCCGAGGAGTATCGCCAATGCCATCCAAACCACACGGATTTCCTCGCCTCAGCCGACCACGCAAGTTGCCGCTTCGCTCCCATCACTGGTGGGACCCAGGTTCGCTTCTCTCATGCGTGTAGTTTTTTCTTTAGCTATTGCCTGTTTTTGGCGTGTGTCTAGTATTTTTCGTGTTGAAAGATAGGCAATCTGGTTTTATTAACATTGTAGGCTTTGCACCGAGAATCACTGTCTGTTCGTCGGTTAGTTCTGTGTCAGCGCCGAGGATGTGTAGCATCCGAGTTCATGTGAGGCGGCCGCAAGTACGAAAATAATAAATTGGATGCCGAGTTGGCTTTTCTGAAGAGCTTGGCTTGTTTATCCTGTGTATTAATTTAAACAGGTTAAACTGGTTGGGAAGTTCACCAGCATGACCAGTTTAACCAGCATGACCAGCATGCCAAACTGGGCATGCTGGGGCAACAACCCAGCTTGAAGCTGGGACCAGATCAACCAGCATGACCAGCATGCCAAACTGGGCATGCTGGGGCAATAACCCAGCTTGAAGCTGGGACCAGATCAACCAGCATGACCAGTATGACCAGATCAACCAGCATAACCAGCATGCCAAGCTGGGGATGCTGGGGCAATAACCCAGCTTGAAGCTGGGACCAGCTTAAGCTGGTTTTTTCACTAGGGCAGGGCCCCGAAATCTCTTAATCCGGCCCTGGGCGTAAGCAGTCTTAACGAGACGCAAGCGGCTGCAGTCGCACTAGAACGCAACTGTGTGAACGAGCCTCAACCTACAATATCACAGCCCACGCACCGCTGCTACGGAAACCCAGAGCGAAGAATAGTGAGTTTTAGTAAACCGTGTTTCCCGCTCCGCTAAGCCCCTCCGCTACCCGGAACTCTACAGCCAAGGCCATCGGCGCGCAGGCGCAGTGGCGATTCCGCGCTCCGCTCTGCAGAGCGGCTGCACGAAAACGATCTACTAAAACTCCCTAATGTCCGGCGATGGCAGAGCGGCAACTAAGCACTCCCGCATTCCACCGCGCCGCGCCGCGGCGCCTCCTCCTCTCTCGCTCCGCGCCAGCTGTGCGACGCTCCTTTGACGAAAACCCGGCGGTGCCTGTCAGTTCGTCAGCGCCAGCGAGAGACAAGGAGAGGAAAATGGGGACGCGTGCTGGACGTCAGCGCTTCGGACCAATGGGAGGAGCGTCTCACGCGTTACCCTTTCCCCTTCCTTCTCCCTCTTTCTTCCCGACGCTGACAAACTGAGAGACACCGCCGGGTTTTTGCCAAAACGAGCGTTCTGATATGCTAACGCATTAAACAATCATAGCGGGCGATAGGGGGTGAGAATTGTCACCTTCACAAACGGCCTCTAACCAAAACTAAGCGAGTAAAGAGCGACGGTGACGCCGACCCCTTCGCTCTGCGCTTCTGCCGTACCGCTGACACCACCAGCAACGCTGGCACATGGTTAGCGGATTGACCGAAAAGCCAAAGGTTTCATCTGAATGCTGGTTGCTTCCTGATTCTGAAATGCTATTTCGTTCCCCCAGATTCACTCTAGTTAATTTAAAGAAGTGATATTTTGTACGCTGTTGAAACCGAAGCTTCGTTCTTTATAGTCTTTTCCACCATCCCATTCCGAGTGGGCTAGCGTACACCAGCTCGGCGCACGTGGAGCGAAAGCTCGCGCTGCAGAATTCAGGGATCCTGGGTTCAATCATTGGTTCAATCCCCATCCTTGCCAGTTTCGATCTGGATGAGCATTGCACCGCCGTGCGGTCGTGTATCACTATGCGTGGTGCACGTTAAAGACACCAGGCTAGCGGTTTATACTGCACTGGCTAAATTTCTCATCTACAGCTGGGGGACAAGTTGCCGTTGAGGCAGACTAAGCTCTAGGCTGTATAAACATACACCTCCCTCCCCCCCCCCCCCCGGGTCATTTAAGCGTGACGTCACCGGTGGGAAGCGAAGCGAGTGGCTGGCAATTAGGCAGGCTCGTGCTCGCCTTTCTCGTGTATAACAGCGAGCAAACAGGGGCGTTTGTACTGTCTGAAGTTGATAATAATATCTATTTTCACAAAGTATGACTTTGGCCGACGCGCTAAACTAGAGGAAAAATATGAAGCCATTCGGATTTTGAGAAAACTGTTTTTGCAACTGGGTGCGCTCAAGCCGCGGCTCGCTAGTTTTGCGAAATCGCTGGCGTAGTTTTCCTACCACAAACAAACAATTACACAAACAACAACAACAACAACAACAACAACGTCGAAGAGTCACGCAATACATTTTTTGACAAATTACCTAAGCAACACGGAGAATGCACGGAATGTGGGTAGAGGTGCCGCACACGCTCGTCTCACCAAAACGAATGTGCCATTTGTTTTAGATATTTTTTTAAGCTATTGCTCCAGACGCCAGCACGTGTGATTGCTCTTGTAGCATGTATCTTCACTTTGGATGCTTGGGTAGTTTAGCAAAACGTATATAGCCCATTCGAGAAAAGCGCCTCTGGTCGATGCCATTTTCAGCGTCCGTGCATACCTCGGCAAACCTCACTCATGAGGGCTCTCACTCACCCTTAGTCACCCTCAGAGAGCTTTTGAACCAGGAAACTTCATGAGTTTGAGAGTGGGTGAGGGCCGTGAGGGCCGTGAGGGCGGTGAGTGCGTGAGGGGCGTGAAGGCCGTGAGTGTGTGAGTGGCATGAGTGCGTGAGGGGTGTGAGGGCCGCGAGTGGGCGGCGAGTGCGTGAGGGGTGTGAGGGGCGGTGAGTGCGTGAGGCCCCAGAGGCCCCCTTCGGACGGAGCGACTTTCTCAGCAATTTTAGTGTTGCTGGCGGGTTGTTCCCTAGCTTTCCCTAGATCGACACCAATTGCTGACATCGGGTCCCGCTCGAAAGAAGCGAGCAACTCGGAGCAATTTGAAGACATTTGAAGCGGCTGCATCCAATCAGGGGCGCGATATTTTCACGTGATACCTCGTGCCGGTGATGATGACAACAAAAGACTTGGTTCTGGTTTGACATTGATCGTTTTTGGAAACGAACTGTTTCAGAAAGGTGCATTAATATTCTCAACGAGATTTAAAAGCCTAAAAACACGTTTATATCGCGTAATTGTGTCCAAATATTGCAAGAAAAATAAAATTTTATGATGATGACGGCAAATTGCAGCAGTTGGCTGCTGCTCGTGTCACTAAATAAACCGTAGCTTATTTAGTGTCTCTAGTTGCTGCGTGTGAAAGCGGGCGACCCGTGTTGCTGGTGTTGCGACGCCAAGTTTCTGGGCGAAATTGTTCCATCTGATCAGTGGCGTGAGGGCCATGAGTGCGTGAGGCGCGTGAGGGCTATGACTAGGTGAGGGCCGTGAGGGCGGCGAGTGCGTGAGGGAGGTGGTGTTGGTGAGGGCCGTGAGGGCGGTGAGTGCGTGAGGGGCGTGAGAGCCATGAGTGAGTAATGGGCGTGAGGGAGGTGAGTGGCCTGAGGGCCATGAGTGGCGTGAGGGGTAATAGTGCGTGAGACGTGAGGGCCATGAGTGCGTGAGGGCCGTAAGGTTCAGTGATGGTGAGTGAAGGGCAGAAGGTGAGTGTTACTGTGAGGATGAGGGTGAGTGAGGGGCTGAAGGTGAGTGTGGTTGTGAGGGTGAGTGAGGGGCTTAGGTGAGTGTGGCTGTGAAAGTGAGGGCGACCTAAAATGCCGACCTCTGGTGACGCGTACTTTGCTCGCCCTCCGAAGCGGCGAAGACGCGCGTGCCGGGCTGTTACCTAACACACGCCAACTGTGATTCTCGTAAACATTGAAATGGTGTATGGAATGGAATGAACAGCATTCGTGTAGTAAAGTACACAATTGAATAATAAAATATTTAATTAAAAATTAGACAACGAAGTTACGTAAAAATGGTACGTATATTTCTGTTTTTACTGTCGCAGGCAGATACAACGCGTTCACTCATCCACGAGTACACATAAGGAAAGCGGGTAATTCTATACATGGCTTGTTTCAGTTTTGCACAGCCTCTAACAACAGTAGATTTACACGCCTCCCTAAATGGTATTCGTATTCTCCTAGTTTGTAAAAATGTTCAACTCTACTTAACATTTCAGTGCAGTAGAATAAAATTGACGTTTTCACCGCCTCTTCTGCGAAAAAATTGCCCGCCAACCATTTGACGAACAGACCAGGCAACAGCTCTAACGTATATTAATAGAGCTCAACACCTGCTCCCTAAAGCTATGTAATACCAGACACGAATAGCAGTGTGTCGAAAGTCATGTTTAAAAACCGACCTGAAATTCGTTTTTGGACCATTCACTTCCGGTTTTCAACAGATTTGCCGCGTGATTAAAACTTCGAGTGTAGCCCGAGCTAGGTGCAACGGCTTTCGATGTCCGAAGTGGATGATTAAACCACTCTACTGCAATTGCAAACGACAAATGTGACTGCATCAAATGTCTACTAGTGCTAGAATATGCACTATTTTCCTTGATTTGGACGGAGGCCGTACCAGTACAGAGCCGGGTCGAGTCTGCGATTGGCCGCTCCTGAAGCTGTTCCAACTGCAGGAGAACTCTCAGCACAACAGTGAAGTTTCATGCGGTTCTCTCGGAACACGGCTCGCGCCAAACCACCTTGACGTGGCTCGCCTCCACTGCTGCCGGGGAGCACATTTTTCCCCACCAAAACAATAAGAAGCTTTTTTCGACACTTTTCGTGCAATTTACCGCGGAGCAGAGATCGCTACCCATTGCAAAGGAACTTGCAACCTTGAAGCTGCGAAAACAATCTCGACCTCAGGAGACCCGGAAAGCCTCCGCTTCGCGGCTTCGTCGGTCGCTCGTCCGCCTTCCCGTCGGCAGTGTTGGCGGTAACGCGTTAAGGCCCATACGCACATTCGCGTTTGAACGCGTTTGAGTGCGTTGCGGAGTCCTTGCGGCCAGGCGCAGTCGCTTGCGGAGCGACGCGCGCCTTCCGGCAACGCTCAGTAGCGCGACGCAAGCGAGTGGAGACTCGCTCAACTTTCCGAAGCGTTGCGGTGCGTTCGGGTGCGTTCGGGTGCGTTCGACCAATCAGAAGCCGAAAGAGGAGAGGGGATGATGTGTTCGCTCGCCCCACCCGGCCGACTCGGCGAGGCGTATCCGGTTCGCCGGTCGCAGTGCTTGCTTTTTCGTTTTTGGGAGCGGTGGGGACTGTATTTTCCAAGGCTGCGATGCTTCAAGCTTGACAAAACGTCGGGGAAGCCGGCGAGATTCTCCCAAGATCGAACACTTCGACGCTGTCGCCGTGCGCCGCCATGTTGCCTTGGATTTCGCTTACTATTGGTGAGCCACTAGCGACGATAGCGCGTTCTTATTGGCTCTTGACTGCGGTTGACTGCGTGTCAACGCGACTGTGCGTACAAGTTTGGCGCAAGCGGTCTTCGCAACGCAACGCGCCCGCATGCCGCTACGGAACGCACCGCGCTCAAACGCGAATGTGCGTATGGGCCTTTACAAGTAACGGGCGTTACCGGTAACGCGTTACTTTTTCAAAACAGTAACGGGCAACGTACTTACGTTACTTCTTTTGAGTAACGAGTAACGTTATCTTCCCAAGACCTGAAAAAGGTAAAAAAAAAATGGCTTGCATTGACGTCACGTCAGCCGCCATTCCTCCGTACCATGTTCTTGTGCCTGTACCCTTTGCAGCATACATTGTTTGCCGCAAAGGGCCCGAACCTGTTTTAGATTGCCCGAACCTGTTTTACTCCACAAGGCTTGCCGAGAAGAACAAATTCGATTTTGCGAGATGTATGCCGCAGAAGGTGAGGGCTCAGGAGCATGGTACGCAACAATGGCGGCTGCTACAGTGCCATGTGACGTCAAATGCAAGGCTTGGTGTAACCTAAAGCCCAGACGCTACGAGCTGATGGGGCCAATCAGACAGCGTAAAAAAGGCACCATCATGGTGCTCGTCGTGTTTCTGTACGTGTTCTATCGTCGCTCACCCAATCGCAAACAGAAAAGACCCAGTGACTTGCGCTTTTGACGCTGCTTGTTGGTCCCACATGCTCGTAGTGTCCGGACTTCAGCTGAGAGTCATTAAAGGGTAACTGCAAAGAAAAAAAAGTTTTTTTTTTAAACAGCCTAATTGGGACAAGCATGTCACAAAACAAATGTTCCACGAAAAAAATGATTTTTTTTATCAATATTTACGCCACAGGACGTAATTTAGTAGAGTCAGAACCTCTCCACATTTGAAACTCCCGCTCTTTCGACCCCCGCGGAAGAGGAGTACGCCCCGCCCCTCACTCTCCTTGCGTTGCGGAGTTCAACCGTTCAACGACGCAGCGTCTCGACTTCCGGCAAGATCTGGCAACTACACTACGCCAGGCCGCGGTATAGGTTGTTTGCACATGACGTCAATTCGCCATTTTGTTGTTAGTTTGCTTTTTCAAACAAATTTACTACATTGAAGGATTACATCGTAACCGGTTGAGATAATGTCAGCGGTGCTCTACGCATTTGAGGGGGCATGTAAATCCTTGGAATGCTCGAGTTTGGCACACGCAAGACAGCTCACAACAACAAAATGGTGGACGAAATTACGTCAGTGAAAACACCCTATTGTTTTGGTTTGACGCGGTTTGCGAGCACATGTAGCGAAGACGTGACCGGAGAAGTGCCCCTGTGATGTTCCCGGAAGACGGAAAGTATCGTTCGTAATCGTCGTGCGCGCTTTGAAAGCGAAGGGAGTCACAGAATCCACGAGTGCGCAACCACAAGCCAAGGTTCACGACAGCGCTGCGTTGGTTTCGGCGATCTCGTTCTGTTTGGTGCAACACGGCGATGCGACAGAGCTGAAACGTTCGTGGTGTGTGTAATGCGGTGCTAACACGGAGCGCAAATTGGTTGTTGTGGGGTTGACGTTCAACCAGTTAAGTCCCGTCGTCGTCAGCTGATCCAGTAAACTGGTCCGGGAGGACGCTGGGAGCGTTTTTAAAAGTAAATCTGCCTCGTTCTGTTTCAAAATGTGGAAGTTTCCCGACGCATACCGTGAGTAAAAAGCTGCGGGCGTTTTCAACAAGATTACGTCGTTTTAATTGAACAATGAACTCCGAATTGTTGTCCTAAATCTGCCGTTTTTATGCTTCGTGTTGGACTGCGTTTGCACAGCGACGTGTTGCATCGTGCGGTGTGAATAAATTTGAGCACGATTTCGTACCTGCCTACAGATGCATGAACTGAGACCATTTTTACGTAGTGGAAATAGTGCTTTTTTATTTTCTGTCTAGTCGCGGACGTGAGGTGCACACGGGGCCAATCTCGACGGCCTCCAGAGCGATATGACGAGAACGTAACTAGACGCGTTGGTCGCTACGCGAACGCCCGATTGCCTCCAGCCAAATAGCATTCCTTTCGGGGCGACATGGCTGCTGGAAGGCTCACTGTCGGGATCACGCATCTGACATCTCCGAAAAGTCAGCATTTGCACGCGCAAACAACCAAACAAAAAAAAAAAAGCACGCTAAGCAAGCAAAGAGGAAAACGAAAGAACCGCGCTATGAAAGCCAAAACCCCGCGTCGCTTCCTATCACTAACACCTGCGACAGCTGCTAAACACACACTACTTCACTTCAATTCACTTCAAGAAGTCTCACCCAAGCACCTGGGTCAGCACGAAACACTCATCACTTCGGCGAAACGATTAGTCGAGGTAGGCGAGACAGGCGGGAGCAGCGACTTCGGCGGCCATGAAAGAATGGCGAAGCGTTTGTTTGTATGAATCCAAACGGAAGTGCCCTTCTTGTAAACCTTTTGTAAAGAATAAAAGCTCTCATCACGTGGGTTATTCTTTAAACGTAAAAATATGCCGCTCAAAAGGAAATTGCAACATATAACAAAGGTTTAAAACCAAGATCTAAGCTGTCAATCAAACTCTTAGCCAATGAGAACCTTTTGGGATTGACGTCACATAATCACAACTTCGTGGCGCGCGATTTAAAACGGACGAAATAGCCGCAAACTAAAATGAGTCTCACGCAATAAATATTGCCGTAAAAAATGTTTTTTCTCGCGGAAAAATTGTGTTTTGACATGCTTGTCCCAATTAGGCTATTTAAAAAAAAACTTTTTTTTCTTTGCAGTTACCCTTTAACTATTGTGCCCATTCTACATACCTACACAATTTCGCCTTTTTCCGACACAAAAGGTCCCACTTTAGATGAACCCCAATGCCCACGCCCTTTGCCCCCCCCCCCCCCTCATAAAAAAAAAAAGCTGTAAAAAAACCTTTAATTTATCAAAAGTAACGTGCATTACATTTTATAGGTAACGGTAACACGTTCCTTTTATTTTGAGGTAACTTAAGTCGGTAACGCGTTCCTTTATTTTGCAAGTAACGAGCAACGTGTTTGGTTACTTTTTTTTCGGTAACGCCTAGAACGCTGCCCGCCGGTGACGTAGACGGTTAGGGGAAAGTAGGGCATTTTCAATGTTGCTATAGAGTCGCCTTCTGGAACTCGCGGCTGGCGTAATTCGAAAATTCAATAACTCCACGAAAACTCCGTTATTGATGCGGTCTGCCAATTTCCAGCCAAATCAGAGTATAAAAAGAAAAAGAAAAAAAATCAGTTTTCTTAAAAAATATATTTAAAAAAAAATTAACGAAATATCTTTGTAATCAGTTAATTGATTTCACTTCTTTTCTAGTGGCACCCATGGCCAACTTACCCCAAAGCTAAAAAAAACCTAAAGCGTTATTTTTGTTTAGGATGCTTTGGCACCACTGTCTGTTCAGGTCTTTCATTCTTTGTGCTTCCGAGTTCCTTTTAAAATTGCATTAATAATGAAGTCTAAAAATCTGCTAATTATTCACAGAAGCAACTCACTTCAATATAAATTGCGCAATCAAAGTTGCGCTATTCTTTCTTTCGGCAACGAGAAAGAGAACTAGAGGATTCGGTGCCTCAATTTTTTTAAGTGCGAAGGGTAAAAGACTTAGCGCTTTTGTAGAAAATAAAAATTAGATTTTTACAGTCCTACAATATTTCTACCAATTCATAAATTAGAGAGAAATCCCTGGCACCGAAAAGCAACATCATTAAATGACCTCAGTCGGGCTAGGCTGTTTGTTGGAGGTACTGGACCCATTTTCACCTCAAGGACCCCAGTAGGGAGAGGAGGACTCTTCGTGAAGTCATAATTCCCCCTTTACAATAAATTAATATAATGCATATTTATAATAAACCATGTTTTATTAAAACAGGCAATTCAAATACAAGGCATTGTTTTTCTTTCCGACAACCAAATCTAGTAAGAAATACCTCATCTAGGAATTGAATTATATGTGCAAAACTTACATTTTAATGAAGTGACAATGAGTATAGTAGCTCTAATATGTACAGACTATAAGACTGCAATTACTCTTGGAGCTGCACAGCAATCACTGGTTCATGCTTACATATAGAACACGCTTTTACTCTCGTATTTGCAACTGAAACAAAGATGGCAATGCCAGTAGTTTTACAATATACAAAGTATTTATATGGATAAGAGCAAAGGCTCCTCCAGAGCAGAACCAGCCTTCGTTGCTCCTCACAAAATAAAACATGCAACCACACAGAACACCTTAAACATCTCCCCATATCCAGAATACAAAAGTAGCACCTAATGTTCCCCTGGCAGGTGCAAGACATATGTTGAAGCTTCAGAGAAGTTTCATGTGCAAGCCGCCTCCGCAAAAGCTACGTGACGAGCGTACCTCAGTGGCACCTCTTCTGATGCTTATTTAAAACAGATCTTTGTGAGAACCCTCTTTCGCAGACGTCGCACTTGAATGGCCGCTCTCCCCTATGAAGTCTTTCGTGGCGTTTCCAGTTAGCTGCGTCTCCAAATTCCCTCGCGCACGTGCTGCACTTGAACGGCCTTTCCTCTGTGTGAATCCGTTGATGACGAATCAAGTCGGCCTTATGCGCAAACGCTTTCTGGCAAGTCTGGCACACGAATGGCCTTTCCCCTGTGTGGACCCTTTTGTGACGAGACAAAAAACACTTTTGTGCAAAAGCTTTCTGGCAAATATCGCACTTGAACGGCTTCTCCTGTGTGTGGACCCTCTCATGACGAGTCAAGTCACCTTTTTGTGAAAAGGCTTTGTGGCAAAAATGACACTTGAACGACCTTCTTTTTTTGTGGATCAGTTCGTGAATCTGCAGCTCAGTCTCTGTTCTGAACGCCTCCTGGCAGATACGGCATATGCTGTGGCATGACCGAGGCCAGGACTGATCTTCTGATTGCTGGCACGTCTTCTGCCGCTGCCGGGCTTCTTGGGAAGAGTAGTCGCTTTCGGGGTCCCACCAGCCGACGCTCTCTCCCTCCTCCTTAATGGCTCCCATGGCAAACACTGTGCAGGAGGCACGCCAAACCAGATTAGGCTTGTCAGGCTTTCATTTCCTCCAGCTAAGATTAACTCGCAGATCTCAACTCTGGCAAAGTTCGCTCGCCTAAGGCATCAACACTGCAGTAGAGGGAGGTGGCCACAAACTTAGGAACGATAGATTCAACACATATAGCCAGGCACATAATATTTGAAAAAGGCCATAGATTACTGCACTAAAAGGGGAGGGTATGTTTTGGCCACCCACGTTGTATAGCACTGCCCAAACACCGAGACATTCGCTGACCACAGGCCGACATGTTCGAAGGATACCCCATATACTATTTCACTTAAAGTAACTGCCTTTCTAAGCACTTAACTATATAACTTCTGATTAGATGTTTTCATACAAGAGCTTTTAAAACAAGCTATTGACTGCTGAAAGTCCGAAGTTTGTAAAATAAATGCAGTCAATGTGACTTCACTACAGGATGTGCTGTACCCAACAAGCCTCAGTCTCGGGCTAAGAACAAAATGGTAAGCATATCATGTACCTTACAATTAGCTGTGCAATATCCTACCCTATACTGAGTGCAACATGCCACTCTACCAATGTGAGCAAAGATAATGGTAAATACTGCACTGCTCAGAAAAAGAAGCACCACTTGCAATGAAAGATGCTCCTCTACGTAGAGGCATTTATTTATGGTTTGTTTTAAGCAGCCAGCCGACTTAGGCCACCCTACTGTGCTATTGATGGGGTTTTGATGTCTTGCCATGTTCTCTTTGTTAACGGCCCTCCCAACAATCCCACACAGGGTAAGACCTATTTAGTACACCATGTTCAAATGGCACAAAACAAAGATGGGGCTTTTGTGTGGACATACCAGACTGTGCCTTCTGCAACGCCACTGTACCAGTGCCAACTTCACGCAGTATACCAGCATAAGGGTAAAACTTATTGGTGCATAAGTCAATGAATGTGCCTTGCACTAACCCACTCTGATGCTGTTTCCACTCCATAAAAGCATCACACCAGATGCAGAATTTGGCAATAGCCGCATGCTATGAGGTGGGTTTCACAAAAAAACACTGGTCTTTTAAGCAAAAATAAAGTAACAATTGTTGAATCATAGACTACTATGGTATGGTTTCTTATTCCCAAAGTAAGTGTACCTAGTACACTCTAGATGTGTCACTTGTGCCCGTGACACTCTGAGAACCCTTGCATGTAAAAAAAAAACCTTTCAGATGGAAAATAAAATTAAAATATTATTGTCGCAAGACTCATTTCAGTGATATTACCAAATTCCATTTCAGGGTCGACGTTTCAAAGTAAAAGGTTGTTCCAGAATCATTACTAACTCAAGACGAGTCTCGCAAAATAAATATTACACTTAATTTTTACACCAAAGGCAGTTTACTGCAATAAAACCCAAGGAGTGCTTTAATCACCTATGTATGGCACTAAGCAAACTAAACTCCCACAGACCATAAGCTTGCAACATGTTTGAAAGGTGTGCCATGCACTCAGCAAATTTGCAGAAATATACAAGCTCAACACCCACATGAAAACAATTTGTAGGTGAGAACAAAACTATTCTTACACATTTAGAAGAACTTAAAGTAAAATCTTAACCATTTTTTTTCCAAAATATTTTCTTGCAAAAAAAAAATTTTTTTTGAAGAACAATTGACACCGATATTGCTGCTGGGTCTTTGAAACAATTTTAAGGACAATGGAGGTTTGATTGTTGGAGTTGCTCTGAATGAATGCCCACAAATGATTCCTCAGTGCATTTTCTTGCTCTGCCACTACTGCAGACCAACACAACCAATAGGTTGTTTGCACATGACGTCAATCCGCCATTTTGTTGTTAGTTTGTTTTTTCAAACAAATTTACTACATTGAAGGATTACATCGTAACCGGTTGAAATGATGTCAGCGGTGCTCTACACATTTGAGAAGGCATGCAAATCCTTGAAATGCTCGAGTTCGGCACACGCCAGACAGATCGCAACAACAAAATGGTGGACGAAATTACGTCAGTGAAAACACCCTATACAATCACTCTATGGACCCTCGATTGATTGGTGCAGAAATAACACGTGTCAGTATAAATCAGAACTTTATCCATACTATAAGTCTGAAAACACTTTTAGGGGCGAAGCTCCTTGGGGGCTAGCCATGTCCGTATGTCCGTCCGATGTCCGGCGTCGGGTGCTCACGAGCACGTGAGCACGTGCTCCCGTAGGGCAAAAAAAAACAAAAAAAAACAACCGCATCTCTACGTGGTTAATGATGTTGATTGGGGCGAAGCTCTGGTGGTGCTTGTCTGCGTAGACGGTGAGCCGCAGCATGCCGAGCCTTTCGTTCGTTTTCATCCATGTCAGAAAGAGAATGTGTGGTATGGAACGTGGTTATATACGCATTTGAGCATTTGACCGCAGCGTGACATGGATGAAAACGAACGAAAGGCTCGGCATGCTGCGGCTCACCGTCTACGCAGACAAGCACCACCAGAGCTCCGCCCCAATCAACATCATTCATCACGTCAGGCACGTAGCCAGGGGGGAGGCCCATGGGGCCCGGGCCTCCCCCGAAATCTTCCATTTTGCTGGGACCTCCTCTCCTCCCTCTCCCTCATACAGCATTTTGTCATGGGCAGGCCCGCCCCCCCCCCCCTCCCCCCCCCCCCCCCCCCCCCCCCGAAACAAAATCCTGGCTATGTGCCTGCACCACGTGGAGATGCAGTTGTTGTTTTTTTTTTTCAAGGGGAGCAATAGGTGGCTGCTTTTCTACAGCACCATCACACAAGTCTCAAAAAAAGTTCAATGTGTCTCCAGTATAAAAATATTTCACGCAATTCATTCATTGTAAAGAAATCTCTGGAATCGAAAAGCAACCCATTAAAGGCCTTCAGGCTGAGCTATGCTGCAAGCACTAGTCATTTGCACCTAAAGCATCATAGTAAAAAAAGTTCGCTCCTCTAGGAGTGTTGCTATTTTACCCAATAATGAGGTGAATTAAGATACTAGTATACACATTAATAAAAGTTATTTGTTCTTCTATTAGGACAAACAATTTTTTCCCCCTCGCGACCAAACCTTGTAGGAAATACTTCACTCAGCAAATAAATGTGAAAAGCTTGTATTTTTTAGGTGACAAGTATATTCGCGACTCCAACTAACTATAGGTGGCGCCACTCATTTTCCAAGATGGCGGGTTTAGTGAGGGTCAGAGATGCGTGCCGCTGTTGAGCCTGTCTAGTGTGCTGGCTTCACTCAGCGACATAAATTATTTCTGGTAATAGGAGGAAGCTAATGTTTTATGAGCGCAGGCCACCTCTTTAACCTGAAAAAAAGAACGGTGTTTAGCGTATTGTTTACGGAAGGATGCGGAAGGATGTTTTAATTCTGGAGCGAAATCGAAACTTACCTCTATTTTGAATTTAATTTCTCGATATAGGTCTTAATTTCGAATTCTTTCATGACTCAAGATGTGTCTCACATTGTAATTATTTACATAGAAAAATTGTACGCGGAAACTTTATTTTGTGACATACTATTCGACCCAGGCTGATATTTGTAGTTGTTGAAAAAATCAGTGCTGATATCTGTGCGTTCTCGTTGCCTTCTTCTCGCTCAGATAGCCATCATGGGAAATAATGGCAATTATCCCAGCACAAGAATAATAGAATAATTCCAATTTTTACAATATGTCCACGAAACGCATAAACTAATAAACGCTGCTCTCACTGCAACAACCCGAAGAAGGAATCCGAATCAGACAGCTGAAGTGTGTGTGTGTTTTTATAGCACCGCGTGACGCGTAGGACTTCATATCACATCGAGTGTATGACTGTTTGTCGATCTTGATAACTATGTCAGAGTTTTTTATATGCTGAAAAGAAAACAGAATTGTACCTTTCTGGAAAGACTATTATGGTTAAATAGTGTATTCTCGTGATCTTGATGTTAATTGGAGGCATACATTGCCGCGATTTGTATGAATAATAATAATATTAAAATTCACATATTTCAATAAGCAATTTTTCAAGCTCTAGTATAATTTGTAGCTTACGATCGAATTTTAAACGCGCGAAGAAATATGACAATGAAAACTGTGCTAATTATCATCACTGGTTCCAATTGCTGCATTTTAATTACCAATAAAATAAAAAGATAGTCTAAAATCAATGAAAACATTTTAGCTTATGTGAGAAATCCATGTAAAATTACGTTAATTGTGGATAAAGTATATTGTGCTATCAAAGTCGAGACTTTTGACACTCGGCGAAATGTCCAGAGTCACCGCCAATATACTTCCAGACCATAAGCCCAAAAGTAAAAAAAAAAAAAATGTTTTTTTAATTATTTGTTTTTTCATAAAATGTATTTACTTTCGTATTTGCTCGCCGTTGTTTTGCCAATCACAGCCTTTCCAGTTCGAAGGAACGCCTACCTGCTTGCACGTCTGCTCACTGCAGCACGTTCCATTGGCGTTGGAAGCCGGTGAAACAGTAGAGTTTTAATATTGCGTATACGAGCGAACTCAAGCCCTGTGTGTTTGTGTTAGCTTTGCGTGTTCCACACTGCGCGTGCGCGGAGCCCGAAATTGCGGTCTTGGATGGTGCATGGCAATGAGGCGCACGCACAACGTGAGGCACGCAACTCTAACGCAAACGCACACCGCTTGCGTTTGCTTCTATGCGCAATACTAAAACTCTCCAGTAAGGTACAATCCCATACCGGCTGCAGCACTACGTTGGGACAGTGAAGAGTGTTGTTTGCATTCGGAAACGACGTTTCGCGAGCCATGATCGCGAGCAGTTCCGCCGTGCCCGCTGAGCAGGAGAATCGGGGGACCCTCACTAGAGCAGTTCCCGTTTCCGCCACGGGAGGGCGAGCGTCGAGCTGGAGACGCGAATACAGTCAAACCCGTTTATAACGATGTAGCAAGTAATTCGATATAGCAAAAACCATTTACAACAAACTTTCACGGTGCGTTAGTTTTAAAGAGAGAGCCTCTTTCTTTCTCATCTCTTCGCTTACGCCTTGTAACAATGCGCTAAAGTTTTTTTTTTTTTTTTTTTTTTTTTTTTTTTGCATGCATGCAGAGTTATTTATTTTAGCTTGTCTCCCCTTCTGAATCGTGGGCAACAATTTTAAGATGAAAAGATTTTTTTTTTTTTTTTTTTTTCTGAGCGTGCGTGCAGGGCATTTTTTAGCTTTCTCACCTCTTCTGAATCGCTTCTCTTTGCTCAATTTTGTTCGCAAATTGAGCTTTTGGAATTTTCTTTCTTTCCTACTTTTTTTTTTTTGGGGGGGGGGGGGAGGAGGGGGGCAGGGGGAAGGGACAAGCTAGAAGACGATTGTTCGTGCGTTTTTGGAAGCCTTCCCGGGGGGGAAAGTTCGATATAGCCAATATGTTGTTCGTTATAAAAAGTACTTTTCTATGCATTTTTATTTAAATTTTTCGTGTTTGATATCGACAATAATTCGCTGTACGTGGGTTCCTTCTAAACGGGTTTCGCTGTAGTCCGTTGAAACTCAGGAAGGTAGGGCGAGAGAAAGGAAGGCCGGGGAGGAGAAAGCAGATGAAATGCTGGAATGACTTGAAGGTTTCCCCCTTACCTCTCACGTGTTCCATCTGCTTCTCCCTCCCCCGCCTTCCTTTCCCTCGGCCTACCGCTTTGAGTTGTAACTTACTATAGCATGATGGTTATTCCAGGCACTGTATTGCAACCACTGGTTACATAGAAAATTATTATTTCACTGTCGTATCTGTCACTGGAAGTAAAAATGGAACTGGCAGTACTTTTAGTGTATGCTAAAAGTACTTACAAGTATTTGCACGCATAACAGCAAGGGTTCCTCTGCAAAACCCCAGCCTCCTTTACTTATGAGGAAATATGCACATAAGGAATGCTGCAAACATCTACCTAACTCCAAAATACAAATAAAGCACCTCTAGGTTCACTGGAAAATTTCAAGACCAACGGTGAACCTTTGTAGGAGTCTTACGTGAAGGACATCTCCGCAGACATCAGATGATGCACATCCCTCACGGGTGGCACCTCTTTTGATGCTTGTTTAAATGAGACTTCTGCGTGAATGCTTTTCGACACACCTCACACCTGAATGGTCGCTCTCCCCTATGAAGTCTTTCGTGACGCTTCCAGTTAGAGAGAATTCCAAATGCTTTTGTGCATGTGCTGCACTTGTATGGCTTTTCCCCTGTGTGGACCCGTTCGTGACGATCCAAGTGACACTTATGTGCAAATGCTTTTTGGCAAGTCTGGCACCTGAATGTCCTTTCTTTTGCGTCAATCCGTTCGTGAATCTGCAGCTCAGTCTCGGTTCTCAAGGCCTCCTGGCAGATGTAAGAGCTGAAAGGCCAGTCTCCCGTGTGTGTTCTTTTATGATTGGCAATGTGCAATGGGCCATAGCTTGAGCGAGGCAAGGAGCAACGGTGCCTGTCTTCCGATTGCTGGCATATCTGCTGCCGTCCAACTTCTCGAGAAAACTGCTTGCTCCTAGTGTCCCAGCAGCTGAAGCCCTCTATTTCGTCCTCAATGGCTCTAGCAGCAGGCCCTGTGGGGGAGGCATGCCAAGTCAGAATAGGCTTATCAGGCTCTTAGTTTCGCCAACCAAAATTTACTCTCAGATCTTAACACTGATAAAGATCACCCCAGACATCAATGGGGCAGTAGCGAAAAGTGGCCGTGAGATTAGAAACGGCAATTTCCTCAAATATACTGGCACTAACCCTTTCATAAAAGCTGTAGTTACTGTAGGAAAACCGGAGTGTTCTAGTCACTCACGCAGTACGGCACTCCCCACACAGTGAGGCATTTGCTGACCACAGGCTCATGCGGCAACATGTTTGAGGGACACACTATACACTATTTCGTGTAAATAAAGTAGCTGCATTTCTATAACCACTTACCAGTATAACTTACAGGTTAACATTTTCTAGCTATAGCTTTTATAACTAGGAATCGACTATGAACATTGCCAAGTTTCTATTTGCAGTTCGCAAATGGCTCAACCAGCGAGCTAGTATTAAAACTAATGCAGTGGGTGTAGCTTCATTGCAGGACACGTTATACTCCCCATCTATTTTATGACAATTTGCTGTGCAATATCCCACCCTACACTCGGAGCAGACATCGCTTCACCAATACGAGAGAAGATAATAATGCTAAATCATGCACTGCTCAAAAAAAGAAGCACTCTTTGCACTGAAAAAATGCAATCAGAGTTCTGGAATCTTTCAGCCTTCAATGCAATTATGGAGCAAATGTCACTGTTGCAAAATAACAGCATCGCACTAGTATTATTCACTTGAACACAGCACAAGCAAACTGGACCCAGTGTTGGTAGTTTGGCTGTGCGGTAATTTCTATACCTGGCCCACACTCGATTTCAATAATGTCGCACAGGCAAAGAAGACATGGATGCTTGAGACAATACTGGTGGTCCCCAAAGCTGACCGGGTTCGTGGAGCCGCCTCCACCGAGGCAGTGATGAGGCTTTTGGCAGATTTTATTTGAGACAATGTGCACTCACATTTACCAGCAAGATTTACAAATGAGTACAGGGACAAGAAAGAGTTTCTTATGATAGTTCTCAATGCAGCAGTATGACACACAATATAAGTGCACATTTAAAGACCATTGCAGCAAACCACTTTGTACTGGAAGAGTCCAGGCTTATGTATTAATAAAAACATTAAACACACACATGTCAAACTCACTATAGAATAGTTACACACAAAAAGTGGTAGAGACCATAAAGCATCAATAGAGAAAAAAATACCACCACTCAGTACAATAGTGAAATTCAACATACAATGAACAATAAAAATGTATCAAATGATAATAATGCAAAACAATTAAGCACATTCCTTGTTTAACCCTTCGAGTGCCACGCCCGAGTATACTCGGGTGCACTCCCATGTGGTTGCAGTTTCAGTTTGCTCCTTTTCACTCTTAACTGGGCTCTCAACTTTTTTCACGTGTAGCATTATTTATGAGCAAGCGGTGAAAACTATGTTGTAGTGTCACTTTTTGACGGCAAGTAAAAATGTTTGCTTAGGAGACTTTTGCTTCGGTGTGCTTCTTCGGTGTTACACAAGAATGAATCTAAGTATTTTAATCTCGGACTTCACGGCAAACAGTGAGATCGAAAAATGACTAATGAATAGGCACTTGGCCCTGTCTCTTCTTTCTCATGTCCATATATTTTTAGGCACTTTTCCAGTTAAACATGTACCATCTAGCCAACTTAGCCATTTGACTAATGAACTCGATCTTCCATGATTGTGAAAACAAAACAAAATTAGTTTCAAATTAAAAAAAAAAGGCTTAGTAGGGCTACTCGAAAGAGTGACGTCAGGGCCCATTTTCTCGAACGCAAACAGTGGTTTAAAGTTGACTATTGTCCCTAGAAGAGGGAATGACTGAGAGACTAGGGACGCCGAGGGAGGAGCTGTACCTACAAGCAAAATGGCCGCGACGTCGCTTAATGAGGGCTAATTGTTCTTCTTGGTTCTGCTGAATATTCATTTCGATCCGGCTGGTATATTAATGACGCACCATCAACCTATTAGCATGTCAAGCAAAGCGGTAGTTCAGAGGGACTACTAAACTAACCGACGGCAGCATTCCGCGAACGCATCACTCTTCGGCAGTCCGGGATCCAAGACATATGATGGTACATAAGCCTCGCAAATGTTTTTATGGTGAGTGAAAAAATGTTTTGCGAACGAGTGTTGGTATATATTTATACTAACACGTTTAATTTGTTACACTATGCACGTTAACTCGTGACCAGCGATTACTTTGCGAAGAAAGGGGTTGTCCTTGATAAAGCCTTCGTTCCGGGTGAACAGCTGGGACATTGTACTGTTTTTTTGTTCGCAGTGCGCCGACAGCATGCCGGCAGCATCGAGGTTTCTACATATCCCCGGTGGCCAGCTATTCAACGGTGACGAGAACCTTAGCTCCTCGTCACCGGTGGATCGGTTGGGCAAAAGGAAAAGGGGGTAAACAGTTGAGATCAGCAAGAATCGCAGAAACGTGCGTCGCAAGGAACAAAAACGAGACTACAGCACCGGCGTTGCCAGACTGGAAGGCACACGGGAAAGTTATGCGTTGTTTATGGCGAAACATATCGAAGGAAATGTTTCTTACATTTTCGAATATTCGTCGGCAAACGCTAGCATAGTAGCTAAACTTTCTTCGTACCATCTGAAGCAAATAAATTGGTCTTCAAGTACAACATTACTATATTTTGACTTAAAATACCATACTAGATCGATAACAACCAGCGGAAAAAGATGGTGAACAAAATGACTGGCTTGTTTCACCGATAGATGGCGTATCTTACTGCCCAATCAAAAATTATTATTGTTGTTCTATATCCAGCAGTTTATTACAGTACCTAGGTACTTTTTCCTTCCTAGGCACCGTGGTTTACCAAAATGGGTTTACCATCACTTCGAGAAAACCGGCCCAGGGGGCGAAGTCAAGGTGCGATGCCCCGAGCAATACAATATACTAGAAAAATTCTCCTAGTTTGACGGCATGCAGAATTTTTGCCCATAGAGCTATGCATCTTTGATAAATAAATATTCTTGACAAAGCATGCTACAGTGCTACCAAGACCAAAATTTGTGTTTGGCATACGGAAAAACACCCCGGCACTTAAAGGGTTAAGGGTTAGGGGCAGAATGAACATACCTGTGAACATAAAGAAAAGACCGATTACGATACAAAACCGATCAGAAGAGATGCAACTCTGTAGAGAGAGCAAGAAAAGCCATAACATGGCTGCTGCACCCTGGCAGTTGAGTAAACAAAAGTAAATAAACTATCTAAACTACCAATTGGTCAACACCCAGCAACTTCAAATGTGGCCCAATGACTTGGCGTGAGTAGTACGAATAAGGGCGCTGTGCGAAGAACCAAAGCTAGCCAGAGTCGGCTAGACAGGCGGGAGCTGTTCTTTGAGACAGCAATGCAGGGTTAGCCAGATTTTCTTTGGAAAAAATACTGAAGAAATCGACCTGCAAGTACAAATTCAGAATTTATTAGGTTTCAAGTGGCAAAGAAAAATGTGACTTAATTTGCAGTCTACATGAAAAGCACAAAAACAAGCAATATCCTCAGCTGACCAGCGAGACCAATATAACAAACAGGGAAAGTTAGTGCATACCCTTACTGGCCACCCTGGCACACGTGCCATGCCTCTAGTAGTTTGCATAGTAGAAGTAGGTCTACTAGAGACATCATTTATATATGCCCCACTTTTAGGGATGAGCTAGAGAGTATGATTGATGTGATTTTATAGATTTTATCCTCCAAAGCGTTTAGGATTTCATCCTCTCAATTTAAGCCTTTGAAAGTGTCTTCACAGCACCACCGTAACTATCCATCAAAAACCAGCTGTTGAGGGTTGCTTCCTCTCCTTTTCGTTAGTCACGCGCAACGACATGAAAACTCAAAATATTTGAGAAATAACTTTCTACCCGAGGCACATTGTCGTTTTAGAAAATAATAAAATTTAAATAAAAACGTACGACAACGAAACATCACGCGGTGTTCAACACCATATTCTAAATAAATTCCACGAATTGGAAGTCAGAAACGGCGGCTCACACAGAGCCTTCACCGATCCGGTCTCGACATCGACGTATCCTGGACTTCCGGAAGACGGTCGGCATGGCAGTTCCATTAGTTCCGGGGCAAGCCTCCTTACAAAGGCTCAATCTACTGGCAAGAGAGTCATAATGAGGACGCAACTGGAATTGATGCGGCCTACATACGGGGCTGTAAGGCGAGTTGGGAAAAATTGGCACCTGCACTACGGTGTGTTTAGCGTCTCATTCTGCCCATGCATCGAAGGCGGTCCCGAGGTGGCAACAAACAACGTCACGGAAGCCGCAGTGTCTCGCTGTCGGGCGTCGTGATCCTGTCGGTAAGGCGTAGAAATTCTGGAAAAAAGCAGGAGAGAATGTGCGCGTCGCTGTCGTCGCGACGTTCCAACTCTTGACTGCCGAAGCTTCAGCGGAACGTTAAGCTAGGAACCGACCTGTGGTAGAATGGACGTCTGCGACATCCGCCGCACGCAACGCGGCCAGGATCGTGGCTGGCGACGACATGACACTTACCAAGTCGTCAGGCAGAAATTAGTAGACAACTTTTTCGGTCGCGGCAAACACACCGGTTGAAAACTCGTCCCAGCCACCGTGCCTGCAGGTGGTGGGCTCAAATGATTGTCAAAGATGTACCTCAACAATGGACTTTGCCTCACGAAATTGCCAAGGCATAGCTCTGTTCCCGCAAAAAGCTAAAACATCCTCCTTCTGGAGTCACGCGAGTTTTCCACTCGTAGGCCTCTCTAGTCTCAATGAATTTAAGCGAAAAAAGATCAGATCAATGAGCGACTTCAAATTCAACTCCTGAATATACTATTATCGATATTATCAGCTTGAAGTAACTATGCACTGTAAATAATGTTTTCATTTGAATTATTGAACTATACCAACTATACTAGTGGTATATGCACGGCATACAATACTTTTTGAAACAAATGTTGAGGTGCAAGTCAGGGTGTCGAGCGCAGGTTTTACGGTAGAAAACATTTTTCATGTCTGAGCTCATTTACTTTGCAGTCACTGCTGACTGCACAATCTCCAGACTGCAATGTTTGTAAAACGCAGACGAAGTAAAGGCTGCCATCTTAAACACCCAAAAGCATAAGCAAAATGCCAGTGCATCCATCTAAGTTTTTTTGTTTGTTTTTTACTGCATTTGTTAGAGGGATAAAAGACTAAGTATGCATAGTGTACAGTCGGGGACAAATGTCCCCAGGACGCGCAAGCTGCGACTGAAACGCATTGCTCTGCCATCTGGCGGCGTGTCGCCTGGTCTCGAGATCACACAGAAAAGCATGTGCGTCCTACTGCGCCTGCAAACATGTGTTTTCCCGCTCTTCTGCGGCACGGCGCCCAACTCGGAATCGGGCGCGCTTACTGACATTGCACCTATAAAGCAGAAAGTCACGGCAGCTCAACTGGTTATAAAGCAAGATGTGCTGACACGGCGAAATGCAGCGTAATGCCGCAAGCGGTATCTCCAGTTTCGGAATGTGTAGCAGATTGCCGTCAGCCGCAAGCGCTATCTCCGAGGCGGTACCACGCGCCCGATTCCGAGTTATGTGCCGCGCCGCAGAAGAGCGGGAAAACTTGCATGTTTGCAGACACAGCAGGACGCGCATGCGCTTCTGTGTGATCTTGAAACCAGGCGACCCGCCGTCAGATGGCAGAGCAATGCGTTTCAGTCGCAGTTAGGGCGTCCTGGAGACTTTTGTCCCCGACTGTACATACCCAATAAGAGATGGCGGAAGTTGAAATTGTCAGGAGGCACCCGACGCTTGACCGCAAAGGAGAAATAGGCTTGTCCGGGGAGCCCCGACACTTTCCCAGAACAGGAATATATTTGTCGGTAGATATCCAACAGATGACCCCAAAGGTTTAATATTTTCAATGGTGAGCTCTGACAAAGGCGACCGAGTTGCCCGAGAGTGGTGCATGTGGTGCCATCTCCCTATGGACGAGACAAGCTCTCAGTCGAAAGCTGCCGATAGAGTTGCTCGCTTGCTGCATTGATTGGGAGATGGTGCCGCAAGCATGACCATTGATTAAAAGCATACTTGGGCAATTTTTTTGAACCAACCAAACTAACTATATGTTCAGGATACCTGGCATTTAACCTTTTTGGCATGCTCTTAAGTATATCCAAATTTAAAATAATTGTAAAATTGGCAACTGAAGGTAATGTCATAACCAACGTCCACATACACTCAAGCTTTTTGGTGCAGCGACTTCACTGGCAGGCGGGCTCCAAGGTCCAGCAGCCAGTCTATTCTTGGGGACAACTTTTCTTGGCAATGCAGTCAAAGGTACGGGCACGCATGCCCTCTCCCATTTGAGCCCTTATCACGCAAAGCATGCAGCACATTTGTTTTGTGCTGCTGTGCAAGTGCTGGAGCGAACTTCCAAAGCATTCCTTTGACGGAATCAAACTCCTCGTAATCAGATGAAAACAAATTCTATCGCCTGAGAGTGAAACCCTGCCTGCCACTGTCGATGGACAAATGGATGAATAATGGCTGTTCCCTTTATACAGGGCGGTAGCTTGTGCCACCTAGCCTTAAATTAATTCATTAGAAAAAAAAAAAAAAAAACTTTTTCTTTCTTTTTTTTTTTTACCTTTCTGCAACTATCACCGGGCAGGTAGAGTACTTTCCAGGAAGACCTCTGGGCGATCGGGCAAAAAAAAATTAAACACCGCCCCCCGCCTCCTCCCCCGGGCGAGGGAGTCGCCAATTTTCCTCTGGTCAACTTCGTTGGTGTTCCTCCTTAAACCACACCCACTGGGGGACAGGTGTGAGACTTTGGGCCGGAGTTACGCGGGAGGGAGCCCCAATATTCCTCTGTCCCTCCTGACCCCAGCTGTGCTAATTGTTCGTCCTTGTTTCATTTTCCCTAAACTGCATCCACCAGAGTTCCAATCTCCTTTTTGTTATGGTAACCCTTTTTTTCTCCATTCTCCCATCCTCGTCCGCAAAACCGAGTGCCCCCGCCAAATCCGTCGACCCGCCCGGGAGAACAGGACGAAGCCTCCTGCATTCTAAAACAAGATGTTCCATTATTTCATTCTCATTTTGGCAAACGGCACATAATGTGTCCATTTTCTCGAATTTAGCCCTATATGTTTTGGTTCTTAAAACCCCTGTTCTAGCCTCAAATAGTAGGGAACTACCCTGTGAATTATCAAAAACCTGTTCTTTTCTTATTTCCTGCTTATGTGACCTATAAATTGTTAAAGCTGATTTTCCTTGCATCCCACCACTCCACATTTTCTTTTCGGCTTCTTTTACGCCCTTTTTTATCGATGTGTTCCGCTCAGTCTCCTCCCTAGATGACAGATATTTAAATTTTAGTTTTCTCGTTCGGTTCGTCCATTTTGTATTCAAACTCTTCATGTATAAATACGTGTACACCTTCCTCGCCCATCGTACGTCCTCCATTTTTGTTAGTCTGATCGAATTTCAATTTGCTGATAGCCTCTCTACTCTCAAAAGACGACCAGCCCATGTCCCCTTGTACCCCTTCATTTGGTGTGTTCCCAAGCGCACCCAGTGCCAACCTGCCTACACTTCTCTGTCTGACCTCCAATCCTGTCTGAACCTCTGATCGCATGCACAACACTGCATTACCAAACGACAAACCTGGCACCATTCCTTTCCAAATGCCTCAAACTACTTCACATCTATTATAATTCCATAGTGCTCTATGCTTCGTGATAGCCAAATTTCTTTTCCCCTTTTTTATTATATTTTCCTCATGTTCCTCCAAATATTTCTTTTCCTGTTTCATCCAGACCCCCAGATATCTGTACTTATCTACATAGTCTATTTCAAAGTTCTGAATTCTCAGCGGCTCCCCCTTTTCATCATTAAAAACGATAACTCCAGATTTTTCTCTACTGAAAATCAGATCAAGCTTGTCGCCCTCTCCTCCACATATCCCAATTAGTTTGTCCAATATTTCCCAGCTATCTGCTATAAGTATGATGTCGTAGTCCAGGTACAACTTCGTTTACTTTACTCCCTCCCTCCATATACGTCAGATGAAATCCCAAGTTGCCCTGCTCTAACCTGGTTTTTTTTTTTTTTTTTTTTTTTTTTTTTTTTTTTTTTTTCATTGTTGTTAGTAGAGACTTTTAGTTTGACAAAATATGTTAAGGATCAAAATTAAAATTCCACAACTTCGAAAAAAAAAAAAAAAGAGAGAAACATTTTAGCCTATTATTTGGGTTGCATTTAAGCAATGTGTGCTGGTATGTTTAGTTCATTTTTAGCAAATCGTACAAACCAGAGCTGTCGGAGCTGTTTGGAAGATGGGTTAAGGGGGGGGGGGTAACCTTTCCCACTCTGTTTTCCCAGTTCCGACACCCCTGGTAGGAACCTACCCTACTGCTGCGTGTTTGGCCCCGAGGAGAACGTCGTGAGAGCCGCCGGACCCGGCCATACACAAGACAGTCGCATGCTATGAAATGGGTTTTGCACAAAACACTGAACTTCCGAAAATATATATATATGCCCGCACTTGTTGAATTATGCCCTTCCATGGTTGGTTCTTCTTCCCAAAGTACTTGTCTTGGAACACTCAAAATGTGCCACTTCATCTTGCTGGGGGAATAAAGGTTCTTTGCATCTCTGCAAATCATGCAATGGCCTCAACACTTCGCAACTGGCCGAAACACTGCAAAGGCCAGGTCATGGAGAATAGAAGGGTAGGAGAGGGCATGACGTCGGCCGCGTAGCCTCCACAAGCCATGCTCCCTTGACGCCTCGCCTCTTTCTCATTTTCCTCCTTACTCTCCTCACTTACCATGCCAACGTGACCACATCACGTGACCGTAGCTAGACTTCGTCTTGCTGCGGGGTAGTAGAATACACCACACTCAAGACTTCGACCTGATAAAACCTACCGGACGGAGCGCGCGCAAGCCTGCAAGGAGTCCTTCTACAATCAACCATCCATCTCACACGTGACATGTCACGCGCACCAATCGCCAGAGAGATCTGGGGGGCTATGTTGCGCTTTTTGCACTCCCAGGAGACTAGGGAGAGGGAAGTGACGTCTACAACGCAGCAAATGCAGATTGGGTGTTGATTTTGTTTTCTTCTGTCAACATCCAATCTGCGTTTGCTCTAGTCGTTGACGTCACTTCCCTCTTCCAAGTCTCCTGGGAGTGCAAAAAGCGCAACATAGCACCCCTGCGGTCACGCTGGGCACAAAATCGTTTAAACTTTTTATGACTAGGCTTCACCAATATCGCAACGTGCCCCCTCCTAGTACTTCTAACCTCCTTGGGCCAGGTGCTCAAAATCGCAAAAGGTTTCTGCCAGTCCTTTACGCTCAAAATTTGGTCAGAAGCATCGTTTTAAGGGTGTAAGATTACCAGTCAACGACACCTTTCGGACCACAACACCAACCGAATGGCAGAGGTAAATCACGTTGAAGTTGGGTTCTTGCAGAAAGCAAACGACGAAGACGGTGCTTCACTTACTCACTTAACGCTGACGCAACTGGAGCTCGCTGCCGACCGACGTGGTTGCCACGCGAACAACACGCATTCTTAGCTTATATTTATGACACAGGATAGAGCGCCAAGCGACTCCAATCTGAAAACGAGAGACGCCGGCTAACATGGCTAACGTGTCACGACAAATAATGTACCTGCATCCAATGCTGGTCACCACGCTACACAGACCTGGAAGCTAACTTCTGAACATCACACAATCATTCAACGTTGCCAAAAAGGTTCCAATTTACGTGACTCGGGGATCTAGGCGACCCTTGTGATGCGGGTGCTACAAAGATAGACATTTTCGAAGGCTCTATTGGATTGGATTGGATCCAAACACAGCTCATAAAGTAATTGTTTTATTAATATAGTACTCTCTAACGTCAAAGCCTTTAGTTTTATATTCACATCCCGTACACTTACTAATAATATTAACTAAAGAACTTTGTTTGAAATGTGTTGCATGTGTCGCATTAGTTTCGGTTTCGGGGTAATGTGGTACGTTTTGAACGACGTACCCTTGAGCGTCGGCGAGCAGTAGCAATACCGCAGTAGTCGACGTCAGACACGCCTAGTCGAGGCCCGTAGCTCTCAAGTTTTGAGCAGCGCTCCAGGCGAGCACAATCGAATATTTGGCTCGCGTTTCGAACGTGCGTCGTCACGCTTCCCCACTACAGTTTTTTTATACTCCGTTGCATTATAAGTGCCAGCGTAGCAGAGGCTACAAGAGCGAGCTCCGAGCTTGCAGTGTCCCTTCCAAGCACGCGCGCTCGTGCAGTGCCAGCATCGCTCAGTGGAACATGTCTTTGCAAGTAGCTTCGGCTTCGCTATCATGTAAATTGAAACATACGGGCTCACAGAAGCTATGAAAGAACGCAATGAAATAATAAAGCTGATTGGGACGCCGAGGCCGCGAGCTGCATAATTCGTTTTTATTATATTTTTTTAGACTTTTTGTTATCGCGCGCCTACAGATGATGACAGATGCTTGCATTCGAACGTGGCACGTGCAAAATCGAACGTTACAGCGCCACCTGGATAGTGCTGCCAGCATAACATGGTCGCGTCTTGCGGACGCGCTCGCGCCCCCTGTCCGAGAGCAACGGGAACTTTGTTCGACAGCGCGCTCTACTAATCACCCTGCTACAACACAAAGCTGGCGCTAAAGTCCGAAAATGTAACTCCAACCAATACTCGAAAGGAAACGACGGCAACGCTGAGAGGATGACACATCAAGCGACGGCAGTGTGTCATCTCAAGGCGAAGGCCCTGCGTCTGCATACTAAGGGTTTAGGAGCAGCTTGCCACATCTACGACATCTTGAAATGTATTACAAACATTTTATTTTAAACAAAAGACAATGTTCCACACCCGTTTTTACGGTTACACAGTTATGAAACCCCCGCCCGTAAAAACTTTTTCAGTGGGATTGATGTCCTTAGAGCACTCGCTCCTCTCAAGGAAAGCAAACATTAAGTAGAGGATGTTTTGAAGAGTTGGAAGGGACATCCTGTTTCTTAGGTCCGATTTTGTGAAAGACATGTGACTGAATACTCTCTTCGCGGGGGCATTCGATATGCAGCGTCAGGAGCGTGATGGCAAACAGGGATAGCAACGGAAACATGGCTGCCCTTGCGCTTCGAACAGTCTTGTTCAGATTATTCATTGTTCTAAATCTGTTATCCAACGTTATGGCTCATTGCGCTTTAAGAAACTTCCATGTTTCGCAGAAAAGCCTCCTCAAATTCAGCTAATGTCTTGAGTTGCCTTTTGTGTCATTTTTCCTCGGAAGAGGTGCCCCGGAGGTGGCTGGTGGGAAACTCGAGAAAATAAAAGACGCCAGTAGGAAGAAGGAAGAACTTGGGAGGATAAGCCATAATGAATACAAAAGCAATATTCAAAGCTGAATCTAGGTCACTCTAGCTCGCTGGAGCTAATAGGATCTTAAATCACGACTACGCATATTCACAAAAAAAATTCCTGAAAGCGGGAATCCGGAAAAGGTGGACTGTCGCTTTGTATTCATACTGAAATGCCTTTTGTACATCTACTCTAAACCAAAAAAAAAAAACACTTTAGGATTTTAAATGGGCCACAAAGCCAACCGCCAAATTTCGAAGCCAAAAGAACTATAAAGTAGCCCAATTAGGCTATTAATAGCCCAACCTGGCAACCCTGATCGGGAAATGGACTTTGGAATATCACGCAATCATTCAACGTTGCCAAAAAGCTGCAGTTGACGTGACTAGGGGTGTCGCGAACTTTTGTTGAATCGGATTTTTAGGTCAAAGTTTCGGAGTTTGACTAGGTCGAACGGGTTTGGAGAACCTTCAACTTTTAACCAGATTAGTGTTCTAACCAAGGAGATTATAAGCACTAGGAGGGGGCACATTGCAATATTGGTG
Source organism: Ixodes scapularis (assembly GCF_016920785.2). Lineage (NCBI taxonomy): Eukaryota > Metazoa > Arthropoda > Arachnida > Ixodida > Ixodidae > Ixodes > Ixodes scapularis. The sequence goes on along the minus strand of NW_024609880.1, from coordinate 106,556,340 downwards.
AAGCCTAATCATAAAAAGTTTAAACGATGTTGTGGCCAACGTGACCGTAGATCTCTCTGGCAATTGGTGCGCGTGACATGTCACGTGCGAGATAGATTGTTGATTGTAGAAGCATTCCCTGCAGGCTTGCGCGCACTCCGTCCGGTAGGTTTTTTCCAGATCGAAGGCTAGACGAAGGCTAGCTACGGTCACGTGATGTAGTCACGTTGGCCTGATAAGTGAGGAGGGATATGAGAAAGAGGCGAGGCGTCAAGGGAACATGGCTTGTGGAGGCTATGCGGCTGACGTCATGCCCTCTCCTACCCATCTAACCTCCTTGGTTCAAATACCCGTGCCACATGGGCAACTCGAATGCCATTTACAATGAATGACATTTGAGCGGACAGCCAATCAGCGCGTGACAATCCGGGCACAGCGTATTCCACGCGCGACAGATTGCGAGCTGAAACGCCGATCACACAAATGTCATTCGTTGTAAATGGCATTCAAGTTGCCCGTGTGGCACAGGTATTACACTGTAACCAGATTCGAACGCTTCGACTTTGTGGACAGTGTGGCCAGACCTTGATAAAGCATGTCTAGGTTTGGAGAAATTCTTTTATGGAAAGGGTCATTTTAATATTATGAACAGTTGCAATTAAAATGAACTAATTTTAATCACTAAATAACTGAATAACTTACTTTTTTGTACTGTATTAACTGAAATAACCAATCACTGCTGCCCTTAATTCATCCCTTAGCCATCACCATCCAATCTGAAGCCAACTGGCCAGCCTGTTGCGCATGCACATAGCAGTCGAACCTTTGCCGAACTTGGTCAAACTCTAACCTCCACCAGTTCGCGACACGCCTAGACGTGACACAGGAATCCAGGCGATTCTTGTGATTTGGCCAAGGAGGGTACACGACTGACCGAGAGAACAACATTTTAAAGTCGCCGCAACGTCGACCAACATGAACAACCAACTCGGCCAATCTGAAGTTCTGACATTTTTGAAGTTTTCTATTGGAATGGATTGGGTCTAAACGACATTGTATAACTATATATATATATTTTCATAACTTCGAAGCTATTTGGTGGTATATTCACGTCCAGCGGACCCAAAAAGATTGAGGTACACCTAAGCACTTCTTACGAGTTGTGAATGCGAAAGCATGTACATCAATCTTGCTCTACGCGTGTTAGCGCTGACGGACACACAGTGCCATGAGGTGGTTGGTCGCGTGTCAGTTTCAACGACCGGCCACCCCATGGCGCTGCGTGACCGGCAAGGTTGACACGCGCTAGCCAATGGGATCGCAGCGGTGTAAAAGGTGCCGTTGGCTGTGGACGCAGACTAGCCAATGGGATTGAAGCGGTGTAAGAGCCGTTTGGCGTCGTTTCAAAGCTGATGACGTCGGCTCACTCCGTGAGACAGTTAATGCTTTTGCATTAATAATAAATAAAATTTCATTGAAACTGACCTGTTAAAATTATTTAATTATTTTGGTGGAAGGAGGGCATCGCTCTAGTTTCGGTTTAACTCTATCGTGGTGTGTTTTATTTATTGTAGCAGCGTTTCGAGGGTCTTCACTTTAACTGGCGTGCTGTCATACAGAGAAAGGACGTATCTTTCGAACGCCCAGTTTCCAGCATGAGCTCCATGCCTTCCACCGGGCTTTGGCTGTGCGCTCGAGGAGCACAAGACGCCAAAGCATTTATTCAAGGTAAGGGGCTCGCGCTCGAGTTAGAACTGAAGCTCCTCTCAGCAGTTCTCACCTTGTCAGTTAGAATAGTATGCACATATAAGTTATTCTTCCTATATTGAGACACACAGAATGCAAAAATAGTTTTGTTCCCCCGATAACCAAATCTTGGAGAAAGAAGTGTACAAATTAAAAACAAAACTTGCAGTTTTTTTTTTCTTCTTCAGAAGAGTATGGCAGTTTAAATAGATACAGCAACAGCTGGCTCACGTTTATATATAAAATAATATGCTTTTACCGCTGTATTTGCCACTAACTAAAATGGGACTGGGAGTACTCTTACTATGTGCAAAGTATTTATCCCCATAGCTACAAAGGGATCCATAGTAGAACCCAAGCCTTTGTTGCACACAAGAAAATAAAATATGAAACATACAGAGCACTTCCTATACCAAGAATACAAATGCAGCATTTCCAGGTTTATTATCAAATGCAAGACATATGGTAAACATTTAGGTAGCCTTACCTAAACGCCATCTCCGCAGATAACCCATGATGAGCGTCCCTCACAGGTGGCACCTCTTCCAATTCCCATTCAAGTTAGACCCGTCCACGAATGATCTTTCGCAAAGCTTGCACCTGAACGGCTGCTCTTCCTTATGAAGTCTTTCGTGACGTTTCAAGTTGGCTGCATCTCCAAATGCTCTCGTGCAGGTGCCACACTTGTAGGGCTTTTCCCCTGGGTGAACTTTGTTGTGACGAGACAATTCAAACTTTTGCGTAAATGCTTCTTGGCAAGTCTGGCACTGGAATGGCTTTTCCTCCGTATGGGCTCTTCTGTGGTGAACCAAGTTGCTCTTCTGGGCAAACGCTTTTGGACAAACCTGGCACCTGTATGGCCTTTCCTCTGTGTGGACTCTTTCGTGACGAGACAAGTCACCCTTTTGTGCAAATGCTTTTTGGCAAGTCTGGCATTTAAATGGCCTTTCGTCTGTGTGGATCCTTTCATGAACCTGCAGCTTGGTCTCTGTTCCAAATGCCTCTTCACAGATATGGCAGCTGAACGGCTTCTCTCCTGTCCGCTTTCTTTCGTGATGAGCACTGCACAATGTACGATAGCTTGAACAAGGCCAGAGGGGTCATCGCTACCTGTCCTCAGGTTGCTGGCATGTCACCTGCTGCTGTACCTCTTCTTGAGAAGGGTACTCACTCTCGGTGCTCCAGCAGCTGAAGGTCTCTCTTTCGTCTTCAATGGCTTCCATGGTTGACCCTGCAGGGGAGTGGGGGGAAGGTCTAAGTCAGGTTATTTCTTTGGCTAAGATTGATTAGCAGATCTTGACATTGACTAAGTTTACCTGAGACAACACTGCAAGCTTCCAGACGTCATGGCACATACCATTAGGCAAAGGTCATAGGTTACTGCAGTAAAACAGAAGTGTCCTAGCACCCATGTGGTACAGCACTTCCTAAACACAAAGGCATTAACCGTTGCAACGTGTTCAAAGGATGCACCATACACTATTTTGGGCAAATAAAGTAAGTTAAAGGAGTCATGAAACGCTTTTCCAACTTTTTCCTGTTTAGCTTTCCTCCTCAACTCATAAATCGCGCATTCTACCAAACAGTTCAAGAAGACGGAAAGGGGGGAGTCCCTCATGCTCGGACTCTCATTTGTGTAGCCAGACACAGCCATTCTCTACCTAGAAGATTAGCCCGTCGCTCAAAACTCAGACAAAAGTTGCTTTCCCCACCCCGTTCACCCCGAAGCTGACAGTTCTGTGGAAGCTACATGCTCGTTAAACCAGCCACACTTTTGTTACGTGATCATGCTCTCTAGCGCATACCCATGCGCAGAGAATGAGGTCAGGTGATGAAAGGGAGGCGGCTGATTGGTCCGGCAACCTCGTAGCTTCCACCACAATGTCAGCTTAGGGGTGAAGGGAATAAGTGAGGTCCGCTGTCGTGCGACGCGCATGCGGGGGCCCGGTGACGAGCTGCGGGGACCGCGGATGTATCACAGTGAAAAGGCAGGGGAGCTTACGAAGGGAAGGAAGTATGAAATAGACCGCTGTGTTTTCAAATTTTTGTACCGGAAGTCAGGCTTTTGACTTTCTACCTTTTTCTTTTGGCCCACTGAGCAATGTCCCAATATAAATTGATTTATTCCAGCCCAAAATTCGTTTCATGGGCCCTTTAAGTGCCTTTCTAAGCACTCACATGCATAACTTTTCTATTTATTATTTTCTTACTATAGCTCTTATAACTAGCTGTCAATACTGAAACGCCCAAGTTTGTATTTGCTGTTTGATAGTGGTTTAACGATGTGAGCTGGCATCAAAATGAACGCAGTGTGTGTACCGTAAACTCCCGAGCAAGCAGCCACTCAAAAATTCTGAGATAATTGTATAAAACTGGGGGATGGACGCTCCTTAGGTCAACAATATGTAAAAATATGTCCTTCACATATTTTCAGAATGTTTCAAAATTGAGGGGTTGACACTTATTAAAGAAAGGGTGGATGCTTGGTATTTTATGGTAGCTTCATTGCAGGACCTGCTGTACTCCCCCATGAGCATATCAGCATGAACATCCTATCCTATACTCGGAGCAACATTCCACTTAACCAATACAAGGAAAGCCAATGTTTAATCGCACACTGCATAGAAAAAGTTTTACAGGGAGTAAGGACAGGAACGCTTGCAAAAGACTGATCATGCCATTAGTTGACTGGGCTTGTTTTGATACCCCCTCTGAAGCTGTGATGATCATTTCACTAGATTTTCCTAGCGAATGCCACCGATTTTGTCCTGCAAGATTCAAAAGTGGGTTCTGCGACAAGAAAGTGTTGCAGATGATAGCACATGACAGTTTTCAATGAATCAGTATGCCACAGGGATCAAATTTTCACTGCAAGTTTCCAGACTTAGCTACCAATGCAAACCACATTAAACATAATGCAGCATGTCAAAGCAACAACAAAGCAAAAAGAAAACAAGAAACACTATTGAATATATAGAACTCAATTGGAAAAATGTGTAATGCAATTAACAATAGAAATATAGCAATTAGAGATATCAATGCGAAACAACTGAGCATATGAGGACAGAATGAACATATCAGATAAATTACAGATGACAATCGGAGGTTGATCAAGGGATGCAACTCTGTGGAGGAAGCAGGAAACGAAAGCTATAAAGCTAGGGCATGACCCTGGTTTCATTTACATGAACGTGCCATTAATAGATATGAAGTGGTGTGTTGTTTAGCTAGAGTTGGGCAAATTGAGCAAATGGTGGGCACCCAGCAGCTCTGAATGTGGCCCAATGACATTGTGTTTGTATGAACAAGGATGCTGTGCAAAGAACGCAATTTGACAGACGTTGGCTGGGGTGGTGGGAGATGTTTTTCGAGACATCGATGTGGGATTGACCCCATTCTCTCTCGGCCAATGCTGGAGGAATTTACCTGTAAGTAGAAATCGAGTATTTATGGGTGGTATGTCACTGGCGGCCATAGTTGAGTCAGTTGCTGCTAAGCACGCTTTTGTGATGAGCGTCCACAACGGTTCTACACCACACATCACAGAGATTGTTTTTCTTTTCAGAGGACAAGTGGGGGCTCGTTGTGAGCACGAGCAATGAACACTGCGTTCAGATATGGTGTCCAGTGAATACCAACCAGGCTACTAGGCCTTGGTGTCGTTGACACCACGACGCAATTTGTTTGAGGAGCATGCCGTGAGTGTGGCGGACAGCTGCTGAAGCGAGACAAGACAAGCGCGGTTGAAAGGAGAGCGGTGTCGAAGGCGGGCGTTGGGACAGCACGGTTGGCACAGTTTCTTATAGAGAAATCTACACTCCGCTTACGTTCACGCGCATGACGCATTCTGCATCAGCAACGAAGGACGCCAGCTAACATCTCAAGAGAAAGAGCACCTTTCAAGATTGGAAACTTAACTTGAAAATATCACGCAGTCGTGTAACATTGCCGTTTAACGTTAACGGTGGGGTTCGGGGGACGGTAACGGAGTGCCGGGCGATGCCTCCTTGGGCGATAGACCACAGGATACGACGATACGACCACAGTATCCACTGTGGATACGACTTTCTTGGGTACACACAAACAAAAATTGGCTTGCTCTTTATGTTTATACAGCCTTGATGGAGATGCGCCTCAACGGGTAATCGGTCTCTTAGCTGTAGATGAGAAATTTAGCCAGTGCGGTACAACCGCTAACCTGGGATTTTTAACGTGCATCACGCAGTAGTGATCTCACGAACGCGTGCCGGTACGAAACTCATCCAGATCGAAACGGGCAGGGGCGGCGGGGATCGAACCCAGGAGGTTCCCAGCGCAAGCTTTCGCTCCACGCTCCGAGCTGAGACGCGTTAGCCCACTCGGCCACTTCCTCCCTTGTACACACAAACACGCACATTGAGACATTTTTGAAGATTTCCTATTGGATTGGATTGGCTTATAGTAAAGCCATTTTATAATTTTGTATTGCGAACTTATTTGATAATACATTTATGTCCAGTATAATTATCGAGTAATCATAAGTTAAATTTCAAGTTACTTATTAAAATGTTATTTTTTTTGTTAACTTTCAGGTATCGTTTTAGTTTCGGTTTCGGTATTGCGCCTGCGGAACAGTGCACCCGGTGGCTACTTGTTCCCCTTTTACTTAGGGTGCCTTCATGTCTCTCTGTCTCAGGGTGAAGACATCCATTGTTGCCCTGAAAGTGCCAGCGCGTGACGCTCTCGCGCACTCGGTGCGTGACTTGGGCGGTAAAATGGCGTCTATGCATTAGCGAAAGCTACGCGCTCGAGCTGAGTGACACCGGATTGCGCGCACTTCAAAATGCACAAAAAAAAAAAAAAAAAAAAAAACGATTGGGCGGAAAAATGGCTGAGATGTCACTACTCAAGCAAAAGCGCGCGTGTGTATATGAAGGCACTCTACTTTTACTTGTTTTAACTGGTTTCGCCTTTAGCGTCACGCGACATTTCACTACAACGAAATTTCGGCACTCATTTTTTGGTCCATATGTGTTTAAAGGAGCAGCATCACATCGAACATACCATTATATTGTTAAAAAAAAGTCTCGAAAAGGAATTTTAAAACGAATTAAACGATTAGCAAAGAGCACCTGGTGGATCATAGAAAAAATCGTAAGGGTGGATGTCGCTAACGCCTCGTTTGTAATGCTCATCTAGGAACCTTGACAGCTAGTGACGGAGGTTGTCTCGCCTCCGTCCACGACGAAAGAAGAGGGGAAGGAGGAACTCCCCTCTTCCCGAGAATGCCTTTTGTGTGTCGCAGAAGTCGCTATTGTCCCCCTACAAGATTATAGAAGATTAACCCGTCACTCAAAATTCGTACAAAAGCAGCCGCTTCGGTGGCTGGAACGAATAGGCCATCCTCTCGACGTCAGCCTCACCATAGCTTTGCTCGTCCTGAGACGACCTACATCACGATTGCGTTGGATGTCACGTGGTCTCCGCTGGGCCTTCTCTGAGCGCTTGCCAGAGTGGAATACAGCCACCAGGCTCAAAATACAAACGTGCGATTGTCTTTTAATGATATTCTGGATCATATTCAACCTATTTTTGAACACGACGGAAATATTTCAAATTTCGTTGAAGTATCCCTTTAATACATTTCTTGCTTCCGTGCGCACACTTTAATTCGAATATGACGGGCCGTGCGTCGCATGAATGTTCTCTTTGGGAAAAAGACTGTGTGCACAGGCGAGCTAGTGGTAGCTATATAATCCCTCCTGTGTCTGCCCAGTCGAAAATTCTAATTAGATTCCAATTAGAATTTCCAATTGGTAGCAGTTAGGTTTTCGGACAACCAATTGGTCACTGTATGGCAACCAACAGGAACCATTTGAAACCCATTAAGTTTCCAACTGGAAATTTTTTTCCAACTGGTGAGACCCATTGGCCAGTGTGCTTCCAATTGGATCTAATGATAATTTTTAGCTGGGTGTTCCTTCGACTAAAACTTCTTAATTTTCTTCACCACGGTCTCAGGTTTTAAACGACATGATTACCTCTTTGGGAGATGTCTGAATATCTCGTTTGAGACATAATAAAAAAACTCACCGTACGACAAAAAAAAAAAAAAAAAAAAAAAAAAAAAAAAAACAGATTTAGCACGCGAGGCTTTTGCACATCGCAAAGCTTGACGTTTTCGTCGTGGGATGCGCGTGCCGGGGAGAAGTCCCCGGGATTTCTCCCTCGTGTGAATACCCCTTATGCAACATGATGAAAGACTCACCACAAAGCTCAAATTTATCTCATTTGTGTTTTGCTAGCTGTTATGTTTTTAGTCGTGTATTTAGCTGCGCGACCGATAGGATTGTGACGAAGCGGGTTACCATTTTGACATTTTGGTTAGGTCCTCGGGGTCCTAGGTATGCCCACTTTGGCCCGTACGTCACCGCATGCGCCACTTCACGTTATGTAGTAGTAAATTCTTTTTGAATTATTTTTCGCACATGTATGCCCATGTGGGCCTTAGGACGTCCTCAAGTGGTCAAAACGTCTTCGTTCCGTCAAGGACGTCCGCCTCAACTGGTCGGAGTACCTTCGTTTCGTTGACGTTTTAAATTTTAAATCATAACACAAATATTTATTACATGCGAGTTACAAAAGTGGCTGAATCTGCTCCATGAAGCCAGTGAGCCATGTGAGCGAGTGCACAGAAATGATCACTCGAATATTTGGATCTCCGATTATTCCTGATCAGTGAGTGATATGGCCAACGTTGGTGATGGCGGTGATGGCAGATGAGCACCGCTCCTCGATTGCCACTTCCCTCCAGCAGGGGTCTGAGCATCGTACCGGCAGCCATCTTGATTACTGATGCGCCTTGAGGAGGAGTGGTGGAAGTGAAAGCGCCCTGCGACCACCAGCACTGGCCGTTCCACCCTTCCATCTGATTAGATTGACACGGTTATCCATGGTTTCCTGGTGATATCGCACGCTTCCCAAGCACTTCGCTTCTGCAATGAACCAGTGACTACAAGGAACGGATTGTATTCCTCTGGTCAAGCTGGTTTGGGGTCGCCTCCCGCTGCGAAGGATACAGCAGGTAGGTTCGATTGTCGTCTACTACTGTTTTGCCAGATAAGTTCACAACTCGCGTAGCTCGCAGCGAAAACACGCAATCTTAGTGCACTGTAGCTCCAAGGAAGCAATGCCCAAAGTGCCACCCTAGTCCCCCCCCCCCCCCAAAAAAAAAAAAAACGACAAAAAAATGCCCCAAAACACGCAAGTCCGCTCTCTGTGTAATGGATCCGTTTGTGTCGACAAAAGAGGAGGGTCCACCTCGCTGTTGCGACTCGGTTGCGCATTATGTTATAAGAGTATCGATTTGCTCTGTTTCGTCCTCTGGAATAACGTAGGTGACCGCGTTCGCACTGAACAGCCCGGCTGGTAAACGTCCATGCGTGGAATGTTTTCGGCTAACCAACCACGAACCCGATAGCTATCAACAAGTTCTGCCTACGACCGGGTCGTGGTTCTGCCCCGCTAGGATGTCACGGGTGTTGGTTGCTCGGTATGTAGTATTCAGGGTTTGGGTACCGTACATTTTTAATCTGTCGATGGTATTCGATGACGTGCTGGTGTTGCGAGCAGGGTAAACGCCTGCTGCAGTGTCACTGACATTTTTATTTGGCAAAGCGGACAAGAAGAAAAAGAAAAAAAAACATAAATAAACAGCAAAAAAAACCGCCTGACCGACGTGTGAGTGTCTGCCGTACTGACTTCGGGGTTCTTAACGCGTAATAACCACAACCTCTCTTATTGACTCAGCACCTGTGTTTCATTTATTTGGGCGTGCTGCCTTCAATTCCGCAGCGTTTATGTTAATAATTGACCTTCCTGTTTGCTTGTCCAACCCCGACATTTTGCGAAAGTCGGGCGATGAGTACGGGGGGGGGGGGGGGGGGGGGGGGGGGGGATGGGATGGGAATGGGAATGGGAGGATGGGATGGTGACTGCTTCTTGCATATATCCTTGGTTTGTAAACATATTGAGGCAACGGATATTAATTTTCTTTTCTCATGCTTGTGCCTTGAAACTTTTACTTCTTTTGGTTTGCCTTAGTTGGGAAATGAGTGCTTCCTGGGGTCGGCTGTAAACAAGCAGAATTTCCGGCTTTGTTTTGCGTCGTGCACGGTGTGAGGGGCGTTCAAGTTATAAAGTCTTCTAATTTATTTATTAAAAAAAAAGTATGTGCAACAAAATGGTGACACTTGTCACTTCTCCACATGGTCACTGTGTAGCTCTGCGCAGTTTTGCCAGCATCGGCATCACGGCAGCATAGCTGCGGCAAAGATTTGTTTGGGGGTCTGTTGAGACCACCAAACAACACAACAACAGAGCGCCTCATGAGCACTCGCCCAGGCAAAGTGTCCTTCATTGTCAGAAACAGATATAAATCATTGGGGGCAAGATCAGAGGAGCAGGGGGTGCGAGAATTCAGTTTAAAACCGTTTTCGTGGAGGTCAGTTTAAAGTGTTACACTATGAGTCCAAGCATTGTCCTGATGCAAGATCACAACTGCTGCCTTTTCCACTCACGTTTCCTCCCAAGCAGGAAGAAATTTTTTCTTCATATTGTCTCTGTAGGATACAGCCATCACTGTTGTGCCATTTGGGATACAGTGGGTGAGGATGATGCCTTTATTATCCTGGAACGTGGCCACCACCTCCTTCTTTGCACTGGCAATAGCGCAAAACTTGGGCGGAGGGAAGTTGCAACGCTCCCATTGTTGCTTTTGGCGTTTGGTTTCGGGGTTGAAAGACAGCGCCCCCTCTCATTCATCAGGACTATTGCTGAAGCGAAACCACTGTTCATGCCATTACCACTCGACAAAATCGTTCAATCTTGCGCATTTGCAGAAAACAAGCAATTACACACTGCTCACAGAAGGTAAATGCTCTCATTTTCAATGTTCGATACATTGGTGAGATCAGATGGTGCCGCGATCGTTGGTCGACTTTATAGCAATGTTAGTGTGTCTTGCGCTTATTCACAATAAAATTCTGCATATTTTGAGATGCTTTTCATGCCCCTCCCCATTCACAATCCCGAGAAAAAAAAAAAAGTTGGGAGACCTAATTTGAATGCCTTTCGTATGTGTCATCACACCTCACTTCCAGCTTGTGATGCTGTCAGTGGACATAAATAGTGAACTCAAAACAAACTTGGACACCTGCCAAAGAAGCTGTGTGCACCTTGTTTGCTTACTTTTGGTCTGCAAAAATATTTTCTCATGTTCCTTCTGTAACGATTAAAGCAGTTGTTGCTGTGATTTCCAATTTTGTTATGAGTCCACATTAGGAAAAACTAAAGATTCTGCATTTATTTTTTATCGTAACCGGTGTTTATCCTTCAAAATAAAAGGACCGTTTGGGCTGCTTCATGATCATCTGGTGCAAGAGGCCTGCTTAGGGCCTGCAGCGTTGTGTGTTATCACAATTAACAACTAGGATGCTGTGGACAGATGCTTTTCTGGAATTCCATAGTACAAATTCCATGTATTCATAGCAGGGGATTTTATGGCTGTTGAAAACACTATGGAAATTATTTAACACATAGGGTACGTGGCAGTCAGTTTGTCGAACAATGTTTCGTCGACATGCGACATTTCATTGGCAGTTTGTTTCGTTGAAAGGCTTCTCACATTTGTTTCATAGAGACATTTTGCGATGTTTTGTCGAACGCAACTCTGCTGTTCTTGCAACAAACTTTTTGTGTCTCCCTTGGTTTATGGGAGGAGAGAGGGGAAGGGGGGAGGCTCTGAGGTTTAGGTAAACATGCCTCAACAAGTTATGTGCTAGTCTTTAGCGGCTTTCAGGTTTCATTACACACATTAGAGAAAGAAAAAAAATGTTGTGGACGAAATGTTCTTGACAAAACTTTTTTCAACGGAATGTGTTGTTGATGAAACGATACAGACCTATTTGGGTCATATGAAAAGGGTCTGACATAATGCGTACAGCTTATGTAACTCAACATAGGTGCTAACCAATAGATGGACCTGTTCACAAAGTAACCCTGCTCTGCTCGCGTTAGCGTGCTGCACATGAATGAGTCGAGTGCATTACCCACTAGAGCATAGTATGCTCAAATCTCTATCTTCTGTACAACTAAAGTCCTCCGAGTTTAGTGTTTTGTCAAGAGTGCAAAGTCAAGAAATAATGGCATATTCAGCGGTCATTTTCGTGGTGAACTGCACAAACTATTTTCGCTTTTGACAGTGCATTGGGGATGGGTTTCGAAATCTCTATAGTCACCGATTTTCCTCAAAATTATTTCAACACACTAATCGACACGTCTGAACTACTTATTAACTAAAAAAGTCACAATAACATTTTTTCCGCAAAGTTATTCAAGTGGTTCGAAAGGCTCTACTGGCAACACTGGAAATATGTGACATCAGTGTAGGTGGGGCTGTTTGTTTGAAACCTCGTTTATGAATGTGGGGTATGCACAGAAGGCAGAGTTCACCTGCAGGATCTAGGACAAGTAGAGCTTAGCGAGAAATAGGGAGGGAGGGTAGAGGAGCTGGTGGAGGAACTGCGTAAAGGAGAGTGTAAGGCGGTGCTGGAGGCCGAAGTTAGGGAGCTGAAGGAGAACCTGATGGCTAAGATCGAGAATGTAGCAAGGCAGTTGAACTGCGGTTTGAGGAGATAGATGCAATGGTGAAAGCAGGAGGAGAGAAGCGGGAGGCAGAGGAGACGGAACTGGAAGGTCTAAAACGCAAACAAGGTCAGATGGTGTGCATGCAACAGGTGGGAGAGCAGAGTGCTGACGGGGGTCGCCTTCCCCAGCAGGAGGATGTAGAAGTACTGGGAACCCCTCTAGTACTTCTGGAAAAATAAAGTTTATTGTATTGTATTGTTTAGCCAGGATGATGCCCTAAATGAGCAGCCAACGCTGATGTTCAGCCAGATAGTCGGAACAAGTGGGGCCATGGGAGGACAGACCAACACAGCATTGGAGGGTACAAGGAGGAAGGTGACAGGACAGGGAGAAAAGGAGACAGAGCGCAGGATGGTGTGGGTGCTTGGAAGTTCGAATGTGTCAAGATGCAAAGACGCGGTTTTGAAGACGGTGAGCTATGATGAGAGGGTGCAGGTAGACGACATGCCAGGCAGGAGTTTTAGTGAGGTAATGGATAGGGCCAAGGACAGTGTCTGGGGCAACATGAGGGGAAAGAACCTAGTTGCCGTACACGCAGGGGTCAATGACGTTCTCAAGCTGAAGGGGCGGCATCTGGGGAAACGAATGGGGCGGGATCGGCCTAACCCCAAGCCGTCTCGGAGAGAGCGTGCATTGTGTTGTGCACCATCCGAGAGGTCCAGGGAAGGGGGCTAGAGGTAGCCAGGCAGATTATTGAGACAAACAAAATTATATGGGAGATGAGGGAGGCCCTTGTGTACGACCTGATGGATGTCAACTAGGGGATCTATGGGGCTGGAGCACACCACCTTTCCCCTGGGATGGCATTCATTACAGCGTGCCCTCAGGGAGGCAGGTGGGGTACAGGATGGGACGTAGTGCTAGGGTTTTTTTAGGGGTGCAGACAGGCCCGAGGAGAGCCCTTGTCTGACGAGGGAACAGGTAACAAGGAAATGCAGAACTGAGACTTGCGGGAGAAAGGAGGAAAATGCAACAGAACGTAGGGTTTATAAACATGCAAGGTGGCAGGAATAGGGTGAAGTGGATAGAAATTGAGGACCAATTCCAAAAGGAAAATTTCGCAGTATACGAGGTCACGGAAACACATCTTAGAGACATGGAAGAACCCTCTTTATTGCTGGAGTATGCTTGGATAGGATGCAACAGGAAAGGAACGGAAAGGGGTGGTCTAGGGGCATTGGTGGATGGACAAGATTGGAAGAGAGTCAAAGAAGATTGTAGGGAACATTTATAAATGAAAGGTAGTAACTCATCTCATCAGTAACAATACTGATGAGATGAGTTATTTTTCGCTTGTTTTAAGTCCATAATCTGCTTTTACGACAAAAACTCGGGCAGCTTCGCAATGCCTCTGCTAAATGCCTTCAGCCGCAGTGCTGTATTATTGGTTTTTATCGGAGCTAGACACTGATCTCTGGGGCTAACAGTATTGAAAAAATAGTTTATCATGTTTTTTACAGCGATCGCAATACGATTCCCTGCTCAGCTTTGCATAAAAGCCTCAGGATTTGCTACTGTCACGTTTCTAGGGGTCAAAATTGTACAACATGGTGGCGGCCAAGTGGGGGTCACTTTTGCCTGGTGTATGCGATATCAGTTTATCACTTTAAGCCCTTCTACCTCATTAGTCGCCAGAGAGTGCGCTGTCTTCGGTGGTTTGTTATCACCAGGACCACAGCCGGTGTCACGATTCGAGTGAGCCAATGAAACTGCAGCAAAAGTGCGTCGTTGGAAAGCGTGTTGTCTTTGGAGGTTCGCTATCATGTTTTCATGGGCGCTTGGGCTTTCCAGGTCATCCTATTGATAACATAAGAGACCCTGTAAATTTTTTTATTACGGTTCTTGAGGTGAAAACAGGTATAGAAGATAATTTGTATGCGGTCACACAATGTATAGAAATAGCGCAGACAGGCTAACAACAATTCTGGATGGCACTTTTAGACATTCAGAGAGCATAGAATAATGTTAATCAAGAAATTCTATATACACAGCTAAAGGAGTCTGGCTTAAATATGAAATTGGTGAGGTTTTTGCAGGAAGTGTACATAGACAATACAGTAACTGTAACATGGGAGGCTGAAACCACACAGCCAGCAGCAATAAGGCATGGGCTTAGGCAGAGATATCTTCTGTCGCCTCTACTTTTCATTTTATTTAATTTCATTTATCTACTCTCTTATAGTATATATTTCATGATATACTTAGGAAAGTTGGAGAAAAGACTAGAGAAAAGTGAAGTGGGCATCAATATATCGTCCATTTCATTTCATTTATTTACTCTCAAGGCCGAAGCATTACAGAAAGGAGTGGGTGAAAAAAACACAAAAAATAATAAACGTCAACATAAACACAACAGCAGGGTTACAGAAAATGGTTGCAGATCGCAGATTTGAAGCGGACGGCGTCTGTGACCACATCGATGGAGGCGGGGAGGTGGTTCCAGTCGACACAAGTTTTGGGAATGAAGGAGTAGAAGTGTAAATTAGTGCGGCTGCTTGGCATGCCAACCTTGTACTCGTGGTCGCTGCGGGAGGAAATATACAATGGTGGCAGAAAGAGAGAATCACTGAGGGGAGAGTTAAAAGGATAAATCTTATGAAAGAGACAAAGAGGAGACATTTTACGACGCAATAAAAGATTGTGCAAGTTAAGATTAGATTTCATTGAAGAGACACTGGCAGTGTGGAAGTAATTCTAAAAAAATGAAACGCACCAAAGGGGTCTGGATGGCTTCGATTTGTTAAATTAGAGAGTTAATATTAGGGTCCTAGATTAATGATGTGTATTCTAGCTTTGATCAGACTAAAGATTTATAGAGCAGAAGTTTTAGGTTAGTTGGGGCTAAAGAAAAGTTATGCCGTAGATAACCGAGTGAACGATTAGTGTTGTGACGTGGTCCACGTGATTTTGCCATGAAAGGTTATCAGAAATCGTAATGCCTAGATACTTGTAGAAGGAAACCTTCATTACAGAAACATTGTTAAGTAAGTAGTCACATGGTAACACATGATTAGAATGTCGTGAAAGTCTCATCTACTTTCATTCGATAGCGTTAAGTTTCATTAGCCAGGTGCCACATCAAGATGAAATATTATCTTGGTCAGACTGAAGGACGGAACAATCGCCAGGATCCAGAATTTGGCAATAAATAACACAATCGTGTTATTTATCGCGTACATGCTTCATGAGTTTGCATGGTATGCTTGTTAGTGAAATGGGTCTAATTATTGGGACAATGGGTGTTACCTGACTGGTGCAGAGGAACTACCTTCCAGTCTTTTGGGAGCGTACAGGATTTTAATGACTATGCAAAAATCTTTGATAATGTTATAGAAGAATACACTTCGGTGTTCTTCAAAAGTTTGGAATTAACGTCGTCATCACCTGGAGAAGAGGCAAGCTTCATATTTTGGATTATTTTGCATATACCTGCCCAGTCAATAACTATTGGATCCATCGGGAAGAAATCATGAGACGGAATATCGGGAAGCACAGCCGGTGTAATGTTAACAAAGGACAGTGAGAATACAGAGTTTAAAACAACACAGCAACTCTCCCTAGGAACGACCAGTTCGCTGTCAGTGGTAAGCTCAATTTGTTTCCTTTGCTTTCCGTTCACCACGTGCCAAAACTTGCGGAGATTGGTTTCCAGTAGCGATGGGAGGGTGTGACTAAAAAACATAATTTTGGCAAGGGACAGAGCACACGCATACTCATCTTCTGCACGACGGTAAGCTGTCCATCTATCGGGAATCATAGATAGATTGGCCCATCGGAAAGGCACTTTTTCTTGACTTTACAACCTCACCGCTCCGAGCGCTAATTACCTACACTGGACTATAGCTCCCCTTGTTGGAAATACCCCGACCCATGTGCTGAACACCGGCCACTTCGTGGAACGTGCCTCGCAAGTGAGGCTCAGTGATAATGACATGATTGTGTCTTTTGGTGTCGTCACTCTTTACCAGTGTGCCAGTTCCCTTAGCAGTTGCTGCAGCCAGAGAGGTTCTCGAGAAAGACAAAACATTGGGCTCAAGAACCAGCCTCAGTGTTGATGAGCTATGCTGCCTTCTCGAGTTCTGCCTTGGCAGTACGTACTTCAGCTTCAAGGGTGAGCTTTTCAAACAAGTCAGCGGAACGGCAATGGGCTCCTCTATTTCGGTCACGACGGCAAACCTCACAATGGAAGTGGTTGAACAGAAAGCGCTTAGCACTTTCGCCAACAGGCCAAAAGAGTTCATGCGCTATGTAGATGATTGTTTTTGCATTGTGAAGAAATCGGAAGTGAACCACTTCCTCGCACACCTGAATTCTATCGAACCGGCCATCCAGTTCACTGTAGACTACGAGCGAGATGGAGCCTTGCCGTTCCTCGATGCTCTGGTGAAAAGGCTAGGAGACAAGCTGGGATTCACAGTCTACAGGAAGCCAACACACACCGGACGCTACCTTGATTATGACTCGAACCACCCAACGAGTCACGAGTTGTCGGTGGTCTCTACTCTCTTGTCTAAAGCAATGACCATCTGCTCGTCAGAAAGAGACAGAAGAAAGGAGAAACAGACCATACTTGCGGACCTCCAAAAAAACGGCTATTCGAGGAGTTTTGTTCAACGTGTTGCCCGTCGACAGTGCTGCTTGCGCAATAACCATGGATCGTCGGGTGACACACAGCCCTGCCCCATCGCGCGCATCAGTGTCCCCTATGTAAAAGGGACGAGCGAGACACTGGCGTGCGTGCTCCGACAAGAAGGGATCCAAGTGGCGCGCAAGCCAGTGTCAACATTAGGACGGCTCATGCTAAGGCCGAAAGATCACCTCCCAAAAGAGAAAGCACAAGGCGTGGTCTATAAGATACCGTGTGCAGAGTGCCCTGCGGCCTCCATCGGTGAAACTAAATCTTTTCCCGAATGCATGCGCCGGCACCAGAACGATGTGCGCAATTTCGATCGCGAGCGTAGCGCCGTCGCGGAACATTGTGAGGTATTTGATCATCGGATCAACTTCGGAAACGCACACATGATAGACACGGAGCCACATATTCGAAAACGCCTGTTCTTGGAGTCGTGGCATATCCAGAATACACCGGGTAACATAAACAGGTCCCTCGGGGCCTTACCATCTTTTTACGTCCATGGCCTGCGTCACGTTCACAAAACATCACCTCGGTAGAAGAGGAAGGAGTGGTCGAAGCTCGTGCTGTTCCATTCCATTTTTAGTCACCCCTGAAGAAGGAGTCAAATCGACCCCAAAACGTTGGGAACTCTTTGTTTCTAAACTTTTGGTTTGAGTTTTCTTTTTTTCGAATTGTTTCCCAAAACCAGACAGATTTTTGTCGAAGATGTTTACTTTCAAAGGGTACAGCCGTTATCCAGTTATCCATCCATGCACCTCTTTCCAGTAAGCCTCTGCACGTGCGTACACCCTATCCCCTCACTCTTGCTTGCTGCTGTCTCCATTTTCGGAGGGCACCGTCCTGGATGACCACTATCGTCGATGCCTACCTATGCACCCGTTTTGTATTTTTGACGATTTTTTTTAGTACAGGTAGCAAATAAACCAGTAAAAGTTGATACAACTGCACAATGCCATTCTGTACTGGCGGGACGAGGAATGGCGGGCTGACTTTCCTTTGTAGTTTGCAAACAACCCCCCGAATGGCGCTCGTTATCCGAAAAAGGTCCATTGTTGTAATAAAAGGGCAGTTCAGCTCGTTCCCGACGGGTTACAAGAAGTTTACAGGTGTGAAATGAATGCCAGGGAAACTTACAACAGCAAGACAAAAAGAAACATGCAAAATAGTGTATTTTTTTAGACTGCCTGCACCACTTGAAAGTTGTACAAAGTGTGATGTCCCCTCGCCGGAGAGCGCGGGAAAATTTGTACATTGGTTTTGGCACAACCTTCAATTGCCGTTTTCTTGATAGCTATTTTGAATTTAGAGATAATATAGGCAGCGTGCCGAAAAGAGGTAGGCCCGGGTACTCCAAAAATGTGTGTACTTTGAGTAGCAAAAAAAAAAAAAAAAAACCGCTGCAGCTTGTTTTCAAGAACACGAGCGAGTTTTTAAGTGCTACAAAATCTCATGAAAGTGCAACGGTTCCTTGCCGTGGCCATCATCTTGCTGCATTTGTTTTCTGGATGTGCACTGTGGGAGAATGAGTTTCTTTTCTTTATTGTTGGAGTTTGAGTTTTTAATTTGCGTACACGCAGAAACATGTCTGCAACAAGGCAGTGCTGTCTCGTCAACACGGTGACCCTCCTGCGGCTACGGGAGCAGGGCCAAGGGCCGCGGCGGCCCACCCACACGCTGCGCTTTGACAAGATGGCCGAAGACAGGGCCGCACACTACGAACTGGAGGAGACGGTAAGGGGGGGAGGAGCTGGCGTGGCGGGGTCGGGCATCCGACGGCCCGTGGCCACCGATGCTTTGCTTTTTCTACAGGCCTGCAAATTGCCAGCCTCCGTGCGGTCGACATTCCTGATGGCCTTCAGCCCCGATTGGTGAGAAAACGAAAGAACTGTGTTTTACCGTGGCTTTTGCTCAACTTCATTTCGGCTTACGACGGACCACAGAGGATGTTACGAGCCATTGAAGCCGATTTAGTGCCCTGCGAAACATTACATGACCTGCTCAATTGGCGCAGCGACGTGCGCGCAGTTGCAAGTTGCGATCACGGCTTGTAGTGTCTGCTGTGGTCAACGTAAGGTGAAATCGAATGTAGCCTTCCTCGAGGTTGTTTGTACATTTGGTGGAGATTCGTCATACCTGATGATTTATTTATTTTAGACATTCTTACCGAACTCTATGAAAGCAAAACTGCTATGCTTTGGTGCTGACTGCCCGTATTGATTAACAAATGTCTGTGGCACCACGTTGCAGCAGTGAGGCTGGTTACGGCATGGCGCGCATGCAGGCGCTTGGAGTTTAACGAAGCTTTTTTTTTTGTGCAAGCGCGCATGCAGGCGCTTGGAGTTTAACAAAGTTTTTTTTTTTATGCAAGTGCATGCCAATGCCTGGGATTGGCATAGTGTTGTTGTCCCTAAACAGTACATTGGTCTATGGCAAATCCCCTAATGTCTCATATCTATATCGTTTTCACTTGGAAAACGTAATAAAGCGGTTTGGCTCCTTGCGGTGCATTGCTAACTTTCTTCTTTGCCTGGTGAAGTAAAATAGTTGTCTTGGCGTTCAGATCAGTAATTTTTTTTAAAACGAAAATGCGTGCATTTCATATGCACAGTCTATTTTTTATTTTTTTTTTTTTGCCATCAGCAAAGTTTTATAAGAACTGCTTGGTGCAGTTTCTGGACTATGCTCAAAACCCTTTTCACGAGGGAACTATGGCACTTCATTCGATCTTCCCACTTGTTTACCTACCTTCTCGTTTGCTGTCCTTGCTTCAATCACTGCCGTTGTCCCTCACCATGGAGGTAGGAAGCTTCTGAAGGCGACATGAGGCCTCTAGAATTGAGGCCAGAAGTGTGACACATCCCCAACGATGATCAAAACAAAGAGGTGCTATTGGACGAAAAAGAGAGCTGACTTGTCGCCAGCAGCTCTCCTTTTTGTTCAATAGTGTCTCTTGGTTTCGGTCATTGTTGGGGGCATGTTCCTCCACATTTCTGGCTTCACCTCTGGTGGCCTCATGTCACCTCCGGAAGCTTCCTACCTCCATGTCCCACACGGTCGAAACAAGAAGCTAGTCCTTGGCAGGTCCGCATTTCCGAGCCTTGTGTACGCAGCACGAAGGTGGCGTCCACCCACGGCGACCATCGCATCCACGTGTGTGAGGTTTCCACGGGCAAGTTGGCACACACCCTGGAGGGCCACCCACGCACGCCCTGGTGTCTGGCATTCCACCCGACCTCCAACCACATCCTGGCATCCGGCTGCCTGGCCGGACAGGTGCGCGTCTGGGACCTTAGGGTGAGTGGCCCTAACACGATCCAATGCAAAACTTTGACACAATTCATTGTTGAACTTCGGCGTGATCCATCTCGAAACTCCTCGTATGCTTTCAAGTCCCCTTTTTTCGTCGTTGGAATTGAGCGGGTCGTTGGATGAATGAAGTGATCTGCGGTTCGTAAGGGGGGGGTGTTGTAGATGGTGTAATTTTTGTCGAGGAGTAGGTGCAGTGTGGTAAACTTAGTCACTAGCACCTTCAGTATGCCTGAGCAGCAACACTGTTTTGCCCTCGTCAGAAATGTTATATGCGTTTACCATAACTAAATTAGACCTCGGAATTCCCTTCATTCCTTCTTCGCTGAACTTCTGCACTTCTTTTGGCTGCAGTTAGGCACGCACAATCTTCAATAACATGAGAGACTGTGGATCGGTAGTTTGGACTGCTTCAGACTTTGTGGCAATCTTTTTTTGATGCAGAATGTGTTTATGGTCTGGACTTGGCAAGTTTTGGCGTTGCGTTATGTGTGACCTTTGTTTTTCCTTGCTAAATCTAGTGGAGAAACTTCCCTGCCAAGTTCTGTGGGAATTTAGCTGGATTGGATCCGTGCATTGTGGTGTGCAAAATCAATTGGGATATAGTGATGTTCACTCATCTTATAATGCTTTGCTGCTTTCTCAGGTTCACTGAAATAACATTGATCCACCTTACCTCGACTTCTCAGCATCAATTACGATGTATCGTCAACAAGTAAAGAATCTTGCGATTACCTTGTAACATTCCGTATTTGTTTCTCGCTACTAATAGTATTTTTGAATACTGTGTGCGGGTGTCTGATCTTTGTTTCTCGCCTATTACGTCTTTGTGTTGGCACACCAAACAGGTGACCATTGTGGTTGTTGGGTACCCAAAAAGAAAGACAGTTATCAATGGGCTCATTCGGTTTACCTTCACCAGCCCGCACCGGTGCAGAGAAGTGCAGGGCATTGTACTTCCGGTTGTGTTTTTAGGTAGGCTGCACTCGTAAATCAAATATGACGGTGTGCAGCTGGTGCAGGAGGTACAAGTAAATCGAATGATCCCAATGTCACATTAATTTATGCATCACTTCAGTCGGTGCTTGATGAGCACAGGCTCCAACGCTTGAGCACATTCTGTAATTCACCGCCTCTATCGAACCTCTCTTCCCCTCGCTCCCCGACAGGGCGGCAGCGAGGTGTGGACGTCTCCCCAGGGCACGGTGATCTCGTCGCTGGCCTTCCACCCCTGGGAGCCGCTGCTGGCCATTGCCAGCGCCAACCGGGTGGTGCTGTGGCACTGGCGCAAGGGCCGAGCTCTGGCTACCTGCAAGACGGCCTCGGAGCGGGAGAAGGTGCGCTTTGTGCAGTTCTCCGGCGGCCGCTCCCTAGTGACGGGCATCACCAACCTGGACCCGTCATCGCTGGCGGGCCTGTCGGGGGCCCTGCACCTGGAGCGGCCCCCCCTGCTGGGGCCTCGCCTGGAGGCGCCCCTTGCCGGGGGCTCCTCGCAGCGGAGGAGCATCCTCACCCGCCTCATGTCCATGTACCAGCACCTGGAGGGGCTCGAAGAGGTGGGCCCTCCCGTCTGTTTCAGGAGGAATGTGTGACTCTTCGGTGTTTCCGGTCTCTCCATACTCGGCATCGACTGTTTTGTGCTGGGTTGTCGAGTCTATAGGTACAGGAACGGAGGGAGAGGAGGAGATGAGAGCACCGAGCTCCGCTTAGAAGGATTAGTGGGTGGACACAAGGCGAGCTGGCTTTGTCTCTACTCGCTGTTCAAAGGCAAACCGACTCCGGCATTTGGCGTTCTCTCAGTTTGTATACTTAGTCACTGGCAGAACGAAAACTGGGGGGCACGTCTTTGGAGCACCTGGCCTTCGGCACGCGCTTTGTGCCTTCCACCATGCTTTGGCTGCATGTAACTCGCCATATGCTCGGGGTGCACAAGACACTGAAGCGTCATCGAAAGTGGGAAGCTTGCGCTGGATACGATGCACCCAAAGCCCCTCCCCGCTGCTGTCATTTTGTTGACTACTTTGGCTTCGTTTCCACTACGGGGAACGGTTGCAATGCTGGGTGGGGCTCCGTCGTGCATCTCGGTTTTGTGCGCTTGCGAAGTGTCTTTGACAGGTCTGCGGGAGTTACGCTAGCCTCCCAACATGGCATAGAAGAGTCAACGCTGAGAATCGGGTGGGCCTGGTTTTGCGCCACGGTTTGCCCGATCCGTCGACCAGTCGCACTTGCGGTGGAGCGATCGAGTTTCCTGGCTGACGAGGCTCATGCATGTTTTCATACTTTCAGCTGTCGACCTATCAGCAGCCGGGGCCCAGTCTCGAGCCCGAGGAAGCGCTGCAGCAGGCCAGGGACTACGCCAGAGACGTCACCACTTACTCCACTCACCTGCAGAGGCTGCGAAGGGAGGGGAGGGTAGGACCACATTCTTTTTCTCTCTGATGTGCTTTGGGCAATCATTTTTGCGGTCTCGAAAGTTTGGGTTCGTTGGAAGCCTCGACTACAGCGTAAATCAGCTGACTAGTCTCTGCATCCCGGCGTAGAGTCCCGTTGCCACTTTAGTGCCCCTTGAAAAGGCTGCGTAACTATTTTTGTACTTTGCGCAAAAAAACACTACGAACGAGTCCCTGATGTTAATAAACTCATGAAACACACTTTAGGTTTTCTTCCCCTGCAAATTATAACCGCAGAAAAAAAGAAAACAAAGAAGTGCAGCATTTATTTCCTCAACTCGCTGCCAAAACAAGCGGCCACGTGACCTCGAGTTCATTATATGCCGCCAATGTTCGTCTTGCGCTGGGGTTGGCAAAGCGCTGAACGCATGCCGAGTTCCAGACATTATTAGGGTTCGGCTGCTGTCATCATTGCAGATATTCGACACGAGCCGTTACCCGAATGCTCATCTGGCTATCGATTATTGCGAGCCCAAACCGATTGCTCACGCAATGCTCTAGCCCAATCTATGACCCGCATTCGCGTATTGCCTCTCGGGGGACTAACCCAACACTGCGACCTTTGAGCTACGTGACCAGATTTCGCGAAAGAGAGATTAAAAGAAAACGCTTGCTGGAGTTTGTCTATACATTCGTTTGGCCCATACAGACTGACAGGCTCTTATTGGATGCAGCAGCGCTGGTGGGAGGAGGGGCTTCTGGACGAGGAGGAGGAGCCTCTGCCCCCATCGACAAACCCCGCCCCTCGCCTGTCCGGCGGCAGCTCCCCGCACAGCCGCCACTTCTGGGCCACCTTCTACCGGCTGCGCTCCATCTGCTCGCGGCTGGAGAGGCGCATGCAGCAGCACCAGCGCTCCACCGGCGCCACCTCTAGAGCCGGAGCTGATTTGGGTGCGGAGCGGACGGGTCGGCTGGGCAGGTCGGGCAGTGCGACGTCGTCCGCCGCGACCTCAACCACGGTGTCGTCTGCTAGGTGAGGGGGAAGCATCTGTTGTAAAGATACGTCAGTGCATTGGAACCTCTACTTATATAGCACTTTCTTTTTTTTGCATTGGTATACTGGAAGCAACTTGATACGTGTGGGTTTTTGAGTATTTCATGGGCACAAAACTTTGCTACTGGGAGTTGTATGTTGTGTATTCGTTGCTATGGAGATGATGAATCTTTGCGATCAGTGTGCCGTAATAATTTTTTAAATTGGGAAATTCACGGAAATTAGGTTAACAGTATTTGCTATAATCAGCTCCATAGTGTGCTATAGATTTTTTATCATACCTTTGCTTCATGAGACTGCTGAAGCGTGGTGTTCGCTTTAGTTTTTTGTTTTGTTTCTCTTGGATCACAGATGCATTGATGCTGAATTGAGTTTGTCAAGAACACAAATTAGGACAGTTTACTGTCAAATTGGCGTATCTTGCACCCTGCCAGTGCACAGCAAAGACAAAAGTCGTCCCAAGTCTTAGATTGCTTTAAAGGACACATGCAAAGGAAAAAAACATTTTTTTTAAACTGCTTAGATGGAAAAAGGACGCCATAAAACGATTTTACAACGGAGAAAAAAATTTTTTAGAGCTATATTTATGGCGCAAAACGAATTCATAGTTGGCGCCCGCGGGCACCGCGGAAAAGTGGTCCGTATTTATCACGTGACTGATCTTTCTTTATCACGTGGTGCTTGCGTTCTTTCGGAAGCTTCCTATGGCCTCTAAAAGTAACTTATTCATCTTTGTTTGAAGTATAACAAAAAACTAAGATGAATAAGTAACTTTTAGAGCCCAAAGGAAACTCCTGAAAAAGCGCAAGCAGACGTGATAGACCTATGCGCCGGTCAGACGACGGCGGCGGCGCCCCAAAGCAGACGAACTTGTGCGGCGGCGGCGACGGCGGCGCGGAGAAACGCGTTGAAGCGGCGTTCGCACAACGCTCAGCGTGCGGCGGCGACGCAGCGCGGCGGCGCGCGGCCTACCACGTGACCAGCGGCGGCTCCCGCGAGCGCCAACTACAAATTCGTATAGCGCCGTAAATATAGCTCTAAAAATTTTTTTTCTTCGTTGTAAAATCGTTTTATGACATCCTTTTTCCATCTAAGCTGTCTAAAAAAAATGTTTTTTCCTTTGCATGTGTCCTTTAAACAAATAACAAAACAAACCCTAACATTTTACAGGGATTGGTATAGACCTTTAGTGATTAAGGTAAGGGAGCACAAAATTGATTTGTTGCACTCTAGCTGTACTCCAGGGACTGTCTTTCGGAAAGGTAGCATTGGGCAAAAGTTCACCAGGGTCCCTAAACTCGTCAAACGCAAGGTTGAAGCTGAAAGTTTGCGCAGTGCGCCGATTCGACGCCAGTGGCGAAAGCGAGAAGTCATCGTCGTGATTGTCCAATCGCGTACTTTGCGAACTTGGGCCTCAACTTTGTGTTGGATGAGTTTAGAGCCCCAGATGGGATTTGGCAAGAATGCGAGTCAGAAGTGGGTCTTATGAAACCGCACTATGGTTGGAATCTGCGCGGCAAGTTTTGCAGCCTGTCCTGTTGGGCGACTCATGCGGTAAGTGTGTGCATCCCCCCTAAATGGTGTTGCAATGGCACGAGGAGTGCACTTCCGGCGAGACTTGAGGCACGTGGTGCGCCCAGAATGGAGGTTAAGTGGGAGAACAAAGAGAAAAGCATGATGGCAGAGCTGACAAGACGTGCGGCAGGGTTTAATGCCAGAGTGCGTAAACAAGTTTTCGAAGTTATAAGCGTTCACTCGAAGTTTACATGAACGACTCTTCGGCGCGTGGAACTTGACGCCCACGCTCAATTCTTGGCACATGGGCTCGCTCGTCCGCAGCTCATCCGCGGGGACGACGTCCGAGGGGGCGGGCGGCGAGGGCGGCGGCCCTCCTGGCCGTGGCGGCAGCGGTGGGAACCCTTCGGGACAGGAGGTGTCCCTGTCCCTGGTGAGCTTGCTCACCCGTCTGCAGCTCTCCCTGCAGAGCTTGAGCAGCGCCGCACTCACCACCGCAGTGGCCAGGGAGCAGATTCACCAGGTGGGGAGCGGCCTCGAGCCTCTCTTCTGTAGTTAGTGACAGCCTGAGAAACGCAGGGAATGGCGAGTCCCAGGCACCTCTCTTTATTGCTGTGCCACCAACGAGATGGTGGCGTCGGCCTGTAAGAGCGCCAAAGACCGAAGCGTGAAGATGACTGGCCATGCCCTGCGTTTTGCTTCTAGAAGTTTGTTTGTTCACCCGTGTGTATTTTCTAATTTCTGGGAGAAAGAGCGAGAATGTTAACGGGCGACTGCGCGGTTGCGGTGACGACCGTCGCCAAATGCTTGTGAATTTTCCGCCTGAAGTAGCGGTGCAACATATTGTTACGTTTTTCGGAGGTCTGCAACGAAAAGACGTGCGATTCTGGAAAATTGAACCGACGGTGCTTTCGGGAGCCCCTGGACGAGATGGGAGGCAGCTTTTTCGCGGCAGTTTCTATTACGTGGACTTCCACAGCCGTGGAAGTCCCTATGAATTAAAATGCGAGTCGGTCTTGTCTGGGCAGCTCTTATTTGAAACTAGGATTCAATTATGTTTGTAATCATGGAATGTCGCCCTATAAAAGTGGGCAAAATTCCTGAGCAGATTGAGCTAACCCCAAATGCTGTCCCGCGTCAGCACAAGCTACGCTGCAAAGTGGTGTAGTTTGATGTGTGCACACACCGAGATTCCGGTGGCATGGTGCATGAATGCGACTCAAAGTGAAACTAACAGAACTGGGGAACCAAGCCACCGGGCATGGCAGAAGAGCAAGCACGTGTGGGAGAAAAAATTGGAAAGATGAATGTCTGTTGCAAAAGCCTTAATTCCTTCCGACCCTAGTTCTAGGTCATGTACGCCGGACGAGGACAGGGAAGACGCGCGGTGCAAGGAGGTGAAAAAATGGCAGGTGGAGCAAAACGAAGAAGGTCGCTGAAACCGGGCAGCCGATACATCACATTAGCCATGTTCAATAGCAGTTTTTAGGCATGCAAGTTGGGAAGCCGTATGCAACAAATAGAGAAGTAACATATTCCTATGGGTATTTTATGGAGACCTGTGTTTGTAAACATAGTGGCTCGGAACATGCATTAATTGAAAACATTAATGAGGTTATACATACTGCAGTGTTTAGGGGTGTGCGAATAGTGATTTTTGAAACCGAATCGAATACGAATCGAATAATTGTGGGACCGAATCGAATACAAATACGAATCGAATAATTTTTGAATAGTTTCGGAATAGTAAGTAGACAGCTATTAAAGTAGAGCAAAGAGTTTAAAAAATTGATTTTTATTGTTCCAAAACATTTCTTAAAATCCTTGTAAAATCGCAGCTTGACAATAATAACTAGAGTTCAACTATATATATTTAAATAAAGACAAAAGCTAATAAAATATTAGAATGCTAAACATAATATCACGGTTCACGCAGATGCTGAACATAAAATCACAGCTCGCTTGAGCCTGGTAGATCCTGAAGCATTGTCCATGATAGGAACTCGACATTATCTTTTTATTCCTTTTTGTAGCAGATGTCCTTGAATTGAGGATCAAGGAATGTGTAAGGGCATCATGTGCCTGCACTTACGTCCAGGAACATTATTTTCACTGATCTGAGAAGATTCTGGGAAAACTCATTGTCTTGACCTACTTGCGCCCTCAAAAAGCAACATCTTCACACACTGAACAAGTGGAAAAACCATGGAAAGTGTTGGGAAAGACTCGACACCAGCAGCTGTTGTGGCTTATTCAATTGATTGCATAGGAGCGGCCGAAAAACTTCCCAATTCTAGTGTGCTTTCTCTTCGAACAACTTCCTGCTTCTACCACTTTTACTTCGCTTACACAGAATGGCGGTACCGTTGCAACCAGTTCTGAAACGTCTCCACCACTTGCTTTCCGAAAGAGTGCACAAGCAATCTCGTGCGAAAGTTGTTCCTAAATGCTGAACCGCATGCAAGTGATTTAGCGAGCGACAAGACGAGCGACAGCGACGACGAGAGTCAGCAGCGAGCGACAGATTTCTCACTGTCGCTCGTCGCGTTGCTCGGTGTTTGGATTTCTAGAAAACGTCCTCATCACCTTGGTCACTTGCTCACGCCACTTCCGTGCGGCTTGCCTCATCGCGCGACTGATCGAATGACAGCGAAGCGGGTCGACGTCGCCTGTCTCGTCTCTCGGCAAATCGCTTACATGCGGGTTATACTTAACATAGTGGTCCCTAATGGAGGCAACAGCAACGTATGTACGGAGAGGGACGGCTGTTGCCGGTGATGAAAATCATTGTCTAGGAGAAGAGGGTACGTATTTCCATCTTGCGGGCACATATTGCAGGCGTGCCGGCGCGTTGTGGGACGCCTGTGAAGGGAATCGCGAGGCGCGACACCGTAACGACTATTCGAAACTTCTTTGAAAAATATTCAAAACTTTTGAAAAATATTATTCGATTCGATTAACGAATCGAATAGGGTAATATTCGATTCGTTATTCGAGAATGGCGAATATTCGCACACCCCTAGCAGTGTTCAATATCTTACGATGCTCTTTAATAGAGTAATTCCTCGTTATAACAAAATCACTTTTTTCGAACTATCGCTTTTATCCAAGTTCGACGTGGTCCAGACCGAAATACACGGTTTTTAATCGGATTATTTGAAGTGTATCGGCGGCTGACCACACTTATTACGAAGGCCGAGTTGTAGAAAACCCGGAAGCCTACGCGGAGGCGCACGGACACCCTTGCTTCCCCTCCCCTTTCTTCACCGGGGCAAACTGGAAAAATGGAGTAAACGGGTGACGGAGGGCAGAGCGTGCTGAGCTGGCAGAGCGCCGTCTCCGATGCGGATGAGCCGACGCGGGGACGCAGGTAGGAAGCAGCGTCAATGTTCCGATGCTACTCACAGCCCCCGCGGCCGACGCTGCCCAGCTCCTGTCGGAATCGGGTCAAGGGAGCGATGGAGCCCGGAGGAGATCATCCCCTCAGGAGCCCCCAACGCGCGTGCCTGTAGCCTTCTACACGCACACGTGCGTCGTATGGGAGATTGGGAGTGTTTACCGAAAGTCGCTTAGATCTGCGAGGTTGAGAAAAGTGGCTGGCCCAGTCCAAAATCGCCAAAAAGTTTGACATTCCAGCATCGGCTGTAACACTGTCCACCATTTCGCAGAACAAGCAAGGCCTATTGGACAGGTTCGAGAAGCCTCTCATGCAGGAGACAGCGTGCCCGCTACCTAAAGATGAAAGATTGCCAACTGCTTTGCGCACGTCGGATTTTTTCTCGCTAGCACGCTTGCCGAGCTGGTGCACGATTTCCATAGCTGCAATGATCTCTACAGGAGTTTGTGAAAGCATGTTGTCAAAGCAATCGAGGATAACTTTGATTCGTTCGTGCTTTTCAATGCGGACATTCCCGTTGTTGCCATGGATGCTGCAATTGTGGACCTTGTGTGCGGCCAAGGTAAAACGAAGCGACGTCGGAAAGGCATCTCGGGGAAACGCCAACGACTGTGGAGACGCGAAACATCCTACGGCTGCTTCGAAACAAAGTGGAGTGCAGTGGCGGTGACAGTGTTCTTGCAATGCCTGGAGCAGTTCAAGGAAAACTGATGACCGGATGAAGTTATCGGCAAACTCCACTTAATCACTTTTTTACTCGGTAAAGCTGCCGTGAGGTGTTCATAAGATTAAATATAGTCGGAGTTTTCTGCAGTGTTCCCATCCACATTCAAGGCTGCTGGCATTGTTTTTTTGGCTCTAATGCTTTTATCGAATTGCCGTTTCTACCGAATTTTTTGCCAACCCGTTGACTTCGTTATAACGAAAGATTACTCTACTATGATAGTTTTCATTAGTGAGCTGAATATTATACAGTAATACCTCGTTAACTCGGAAGTCATAAAAGCTGTGAAAAAATTGGAGATAAGCGAAATTTCGAGATAAGCAAAGTACTGGAACTTTTTACCTCTGATCGCACTCTGTTCTAAATAAAACTTCTAACAATCGCGGCAACATCAACTTCTCTGATGAGGGCAACTTTGCTCTCAAGCGTCAGTGATTTGCACTGTTCGGGCTCCGCCATCTTCACGGTCAATCAAGTCGCACGCCAGCAACATCAGAGGATTCACAACCGATGACCGAATTGAACATTTCA
This sequence comes from Ixodes scapularis, assembly GCF_016920785.2. Classification (NCBI taxonomy): domain Eukaryota; kingdom Metazoa; phylum Arthropoda; class Arachnida; order Ixodida; family Ixodidae; genus Ixodes; species Ixodes scapularis. The sequence continues at coordinate 106,526,376 of NW_024609880.1, read as the reverse complement.
CCCTTGCTCATGTGGTGCCGCAAGACAATCGAAACACCCCCAAAAAAAAAATGACGGACAAGCAACAAAGAGCAGCAACTCTCGAAACGAGACACCTATGGGAAACACGAGACTCACGACGACCCAGGATTGGACTGGGAAGGGAAATGGAAGAACCCAGGAACAAAGAGAAAACGAAAGACAGCGGAACAAAACGCTCAAGGGAAAGGGTTGCATGGAACACCAGGCATCCCGGCTTGCCAGCGATTAGCTTGTCCAAATGGAAATCGTAAAAACAAAACAAAACAAAAAAAAAAGTTTTTCAGTTGCACATTTCTTTGCGTCTGCGTACACCGCACCGGCGGTTATTTTTTTAAATTGTTTTCTTGCGCTTTATGCATGTTTTTTTTTGTCTTTCTTTTTTTTTATGTGCCACACACATTTTTTTTTTTTTTTTTTCAGCAGTTTTTGTTTATTGTGTTTTTCTCCGATTTTTGCTGACGAGATTTCGAGATATCGGAAGTCCGTCATGAAAACCTTTCGAGATAAGCAAGGACAAAATGCATTGTGCCAATGGGAGCTTATTCCGTGACAAGGAAATTTTACGACTTAACCACTTAACTTAACCACGAAAGAATCCCTTGAAATATTGCTATTCAATAGATGCGATTCCCATTAAATTTGTTGACCACTATAAGTATCTTGGAGTGACAATAACCAGTAAACTTCTTTGGAACCAGCATATCGATGACATAACGAATAAGGCCAGGGCAAAATTATACACACTAAGACGCACCTTAAAATTTGCGGATAACGAAACAAAGAAGACTGTTTACCAATCAATTGTACGAACTATTCTAGAGTACGCACACACAGTATGGTATCCGCACACGCAGAAAAAATTAGTAAACTTGAAAGCGTACAAAGACTGGCTGGAAGGTTTATATTTAATAAGTTCAGATATAGTGTGTCTGCCTCGAGCTTACTAGAGCAAGCTAACATCCCGCCATTGGAGGTTAGAGCTAAAATAGACAGACTGCGAAATTTATATTCTTTTATTAATGGAATCTTTAATGTCAGTAGTGATAGATACATACAATTTTCATCACGCGGATCAGCTAGACTGAACCATACTAGGGCCATTAAACAATATCCTCTTAAGCACGATGTCTTCAAATATTCTTTTTTTCCTCGGGCAATCAGTGAATGGAATTCTTTGACGAATGAAATAGTCACCCTCCCATCACTTGATATTTTTGTTGAAGCAATCGCTTCCGCCACGAGAAAGTGCTCATAAGTACATCACATCATGCCATTATGTAACCACCCCTGCTATGGCTCACAGATGTGAGCCGCACTATTCTTTAAATAAATAAAATAAATAAATTTCAAAATAGCCGTGTTCGAGTTAACAAAGTATTACTGTAAAAGTAAGAGTTAAAGGGACCATGAAATAATTTTAAAATCGAGTTTCATCCACCACACGTCGTAAAAGGTGTGAAAAGAAACACAAAAACACAAAAATAGGGAGCCAAAAAAAATTATTTGCTATAGAACTTTTAAAAGAAAACTGGACTCTTTTGCGCCTTCTTTCCTTCGCCTTTTCACTACGATGCATCCGCGGAAACGGAGCACGTCAGCCGAATCCACGTCGCCTATTGGGTAAGAGCCTACCTCACCAGCACCGCGATCGTAAACAATAAATAGCCGGCGAATGTTTCCTAAAAGTTTTGTTAAATAATATTCAGATCCACATTTTGTAGCATAATTAGAGATGCGTGGCGAAAATTGCCAAATTTGATAATGCTGAGAGCCAAGCGCCATGTATCGTGTGGTAAACGAAGCAACTACTGTGCGTGCGCAGTAGGGCAGGGCTACAGTGTTCTAGAGGGGGTTGTAGTGGCAAGAGCGGCGGCCGCTTTGTGAAGATTTTGCGCGTAGACGACATTATGGCGCTGCTGTTCTGTGCCCTAGGAGCGCGCCCCCGTCAGCCCCATCATCAGCACTGTTCGGCGCTTACTACTGTGGTTTGACTGGAGCTTTTCGCAGTGCGAAAAAACTGCTAGTGTTGTTCTGTATACTCTGTTTCACCTTATAATGTACCGCAGGAAAGGCTACAAGCGCGAGCTCTTTGCTCTGGGGCACATCTCGGCGGCACACGCTCTCGGGAATTAAGAGCAGCTGCCAACGCTATGAGCTCGCGCTTCTAGCCTTCGCTGCGGTACAACATAAGGTGAAACGCAGTATAGTAAATTGTAGTTCTGCCTTTGAACTAATGCCTCTAGAGTGTGTGCTATCCTCTATTTGAAATATTCCCGTGTTTTGAGGGAGATTAATTAATATTGACTCCCCCCCCCCCCCCCAGTACTGACACATCGCTCAGCAACGCTATCACTAGGGCTGCAGGCTGAACAGCTGCGAAAGAAGTTCTACGGTGCTACATTTCGGAGAAGCGTACCGCGTCACCCTCGTCGTCTTCTTCGTTCATCGCACACGTGCCATTAATTCTCCTAGGGCACAGAACTCCAGCGCCACTCGCGGTATCTACATCGACCGTCTTCATGTGCTTCATTGTAAGCGGGCGCCACTCTTGCCACTACACCCTCTAGAACACTGTAGGCAGGGCCGACTTCAGTTACTTTGGGTGGCGGTGACCGACGAACGTTTATTTTCTTTGTTTTCCTTCCGCTCAAAACTCTGACTGACTGAACGTTTATTTTTCTACATGTTCTTCTCGCGCGTGCCGACTTCAAGCAGCAAGAAAACAGTACTTAAAATAGACCACGACGAACAAGAACGCTGGATCCACCGACTCCGACGAAGCGAGCTGCTCAGGATATAGGCCTAGCAGGCATTCCGACTCGGCGCTGCGTTGCTTAGTCGCAAGACCGTCTGCCTAGGACCGGCTGGCGTGCTGAATGGAATATGCCCGCGCGACCCTTGTGGACCCTTCCCGTGTTAAATTTTGATCGCTGACCTCAATTTTAGATTAAGAGGTGAGGTCAATCTCTTCCCCTTGTTTTCCGAGGCAGTGTTGACGAACACTCGTCGAAAAGGGACTCTCGTCGATTCTATCTTCTTGTTTTGTGTGATATAGAGCTGAAATAAACGCCTTATGGATTACCTTCGTAACACGGTATGTACACTTTGTTATTGGTATGCCATTTTTATTCTGACAGACTGCATGTCACTGTCGTGCTATAACAGTTCGTGGGAGGTATACGTGCAACGCCGGTCCAACCTTTCTTTGCCGAGTGTCGCGTCAGTATCGAGTTGCAATCGTAAAAGAACGGTGCCGAAGCGCTTACCAACAGCACGAATACAGCACTTCCATCAAGCGCGCGCATCCGCTCCAAGTGTAAACAGGTATTTACGTGGCTCTTGCTGACACTCGTAGTTCAAACGTATCTTTTTTAACGTCGGCTCGCTCCTGCATCTCCGACGCCGCGAAAAACGCCGAGGCAATTTGTTTCCATCTACGTCGCTTTGCAAACGACTGACACGGGCCGGCCCTTTTGCCAACAGTGACAGTTGGGTTGACTTCTGGAGTCTTCACCGGAAGACTCAATGCACTTCCCAACAGGCATACCGGTGTATGGGACTAGTCCCATGCTGTCGCTGTAGCGCAACATATCTCATTGAATTTCGTTCAGCTGCGATGCGGCGATGAGGGGCGCCGATTGAGAAAATACGTCGGTGACATCAGCGCAGTAAAACATACTGGCGCACCCCAACTCGTTGCCGCTAACGCTCCCATTCTCCTACTACCGAGAGAACTTCCGGTTACGGAAATAGCGTACAAAACGGCTTGTTTTGCGGTCAGTTGGAGAGAAAGAAGTCGATATTTAATTAATTTTTTGTGTAGAAGTTAATAAACCGAGACGAAAACGGATGCCTGTTCGGCATTCAGTGAACATTGATGGTTTAATGTAAAAGTTATCTGGAAAAAGTAAAAAGGTTATTTCATGGTCCCTTTAATATCGTATTCACCATCCAGATTGTTGCTTCTGCAAGTGCCATAATGCACTTCAATATCGTACGGTACCAAATGGTAAAATATTTTGCCGGTTAAATGTTCAGTCACATACTTAGTCAATAATTCAGCTGCCGCCGAATATTCGCCGGCAAATACCGGCTAGAAAGTTCCCGAGTCTGATATGAATAGAAGGATAAGTAACGTTCAATCCATGTTTGGAAATTTCAAGTATTTGTGCATCCGCAGGTTTTATAAACTCGAGCAACCTCGAGTTTAAATGTAACATTTTACTGCAACCATTGTGAATACTTTTTAGAAGAAGTTAAATATTCCTTAGATAGATTGATGTTCCTTTTCAATTTTGTTTGGTCTACTTTATTTCTTTCTAGCTATGGGGTTTTTATTTTTTCATGAATTCCTTCAACTGTGAGGAACATCAATATTCTTTAAGAGTGCAGTCCAAGCTTGAAATGGCCCAGGAAACTTCCCCGATTGGTCGGATTGATTGTCTCGATTTCTCGCAGGTGCGCATGCGCATCACGGAGATCCTGGAGAGGCTGGCCAATGTGAGCGGCTACAGGGCAAGGTTGACCAGTCTGAGGGATCAGATCTACGAAGGTAGGGAGGCAGCCCTTTATACCACATTCAAGAAGTATCCCCGTGGGTTTGCACAACATCTGGGAAGCAGAGGTGTTTGTTTGTTCATTGAATGCATGGATAACTAATTTGTTTGTGCAAGGTGAATGCGAATGTAATCACGAAGGAACAGATGCGAATGTGTTCTACACTGCAAGTGATTTTGGGTTTAGTGAAAGGAGGAATAGGGTCTAATCCGATAATGATGAAGTCAGTGGGAATTGGAAATATGTTTGCTACATCAGGAATTTGTTTTGTCTGGGATTTGCTGAACAATGGCAATTAGTTTTACGTTTGAGGCACATACTAATACAGTGTAATTCTTTTATAACGATACCACATATAACAACGTATTGCTTATAACGATCAGTGTCTACAGTTTCTAGTCTAGCAGGGTGTCTACCGACCGGGAAGACCGGGAATTGTGAGGGAATTTTAAGACACCTGGAGAACTCGGGGTATTGTCAGGGAAATTTTGAAAAAGACTGCCGAGTCGGGGAATTTATCCCATGCTATCCCGCTTGCGCTAGAAGCGGCAGGCATGGGCAGGCATAGCCACGAGCGCAGTCAAGTGCGGCGTCGCGACCCCATAGGCGCGATGCGACCCGCCCAATTTTTCACGCGCTGCGCTTCACACGTGAGCATGTGCGAAGCTGGCGGCTCATTCTTTTAGTACACTCTAAAGTCACTAAATATGCTACACTTTAGAGTAGCAACGCTAAAGTATGGCGGCTAAAGAGTTACAGCTACTAGTGAAGCAGGTATCAGCGGCCATTTTGTTTAGTTCGTGACTCTAGTCTGGTGGTGTTGCTCTAGTACGAGGAGAAACGGTTACTCTAGCAGATACTGGGTGACGTGACTCACCATTCACTCGAAAGAGAACAGCCGTCGTTCATTCATCTACCCTCTCGGAGGCACACGCCTAGCTATTCATTCGTTTGTCAGATATGGTGTTTTTGCGCTTTCCCGTAAACTCAACCTGGATGCCTGCACTCTACGAGCTCTGCCACTTGCGTTTGTGGCTTTGGGTTGGCCTTTCTATATTGTTATTTTCTGGAAGTGGAGATATGTGAAAGTGACTATGTCGCTGTCGAGAAAGTGCTCCTTCAGCCTCAACTGGACGAACCCGGACATATCCACGAATGCAAGTTGGATTTGGCCCATTCCAAAGGATCCAAACAGTGCTCACTGCACAAAGTGCTGCAAGAAGTTCTCTGTGAGCAACATGGGGAATAAAGCGATTACTACTCATTTGGAGGGTAAGAAGCATCAAGCTGATATGAAATATCTGCAAAGCGTTTCCCAGAGCCCAATCATATTTTTCAAAACTGCGACAAATGTGGACTTGCCTTCCTCGACAGCAACGGGTGTTTTTTGTCCGGAGGTAGCAATAGTGCTTGTAGGGCTCCGGCAATGCGTCTAACCACTGCCCCGGAAGCTCTTAGCCCCTCTGTGAAGACGTGGGTGGTGGCTTTTTATTGAAGAAGGAAGTCACAAAGGCCAGGGATCATGTGGTGCTTGAACACTATAACAACTCGTGGGTCTTTCTGTTCAGTGGCAGTGTCTCCCTCGCTGTTTCTATTGATGTTCCCCATGTGTAAGCCGCCAGAAAAATGCAGCTTGGGAAAGACAAAGTGGGATATACCATATGTCATGGTATCGCCCCATACTTTCAGGAGAAGTTGCTAGCAAGTCTCTAGTGTGCCATATCTGGTGGCTGCTTTTGATGAGTCACTGGACAAAGTAACTCAAAGAGAACAAATGGATGTACTGATCAGGTAATGGGACCAAACTCCCTGAAACAGTAAACCCGGGTCAATGCTGTATCCTAAACATCTTCCAAAGTTTGCTTTATCTAACTTAAATAAAATATTTTACGTTGTGAATAGTGTCTATCTATCATATATTGTGTTTTGGTGTCGGTAGTTGTGGGTCAGGGAATTTAATTAAAATAGTCAGGGAAAACCTGGAAAAGTTAGGGAATTTAAAAAAAACAATTTGGTAGACACCCTGTTTAGAAACGATCCGATTATAGTCCAGATACAACGATAATCGGTTATGACGAATGAAATTTGTGGTTTTATCGTTATAAGTGGATTGCACTGTAGTCGTGCAGGACGTACAGTGGAACCTCGTTGGTACGTTCCTGGTTTTTGCATTTTCCCGGCTTTTACGTTCAGAAGCGCTAGTTCTGCCAAGCTCCCATGGGAACATGTGTATTAATTTCCTGATTAGTGCGTTTGCTCTTTTAATTTTTACGTCCAAAAAGTCACTGACTGTGCCAGCCGATTCACTCAACGGACCGATGCATCGACGGATTGATCTCGTAACGACACGTTCGCGGATTGTCAGCCTCCCAGCAGATCCACACAAGGGGGCGGGTACAAGGCGGAAAGGGACCGAGGATCGCCCAAACCACTTACCGACTGCACAGTGTCACTGTCGTTCAAGAGCTAATGCAATGTTTGTTGCTATGGTTGAGGCACTACCGCGCTAATACGAAAAATCATCATTGTGTGCTGCTGTCGCATGCCACGCAAGACAGTATGCCGTAGGAGGCCTAGTGCGAAGTGCCACTACCTTTACTAAACCAAGGCATAACACAAATGCAATCCTGCCTGAGGAGGGTCGGAATAGAAGCGAAGGAGTCCTGGCTTGCGAAGGGGCGTTTGCCTATGTCCTCGTCCCCGCGCACTGGCACACAACACTTGAATACACCACAGATGCAAAAAGGTCTTGCCCAACCTTGTTGGGTCTTTGTCTTGCCCGATGAGAGGCTGGATGGATGTGCAGGACAGAATGCAACGTGCTAGATGACTTTTGACAGAAGTTTCGCGACAGGAACCTCGAGAAGTACTGGAACCTTCAGTGCGTCAGTTGGGAACAGTACCTGCTGCTTTCTTGCACGTGAAGCCAAGAATCTTGCGGCAAAATGAACTAGTGAACGGACGGAACGGTCATATTTCAGTGGAGGCCGAATAAAAATAAAAATAATGTGCCTTTGTCGGCTGCGTCACGCAGCGCCATACAGTGGCCGGTCGTTGAAACGGACGTTGCGCGTCCGTTTTAACGATTGGCCGCATTATGGCGCTGTCTGTCTGTCAGCGCACCAACAGCGGAAGTCGAAAGACTGTCTTGTCTGTTTGTCTTCAATGTCCCTCTTTCCTTATCATAAATTAAAAACCAACACACTGAACCATCTACATCAAGATTGATGTATATGCTTTCGCATTCACAACTCATAAAAAGTGCTTAGATGTACCTCAATCTTTTTTCTTTTTTCTTTTGCCATATCTTGGTTTTGACCTGGTCTGGCTGTTGCTCTCACGGGAAGGGTCCCTCCCTAGATGGCGGTGCGTATGGCTGAAAGATACTTACAACATTCTGAAGTTAGTTCTCCCCTGCCCCAGTTATGTGGATGAATACATGTGATGATATTTGGATTAGTGCGTTTAGATACAGGAAATTATGCGGTGTGGCTAAACCCCCTAGGGTAACAGAAACAGCGTCGCATCTAAGGCTGTCCCAAGTATATTTTTTACTAGGTCCGGGTCTTGGCCGCAGACCGTCTTCCCCCTTATTTCTTAAGTATGCCCTTTGTTGTGTTTGTGCGTGTAGGAATTTTTATATATTTTCTAATTTTATACCTGTTGCCCTCTCCTCTTTTTGCTTCGTCAAACCGATATACTTTTTTTTTTGATGTAGATAAAGTAAACAATGTGCCATCTTCGTTTTGCTTGTCAAAGAAAAAAAAGTTGTTGCCAGACAACGCTTTTCCGAGTAGACTCCAGCCAAAAATCCGTGAAATTCGCAAACTGAAAAAGCCGAGCGCCTTTTCGCTCGGACATTTTTTACTTAAAAAAAATTTAAGCTGACAAAATCTTTTTTTTTTTTTTTTTTTTTTTTAGCGAGCAATTTGAAGATAGTTTATTGTTGCGCTTGGTTCTGTTTTTGTTTGTGTGCTGGTATGTTGTCATGCGGTTCTTAATTCCATACGACGAAAGCTGCAGGGACTTCGCCCTGCTGACGCGCTGCAGGTTCTGGTGCTCCTCTGGGTTCGTGTAAAGAAGCTTCTGTCAAAACTCGTCCAGCACGCCGCAGTCTTCCAGATGGGTACTACAGCCTGTCATCCAGCAATACCATTTTTGTGACTGTGATGTACAGAAGTGTTGGGCACGATTGCGCGTGGACAAACCGACAAGGACATTGGCATACGCCCGTCCACAAGGCCAGGGCTCCTATGCTCGCCGTGTTTCACTCACCCAAAGTGCCAGGTGGAAGTTACGAGCTTCTTCTTGGCTTATTCGAATTCACATCGACGATGTTTACAAACTTTTCTTAAACATATTTGAGATCACGCCTACAAACGTTTACGCCGCATTTATTTCAGTTTGCACTTACGAATGTTCACTAACTCTTTCTGAACCCATTTGAGTTCACACCTACAAACATTTGCGTAAAATAAATTGTTTCGTGACAGTCACTATCGGCTTGGAAATGCCTCATTAATTCATATTCACCGAGAGTGACGCGATTTTAAATTCTCTTTGAACGAGTCTACAATTTTAAAATTGCAGGAGGACATTAAGGCTGCTAACGTGTAGGAATGCGAAAGCATTCGTGTTTGTAGCATATTCCTACAAGCTGCCGCGCTGAATCTGGCCGGGCGACCTCTGCTGAGGCTGCAGCGGCCGGGCGCCCGAGCCCCACCACCCTCTCCCTATTACCGGCGATCGGACCGCTGCGCCATGGAGAGGGCTTCTCTGTGGGGCGGCGTTTCTTAGAACTATACGCGTCCCGGCCACCGGCTATATTCGCCTCGAGATCGAACCGTGTCGCCACCGTGCGGCCAAAATTGGAAACGCGCGAAAGCGGGGATACCGCCGTGCGTCGTCTGCTACGGGCGCACGCTCAGAGCATGGATCTCGACGACGCAAGCCCGTTTGAGGCTGAGCTTGACATTCCTTATTAAATGTTTTATGTTTTTGTTGCCGTTTCTTCTTACTAAAGGTTGTATTGTATCGTTTCTCATGCGTAGAAATTCAGCAAAGCGATTATTATTAAGTCGGAACATTCCATAATCTTAGTGCGTTGGTTTGTATACAATCGCTGTCCCCACGTATTTTTATCTCGCACAAACCGTGGCTTTCATAAAGCATTGAATGTTGAGTCGGTCTGTGGTTTGATTAGAAAATTAACCCGACTGATCGCTATATTTTAATAGACAATCAATCCATAAATCCGTATGTTCATTTTTCGCCGGCAATATGCGTGAAAGGCGTTAAAACCGCATTTTTTTACTGGTTTTACTATGTCATAAATGACATATTGCATTCCCATTCTAAACTTCACGTTGTGACTCCTACAGAAATATGAACACGGGAAGCCTCTTAAAGTGAAATATTTTTTAAATTATTATTTAAACGGTATAATCACCCTCGGAGAAATGACAAGCACGCTGAAGTGGTTTACCGTGCAAGCCTGTCACAAAAGAAATAAAGACGTCAGAAATATTAAAGCAGGCATTTTTTACTCCTTGTTGACTTTCTCCAGCACAAAACTCCAATTAACCGGCAAAAAAAAAAAAAAAAAAAGAAAAAAAAAACTGCAATTAAAGCATTACTTGAATAATCTGAAAGTTAATCGATGAACTGCCCAGTCCCGATATACGCTAGGTGAAAGCAGAGGGTGATCGCAAAGTCTCGTGAAGGTCGAGCCCTCATCAGTAAAAGAGTATCAGTGCGGCCGATGCTGTCTGTGTCGTGGTGCGCGTAGTCTGTTGGGGTTGCAGAATCTACTGTGTTTGATGCAAGAAAATTTGTAGTATTAGCCTCTTGACATCCGCGGCTCTCGCCAAGAAAATTGAAGCGGGTGAACCCACACTACCGAGAAAAGCATTTAATAACAGTAACATTGCTGCGTTGCTCGGTTGCACCCGTTTATTACAGTCACGGCAGATATATTAGAACAGTTTGTTTCACTTATTTCAGTTGTCCTGCCAACCGTGCAGTTTGCAGGGGGGCTATGTTCTACAAATATTTTGTTTCTCCTAAAAATAAACGTAAGTGACAGAAGTGACGATATCCCGTCTGATTGGTTAGAAGCTCAAATGACGAAAGAGGGAACTTTCGTCATTTGAGCCTCTAACCAATCAGAGGCGATATCGTCACTTCTGTCACTTCCGTTTGTTTTTAGGAGAAACGAAACATTTGTCGAACATAGCCCCCCAGATCTTAACTAGAAGAGACACACCCTCCTCATCGCAACGCAGTAGATTTGTTCAGACTCCAAAAAAACCTTACCCACACTATGGCACAGTAAAAGGGCAGAGGAGCTCAATAGCATAGTAATTTCCAATACAGCGATAACTTATCTTTTTTTAAATAATTATATTACTGAAAAAGCTAGAAATTAAAAAAACAGCATAGAAGCTGCGATTTCACAGCCCACAGTACCAGTATTATGTTATCTGGGTTGGAATTTATTGTTTTTTTTTTAATTCCCACGTTGATGAACCGATACACCCATTTTAAAAGAAACGAATATTTAACATAAATATTCCAGTTCAGCCGGAGACAAGCATCAGTCGTGATCCATACTTTCCAACGTCTGCCTAGAGCAGACGACGCACCCACAGAAGCGATTATATAAATTTAGGCCTCACGCTGGCAACACGATTCGATCTTCACTGAAGCACCAAACAGTACCGCATCCTTTTCCGCTAGAATTGTTTTCCCACCGATAGTATGCGACAAAATAAACGCAAGAATCTACGCCGTCTCGCGCGCGAACGTGGAGAGCCGATGGGGCGGCCGTTCTCCTATCCCCGCTTTGATGATGATGATAGCGCGACCGTAGCGCCACCTCTAGGTCGATCTCGAGGCCAATAGGAGCCGTTCTGCTGGGAATTTCTTTCGCATTGTTTCGTCGTAACAGCGGTTACAGACGGTGCCGGCTCCTGGGAATTTTTTGCACGTTTTTTGCAGTTACAAACGCTGCCGGCTCCACTCTGGGACAGTTAATGCTATTGCATTAATAATGTGGGACAAGGCACTAGTTTGACTTCTGCCATGGTGCTGTCGACAAGCTTTTGGCGTCCGGAGGCTTGAAGGCATTGCACATGCTTTTATCTGTCCAGCGGAGAGGATGGCTCGAAGAGAAGACGAGGGATCGCCGAGCCAGCACTGGGACCTTGCCTACTGCCTGTGGCTCGTGGGTGAGTGCGCGACAGCAGCCCAGTCCGCTTTGCTGCCGGGGAGACCGTCACAAGTTCTACGTTGAGCGTTGGCTGTTTCGGCAGTTTGGGGTTGGCTAGCAACACTACGCTTTAATGAAAATATAGACTTATAGAATTTGCAGTTGGGTCCTGTTCATTCTATCTTGCAGTAATTGACGATGCAAGAAGGATGTGGTCGTGGCGGTTGCAAACATATTTTCTCCCAGCGGCAACTTCGGTAAACTTGTTGGCCACAGACAGCTTCTCGCAGAACCTACACTATTTGAAACTGAGCGTGGGATGTCGTGGGGGGGGGGGAGCACTAACACAATGGTGGATGCTCCTGTTGCTGCTCGAGGCGAGTACCCTGGTTGGGAACGGTGAAGGGTACAGCAGGGGTGGTCCAGTTTTGCCGTTTGTGCCGTTTGAACAAACATGCATTGTATGCATGCTTGTGCATGCAATGGACAAAAAACGAAAGGGTGTGTATATATATATACACACTGTAGACGACTTATTTTTCGTGGGCTCAATATTTCGCGATTTAGGTCAAAGCCGAAGTTTTGGAATAATTCGCTGGTTCTAATTTTCTCGATTCCAGTGTGTTTACGCCTTACCGTAATTGTTTGCGGGACTTATTTCTCGCAAATTGTAGGCGAGCCGCGAAATTCGCAAAAATTGGGTTTTTGCGAAAATTAAGTTATTTACAGTATATATATATATATATATTTTTTTTTTTTATGTATCTTATTTAGTTGAAGAAGTTGGGAGGGAGATAGTATCTATTGAAGGAGACGTCAGTAAATGTTTGTTGTTAGTTGAAAGAACTGCTCTGTCTGTCCTTGTCCCTAAGTGTTTTTATTCTTTCTTTGAGTCTCGAATGGACAAACATTGCATGCACAATATTGTGCATGTAATGTTGTGTATGCAACATTGCATGCACAATGTTTGTGATAATGCATGTAATCTTTAGGAGTTATGCGAGTTATGAGGTTCAGACAGTGCCGATGTTCGTGTCGCGTAAGAAGACTGTGTAGTTCCAGTTTACCCCGCTTTATCATCTAGAGCAGGAGTCTTCAAACATACCTGCGGAGGTGCTCCGTCCGGCCCGCGGGTTGCCTTAGTCTATCCAGGAGCCTGTCACGGGGCCCGCTGCTACAAGCGCAAAAACAAGCGCGCAAAAAAGTTACATAAAAGCGGCACTGTGACATGCTTTAAAAGCGCAGGTGAAGATATCAAAAAGCATAGGAGAAAATCTGCATCGAAACGTGGGTTTTCAGTATAATATTCGTTGTACATTGCCATTGCCTGTATTCATAGTTCACCGTTTCATGTTCGTGTAACTATGATCTGTGTCATAACTCTCGCATATTGTCATCATCAGATCTACCATTCTCTTTAACCTCCTGTCCCACGTTAATATGTGAACTTTGATATATGTCTGGTGAGGTCTCTATGCCTGGTTCCTTTATGCCTGGTGAATGGCAATGACTGCATATGAATTCATCGTCCTTAGAGTTTTTAAAATTTTTTCTGTAGTTTTAAGTTTTGTATTTAAATGCTTATTTAGGCTTATTTATTTAGTATTTCCTCATTTTTGTTTTGTTTACTTTCTGGCCCTTGTGACTGCGACAGGTCCCCAATTTGGAGAATCTTGATCCAGAGGTTTAAGTTGGTACTCCACATCGACTTCTCCTTGGTCATAATTAACACGCTTACATCAATCCTGCTAACCTTTGTCTACTAGCAGTAATAAAAAACAAAACCCAAATTTGACAGTTTATAGGCACAGCTTTGCAGCAGTTGAAGGGCAATTTGACTGCAGTCAAACCTCGATATAACGAACTTCAATGTAACGAAATCCTCGATTTAACGAAGTATTTTATTTTTCATAATTTCTTGCCCATAGACCCCATGTATTTTTAGTCCCCATATAACGAAGTCTATTTTGCTGCTATTTCAATATAACGAAGCGCCATTGCCATAGAAGGCTATAAATAAATCAACTCTAAAAAACAACTTCGCAAAAAAATTGTGGTTAAAAAAAAAAAAATTATGCGCAAACGCGAGCGCTTGATAGGTTACTTCACGGAGACAGGCCTTCCAACGTTCCTAGGCTGCCCGAGGATGCGGCGCCGGTAGCGCCGGCGAGGCATGCGGCAAAGCGGATTTCGCGAGGCTGGCCAGAAAATGCCGAGCAAAAAGTTAACACGGCATAACAGCATCACCACTGACATTCACTGATCATCATAGTCCACTGTACCGCGTGTAGCGCGGGAGCCAACTTCAGCGGGGGAGCGACGTGCGACATGATGGCGCGACCGCGCGACCGCACGGGCAGTGCCATCTAGGAGAAGACCGAGAAGACCGATTATCGTCTTGCGAGCGTGATGTGTGATGTGATGATGTCGTGATGTGATGTGTCGGTTGGAAACATTGGCACCGCCTAAACTAAACAGCTCTATTTTTCAACCGGGCGGTTCACTCACGTGCTTGCTGCCATAAGGAAACGTAAAGTTCTTTCTTTGGATGAGAAAGCAAACGTTTTGGACGCCATCCTGAAGAAACTGCCGAGATCACGAGCACTCGGGAAGTGCTCGACGCAATGGACGTACTGAGGAGGTACACGGTGTCGCATGGGCAGCAAGATGCCGTGCAAGCGCTCTGGGCGCTCGAACGCCGTATGACGCCGCCGACGCCGCTGCTACTGCCGGACAAGGCGCAAGCAAAACGCGCGGACTACTTTGCCCCTAAATAAATGTCATTTTCGGTGAGTTTTCATACCCGTAAAATGTTTCGGAATTTTTTTTTTTTTTTTCGCATGCTAAAGCCAAAATTTGATTTAGCGAAATTTCAATGTAACGAAGTAAATTGCGAATTTTACCGACTTCGTTACATCGAGGTTCAACTGTATTACCACGGTAAAACTGTTAATTTGGGATTTGTAATGGGTATCATACAACTGATCACAGGAATGCATGCTGGCATCACTACAGTAAACTTTCGTTAATTCGACCTCGACGAGACCTCGAACTTTGGTTGAATTATCCGAATGATTGAATTAAAAAAAGGACAGAAAAACGCTTAAAATTAAACTTCCTTTTATTGTCCACAGTACCCGCGGATGATCTGCTGCCGTCTGCACTTAAAACGCGTGTTTAAAAGCATGCTTTGGAGAACAGCATAACTAAACGTCACAAACCCAAAAAATCGAGCCAAAAAAAAAAAATACGCAAGTTTTACGAGCCGATTTTGAGGCGGAACAGCCAGACCCGCGACAACGAAAAATAACAGAAAAGGAAAAGAGAACCCGCGCTCTCTGACGCAAGATGGACCCCACACGATGCTACTGAAAAGCGCTCTGAGAGCGCGCTCTGAGAAAGCTTTACGAGCTGACTTTGGCGCCGCGCGGCCAAAGCGTCCGCAACAAAAATAACAACAAAAAAAAAAAAGAAAAAGGAAAAGAGAACTTGAGCTTTCCGGCGCGCAAGATGAATTGGATGCTACAGAAAAGCGCTTTAAGAGCACGCGCTGTCTCCGCGCCTGACCACGTGCTACGATCTCCGCGCTATCTCCACACCAGATTGGTTGCGCTAGCTCGTGTCATTTGCTACGGTCCATCTCAACGGCGTAGAGGAGCAAACGCATATTTGTGCACATTCGACTTTGCAGCAAAGGGTCCGTGTTTCGCAGTTTGTTGGTGGTTTTTCTGCCGTGGTGCCGTGCAAAGTGAGCCCGCGCGCATTCGCTCGGGACAAATTATTCGATGCGGAGTTTTCTCGAGTTCGAACTATCAAATTTTTCCTTCCATAGAAATGTATGGGCGCTCGCCGGGGCTTTTGAACACAATCGAATTAAACAAAAAGTCGAATTAACCGAGGTCGAACTAACGAAAGTTTACTGTAATAGGGAAAGTCCCTATTATAGTGGGGGTGATCCAGCTCGAAAATTTCGGGACGTCGTAGCATCCTCGATCGACGAAGAACGCAGTGATGGAAGTGCTGCGCCAATTGCGCCAAATTGCGCCAAGGACGCAATCTTGCTACATGTAGCGCCAAATTGTCATTTTATCGAAGAATTGCTCCATGCCTGCGCCGAGATGAGATGTAGCAATAAAAAATAAAAATTGAAGTCTTATCAGAGCGCGTGGCGGTGCCGCGGTATTTTCCACGCCGCAACTGTTACGCAAACCGAAACTGCGAGGGCGCATTATCATCATCATCATTATCATTGAAAGGAACAACATTAGCAACATCTGAGACCAAAGCCGCAGAGGCTAAGCGAAGAACCCTCCCACTGAGCAGCCTATTAAAAAAAAAAAAGAGAGAACGAGCATGTGGATGTTTTCAATGTTGGCCTGCCCTGTTCCCGTGCGCTAGCTACCAGTGAAGTCAAAGCTAGCGCGAGCCCAATGCTCTGTGCATTCCTGACTCGCGCGTGGGCTCGTGCAGTGCGGGTACCGTTACGGGCTCCAATGCGCGCGCTTGTAGCTTCCGCTGCGCTCGCACCGAAACTGAAAGAAAGTATGGTTTAGTTGCACCAAACTCTGGATGTAGTGCTGGTAAAGCCTCACCGTCCTTTTCGGAGCACAAAGCACTGCGCGACTCGCGCGACGGCGTTGTCTGCTCCGCGGGTGTCGCTTCTCCGCAGCGCGTCGGTGCATGCCAAGGAGCGCACTCAACGGGTTAACTCGCCGTGATCCGATCGTGACTTCACCAGCACATCGAAAATGAATCGGAATTTTTGAAGCGAATATCAGATACCGCAATATTTGAAGCTGCTGTCCGAAAGACAACTCTAATCTGAACTAAAACATTCCACAACAGTGAAGGTCGTTAGGTGCTGCTACAGATACCTTAAAGGGATACTACAACGAAATTTCAGCGCTCATTTTTTGGTCTTATGTATTCAAAAAAGAGGTATCACATGGAACATACCAATATCTAGTTAAAAAAGTCTCGAAAAGGAATTTTAAAACCAATTAAATGATTAGCAAAGAGCACCTGGTGGATGTCGCTAACGCCTCGTTTGTAATGCTCGTCTAGGAACCTTGACAGCTAGTGACGGAGGTTGTCTCGTCTCCGGCCACGACGAGGGAAGGGGGAACTCCCCTCTTCCCGAGAATCCCTTTTGTGTGTCGCAGAAGTTGCTATTGTCCCCCTAGAAGATTATAGAAGATTAACCAGTCACTCAAAATTCGTACAAAAGCAGCCGCTTCGGTGGCTGGAACGACTAGGCCATCCCCTCAACGTCAGCCTCGCCGTAGCTTTGCTCGTCTTGAGACGACGTACGTCACGATTGCGTTGGATGTCACATGCTCTTCTCCGAGCGCTTGCCAGAGTGGGCCGTTTATAACGAAAAATACAGCCACCAGGATCAAAATACAAACGTGCGATTGTCATTTACGGGTATTGTGGATCATATTCAACCTCTTTTTGAACACGACGGGAATATTTCAAATTTCGTTGAAGTATCCCTTTAAAAGATGTGCAGGCTGATAAAACTAAATATCCTGTACCATCAGAACTCAGTGTGACATATTTAATTGTATTTTTTCATCTGGCGAGCAGATAAACTTTGTTTAAAAAAATGTTTTTTTGTGTGTGTTTACTTTGTTGAATTTTATATATCTTGTCTTAAAAAGGCGACAGGCGCTGTGTTCCAATAATAGAGATGGGTTTTATATAGCAACGCAGCATTATTTCATTTTCAAGTATTATGCTAACATATGCCGGACCCTGCTCCAAAAGGGCCACTACCTGCTCCAAGACAACGTTTTGCCTGCTACAAGGCCTGCTCCAAAAGGTCAAATGGCACTTCCATCACTGAGAACGTCCCTGCCGTGCTCGTCCCGTCAATGACTGTACCCCTTTCCACGGATTATGATAAAACGGAAAATGCTAAAGCGCAATTCAAACAGGCCCGTGATACAAATATAAGTGCCGGAACCCGTAGTGACGTCAGCGCTACCTCCGTACAAGCGGTGACGTAATTACGGTTTCTGGCACCTGTAGTCAAGAGTTGAAAAATTTTCAACTTTCTCCTTTCCATGTCGTGACGTAGGTTTCCGTATTTGCTCCGCGGCCAATCAGCGCGGCGCGCTTCCCTCCTCCGCCCTCCTTGCCACCGGCGTTCACGTGATTCCACATGCAAATGCCTCAGACACTCCGTGCTTGCTTGCAAGAATGGCTGCGACAATGAACTTCTTGCCCGTCTACGACGCGAGGAAAGTTGCTCAAGCTGCAAAGAACAGTGCCGCTGCCGCGAAGAGGGCTGAAGTTGCCGCTGCATTTGACGTACCCGAGAAAACCTACAGATTAATTCAGCTATTTCAGGTGCCTTCTGGTCAGGAACTTCAGTTGGCTTCAGTGTTTTCCGAGACTTCAGGAGTGTGGAGACCATGCAGGGCAAGAAGAAGGTTCGTCTGAACATGTTCGTGCCAGAACCAGAAGTGACTTTATTCTTTCGAAAATAATATACGAAGCTGCGTCGTGGTGGCAGAGGGTTGCCTGCGGCAATCACGTACGCGAGGGTTGCGCCCTCTACATCTCCCCCCTCAGAATCACACTAAAGATTCAACTTCCTGGGACACACCACCCGTCTGCCACACCGGGTTCTTTGTACAGGTGAGGTATCCAAGTCGGGTTCGTTGCGTTGGAGGTTATGTCTAGTAGGCGAAGGTAGCTGTTGAGGTTGAGCCGATCCTTGAGCTGCAGGCGCAGGCGGTTGTCGAGGTGAAGCCCGTTTCTGCGCGGCAGGTGCCGCCAGCTCTTGAGTAGGAGCCTGTCCTTCAGCTGCAGGTGGTTGTTGAGGTGAAGCCCATTCCTGCGCTGCAGATGCCGCCGGCTCTTGAGAAGGAGCCAGTCCTTGAGCCTCTTCTTTCGCGGTTGGGTCTTCACTGCCTGTCCTAAAAGGCACCAAGTTTCTCCGGTTGCGCTACCAGATTGCTCCCTAGTCGGTTTCCACCACGTTTGACCTGGGACGTTGCGCTGGACGGAGGACAGTGGCCTTTACTCGTTCTGGATGAACCCAGACGCGGGTACCGTCTTCCAGTGGCGAAAGGCTTCTAGCCCAATGGCGGCGATGGAAGTCGGTGGCTTGCCGACGTTTGAGCTTCGCGGCCTTGGTGGCCACCTCCTCCTGCGGCTTGCTACTTGGCACCAGCAATCTCCCGTCCTTGGAAAGTCGAGTGCGGAGTCGGCGCCCCATCAACAATTGTGCTGGACTGAAACCCGAGGGTCCCGGGGTATCTCGATAGTTAAGCAAAGCCAGGCACGGATCGTGCGCCTTGCGTAGCAAGTTCTTCACCGTGCGCACCATGCGCTCTGCCTGCCCGTTGGACTGTGGGAAGTTGGGGCTGCTTGTCTGGTGTGCGATTCCGTAAGATGCCATGAATCGAGCAAACTCGTGGGACTGGAAGGGTGGTCCGTTGTCTGAACGCAGAGTGGATGGGATGCCGTGACGAGCGAAAATGCTCTTGAGTACTTGGATGACATGCCCAGCTGTTGCAGAGTTGAATGAGTCCACTTCCGGGTAACTGGAATAATAGTTGACCACGAGGAGGTAAGTCTGTCGGTTCAGGTGAAACAAGTCAGCGCCCAGAAAGTCCCAAGGTAGACTTGGAAGCTGCGTGCTCTGAAGTGGCTCTGCTGGATTGTCTCTGTACGACGTGCACTGTTCACATTGTGCCACGAGTGCTGCTATATCAGCGTTGATACTTGGCCACCAAACTGATTCCCGTGCCCGAGCCTTGCATCGGTTAATGCCTTGGTGGCCTTCATGAATCAAAGTCAGCGCTGTCGCACGTTGCAATGTTGGTACTACGATGCGAGTGCCTTTTAGAAGTAAACCATCACAAACCGAAAGTTCGTCCAACACGCTTGCATACTTCGTCAGGTGAAGCGGTAACTTCGACTTCGGAGGGAACCCGTTGTGGCACATTGACGTGAGTGCGCGACACTCCCTGTCGTTTGCTTGAGCTGTTCGAAGGGCCTCCAGTTGTAGGGATGCTGCTTCTGTTGAGCTGTGAAGGACCTCCGCAGCAGACACTTCGATTGTGTCTAGAGGGCGAGACGAATCGGCAGGTTCTGTGGGGACGCGAGACAGGGTGTCCGCTGTTGCGAGAAGGTTCCCAGGGACGTACGACATTGTGAACTGGTACCGCATCACCTTCAGTCGAAGGCGCTAGATACGTGGAGGTACCACTTCCAAGTCCATCTTGCCAAACAGTGAGACCAGTGGCAGGTTATCTCTCTCTACGTCAAAGACCAGCCCACGGAGAAACTCGTTGAACCGTTGAATAGCCCATACAGCTGCCAGGGCTTCCTTCTCCGTTTGGCTATATCGTAGTTCAGTCGCTGTAAGGGACCTCGACGCGAAAGCAACTGGTCTTCTTTCGCCGGAAGGCTGAGTTTGTAGAAAGACTGCCCCCAAGCCGAATGAACTGGCATCCGCTGAGACGACTGTTGGGTACGCCGGATGATACTTCGCCATACAGCGGTCCGAGACGAGCATCAGCTTGAGCTTGGTGAATGCTGTTTCTTGTTCGTGGGACCAGTTCCACGCAGCATTCTTGCCGAGGAGCGCTCTGATAGGAGCTGCAATGTCCGATACGTGCGGAAGGAAACGCCCGAGGTGGTTCACCATGCCAAGGAGGCGTCTTACACCTGCTAGGTCAGTTGGCGCACTCATCTCCTTGATCGCTTGGAGCTTGCTTGGGTCCAGATGGATGCCCCTTGCAGATACCATCACCCCCAGGAAGGAAACCTCGTTCTGGCGGAAGCAGCACTTCTTCTCATTCAAGGTGATGCCTGCCCGAGATAGTCGCATCAGGACTTGCTGCAGGCAGGAGTCGTGTTCTTCGAGAGTGCGTCCGAAGATAAGTATGTCGTCTATCATGCACACAGTGCCTTCCAGGCCTTCCAAAATCCTGGACATCTGCTTCTGGAAAAATTCCGGCGCAAAGGTGATGCCGAAGGGCATCCGACGGAAGCAGTAGTGTCCGAAAGGCGTGATAAATGTGGTGAGTTCTTGCGATTCTTCCGCCAACTTCACCTGGTAGAAGCCTGATTTAGCGTCCAACTTGGAGAACACCGCTGCGTCTCCAAGCAGGCCCAGGACCTGGTTGACCGTGGGAAAAACGTGGTGTTCTCGCAGGACCACCCGGTTTAACTTTGTAAGGTCCACGCACAACCTATGGCCCCCAGTGGCTTTGGGGACGACCACCAGTCCGGCGCACCATGGTGTTGGCGTGCCAACTCGGCGAATGACACCCTCTTGTTCCATCTTCTGCAGTTCCTTGCGGACGACTTCACGCAACGGGAGGGGGATGCGCCTTGCCACGCTAAGAGAAAATGGAACAGCGTCTGGCTGGAGGCGGATCTTGTATTCTTCATAGAGAGATCCGAGGCCATTAAACAGCTTGTCACGAGTCTGAGAAGAGACTTTGACGGTAGGAAGGTCCTTTTCTTTCAATGAGACGCCGTCGACGAATTTGACGACTTGAAGTGCCTGAATGGCTGGAAAGCCAAAAGAGGCACGGAGAGGGATTTTACTTTGTACGGTCTTTGCTGGGTGGACTTGCCTCTCCACAGCAAAGTGGCCATAAGGGACCCGAGAATGTTGAGTGGCTGCTGCCCTGGCCCGAAGAGAGTGTTGTCCACCTTGTCGAGGGACGGCGGCAGGTTGGGGAAGGTGTTCGAGACGGCTGAAACTTCGGCTTCCGAGTCAACCTTGAACACTTCCGTGTAGTCGTTGACAGTGACTTCCACGAACTTGCCTTGGTCAGTGTTGCGAACGGCATACAATCCCAGCGCTGCCACCTGGGTCGACCGTTTCTTCCGGGAACGGCAGACGTCCGCGAAATGGCCTTTTTTCTTGCAGTGGTTGCACAACGAGTTGCGGGCGGGGCATTCCGAGCGAGGGTGTGAAGCGCGGCCGCAGTAGCCGGACGAGCTAGAGCTTTAGGTGCGCTTGTCGCGTGCTGAGCTGTGCTCGACGCGTCTTGCTTGTGGCTGCCGAGACTTGGCAGCGTCGAGGCTCACCGGTCGAGACTGCGTGTCGTGGCCTGTGAGCTGGTCTCTCTGCTTTTGGGCGTCTTCTACTTGTCTCGCCTGCACCCATGCTTCTTTGAGGGTCAACTTGGGGTTGCGGCAGAGCTGGTCGGCGAGGCGAGCGTCGCGTAAGCCTACGATGAAGCGGTCGCGGACAAGGCGTTCCACGACCTCGGGTGACGGGTAGTTGCATCTTTTGCAGAGCTTGCAGAGTTCCGCATAGTAGCTGTCCATTGTTTCCCCCGGCTGCTGGACGCGCCGGTGAAACTGCGCCGACCCGTGCACCTCGTTGAGGGGTTGGGCGAAATGGGCCGTAAACTTCTCTACGACCACCTTGTAGTCATTAGGAGCGTCGCCGAGGCCGAACGTCGCAAGAAGAGGACGAGCTTCCGGCCCCATGCAATAAAGAAGTGTGCGGACCTGAACTTTGCCCGACGCCTGTCGAAGCCCGGAAGCGAAGGCGTAGTCCTCGAAAAGGCTTAGCCACGTCGGCCAGGAACCGGCGTTCTCAAAGTCGAAGCGGTCTGGCTGATGCAGAAAAAGGCCCTGTCATGAAGGCTTCACACTGTCTCCTTCGTCGTCGGGCATGGCAGCGAGCAGGAACACGGCAGTCGAAAGCCGGGCGACGGGCGAGCGAACTACGCAGTTACGGCAGAGACGATTCATGCGAAGGCGATGCCTACTTCGTTAGGCATAACGTTAGGCACTCCTGACAACATGTGGAGACCATGCAGGGCAAGAAGAAGGTTCGTCTGTACACGTTCGTGCCACAACCAGAAGTGACTTTATTCTTTCGAAAATGATATGCGAAGCTGCGTCGCGGTGGCACAGGGTTGCCTGCGGCAATCACGTACGCGAGGGTTGTGCCCTCTACAAGGAGCTCGCGGACGGCCTTTCGCTTCTTTTCACGCTCCACAGGTACTGCTCACACGCAGCCGCGAAAGTAGTCAGCAGACGCCAGTTGATAGTTCTTGCATTTGTGACATACCTGACTACACAAAGGTTCATAAGTGAGGCAATTCGAGCTTCGTAGCCGGGATCCTGCCGAGACGACGCCATTGCGAAACAAAGCGACGAAAACGAGGCGCCAGTTCCGCTCTAGACGGAGCGCGAAGCGTCGCTGGCGTCGCCTGCCTCGTCCAGAGCGTCTAGCCTTGCCCGTGCAAGCGGCGACGACCCCGCTTGACGACAGCCGTTGATTGGTTGCCTGGGGAGCCGCCGTGACATCAGCTCCCGTATATGGGGGCCCGTGGCCACGCGTTGTTCAAACCAAACCGTGAAGACTTCGATCCGTAACGGGGGCCGGAGGTGATTACGTCAGT
Source organism: Ixodes scapularis (assembly GCF_016920785.2). Classification (NCBI taxonomy): domain Eukaryota; kingdom Metazoa; phylum Arthropoda; class Arachnida; order Ixodida; family Ixodidae; genus Ixodes; species Ixodes scapularis. The sequence goes on along the minus strand of NW_024609880.1, from coordinate 106,503,195 downwards.
ACGAATCCGGGTCCCGCATTCCGTATTTCGAGTCTGTTTGAACCACGCTTAAGTCACCGAGCCGTAGGTGCGTGCACTACATCCGAGTAAGAACTACTGCGCGTGCTCGAAACGCAATCTATGGCCCGGCCAACGAGGACGGCGGCTTGCAGAGGGCGACTAAACTTCGTTTCACCTCAAGTCCGGACGCAGTCGACACTTCGAACTGATGGGACCAATTGGACGGTGTCAAAAGCACACTGTCATGGTGTTGGTCATGTTTCTGTACGTCTTCTCTCCTGGCGGAACGTCTAGTGACTTGCACTTTTGATGCTGCTCGATTCGTCACATTACCTCATAGCGTCGGCTGCATCTGGACTTATGCCAAAACAAAATGTGGCGTCGTCCAGGGGTTGTGAGCTTACGCAGAGGGCCCCTGCCCTCCGTTTAAGCCCACGACCTTCGGCGGTGACTCGGCGTCTCTGCGAGGCTCGATTGCGAATGTGCAGCGACGACCGTCGTCGGGAGCTGCCGGCTTTGCATTGACCTCGACATGTGGCCTTTTTCCCACAAGCCTTTCGTTTATAACTTGCGCCGGGAATAAGTTGAACTAGCTGATTAAACGTACGGGGTGGGATGAGCTGAACATAAGAGGGAAGGATAAAGAGGATTGTTGGATCGTTGGACTACAAACTGTTTAAATTTCGTTGACAACAATTTTGATTTCCTTCAAAACAGTTTGGTTTACGAGGCGTAACATCGCTCTGCGCAGAGATGAGCCTGCAGCTGACACGCCAGATGCAGCGCATCCTGGCCGCAGACTATCGCCTCACCCAGCTCCACCTCAGTGCCTCCTCCACGTCCTCCTCCCCCGCATCTCCGTGCACTGCCAACGTGCCGGGCACCACCCCCCGCCGGGGGGGTGGGGCCTCTGGCCCCTCCCCCCCTTCCCGCCGCCTGGGCGGAGTCTTTGGGCTCGCCTCCCTCGCCACCCTTCCTGAGTCTCCGCCGGGCGGCGTGGCCTCCACGTCTGGGATTCCCGCATCCCCTGCACGGCCACGCGTCGACTTGGAGTGTCCGCCGCTGCGGAGGCGCAACCCCAGCTTTCGGGACTTGTCGGACTCCTCAGACTCCTCGTCCTTGTCGGAGTCCTCTGATGACGAGAGCTTCAACTTCATCCGCTTTCCGAGGATGGGGTCCGGGCGCCGTTGGCTGCGGTTCACGGAGGACCGTCTCAGGGAGGACCGTCTCAGGGCGGAGGAGCGTCTCACGGTGCCCGAGGTGAGTTTTGCTGGGGAGGGGGCACAGGTTGTGACCGCCCTAGCTGAGATAAATTATGTTTCCGTGTAGCGAAGTAAATCTCAAGTTATTAAATGTAGCTCCTTCTATCTTCGTGTGTTGGAGGACAGCAATGAGGTTGCCGACGTAGGCGACCTCGGATAAACTCTTGTGCAAACTTTGAGTTGCAACGACATTTACAAATTCAAAGACTGAAGAATAAAAGGGATTTCAGAAAGTTTGCGTGCGTAGCTGCTCTTCTTGCTTCACAAATTTCTCGCGCTGTAGACGCTTTTGGTCAGCTTAGCATCTGCGCAGCCGGAACTGACCTAAATGTTTTTTATTCTTTCGTTTCGGTCGCTTTGCCACACGATTGCGGTTGCACGATAGGTTATTAACCTCCTAGATGCCACAGTGCTCTTATTCCCAAAGCAGGCTTTGCACAAATTCGCCATTGCCCATTTCGGTGGCCAGGAATGCCTGTGGAGGTCGGTTACGGCTTCTAAAACATGGTCTGTGCTGAAAGCACCTACAAAACCTGTAAAGCAAACTTAGCAGTTCTCTAGTCCGTTGTGGCGTACGAGGACGCAAGTGCATGTGACTTTGGGAAGTGCTTTTTATTTTTTTGTGAGGGCAGACAAAAGTGTTGTGCTTAGTCGTCCTTGCACTCATGCCCTTGAGGGCACCCATGCACATAAATTGTCGATTCCAATGGGACCTAACGACTACGGTCAGCAACAAAAAAGGCATGCTGGAGTTGCAACAGACGACAATGTTCCACCAATAATTGTGCCTTCTACTAGCAAAAGTGCTGCATTTAAGAATTTTCTTGTCACAACTGTCTGACCATCACATCCCTGAGTGATGATGTATTAATTAGCTTACCTGGGATTTGTTAAATTTCAAACTTGTTGCATCATAAAATGTGCAATCTAATTGCTTGTGTGCGTGTGTTCATATTGTCTATTTTTTAGTGGTGTCTACCAATTGCGTTAACTGAATCCATCTTCTCCTTTTAACACAGAATGCATTTCATCTGGCGTTTCCCACGAGAAAACTATCACAAACAAACGTCATAATGACAGTCAGGAACAAGTGACACGCTGGAAGTGTTAGGATGTTATATATAGCATTGAGATGTTAAGGGTATATAAAATATCGGGCTCATACTTGAGTTGGTGCAGTGATAGTCTGATATCATAGCCACTGACTTATTGGCACAGCTGATCAAGCCTGATCACAGCTGATTAGACCACAGCATGACCTAGCCTGTATTTAATTGTACATGCCTCGACTAGAATTTTTACGTCGTAAAATTTCGACGGAACCGTAAACTTAGTCTGGAACTCGCTCATTGTATTGCCGTGCGGATGGGCCCGGCTTCTAAAGGCTTCTAACGGCCCCTCGTGCCAATTCCCTCCCAGGTGCACGTGTCCCCCCCCGTCGTCGCCCCCTCCCCGCCCCACGCGGCCGGTGCCCCTGGAGCGCCCCCGGTCCCCTCCCCTGCCCCTGATCCTGTCGTACGGCGGGTCGTCCCGTGCCGCCCAGCTGGCCACCGAGCACCCCTGGGGGGGCGGGGCCACGCCCACCTACGTCTCCATGCTCTACGAGGGGGGCTTCAGGCCCAGGCTCAGTGAGTGGTGCACACCGCCGGGCGGGCGGGAGTAACGGCACTTGGACTGTCTCCGGCAGACCCTTTGCAAAAGCGAGCGCCATCCGGCGGCTATAGTGCTGATCGTCCGAGTCTGCCATTGTTTGGGTACCTGCTCCGAGTCTGTATCGGACATGAGGGTTGCGTCGGCGATTGGCGCAAACTTGGCTCGGCTCGCATTAGAAATTAACGCCGTGCCGGCATTCGGCGAGCACTTGGATCCATTCGCACTCTCCGTACGCGCGCTGCGTCAGTGTTGCTCGACGGGCCTTTGGGAAGGGTCTGTTGGAGCCCCAGACTCATCGAACGCAATGTTGGGGTCGAAGTTTACGGAGCTCGCCGATCAGACTTTTGAGGCGACGACTCCATACTTTTGTCGCGGAGGTTCAATCGGCCTGCTCCGTGAAATTGTGGCTCCAACTTTGTGTTTGACAAGTCTAGAGCCTCTCTTGTGCCACCGTGACCTGTAATAATAATAATAATAATGATGATGATGATGATGATGATTTTTTTTTCTTTCGTTGTGCCCACAAACAGTTGTGAAGTCTTTTGTGTTGTGCACTGTCAGTTTGTGTTTACAGAAACACTGCTTAAAATGCACCAAAACATGTGGAAGTACACGAATGCATTAAAACAGGCCGCCGGCGTGTCTTAGTCGCTGGCTTATTTCTTTTCTGTACGTCCCTCAGTTTCACGTTTTTGTTACTAACTCGCTTATCTCGTCCAAAGCCCCGTTTATAATGCCAGTTCAAAAGAAACCACAAACTGTCGAGAGAGGAAACTGAGGTATGGCTCGAAACTGTATCTGGACGCACAATTTTGTTTGTTTAAACTGCTCTAAATGTCTTCCCAAACTCTGTGTTTATTCTCGTAAGAACTGATCCCAGAGCACTAGACAATCTGAAAGCGTCTTCCGCTCGAAGTGTTACGTCAACGACGTTTGCGAGCGCCTGTTCCCTGGTGCCCAGGCGTGTACGAGACAGGGCCCAACCTGACACATCGCATCCAGTGCTGGGACATGACTGGGCCAACGCTTCCAGACATCGGAGATGGTGAGACAGTTGCTCATACTTTTCCTCTCGAAAGGGGTTGCTGTCTGGTCTCGTGAATGACCTGGCGTGGCACCTGTCGTTTTCTACGTTGGACAAACATTCGGCTATCGGGGTTGGGGTATACCGGTATGTACAATGTCAGAAAATCAAATGCATTAGAGCCTTTCTACTGCAAAATCTTATCTAGTGAAACAATGCACACTTGTAGCACAAGTTTAGGTGTTTGAGGTAGAAGCCATATTGCAAAGATTTTAATAAGAGGGAAATCTTTTCTACTAAAGAAATGAATTCACTATGAGGTGTTCTAAGTTGTGTGTTAAGCTGATCTGGAAGTGGGTATCTATAAGTATAAGGAATAGAATGGTTTGGGGTGCTGGGAAAGAGACTGGCCTTGGGAGTGCCAGCCTTGTGATTCATTCTGATTTCTAATGAGGATTCGATTTTCTCGAACATATCCTAGATTACTACATGTCTGAAATACCACATTGTGCTGAAATAATAAAAAAAAAAATAATTTAAAACATTTTTAAAAATTGTTTAAAGGGGCCCTCCGGAGCATTCTGCGATGGTCTATTTATGGCGGTAACTCAATCCACAGGCCCTAAGGATCCTAAAAATCATAAAATTACGGTCATGCGCGGCGGATTTCAATATTAAAATTGCTATCGAAGTCCCCGGCACGCCCCCCTTTCTGAGATGACCCCGGAAAACGGGGAGGGGCATCTCTTTACGCGTCAGCCAATGGCAAACGAAGGGTTCCGGCGTCACTGCGCGTCACCAACGCGGCCGACCGCCGACCCGCGGAGGAATCTCTCGAACACGCGCGGACCGTCGTCAAGGAGCCCGGACTTTGTGCTCGGCAGTCGTCGTTCGTTGCACCGCACCGTTGCGCTGCTACTGCAATACACAGTCGCATTCCACAGATGACAAGGAAAAGTTTGACTCGTTGACGTGGAAGGATCGCAAAGCTGGCTTCGGAGTCAGGATCCACGGGAAGAAGGAACACGTGTCCCGCAAACGCACGCCTGCAGACGCCCCGGGAAGCAGACGAGCCGACGCGCCGACGCATCACCCCCTAGCAACAAGCTTGCGGGGAGAAAACATAGTTCGCTGGTTTTGGAGCGATAATTGCGGACTATGTTTCTCGCACCACGATCAGTTTACGTTTTTCTCACTCTAATTTACAACAAGCTTAAAAAGTGTTGCAATAATAACGTTCGCATTCACCGCGAGATGCAGCATTTTCATTGGTCGAGTTTTAGTAATGGGCAGGGAATGGGGGATTGTCTTCCAAGAGAAAATAGTCCCGATATATGTCTTCTGCCATTATCTTAATAAACAGTTTTGTAATCTAAAATTTTGTATACTATTAACTTGCACCTACTACGCAATATAACAACTGTGGGAGCGCCCCCTTGCTCCCCCAGTTGGTACGCCCATGTCTACTCAGTTTCTATACCGTTTGAAGTGGCCAGACCCTAGAGAGTTTCAGCAAATACCGTGGAAGCCAATACTGGCAACTCCCGCGGAAAACGGGCGAAAAGTGATTGCAGCACTCCTGGCGAGCTCGGAGTCTTTGCTAGCAGACAAGTTCTCCAAAATGCATTGGTTTTGCTTATCTCCGTGCGAGGTGACCAATGAAAAAAAATTGTCACGGACATTCGCCGCTTTGAAAGTTAAGAAATGGGTGCCAGCTCATGAGTGAAGGACATTCTCTTTGCGTGGGAAAGATGTTACAGCTTCCTGGGTGCGATTTCCGAGTTCTCTTGATGAAAACATTCTGTCACAACTTATGTAAGCCAAGCAAAACACGAATGTATGCCTTCGCGCTGTTTCGTGAAAAAGGGCAATGTACAAACATTTCAGAACATAGCTTCGTTTTAACTTTATTGTTCTTATCAGTCAATTCGTTTTGTTGTTGCAATTCCCATTTCTCATGACAGTCTTGCTTATAACCGTTTCGTCGAACAGGCAAGCTGGCTTATCCCGTTAAGATTGTCTCCGGATGAAGAAGCAGAAGTCAATTTCGAACCACGTACGTTACGGCGATGTCAGTATGCTCCGAAAGAAGTCGTCGTGCATATGCAAATCTGACGCGATTATAGATTAACAAAAGTGGAGTTACGAAAAAAGCAGACTTCTCACGCTTGCAAAGAAAGAAGGGGAGAGCGTCGTAGCCCAGCGAAAAAAGCTGATTTCAGTCACGTTATTTACAGTGCACAAATTACGATTGTTAGCGCGGGGACGACCAACATCTTCTGCTTTGCTGCTTCTTTACTTCTACAATAAAGGCCGACACCCGTTGAACCGTCTTTACTCTTTCCATTTTTGAGTCTTATTTCTTTTATATCTTTAAGGCGACGCCACTCTGCCGCATTATTTCTTCCTCCTGCTTATATGTTGCTGTGTATATTTTCTGTTTTCTTTTTGGTCTTTTTTTTTTTGTTTGCCCGACGTGTAAACCATCGCGTATCCTTGCTTTGTTTGGCTTAGTTTTTACTCCGTTTCCTTCGATTCGGCGCTTACTACCCCCGGTTCGTCTGCTACGCCAGGCCCGGACATTTTGAGGGCCGTTGGCAACTTTGCTGTTGTTGTTGTTTTCTCCCACTGTCAACTGCGATAACCTCCTATTTTCGCCTTCGATTGAGTTTCTAATCCAAAATCGTCATACGTGCTTTTTGATATTTATTAAATATATTAAGAAGTGTAAGCTCGTCCATTTTTATTCAAATTTTTATTTGTGTACTCCGGCCGGAACGTCTGCTACGGGTCATCCATCGTTTGTTGATCAACAGGCCGCATTCGAGCATACACCAGAGCACACTTAGAGATGGCAGGCATGCTATGTGCTGCCTATCATTGCAAGAACAAGTTTGTGCGATGTGGTGGAAAATCTTTCTTCGGCTTCCTACATCAACAAGTACTTGAATGTGCTTTTAAACTGCTTTGCCAAGCGAGCAACCCGCCAAAGTCACTGGAAAAAGAAATTCGAAAGCAAAAAAAGGTTACTCACTGCTAGCACATATAGAAGATTGCTGCCTGCGGCCAAAACATTTCTGCGACTCTTTTTTACCGGGCGGTGTGAGCTGCACTACGTTATTTATTTCCCCTGTTTTGTTTTTAGTTCGTACCTACGCCGCGAAAGCAAATAAACAAACGTACCGCAAGCAGCCGAAAAAAAAAAGGGACGCTTTCTCCTTTTTCCATTAGTTTCGTCTGTTGCCTCCGCTTTGTTTGTTGTGAACTAAACACCGGTGGCGACCACCAGCTATTCATTTGCTGCTTTCCATTTTTCTTTCTTTTTTTCTATAAGCGCCGCAATGATCGTCGTCGTTGAAATAGTTTTTTGCTAGCTTCTTTGTTTTATTCGCCGTTGTTTGCTTCTCTTTCTGTTTCTTTTTATTTTCGTCGGGAATGGCGACACAATCTTTTCTGCAAAGTTCGGTAAGTGTTTGCACGGTCATTTTTATCCTTACTTTTTGTTTTGTTTTTATGCTCCAGCAGCTCGTGTGCTTGCTCTGATAATATTAACATGTCGTTTTTGAATGTTTTAATGATTACGACATAGTTCGAGTAGCTAAACGCCTTTTTTCCGCTTCCCAGACGCGTTTCAAACGCGTGTGATCCCCTGAGAGGCATTTGAGACTGCTAAATAAACTGTTCTATCTTTGTTTATGCGCGCATTGTTATTCGATTGTTGTTGCAGTTGCAATCAGTGGATTCCACTTTGCAAGCGGACTGACCGTAATAAATTGTTTCTGCTGTTAGGGTGACGAAACGGGGCTCGTAAAGCTCGAGGACGTCGCGGAGCCTATACTTTTCCATTGCGTCGACTGCTTCCGTAGACTCCGAGTCCGCTAGAGGCGCCACTGTCATGTTCGCCGCCGCTCCTATGGGTTTTTGGAGGAGTTTCCAGTATTGGCGAAGCTATATCGTATTTGGTTTCAGTGCCTCTGCAAGTGGCAAATCTTGCGCACTTCCTGCGCCCTTCGAAGTGAGCAAAGCTCAAGTGCCGTGCTCTCCCGCAGCCAAGGCCTGTGTGGTGGCACCCCGCTGCAAGATCCACAATGACGCGAGCGTGGCCCTGGGGGGCGGCCTCCTTTGCGCCCTGGTGCCCTGCGGCCTGCTGGGGGCCTCCCTGTGCGTGTACTCTCTGTCCCCCCGGTCCCTGGGGCAGCTGCTGCACACCTGGAACTTCGGGGCCAATGCCATTTCAGTCAGCCTGTCCCCGCTCGCACGCTACCTCGTCGTGGGCTTCGCGGCCACCAGGGGATACTTCCCCCACGAGAGGGAGGTGGGTACTTCTTGCCACGACAACCAGGTGGCGCCGGCCGCCACCCGACTCGAAGGCTTTGGGTGTGCTCGTTAAGCCGTGGTCGCACTACTAATACATTGTATGAAAGAGGGGTGGGAGCAGTGTGACTGCAGCTTCACTTCGTCCATCAACCTGTCTCCACAATCTCTTTGCTACAGAATGCGTGCATTGCGAGTGATAGTTGGGATGCAATTTGTTTTCCCTGATAATTTTTTGTCGAGGCTCTTAAACGTCAAGCCTGTGTAAAGCCACGAAGAGCTTTTGTGACTTCCTACACGGTTTTAGGCTTTCGTATGCAGTGGGAGCATAGAAGTGCATATTTCTGGAGTAAAGCTTTCCACGCAAGCTTTGTACGTTGTTGGAAGATTCGTTGTAGGGTTTGTTTGCTTTTGATAGGGTGCATTTGAGAAAATGCTGAGCGACGTAAAAATAATCCTTATTTAGTTTTTTTGTTGAAAATTTTGTGGAAACCCTTGATTCTGCATCATATCTAAAATATTAGTACATTGGTTCTGCTAATCATTTGTTCCTAACTGGCCCTGTAATTTATTGCCATTATAACTAGACTGTAGGCATGGGCGAATAGAGGATTTTAGGTCCGAATCGAATTCGAAGCGAATAGTGATTTTTAGGGGTGTGCGAATACCGAATAGTAGTTCTCAAATCGAATACCGAATCGAATCAAGAAAAAAAAGCCGAATATCGAATAGTGATTTTATTTGTAGGAATTTCTCAAAGTGTGCTGCGAATGAGACTATATATGTGCAGAGTATGCGCCTGGTGTAGAATATGCATCTTGTACAGAAAAATAGCAAATATGTAAAAAAGTTCTGGTGAAAAAAAAAAAAAAGCAGTTGCTGTTGGACGTTGGGCACTAAAGATCCAATCTTATGGCGCAAACATAATCTATCTACCCTAAACGTCACACACAGAAAAAAAAACAAGAAAAGTTACAGCCACACGTGCCTTTTTTTTTTTCTCGTTAAAAGCACAATTTAACACCGCAACTTTTTTTTATATATATATTTGTGTATCTCAGAAAAGGGGCATTTTGCGATATTTGGTCTCCATTTTAAGGAAGAAAAAGGACACCGGGGATTTTATTTCCCATAAATAAACATATAGGTGTTAAATCTGAGTAAACAGGCTTAAACAATATAATCTGAAGCAAGAAAACAAAACGTGGTTAGGTGGCGCAAGTCACCGTCCGACTGCCTCTATGCATCCATTTTTCCGTCGTATCTCTCCTGTTTTAGAGAGCCTTGATTTAAAAGAGGAAGCAAGCGAAACTGAAATTACGGAGACGGCTCCAGCGCAGATTGGTCGTAAGTGCGGATGTGTTGTGTTGTCGCGTGGAAAGAGGGCGTGCAAACAAAAGAGCGACGACGCCTGCCCTGCCTGCCCGATCCCGATCCCGATCGACGCTTTCGTCTTTTCGTCACCTTCTCGCAGTTCAAAATTCAAGCGCGGCTATCGAATGGTTGGAAACCCTCTCAAATCTAGGCACACTATTTTTCCGTTCCGTTTCGTTCCGAATCAGAAATTGCGGCTTTCGGCGCTTGGCAAGTGTGTTCTACATCGGCTTTACTCGTCAAAAGAATTGGGCATGGCGCGGAATTCCGGCTTCTCTGTTTCGGTTGTGATTCAATGGAAGATTGTGTCACGATCGTGAGTAAATCTGCGTGCTATAAAGTTCGTGGCGTTCGTTACTTTTCTTTTTTCTAACCTGTGCGTTAGATTTTTGTGGAATGGTAGGACCAAGAGGTGTTTCTCGCATGGTCTGTCTAATATCACGGCGCTTACATCGGGAGAAAAAACGGCTTTTTTGTCAGCTCCGCGCCGACCGCGCGTCTTTGGCCGAATATATCGAATATTCGAGTGACCGAATACTAGGAATTCGATTCGCGAATCGAATTATTCGGGATCTTTCTATTCGATTCGAATTCGTATATTCGAGTATTCGCACACCCCTAGTGATTTTGGCCGAATAATTTCAAATCGAATACTTCGAATAGTACAAGCAACAAAGACCACAAGATATGTCTAAACTATAGTTTTATATTTGCCCTTATTTGGTATTAGCAGTACTTTAATTGTTAATTTTAAGTGTATTGAGTTCGGGAGCATGAAATGGTCAAAATGGTCGGAAGCTCGCGCCTCCTGGCCAGAAATCCAAGCCAGGTGGCGCAAGCCAGAGTAAGTCAAACCCGTTTATATCGAACTCGCAAAAAAACGTCTACCAGTTCGATATAGTGGGTAATTCAATACAAAAGTTTTAATGAATTTGACTCTCAAAAATCCACTTCCTGCTGAAATATTACACAACGAAGTAGTCTTGCATCTTCTGCCGCTTTTTCTTCATTGCATCCGCAATAACAATATTTTTCCACACTATCAACGGACTCCAAAATGCTCAGACCGCTGCCTTCTATATTTGCGCATTAGCGCCAAACTATGCCGAGAGCAAGGAATACGTCCGAGCAGGTGCACCTTCTGCAGAGCGCCGTTTTGCTCTGCAAGTTGGCTTTTCCCTACAGCAGGTGGCTGCGTTGGGGGAAAATTAACTAACAAATCGAGCTGGCTTTTTTTTTCTGGGCGGCAGCGTCAGTTGTTTGGAAAAAAAAAATAATATTCTCTTTTACGAACGGAGTGGGGAGAGGAAGCATGGAGCACCCTCTCTCCGCTGAAGCTATGTTTTCTTTTCTTCCCTGCAGCCCACGCGGCCGCCCGGAAAAAAAAAGAAAGCTAGCCTGCTCTGCAAGCTGGCTTTTCCCCAATGCGGCTGCTCGCGTTGGGGGAAAGCCAGCTTACAGAGCAAAACGGCGCTCTTGGCAGTTCAATATATCGGTAGCAGATGCTATTTTTGTTCGGTGTAACGATAGTCTTTCCTATATATTATCACCGTAACATTACTGCGCACGAGAATCGTTCGATATAAGGGATAATTCAATGTAAACAGGTTCAATGTAGTCGGGTTTGACTGTATTTAGAAAGGTTGAAAATCCTATATTGTCGAATAATTCGATATTGTTGAATACTTAAATTCGATTCGAAGTGAATGTCGAATAGAACGGAATTCGATTGGCTGTTCGTAATAACCGAATATTCGCCCAACCCTACTAGACTGTGAAATCTAAGTTGTGGTATTACACTGCAATGCACTTATAATGATAACGAAAAAACCGGAAAGTTCAATCGTTATGCAGTAAACTTTCGTTAGTTTGACCTCGGTTAATTCGACTTTTCGTTTAATTCAATCGTGTTCAAAAGTCCCGGAGAGCGTTCATACATTTCTATGGGAGGAAAAGTTTGATAGTTCGAACTCTGGAAGACTCCGCATAGGATAATTCGTCCCGAGCGAATGTGCTCGGGCTCACATTGCACGGCACCACGGCAGAAAAACCACCAATGTACGGCGAAACATGGGCCCTTTGCTGCAAAGCCAAACATGCGCAAATATGCGCCTGCTCCTCTACACCGTTGAGATGGACTGTAGCGAATGACACAAGCCAGTGCAACCAATCTGGCGTGGAGTAGCGCGGAGAACATAGCACATGGTCGGGTGCGGAAACAGCGCGTGCTTTCAAAGCGCTTTTCATGTGCAGTCCATCTTGCGCGTCAGAAAGCACAAATTTTCTTTTCCTTTGTTTTTTCTTTGTTATTTTTCTTGCCGACGGTTGGGCCGCCTGGCGCCAAAGTCGGTTGGTAAAGCTTTCTCAGCACGTGCCCTCAAAGCGCTTTTTTGTAGCTTTGTGTGCAGTCCATCTTGCACGGCGGAAAGCGCTTGTTCTCTTTTCCTTTTTTTTGTTGTTTTTTTTTGTTTGTTGCCGACGGTCTGGCTGCTTGGCGCCAAAGTTGGCTAGTAAAACTTACTTTTTTCTGGGTTTCTTGTTTTTTTTTGTAGTGTGCGGTTTTTTGGGGACGTGACATTTAGTTACGCTGCTCTCCGGAGCATGCTTTTGGACACGCATTTTAAGCGCAGACGGCAGCAGACCATCCGTGAGTACTTTGGCCAATAAAAGGAAGTTTAATTTTAACCGTTTTTTTTGTCCTTTTTTTAATTCAATCATTTGAATAATTCAACCTAATTTCAAGCTCCTCTTGAGGTCGAAATAACGGAAGTTTACTGTAACAGATATTGTATTTCTAGTCTAGAAACTCTAGAAACTGATTGTTATAAGCAGTACATTGTAATATCTGGTATCGTTATAAGTGGATTGCACTGTATTCCGCACCTTTTATTCATGTCTCAGAGACACGGATAAAGAGGGCACTGAAGAAAATGCACTTGTGCTTTCCTCGACGATAACATGCCAAAGAAATGATTTATTAGTGTCGTCCCAACATGCTTTGGCTTGGCATATAGTAGAAGTAAATAAATATGCTTAAAGGGGCACTGACACCCCAAAAGGTGATTATTTTTTTATTATCTAAAATGATGCAAGTTATAGTCATAGACACGCAAAAAGAAACTGCATCGCAAAAAAAAAAAATCCCCGCGCGCGCGCGGGGCTTTTTATTTTTGGCGTTTATATTTCCCATGCTCACCTCCTTGCTTCTTTTGATCGTTTATGTCAAACATCAGGAAATTTAGAAGCTCTGTAGGCGACATTTCTATAACATTTAATAACGGCAATCGTAAAACATGTTTTTTAACGCAATTGCGAAGGCCCCTCTTTTTGAAATACCAAAAATCAGATTTCGGTGTGATGTCGCTTCCTGGATTTGCCCTCGGAAAACTTGGCGGCACTCGAGCAGAGGCTTATCGGCGAGTCAGGGAAGAAACCGGTTTTTTCCCGTGCCGGCGCCCTTCTATCCCGCCTAGCTGCCCACCTCCTCCTCGCTTCGGGTCGCGGTGGCAACGATAGCATGGAGCGGATGTCCGAAAGAAAGTCGAGTCGCAAGAGACCGCAAAGTTTGACTCGCTGCACTGGCGCGGATCGCGCGGGAACTTCAAATTTGGTATTTGGAAATTGTTTTTTTAATTCAGAAATACTGAATTCCCAAGTTTCGAATTTTGAGGGTAATGTCCCGGCATCGTTTTCAATCGTTTCAGATAATAAAAAAAAAATATGATTTTGATGTGTCAGTGCCCCTTTATTAAGTGAGTGGAAAGTTGGACAAGTTTGTGATTGTTTGTGGTAAGTAAGTAAACGGTACAAATAAAAAAGAAAAAATGGACAAAACAGTGTGCTCACTAACAATTTAAGGTTGTTCGTGAGCACTTGCTCCTGCCCACTTTTTTTTTTCCGTCCTCATTTCGGTTTGAACTATTTTTATCATATAAATGAGGAATCTTCTCCGTGGCTTATCGTGGCCCCGAAGACTTTTTCAGTGAAAGCAAGATTGCGCGAGTTCGAGTGAGCGAGCCCTTTTCTCATTTCAGGTGGTGGCCCAAATCTTCAAGCTGAGTCCCACAGATGCCTCTTCTTCGTCCTCGGTATGTGTTTCCATTAATCTCGAGGCCTTTGTCCTCGTTTAGCAGTTCAATCTCGTTCTGCCAGTATTAGGAGCATTTTGCTCCATCGCGTTTTGCTCTATCCGGGCTTCATCGCGTTTTAAGAGGCCTTTGAGGACGGATTAAACTGACGTTATCAGACTCCGCTAAACCTAATCTTATAGCAGCTATTTAAGTGAGATGCTCGTGGTTGTGAGCAGGCTTTGAGCCAATGGTGTTACAACGTGCCACCTAAAGGCCTCTTCACGATACGCGAGATCCAACCCGTTTCCATTTACAGACACTGTGCAGCGTTCACTCGCTGCCGACGCGGTGCCGATACTGTTGCCGACTCGGTGCTATCTCGGCACCGTGCCAAATGTGTAAGCCAGCCTAAAAGCGTGCCGCGCGTTTTAGGTGTCGGGGCTGCTTCAGCATGTGGGCAACATGAGTCAGCAGGGTGGCAGCCAGCCTCCGATCAGCCTCAACTCGGTGCGGTGGCTGCCGCGGCCAGGGGAGGGCCTCATCTACGGCACCAACCGTGGCTCCCTCTGCATCTGCAGGCCCCTGTGAGTGCCCGGGGCACTGGGGGGTCACTCGGTTGCAAGGGTGCGGACTCGCGTGGTTAGGCATCGGCAGAAACCTTCTAGTTGGGAGTTGTGAACAGCACAGCCAGTGTCGAAGTGCAGAGTCGTATAACGAGCATTGGTCGGAAGAACAATTGAGGAGTTGAAGCATTTTTACATTTGGTATCCTTTTGATGTTTTCTTCTGTCACTTTTTATTTGGCAAGTGGGCCACCCCCCGGGCCATGGCAGGGGAAGTAAGTGCGTAGCACTTTGTAGATTACTTGAGAAAAAGAGCAAAAAAAGATGGCATTAATAATACCCATGTCAGACAAACTGCTTACACTCCTTTAGTAGAAAGGACAATCTCCTAAAAGGAGAAGGACTTTGTGCCACATGGCACTATAAATGCTCCTTCAACTAAAGCATTATTTTTGAGAAAGAACCTCGCTAGCGTCATTTAGTAGAAAGAAAGTACTCTTGACAGTAGGCGCTAACGGCACCGGAGGCGAGCGGGCAAATCATTTTGTCTCCCTGAAATTATAGCTCTGAAAGACTGACCTCGGCATGGGTTTTTCGGGCATTGGCTGAGGGCATTGTACCAATGAAAGACTTTCGTTGCCAATTGGAGCCGTAACCCTGTCAGTGGAAACCTGTGTCTCCTTCCTCCTTCTCTTTCAGGTATTGCTGGTATAAAGCATTAAACTCTGGTGTAAATAAAGTGCAGACTTTAAGTATGAAAAGATTGCAGGCAATAGTGTGGCACACTGCTAATTAATGCAGGGGTTCCACAGGTTAATAATCCCTCTGCGTTATTCTCTCTTCAGTACCCCGTTTTGTCGTATTCTGTCAGTGCAATGAACTCTTGTTCACTATCTAAACTCCTTCATTGCCCAGTATGATTGGTTGGCAACAAGGGGGGGGGGGGGTCTTGGTACTCTTTGAGGCTTGCTGGGGTTCGCTGGGATGAAAACCCCTGAATCAGTGTATACTCGTGGCTGCCAGTGTACAGAAAAGCTTCTTGAGTTTCTTTTTTTTTATTATCCAAATTATTTCTATTTAAGAGATGGTTTGTAAAATAGATGGTATTAACTTGTAATGCTTGAAAGTAAGTATAAAAATTTAAAATTTAGTTCAGCCCCAAAGGAATCAATATTGGTGATAAACAGCATTTTGCCAGTCGTGTGAGAGCAGCTCCTTTAGCAGAATATCCTTCAGCGGAAAGGACATTTATTACAAAGGAGCTTTTAGGGCGTCGTCTGACAGGGTTATGAGGCGCTAGCAAAAGATGATGACACTGAGCGATATCAACACCTGACATAACCTCAAGCAACATACCTGAACTAGTGTAGCCGATAAATTTGACTCGGAATGTTTTAGCCTAGATTCCTAGATATAGCCTTTTCAGGAAGGACCATCAGCGCTTTGCGTGGGGCTTGCACCAAATCTCGTAACAAGCTGACCAGCATGGTGAAGGATATTTGAATAATGACGCTTTTTGTAGCGAGGAGGTCCAGGCGGTCTGTAAGCGCCCGAGATTTCATAGACTGCTTTACCTCAGTGCGGGGATTGACTATTCCAGAAAGGGTCTCGAGACGTCCCTCCCTCCAATGTTCTGTGCAGCAAGCCCATCTCAAAGGAAGGCAGTGCCTCGGCCCGCAACCACTCTGGGCCCACGCGGGACGCTACCAGCCCCTTCGTGATGCTCACGGATCAGGTGGATCGAACGGCGCGCAACACCACCATCCAGGTGAGGCAGCGAGCGACCATTCGTCCAAAGTTGACCCCACGGCCCGCGGAGGAGTTGACGTAAAGAGGGAAATTTCTTTTCTGGGAAGTTGGCATAAAGATGGAAATTAAGGGGTGACGTGACAATTTTCGTACCTTCAATAAATACAGCTTAGAATTATTCCTCGACATTTAGAACTTATGGAAAGCACATAGTTTTTTTAACTCCACGCAACGGCAGTCGCGGAGAAAATCCGAGAAAAGCGAACGGCATTTACCCCTTAACTTGCAACCGGAAAAAGCGGCCATGTGATCTGGAATATATGCTACCAATGTTTTTAACATAACCATACGCTGGGGTTGGCAGGGCACAGGAAGCGCACGCCGGGTTCCAAGCATTGTTAAGGTTCGGCCATTCTGTCATCCCGGCAATTGGGCATGAGCCACTATCTGAATGCAGGTCGAGGCATCGACTGTCACGAACCAAAATCCAATGCCTATGCAGTGCTCGTGTCCACTGTATGAGCCGCATTTAAATATCGTCTCAGTGGGTATCGCAAAGCTTGATGCACTCTCAGGGATCACGTTGTTGGCACTGTGCCCGCAGCTTCGTCGTCGAGTTTTGCGAAGCTGAGACTGAAAGAGAAGGTCCGCTTCTATCCTTAAAATTTTACCGCGACGAAGGCACTTCTTGGTCAGTGGCATTGCGTTCGAATATGCTTGGGTCCCACTGGGGCCAGTAAGCTGGTGTAAAGTGGGATACATTCCTACTCAACATCACTGCACAGCCCCCTTGAGACTGCTTTGTCACCTTTGTGTGTTGGTCCAGTGAAATGTTTTACAGTGAAGCTGTTATGCGCTAGGGTCCGGGAAAAAAAATGCCTCCTCACATGCCAACAGAAAACTTTCTGTTGGTCGTGACAAGTATGAATAAATAAAAATAAAAAGAGGGGGCAACCGGCGTGAGTCAGCCTTCCTTGGCATTATTAGTAGTGAGGTCCTCGAGGTCGTCCTAGAAGTTGTCCTTGAGGTCGTCCTTGGGTCGTCCTATAGGTCGTCCTAGACGTCGTCCTCTAGGTCTTCCTCGAGGTCGTCCTAGAGGTCGTGCTCTAGGCATCGCCCTAGACGTCGTAAAGATAAACAGCTTTGCTGGTCCCCCTTCTTCACGTGAAGTGGAAGGGCTCTACAACTTTTTATGTTACTTGTCAAAAAAAAATGTTGCCACACTAAAGGCTTTTTATGTCGGTCCCCGCCCAATATTCACGAGTGAAAAGGGCTCGGCTATTTGGGTCCACGCATTAATGGACTGAAATAGTATTTTATTTCTATTCTAGTAATCCTTTCTGACAAAAATATAGTTTACATTGTTATTGAATTAAAAAGATTTTTTTTAACTATTTGTGATTGAAAACGAAAACGAATTTACTTCGTCCAATCGCCTGAAAAGCCTGTCCCACTTCACGTGACTCAAAAGCTGTATTTTTGGCAATTTCGGATGTCACTGTCATTGGTTCCGGTGCGATGTTTGCTGGATCTGTTAAATTAATTTGTGTAGCGCACAAGTACAATTTTGGGCAAAACTTCGTCAACATTACCTGAAAGACACCTGACATTCATTTCAACCGTTAAACTGAACCTCCAAATTGTCTTCACGGTTTCTTTATGGGGTTCCCCAGAGCAGCTTCAGGGGCTCCTAGAGTTCCCAAGTTTCCTCGGCCATTTCCGCGCCCTAGTAATGTATTTGTCCAGTTTAAGCACCAATTTAGAAGATTTGAAGCATTCATCGAAGCACAGCCATGTGAAAAACTCGCCTTAGTATGTGCATCTCTTTTTTTGGAGTCCGTAGATCTCTGCCCTGCTCTATACGTCAGCACTAAGACCGGGAGGGATTCTTTGGCTAGTAATCAAAAGGGAGAGGTGTTCCTCGAGATAGGGAAGTTTGGGAACTTTTGATGAAGGGTACCAAACGTTTTGGGGAATTGGGCTTGTCTAGTTAGCAAGTTCCACTTACCAAGGTGGTCTTCTAATACTTGGAGCGTCTGCCAAGTTAAACAGCTTGGCCTGGTCGCATAGAATACTACCTTTTGGGATTCTACATTAATATTAGGTCATCTTTTCGGTCCCTCGTATTGCATCTCCCTCTGGCTGATCATCGAAACTGAGTAATACAGTCGAACCCGAATAGATTGAATTCAAAGAGAATCGTAAAATAGTTTGATATATCGATAATTTGATTTACAAAAATATGTTAACTTAAGCTCCAGTTGAAATTTCCGCGCGTCTCTGCTAATACCGAAGACTGTGACAAACGGGACCTTACCAAATAGGGCCTCTAAGAGCCGCTAGATACAGTAGAGCTTAGTTGAGGAAGATCACGAACACCGCAGCGTTTAGGCGATGGTGTAAACACGAAAATAATTTTTAAAAAATGCAAAAAAACTAAAAAAGTGAGTTGCATAAAAAAAAAGAAAAAAACTTCTATCCATAGAATAAAGTTAAAGCAAGCAAGAAAAAAGAAACCTCATTAATTCAGGCAGCAAAGAAAGAAAGGCAAAAAAGAAAAAAACGGGCAAAGCAAAAACTGCGAAAGAAAAAGGTAAACAAAGCTATGGCATTCAAAGTGCGATTGCTCAACTGTTGTTGTGGACACACTCAATATGATGTAGACTTTTTTTTTTCTTATTTTATTTTGGAGTTAAGGAGTCGCGCAGCGACAGCTGTGTTTGGGGATGGAGCGCATGCTGATTGACGTTCCAACAGCACAGCAGACCCTCCCTGCCCTGCCTACGCTCGCGAGTGTCCTTCCCCTTTTGCCATCCTCCACTTTTTTTTTTTTTTTTAACGATTGCCTTTTTTTTTTTTTTTTTTTTACAACTGGTTCTTTCCTTGCTTATCCCTGTGCGCATACGCTGGCTTGGCGGTCTGCCAGACCCGCGAGGTGAGCTACGTGCTCGCAGTAGGCGCAATCTGACAAAAGAAGCACAGGCAGCCGTGCTTAGTTTGCTATATCGAGTGTCCCACACCATGGGAGTTCCATACAGAAAAACAATGCTCCTATACTATTACATGTGATTTTCAAGGGGATGTTTGGACTGTTCGATATAAACAATATTTAAAATACCCGGGTGTGATATAACCGGGCTTGACTGTAGATACACACTCGTTCCGAGACGGACTGCGAGATTACCACCAGAAATAAAATGTTATAAAGTGAGGCTTTAAGGGCAGAAGCAAAGGGAGCTCAATTCTCTCCCAGAATAATTGGGGCTCAAAGGATGGCACATTTCTTTCCAACCAGGTGCTGTCCACCGCGTCTCAGACAGTGCTACCGCAGACGCAGACGACGGGCACCCAGACGACGCTGCGTGGGGCCGGGCCCTTCGCCGATCCCAGCTCGAACCCCGGCTCGAGCTCCGTCAGGCCGAGCAATTCCTCCAGGTTCTTCATGTGTTAGCCGTCGTCGCCACTGCTGCTGCAATTCGTTTGTCGCCGAGAAGGATCGACTCCCCGTGCCACTCGTGCACGGGTGGCGCATATTTGGGGAAGCTTCGTCTGCCACCCAGTTTTGCTCAACTGTCTTTTGCAATGAAGTCGCCGTACTCCGGTTGACTTTAAGTGCGGCCGCAGCCGACGCTACGATGCGACAGAACGGCGCTCGTTGCCTTTGTGCGTTTCCTATCACTGACTGGACCAGTCGCGCACAGCGAATGCTCTGCAATCCTGCACTTTTTTTTCCATGCACGATTGGTATTGCTGGTGATAACGTACCCACAAAAACGACGAGCGCTGTGACGAGGCGCTTTTTGCGCTGCTCGATTGTCTTCATCGGATTGTGGTCGGACTTGAGGTAAAACAAAGTACAGCATTACAACCAATACCTCCGCTTCTCTCGTTTCTCACGAACAAGTTTACGTCTTTGTACGTCGTTTGGAAGGACTGGGCAAAGGCCAGAGAGCAGAGCGAGTGACTTTGCGTACGGCTTTGAAGTGGATTAATATAAATGTACAGTAGGTTCCACACCTATGCCAGCACCACACTGTTAGCTTCTCATAGTTTCTGCATCACTTGGAATGTGTGTTCAAATATCTGAAACAAAGCTTGTATAAAAAAAAATATGCAATAGAAGCACGCCCAAATTATTTTGTAGAGATGACGAAACCTTCGAGCATATCGAGCGATACGCACGCTGCATGATCCTTTTGAAGTTGATTCCGTATGCTTCAGATTTGAAATGAAGTGTACCCTTGTTGAACGTGATGCGAGATTTTGGGATGCTGATGCTGGAACTGCGAGGAAGGATGCAACATTTTTTTTGGAAAAGGAGGTGTCCCGGGAAAGGGGGAAGGAGGAGGAGGAGGACTCGAGCGTCTGGAGAGACTCGATAAGGGAATAGGGAAGAGCGTAAGACGTGTTTGTAGGAATGGAAATGTTACGTATATATTTATTGTTACGAGGCGCACGTTCGACGCATTGTGTGAAAGTTTAAATTAACCAGGAGCCTGCCACGAGCATGCTATTCCGTACGAAGCGCTCAGCCATCTTGACTCCAAACATGCTTCTCCTCTCTGTGTAAGCAGCCAAGATAGAACTGTCGGCAGTGGGTTATGTCTTTTAATGTGCATGCCCCACGAAGGGTTTCTGGGCGGTGTCTTCTTGTTTCAGAAAATGCTTCCTTTTTGTAGTGGAAGAGCAAGAGTTGCTGGGTTTAGTTTGCTCACCAGTACTATCTAGCAGTGCCGGTGTTTCTATGTTAATTTTTTTTCCTTTGACTGCAGATGTACTTTGCAGATTGAGCTGTCTTTTTTTGAGAGACTCGGTTGGTTGGCCATGCCATAGTATGTATATACTTGCAAATGACTCGTGGGCCGTCGTCTGCATGGGTCACCAGGACAAGACTAGTGTACAAAGTTCGAGAGGAAATAAAATGTGCACACTCGTGCTGCCATTTAGGAGAGTGCTTGATTCTTAGTGGTTATCGTTGCCAGCGACATAACAATGACATTGTTTTCTCTAGTTTGTCTTCTTTGCTTAGGAGCTTGAGCCCTACCGCGAGTTTCACATATTTAGGAAGAAAACAAATTATTTTGTCGGGTTTCTCATCGAGGCTTGGAAATTGAGGAACACCATTTAGCATGAAAAAAATTCCGAGGACACCTAAGCACTTCTTAAAGGGCAACTCCGCTCAATTCCGAAAAATTTTGGCTTACATGGGATTCAAATATACAAAGCACTACTAAACAAATCTGTTTTCGGATTCGCGAAATGTGAAATAATATTTGTGTAATCCTAACTTAAACATCAGCTGATACCGAAACTTCGGTTGCGTCAGGCAACATTGCTCTCGGGTCGTCAGAGTCATGGCCACGTCACGTCAAACCACGTGGTCTTGTGACGTTCGGGAGGGAGCGAGAAACGGGACACGCGACGCGTGGGCAGGTCGCATCGCATGGCGTGGACGGTGATGGCCCGGGGGAGAGGGGGAAGGGGAGAAGACGAAAGAGGAGAGGAAGAGCGGAGAAACGGGCCGATAAGCGCGCAGGGCAGCGCAAACTAGCGCATCCGCGTTACGGTGATCACGTGAACGCCCGGTCAGCCAACACCGGGAGGAGAAACTCATGACGTCATCGTTCATTTTCGCTCTAAGAAGTAAAAACGAACAAAACGTGAGAATGACGTAGTCATGCCTCTGACGTAGTGGCTCAATGTCGGCTGCTCCAACTCCGTGGCATTGACTGCGCTGATGATTGCGCTTCGCGCCGCACGCTAGAGTTGGCAGATTTCGGCGATTTTTGGCTCGCTTGGTTTGCTGGCCAGTTTATTAAATATATAAACGGAATTAGATCGTAATATTTGACATAGGGTCTTCCTATTTGATACTGAAGAGGGCTACATAGTTTTCTAAATATCAAAAATGAAGCGGAGTTGCCCTTTAAGGGGAGACACTCCCCAGAAAAACAAATTTTTGCAAAAAAAGTTAATTTTGAAAAATGACATATTTACATCTACCAACATCTACGTAGAGAGTATCCCCAGAAAGTTTAATTAGTTTACACTGTATAGTTCATAATTATTTTTTGTCCACCAAAGCTAAAGAAAAGGTAGGGTTTGGAGCACTTTGAACACATTCTTCTCCGTTCCACTTTTTGGTATAAATTCCATTTTAGTCAATCTATCGTTTGATAATGGCAATACAGGGAAGACTCGTTCTTCACTTTTCCGGACTGAAATTTAATGAGGAATGTGGCTACCTAAATTTTTGGCACTTTACGAATGTCTTTTATGAAAAATTGTTGACATTTTGTCGAAGACACAGAAGACCAAACAGTTGACCAATTTTGCAAAAGAGAAAATTCGTGGAAATGACTTTTTACAAAAAAAAAAAAAAAAAACACTTTCCATAGCCGCACCCCCTAGGCATTCTACTACATATCTAGCGAATACAAATCTTGAACATTGTTCTAGTTTTCTGACGATAGATTAACTAAACAATGCAGGCATATCGCTGATAGAACCTGCTCTAACTTCCTTCCCATTCAACCGACAGGGCTGAAATTTTGTTATGCACCCTCTAGCGTGACCACCAGCCTGTAAATTTCATTAATATAACCCAAGGGTTCAAAAGTTGACCCCCCCAAATGGGAACGCATGAATGTCGTTCTTCCGCTCCCGTAGTTCGTCTGCGGTGTACTGGCGTGGACGGCCATGTTTCGCTACTGGCGAGGTTGCGGCTGCCGACGATGTACAGATGGCGCCGCCTTGTTCCTCGGCGCCGAGAGGAGCCGAAGCGGCCGCAGTTCCTTACCCCCCTCGGGCGACGCCTGCCATGGCGGCCGAGCGCTTGCTCGCGAAGCCGCCGCAGCCCCCCTCCGGCAACGCGGCTGAGCGCGCGCTTGCTCGTCAAGCGGCCGCTTATGGCTGTCGAGGAGCCGTTGTGCTCAGCCAATTGGAGAATGGACATTTTTTTCGCGTTTTTTTGCGGTTACAGACGCTGCCGGCACAGATTGTGCAGACATGGCTTCCGAGATTTTTCTCTCGCTGCCTGCGTTCCTCTGGCTATTGCATTCGCGCGGTAGAGACACACTGCGTCTCTATCGCGCGAACGCAATGACCTGAGGAACGCAGGTAGCGAGAGAAAAATCTCGGAGGCCATGTCTGCACAATCTGCCGGCGGCATCTGTAACCGCAAAACAAACGCGAAAGAAATGTCTGAAATGCCATTCTCCCATTGGCTGAGCAAAACGCCTCCTAGATCGCCATTGGCGGCCGCTTAAACAGCACAAAGAAAAATCCGCGAATTACCATCATCATTATCGGCGATCTACGGAACTTGGGAGCCGCGCGACGTGTGCTCCTCGCCTCTCGCTGCAACACACAGACCTTTGGCAAGGAAGAAGTTGATCGAAATTTGAGGATTCATCTTTTCGAGGTGCGAAACGTGTAGAACGAATGCCCACAATGTTGTTTTCAAGCAAATTGCGCGTCTAATCACTTCGGTAAAAAGACAGGAAGTTGAGTATATCAGGATCGGGAAGGCCAATAAAAAAAGAAGTAAGTTGTGATAGTGATTTATTTTTGCTCAGGAGAGCCGCGGCGCCACAGAAAGGCAAGTCGCCCGTACCGTGAAGGCCCACGGCGCCGCGTCCAGCGATCATGAAATGGTATTGTGCAGAGGGTGAGAAGTTGATGTCGCGGTTGAGGAGGGTGAAGAGCGTTAGGCATGCAGCGATCTTCTCGGCGGTGGTCGTCGTGGGGCCGCCATCGGCTGCTGACTTATAGCAGGCCGGTCACGAGCGCCTGGCCAGGGCTGCGTGCATGGCTTGCGGACGAGCCGCCCGAATTTCCAGCGACGCAGAGAGTCCACCAGCACCCCCGTAATGTGGCTCCAGGGGTTGGCGCCGGTGTTGGCCGGCAGGTGGTCTTTGCGAAAGCGGACTCTGAAGTCTCAGCTTGCGGTCGAGCTTGTAGCCGAGCAGTGTGAGCACCCTGTGGATCAAAGACGTGTGTGCCACTGGTCCATCTGGTTCTCTGGGAAAACACGCCCAGCTGGCTTGCACTTCTTCCGATCTTGCATTCTGAAGTATCATCCAGCGATAGAGCGCAAAGACCAAAGCAGCGAATAAAAATTTCGAGGTACACCTAAGCACTTATGAGTTGTGAATGCGAAAGCATGCACGCCGCGCTCTTCCGCCCCCTTCTGTCGTTTGCTTCGTATTTGTGTCGACGGTCGAGCGCGCGCGCTGACCTTGGGCGTGGAGCCGCTGCCTCGCGGACACTCAGTGCCATGGGGTGGCGGTCGTTAAAAATAACGCGCAGCGGCCAATGGGAGCCTCGTCGACGCGCGCCAGCCAATGGGACCGAAGCCGAAATCCATCAGCTTCACTCCGCTCCTTTGGGGTCGGGGAAACTACTGCGTGTCCCAAATAGCGGCCAGACTCTTTAAATCGACCGCAAAAATTGGTTTTTTTAACCTATCGCGTTCTGATTTTGTCCAGCGTTGGCTACAGGTAGTGCATTTTTCCTTGAAAATTCGCAAAGAGCGAACTTAATGAAAAATTAAAAAAAAGAAAAGAAAAATCCTTAACTTCTACGGAAACGTAGCGGAGCCACCGGTCTTCGAACCACAGGGCGCCCCGTGGTTTGAAGACCGGTGCCTTCGCTGCGTTTCCATAGGAGTTAAGCCTTTTTCTTTTTTTACTTTTTCCTCAGGTAAGTTCGCTCTTTGCGAATTTTATAGGAAAAATGCACTACCTGTGGCCAACGCTGTACGAAATCGGAACGCGATAGGTTAAGAAACCGATTTTTGCGGTCGATTTAAAGAGCCTGGCCGCTATTTGGGACACGGGGTATATTGCACACGAGGTCAACCAACGAAGGCTCGGTGAGGTACGCTGCGTTGAGTGGCATGGTGCAAGTCCACGGTGTCCGCTGGCGGCTGGCCGCGGTACGATTGAGGAAACCGAAACTGAAATACTAACACATTCGTTGATAAACGTTTTCCAGAATGCACTTGAGCCGCTAGGGACACATAGTATCCTTGGGTTCTGTAGCGCGAGCTTTCGCTCCACGTGCTCCGAGCTGCGATGGTCGTTTTTGCATTCGAACAGAGGAATGCATCAAATATACTGTTTTTCAGAAGAAGAAATTGTAGAAGGAAGGAACTCCCGACGCGGATGTGGGCCGATCAGGTATTTCAATCCGCGTGTGCCGATCTCTTTTCGGCGTTTTTCCCGACTGTAACGGAAACGAATTTCTACAGTCTCGCGAGTCCCGTGAGCTACAGAAATGTCACTCTTCTCTCATTCGATCTTGCATTCCAGAGTTCACGTCATCACGCAGGCCCTGATGGCGACGCTGAGGCACCAAAAGATGAACCTGGTGTTGACACTCGCATTCATAGTTATTTCAAGCTACTGCATTTATGTCTACATTGACCTGCAGACCAGCGTGCCGTTGCTACGATTCTCCTCCGACGAGCTGATTAATTATGGGAACATAAGTCAAGCGAAAACTGGCGCTGTCCCTTTACCATCGACAACGCTTCCCAAACCCGGTTTTAAGGTTTTAAGGAAACGCTACCTCCGAAATTTGATAGAGTATTCGCCTGCTATTGAGCGGAACGACTCAACGAATTTGAAGCGACCCTGCCCCGAGATGCCACCCGCCCTTGGTGAGTAGGAATCTTTGATTACCCCTCGAAGTTCCCTCCAGAGTGTACAATACGTATTCAGCTAGGGTGTTTGATTTTAACTCGAAAATACCTTTTTTTTTTTTTTTTTTTTTTTTTTTTTTTAAGGAGGTGAGAGTTAGACGAGTGCTGTCTTAAGTTGACCATGTATTTATCAGGCTCGGCGGACATTAGACGAGGGGAGAATCGACGATGTAAGTTCACTAATTAACTTAAATCTGTTAATGCACTTCTTAATGATCGGTTTTAGGGGTTATGTTGCAATTGCATTGTTGTCTGAAATTAATATTAGAGCCCATACAAATTTAAAGAATGTAAGCAAAAAGGTAATGCTTTTTTTTAGATAATATAGTCGATCAATTTTTGCGTTTTTTTTTTGCCGGATGTAAAAATTGCGCCTAAAATGAACGCCGCAAGCCCCGACCCTAATGACGCTTGAGAAGATTGACGTAGCCGTTTCGATCACATCGTCAGTTGTGTCGTTGGCGCACCCACCAAGGACACGCTTCCGAGATAGTGGTGAGACAATTGCCGCATCACTTTTCCAAGCGTCGTTCTGGGCCGGGAGTGTGGCGTCTTTTTGAGTGTTTTTTTTAAAGTCGATCTAAAAAAACGTGAAAATTTATAAATGAATATTTCAAGATCTATTGCTTTTTCGTAAATTATATCGATTGGTCAGACATCTAATAGTAATAGCCGTCAAATCTGCAATTCCAGTATGACCCTATAGACCAATAATTAAAAAAAAAAGGATTTTAGTTAATTAGCCAACTTACCATGACGATTTTCACGTCCTCTCTGCCCAACCTGATAAAATAAAAACATGGTTAAAATGGCATTCAGTTAAGTTTCACCCAATTTATTAAGAAAATATCTGTCCTAATTATAATCAACCACTGTATGCACCAACTCTCTGACATCACGCCACTGCGGTGGCGCTGCCGTCGGCACTGCGCATGCGCAGAAGCCTCGCCTCACGCGAACCTGGCTTCTGCGCAAGCGCAATGGCCCCGCCCGGAGTGGGCAAGCGCGGCGGACTTGTTTGTAGGCAGTAGCTTCGTTCGATTTACCTGCATTTCCTGCACCGGTGCAGAAAAGTGAAGGGTAGTGCACTTCCGGTATGCGTATTCAGATACGACCGGAAGTACACCGCCTTACACTTTTCTGCAACGGTGCAGGAAATGCAGGTAAATCGATCGAAGCAAATGTGTTGGTGTTTAGTCTAGACTTGAGTCACTAAGTAAGTAACGACATTTCAGCCATCTTGGTGCTTAAAATACTTTGTGCCAGTTGTCTGAAGCTTCATCTGAGATCGCAGGAGTCGGTTTTCCTACGTCTAGAATTCTTAAAGCAGTTCCTGACTTGCAGCGAGACGATATTGCCCGAGCTTCCTGCATATTATCTAAAGCTCTGGAAGTAGCGTGTTCGAATCGTCGCACCCGCTTTGCAGTGAATACCACAATGGCAGCGCCCACAAGATGATCGGTGAAGCGGGGTGTCGATACTCTCTATACTCGTTTTTGCTCCAAAAATCGCAAAAAAAAAAAAGACAATCTTGTTTTTTGCGGAGCATTACTAACTTCTCTCTTTATATGGATAATTAGGGCATATGTAGGTCAAGACCTACATGTTAGATGTGTCTAATAATTTGTCTAACCAATTTTGAGGTAAATCAGTGACTATCAAAATTTCGCGGGAGCTTACTTGAAGAAGGGCGTCCACCCAAAACGTCGTGTAGACCTCCTTGTCCGCGTATTTTTTCGAGAAGCACAACCATATTCCTTGCGAGCTTCGGTGACTCTATTTGCGCTCTCTTTTTACCAGTGGGCAGTATTGAGGTGAACCAAACGGTTCTGTCAATAGGAGATCTCGAAGGCATGTTCTCGCACCTGAAGCCCGGAGGACACTGGCGTCCAGAGCACTGTTATCCTCGGCACAAGGTCGCTCTCATCATCCCGTACCGAAACCGCGCGCAACAGCTTCGCATCTTTCTGCACCACATGCACCAGTTCCTTCGCCGGCAAGAGCTTGACTACAGGATCTACATCATAGAGCAGGTGACGGCGAGCTCTTGCTGTTTTTTTTAAAGGTTAAAGAGATTTAACGGCTTTGTTTCTTTGATGACATCTTACATCTCTTATCGGATTATTCGTAGTCATCAGGTCGGTGTTTCCAATTTTAATATATATATATTTGTTTTGTTTTCTTTTATACCGCAGACATGAAATGATTGGAATTGCCTTCCCGTTTCGACCGCTAACACCATTAGCGAGTTTTAGTCGACCGTGTTTCCCCTCCGCTACCCGGAACTCTACAGTAAAGGCCATCGGCGCGCAGGCGCAGTGGCGGTTTCTTCGTAGCGGAGGGTTTGCGGAGGGGGAAACACCGGTCTACTAAAACTCCCTATTTATATAACTGGGGTAACCGCACTGCTCAGAGTAGAAAGCGGGACACCATGGGGAAAGGGAGGACGAAGCGATACAGAAACAAAAAGCTCTGCTACTATTCAGTGCAGTGTGAAAACGCACACTTTTCTGTAGCTTTTCGATGAGTATAGTTGAGTACACAAGTACCTTTCTTAATTTTACCCATTCTACAAAATCAAAGCATGCCAAATGTGGTACTATAAAAATGTGCTCCGAACACTCCTCTGCGCGGCCACAGAAAATCTAAAAATCATACTCTTCTGGAGATAACATTTTTATACTATACTTTTTCTATTACACTGTCACGAGTAAGCTTTGTTTTTCTTTCCACACGCTTAGTACTGATTTCGCAAGCAGGTTCCAACGATAACGGGACACTTCGCTTTATTCATATAAAATGGCGAGACGGCATTTCTAAATCGGGACTGTCCCGGTTTCACATCCCGATATTGTTTTGTTTACGGAGTCACTTTACCGGGGTCACTTTACCGATAGTGTTTTGTTTAAAAATGCTCACGATAATATTTTCCCTTATAGTATAGTTTTCGAGGATAGTTCCCCTCTTCAATGTAATACCTCGAGGGTATTATTAATACATGAATAAACGAATAAATAAATGAACAAACTTACTTTACCTACGTGCTTCGATCATCTTCGGAATGTACAGGGTGTCACAAAAGAAAATTTACACGGTCTTTTTTACCGCAAAAATAAACTAGGCATCGCCGAACGCTCATTCTCCGCCCAAAGGTAGAGCTAGAGGTCACAACCAGATGCCAAGGTTTCAGCCCCATCCGATAAGTTAATCAAAAGTTATTAGTGATCTGAAAATCTCAATGGGAAAATGGAGCCCATTTTCGCCCGTTTTTGGTTTCTGGTGCCATAAAGCCCCATGTGTTTGAAAACTCCGTCGGCCGCCATTTTCCCATTGAAATTTTCAGAAAATCCCTTATAACTTTTGATTAAGTAATCGGATCGGGCTGAAACTGTCATCTGGTTGTGACCTATAGCACTACCTTTGGGCGGAGAATAAAGGCGCGTTCACACTCTTGCAACCGAGTACGACCGAGAAAGACTTCTTGGGACCTGATGCGCTGAGCGGAGCTGGTCCTAAGAGATCGCAAGAGGCTTAAAAACCGGTTTGGTCTCTCTCGGTCGAACTCGGTTGCAAGAGTGTGAACGGACCTTAAGCGTTCGGCGATGCCTAGTTTATTTTTGCGGTAAAAAAGACCGTGTAAATTTTCTTTTGTGACACCCTGTACATGTTGATGGTTTACGTGCCGCGCTTGGATGATGCGAATCATGCACTCAGTCATCCATCTTGTGGAACGAGGCACAGAAGAGGGATAGCGAGAAGTAAGGTACCATCTTGGTGACCAACAGCTTAAGAAACGGAGGGCGTGGCTATGATCCCGGCATTTCATTATTGTCCGGCAGCCATTGAGAGTGCGGGATTAGCCGATGGGAACTCCGAAGGACCAATCACGAAGCCAGGATGCTCGATCATAAAAAAACCACGCTTTGAGTTTCTTCGGCTGTCTGTGATCATGGTCCAGCATCGATGGGGACCGCCTAGAAAACGTTGTCAGCGTTACGTTGCCGCCAATCTTAGAGCTTCGTTCAATAGGGAGTATTCACTGGCGGCCATATCCGTGTGCGCTGCTGCTGAGCGCGTGCTGACGGCGAGTTTCCGCAGTCCTTTTGGAGTGTGCCTTTAGCACCATCAAGGTTGCCGGTCTTGGCAGGCTATTAATGTGAGCTCGTTCTGAGCATGCGCTCTAAACATCACCCACAAATATGGCGTCCAGTGAATACCTCCTATAGACCGATCTCACCAGCCAGTTTGACTACGCCACCGCTGCCGCAATGCATCGAGGGAGCTTTAGTCTTTCTGCTCGTGCGACAACCTCGCTGGAGCTCTGCGCGTGTGGAGCATGAGGCTGCACGAGCCGTCTTGTGCACTGCTGCCTGCCACCTGCGAACTAAAGTTATGGCGGCGTCACGCATGCGCCGAACGCTTGGTGAGATCGGTCTATTGGTCTTACGTCACGTGCGGTCTGAGAACAGCACGTTTCGCGGCGCTGGCTTTTCTGGCGCTGCCATGTGTTTTATACGTTTAGTGAGCGATTTTTGAAACGGATGATTCGTTTCAATTGACCAGGATGCGTCGGTCACTAAAATGCAACAATAACAACCACCAGCCGAGAGATGTAGGATACATGCGTTTCTTCGTGTGGAAATCAGCTTCAGTTGCGACTGTAGCACACATTTCTCTTTAATAAAGTCACATACTTCATTCGAACTTTAATACATTTAGCAGAGGTATTGGAATTATTCGAAAGGTGTGTGTATGTGGGGGGGGGGGGGGGGGGATATTTTAAGGCGATAGCGTTAAGGACCTCGTGTCGCAGAAAAGCCAGCGTCGATGGCGTGACGGGAAAATCCTGATTGGTCGACAGGGTCATGACGTCACAGCCACATGACCTCGCGCGGGAATCTCAAACAACTCACAACGCTCACGGGAAACGTGACGCCACGCGAGGAGCGAAAGTGATTAAAACATGACATGTAATGCGAATTAAAGGTCGCCGCACGTCTCACACGATTTCACTTTGTAAAGTAATTCATTTGCCTTAAAGGCCGATGACCAGTTCGCGCTTTGCACTTTTCCCTCGCTTCCTCCTCTCCCCCTTCTACCCTATCCACCGTTGCCTTTTTCCTCCTCCCCCGCGGTGAGGTGGATCTTCTGTCGCGTCTGGTCGTCGGCCTTTAAAGGAAACGTTTGAAGAATTATAGGCGGGGGATTCGAACCCACGACCCTTCTGGTGGCGAGCCAGACACGCTACTGACTAGGCAACGCAGGACACGCTTGCACGACTTAGGAAGGAGCGGGAGTTTATATGTTTATATGCGTGCCTGTCAGGCCGAAATGAGGCGACAGCAGCGGCAGGACGATCTGGAGATGCGGTAGCGTCCCCGGATCTCGGAGCGTACTCGCGTCTCTGAGCATGAGAAGCGAACAAGAAGGCGATGCGAACGGCCCGGGGCCCGATAACGCGCTATCGCCTTCCACTCTTGAAGGCGAAGCTTAACTCCAAGTTTTTTTTTTATTCGTATAGTTTTAAATAATTTTTTTTTTTTCAAATTTCTAAAGAGAGAGAGAGAGAGAGAGCGAGGAGGGGGGGGGGGGGGGTAACGCCCCGGGCCTCTGTTCCGACGCCACTGGATTACTCGTCTTTCCCTTCGTTTCAGCGCAGGTGGCGCACACAAGCTTCAATCGTGGGAAGCTGCTCAACGTCGGGTACGATATGGCGGAGCGGCTCCACGGGCACAGCTGTTTCGTACTTCATGACGTTGACCTGCTTCCTGAAAATGACCTGAATCTCTACACATGCGACCAGTTCCCGAAACACATGTCGTCGTGCATAGACAAGATGAAATACAGGTACTAATACGCTCCTTTGAGTCGTATAAATGAAGGTGAAAAAGAAATCGCAGCACTATACTTTGACGTTTCGAACCTGGAACGAAAAGCATGGAATGCCGTTTGCTTCCACTTTTTCGGGGTTCATTTTTATTCGAATTCTGGGTTTTTTTTTCGGGTTTTTTCTTCCACACGTTCGGCGTTTTTCCGTGTCAATTTGCGGTGTCGGGCAAAAACATTGGTGTTCATCGGGGTCTTATGGCGATGAAAATAAGTAGGCCGTATGTTTTCCGGTGTTTAATTACGAGTAAAATATCGTGGACGTTCTTCGGTGTGATCTTCCAACACCGTATCTACCGCAGAACCAAGATGGCAGCGTGCATGCACGTTGACGGCGGCGGCCAGTCGGTGGCGCGTAAAATCATGTCACGTGACCCGAACTATGCCCGACCGCACGAATGGGCATAGGTCGGGCGGCATCAGACAATGGGGGAAAAAGGTGCCAATACTCTGAACGTAGCCTCCTAGTAACTCTAGTCAGCACAACTGGTTTGGTTACTGTGGCATCATATGCAAAAATATGTACACAAGCACTCAGAATCAAACCATGCAGTCGGTCACATTTGAAACGTAAATGTCTGAAGCAGCCTTTAGCGTTTCCAGCTGCATTGTAAATCGCTCCAACCTCTTCTCCTTCTTGCTTTTCCCGCCCTTAGGCTGCCGTACGAAACGATATTTGGCGGAGTTTCCGCAATGCGAGCGGCGCACTTCAAACATATCAACGGATTTTCCAATATATTCTGGGGCTGGGGAGGCGAAGACGACGATGTTTCCACCAGGTGAGGAGGGGCTGGAAGGACACTACACACTAATGCGAAATCATTAACTGTCCCGTGGAGCGAGCCAGCGTCATCAGCTTGAAGCCGCGCCAAACGGCACCAAGTGAAGCCAGCTCCCAGCTATGAAACCACGCGAAAAGCCTAGCCAAACAGCACCTAGTTTACCCGACCCCAAAGGAGCGGAGTGAAGCTGATGGATTTCGGCTTAGGTCCCATTGCCTGGCGCGTGTCGACGAGGCTCTGATTGGCCGCTGCGCGTCAGTTTCAACGACCGCCACACCATGGCGCTTCGTGTCCGCGAGGCAGCGGCTCCATTGCCCCACGCCCATAGTCAGCGCGCCGTGGACAGCGCGCGCGCTCGACCGTCGACACAAGTACGCCGAAGACGAAAGAAAAAAGCGGAAGAGCGCCGTGCATCTTTCGCGTTCTAAATTCATAAAAAGTGCTTAGGTGTGCCTCGAGCGTTCTTTACTGCGACAGCAGTTAGTGGTACACTTCGCGGGTTTCGCGCCGTCGACCGCGCTCCATATCGACTCGGGCCATTTTCGGCACTCCGCCAAAATATTCCACATTGACGTCACGCCGCGCATCACGTCCCCTGTTACCTGGCGTTAGCTGACACCAATAAGTGACATTGTCAAGTTGCACAGTGACGCCGCTAGGTGACACCTTGAGTCACGTGATGTCATGACGTCACGTCGCGCTGTGACGTCATGTGACAATACGTTGCCACGTGATACCATGATGGTACGTTGAAACATAAACATGAGACTGCTGATAATGGATCAATAAACACAAAGCGTTTTCGATAATTATTCCAGAAAGGTTCTCGGGCTACAAAACCAGAGCCGTGTTAGAGAGAGTTTAGTCGATGGAAGGAGTGCGCAGAGCCAGGGCGTGCACCAGAAGCGGGTAGAGGGCTTGGCATGCTCCCTTGGTCAACCAGAGGCCGAAAAGAATCCCCTAGCGGTGTTGGCGAGAAAGGATTTTAATAAGAGCGTAAGGGTTAAATGTAGTAACTCTTCATGGTTGGAAATAGGATGAACGTGATGTTTCGATTATGATCAAGCAAAAAGACTTAAGAAACGAATGTGCCGCTCGAATTCTGCTTTGCTCGTGCGAAGTGTGACCACTCGGACGGCAGATTCCCGGCCTTCGGCGCCTGGCGTACGGATTATCTCGATCGTTCCGTTAGTCACGCTCCTACCACCATGATTTTGGATGACCGTGATTGAAACATCACGCGCACCATATCTTCTGTCACCGAGAGTTACTCCAACGCATTTGTTAATTTTGTTTCTCGAGACCACCACCAGGGTAGTATTTTCGGCTTCTGGTCGGCCGCATTCGAATTTGTGAAGACTTCATGGAAGGCGTCCAGCCCGCCTTCGGCCAATGGCGCCTTCTCATTTGCCTCCTATACTTCCCAACGAATGGCCAAACTCTCTATATACGGTTCTGTATACAACGAATAAAGCTATACTCCGTCTCATTAAAACCGTGCAGTACAGCCATAGTTACAGAAGAGAGAGCGTGTCCCAATCTTTTCAAGAGAAGGGAAAGGAGGAGCAGGAGAGAGAGCCTGGGATTTCCAGTCTTTCTGTCCTCCGTTCTCCCCTCTTGAACAGGTTGGAACACGCTCTTTCCCCTGTAACTTTGGCTGTACTGAATGGTTTAGTGAGCCGAAGAAACCACAGGCGTGGAATTAGGTGGAGCTACACGCTTGAAACTTGAGTGCGCGATTTTGGGAGTGTTCTTGAGTGACCACAAAGGCGTGCTAGTTTGTGTCCAATAACATTGCATAAGATGTTCAGGCAGCCACACCAACTACAGGAAACGGTTCATGCATACACATGCAGTTTTGTCGTTCCCTGGATTTCAAACTTGGGCGCGCGCGATTTTCGGAGGGTTCTTCAATTTCCACAATACAGACCTAGTTTGTGTCCAATAAAATTGTTTAGCAGGTTCATGAAATGCACTCTACTTGATACACCTTCATTGGTTACAAAACGCTATGGAATTTTCGTCCGGTGTGTTACTCGGTTTAATACAAAACGGGAAAAAGGGGGGGGGGGGGGGGGGGGAGAGGGCGAGGCGGTTATGTGGACTCATGGTGCGCGCAGGCATCTTTATGACTGAGTCCCCCTAGAGCGACAAACAGAAACAAACGACAGCGGCAAGCTTCGAACATATGCTGCAAGCTCGCGATGTATTCACTGGCAGCCATAGCTGTGTGCGCGACTGCTGAGCGCGTGCTGATGGCGAGCTTCCACAGTTCTTTTGTAACGTGCATTCCGCACCCTCAAGATTGCCAGTCTTAGCAGCCTGTTAATGTGGGCTCGCACTGAGCATGCGCTGTAAACAGCACCCACAAATATGGCGCCCAGTGAATACTCCAAATAGGGTGTATTCACTGGTGGCCATATGTGTGTGCGCGGCTGCTAAGACCGTGCTGACGGCGAGCTTCCGCAGTTCTTTTGCAACGTGCATCCCGCACCATCAAGATTGCCGGTCCTAGCAGGCTATTAATGTGAGCTCGTTCTGAGCATGTGCTCTAAACATCGCCCTCAAATATGGCGTCGAGTGAATACCAGCTATACCCTTGGCAGGCGTTTAGTCGTTCGGTGCTCGTGAAGTAAGCACGAGTGGCTGCAAGCCTGCCAAAGATACCGTCGCGTGCCTGTTGCTCGTGTTTGAGCATAGCCTCGTTTATTCTACGAAGCCTATCAAATCGCGAAAGACTGGTTTGAAGCTTGTCGCTGTCGTTTGTTTCTGTTTGTCGCTCATTGGTACTCGGACATTACCGTTCATTAAGTCCACCTGCTCCGAAAACTGACACCTCAGCGGCTCCGACGTCATATCTCAGCTGTCGCAGTGTTTGACTTTACGGGTAGCGTAAGTGTTTACCAGTTTTATTTTTATCGGTTTTTTTTTCATGCCCAGAGACAACAGAGAAGGTAAAAAGATAATTTTTGAAGATATGAATTTCCCTTTTATCTTGAACTATTTTCTTGTTTTCGCTACCACTTACGCGTAGTCCCAGATGTTGATAATGAACGGGGTGTTTTCTTTAGGCTTTACAAATTTGTAAAAACGAAAAGAAATCCGTGAAAGCTACTTGAATGCCGTCTGTGCAGGTGAGTTACAAGCCCAGGACATAAGATAGGGGGACAATCGTCATGATAAGTTGGCTAATTCACTCAAACTCGTTAATTAACTTTTTAATTAGTGAAAATAAACATACCACTCCAATGAGAAACTTGCTGAACGTCATCGAAATTACGTAGTCAGTAAATATTAGACAAATTCTGAGCGCGCAAGGAGCACGAGGGTGCGCTAAAGTTAGTACTCGTGCAACACGTACTTAACAAGACTGGATCGGAGGTGCAGCACCGGCCTTCCCACGCGATCCAAATCTTTTTCAAAATGACTGATTTAGTGATTTTGGATGACGCACAGCAAGTTTTTAACTGGAACAATGTGTTTATGTTAACCAATTGAAGAAGCGAATGAGCAGATCTTAATCAGGTAATTCTTTGAATATCGTAACTATTCGCCCCCTATATTATGTCCCCCCCCCCCCCAAAAAAAAAAAAAAGCCTTATTACTGAATTGCGCAGACAGCATTAACATTAATGTAGAATTTGCAGCTTAAAACATAAAAATACCTTGAAAAAACAAACAATTACAAAGCCTCCCCTCACACAAGCAGATGTCTGCTTGAAAGATCGACACTAATTTGCAGGTATCCCTGTTCCGCTCTCCTTGACGTCTGTGAATTCATTGAGGACATGTTGTTATTTCAGGATACGCTTCAGCGGATTGCCCATAATTCACGCGAACTGTAGCGTTGCACGGTACACCTCTCTAAACCACAAGCAGGAGCAACCGAATGCGAAGCGGTAGGTTCCCGCCATTTCTTTGACGCTGCGAGCAATAAAGCCTCCTTCGAGATCATCAATACAGCAGGGTGCATACTATCGCATCCTGATATATATATATATATATACCAGGGTGTCGAACCGGAACCGAACCGAACCGAAAACCGGAACCGAACCGGTATTTTTTCCGGAACTGAACCCGAACCCGAACCGTTATATTGTTATCGCGATGAACCCGAACTGGAACTGAACCGGAAAAAAATAACGGTTACCGGCTCATGTCAAAACGGTTCGGCCACGCGCTGTTGACAATGAATGTGCTATCAATGCCATTTGTTTTTTAAGTGCATGCCGTCAACTGACACACGCCTCGCTTACATATTTTTCTTCTCCACTCAGTCTTAGGAATATAAACGCTGCAACCATGAATCTTGACAAACGCTGCATCCATGAATCTTGACATAGGAACCAGTATTGCGCTGGTCGCGGCTTGCACGGAAGAAAGAAAATTGGAAGGCTGTGCAAAAAAAAAAAAAAAAAAAAAAAAAAATCGCGTCACGGGATTTTATTTTTCTACAATCTCGTAAATCCTAAATGCTGCTGTGTGCTCATTTCATAACACGATTCTAGAACGCGCGAGTTCTTGAAGCTTGCTTCCATCGGAATGAGAAAAGAAAAGGCTGTGGAGTTTGATAATAATGCATCCGGTTTCGTATAGGCACTTAGAAGCTAACATATTTGTGAGACAGCGAACTCTTATATTTTAATATTTATCCTATTACGTCCTTCTGGCGTTGCGTTCGGTGAAATGTTTTTCATATTCCGTATCTTGTTTAATGTAAACTTCTTTAAGGGTCTAATTTGTGTTACCGAAGGCTAGTTCAAATAAAGAAAGCTGTATTTTCTCCCCACTGTTCCTTCAATTGCTTGCACGCCGAGGTGGCGGGATAGTTAGCGAGTTCTACTTGTAAGTGGGTTTGTAAGGAGGTCGCGGATTTTACAGCTACTGCGTCGGACCCAATTAGATGAAGTCCGAATGCGTAAACGTCGGTGAGGTAACCTTTGAGTGCACATAAAGAAACCATTCCTGGCAGAAATCCCTGAGCCTTACACTACGATGTATCCCGTTTCGTATGTGCTGATTTCAGATGTTTTATTTGTAATTTATTTTGATGTTGCAATTTGTCATTTATAATTTCCGAACCGGTTCAGCGCCCCGAACCGGTTCACCGGGTCGCGGATCGAATTAATCGAACCGGAACTGAACCGGAACAAAATAAATTTACCTGAACCTGAACCGTAACCGAACCCGTATTTTTTTCGGTTCGACACACTGATATATATATATATATATATATATATATATATATATATATATATATGTATTTATATATATATTGTTACGGTTAGACCGCGATCACATAATTTGGTTATACGAAGAACGACGAAGTAGCCACGGGGATAAGGAAGAGGAAGTTGGTCGTAAATTAAAGATCGAACTGACAAGACCTGGTTGCCGTGTCTCCCAAGTCCTTTCACACCCTATTATTTGGTGGAGGTGCGGCGACCCCTACCTCAAGGCTGAGAATACGACACGGAGCTTCGATCAGGTAATCACCGGTGTCTACAGCCATCGTTGGGCACAAACACCGTAACATCCCAAACCATGCCGAATCCACCCGTCACAACGTCATCGACCGTCACATGCCGTCAACGTGATCCTCCATTGTTTGCCGGCACAGCCACCCAAGATGTCGTCGAATGGCTCCGCGACTATGATCGAGCGAGCGCGCACAATCGCTGGGATGATACGCTTAAACTTGCTAACGTGAATTTCTACCTCAAAGACACGGCGATGATCTGGTACAATAACAACGAAGACGCTTTCACGTCCTGGGATCGATTCAAAGAGAAGTTTCTGGAAGTTTTTGGACTTTCTACGCAGCGCAAACAACTGGCTGAAGGGCGTCTCGCTTACCGTACCCAAAGTCCCGGCGAGGACTACATCGGCTACATCGAGGACGTACTTGATCTCTGTAAACTCGCCAATCCAACCATGTCAGAGGCAGACAAGGCTGGCCATTGTTAGGTTCCGGAGGGAGGGACGAGAACGCAGGAACGTCAAGCCAGGGTAGGGTTTTAGATGATATAATTAAAAAGATGAGAAGATGAATGGTAGCTCTCGGCTCAACCAGACCGAGTGTTCCTCTGGTCGCGCGCCGCGCCTGGTCCCGCGCTCCCCTTTTTATATGCGGTCCGTTGATGTACATCACGGCTTGCGCCGCCTTCGCTCCGGTTGATTGGTAGAGCGGGAGGTGGTAGCGACAGCAATTTGGCTGCAGCCAGTTGTTCAGGATGGCGCGAGTCTCTCGATGGTAGTTTATGAAGAAGTAGTCTCGCGCCGTGGCATGCTTGCGGATGTTAAGTGCCCGGGTCCTGTGGTCTGCAGTGCAGGTCAGTGGTTCCACTACTTAACACCATATACTCAAAGGAATATCAGAAGACGGGTTCCAATACCTCATGGCCCGTGACTCCCGCACCGTCGAGAGCATCATAGAAGCCTGTCGTCGCCTCAATGAGACCAAAAGAGCCAGGATTCCAGCAACCACCTCAACGATGTTACCCTCGCTACCCTCGCGGCTGCAAATCCCCGTCACTGAAACTATACGCACAGTCATCCGTGGCATCATCAAGGAAGAGCTTCGGATTATGTTTCCAGACAGTGCCACATTACTCGAGGAAACAACTGCAGCGACACGTCTGTCTTTAGGGGACGCCATTCGAGAGGAGCTTTCTGCCGCAGCTCCTAATATTTCTGCAATTACCATGAGCCCTCGTGTACATGCTGACTCAGCGCCCAGACTTCTTTCCCAGCCAGCTGCCCAGATTTCTTTCCAACCCAGGTTTCAAAGACCGATGAGTAGCGAACCTCCGAGGACCACTTACTCGAACGCCCAGTGGACCTCCACTGTTCGAAGCCGCCCCACCTGCTTCCACTGCGGAATCCGAGGTCACATTGCTCGCTTTTGTCGCCGACGCATCGCTGAAGAACGAGGAGATACCTACAGATTCTTTGGTCGCTCCAGTTACAACTCGCCACCAGCCTATCCGACGTATCCATTCGACGAGGATGTTCCAGTAACAAGCTTCCCACCTCGTAACCGATCTTCATCTCCGAGACCATCGGCATACAGGCGTCCGCGCTCGCCTTCGCCTTAGCCACGTTCGTCGGCGTCATTCCGACCATCCCATGAGCCATCCACTTCCTACCAGAACGAGGGAAACTAGACGCGGCGGCAGTAGGAGGTACTGCCGCTTCGTTCAATTCTTGCCAGCCTCCGCCTCCCCCAAGAAATTTTGTTTCAATAACCGTCAAAGGACAAACGTTTTCCGCATTAATAGACACGGGTGCATGAGTTTCAGTCATGAACGACTCCACGCGACGGAAACTTCGTTTGGTTGGCACCCCTCCAGACGGCAGGTTATTGCAAGGTGCCAATCGTTCTCTTTTCTCGCCATGTTGCTTGTGTACCACTCGCATCACTCTAGACAAAGTTACCGTGGTGTCTTTCACTGTTGTTCCTCACTGCAGCAATGATTTTATTTTGGGATGGGACTTCTTATCACAACGCAACGCGCTCATCGACTGCGGCACTGGGTTGCTTAATATTGGTAGAGAGAATTATGATGACTATGACCTAGAAACGGTTCAAGTAAGGAAGCTATGTTTGAGTCATGACTATGTCATTCCGTCTTTGAGTACCATTTTTGTCATGGCGGTAAAAAAGTTTTTTTTTTCGGCGACTATAATGGCAATGTCCTTGTGGAACCTTGCCGCGACATGTTGCTACGCAAGAACCTAGCCCTTCCATTTTCATTATCGACATTGACCAATGGCACGGCCACAGTCCCTATCACCAACATGTCAAACGAGCCTCAACGTTTATCAACTGGAACTTGCTTAGCCTTTGTTTATCCCCTCCCCACTTGTCCAGTGTTTACTCTTCTGCCGTGCGCTGAAACATTATTAGGCTCGTCTACTTCATTGCGTGACTCCGTCTCTTCTTTATCATCCATGGTTGATAAAAAACTACCGAGAGATTATCAAAAACTACTGTTGGATTTATTGAAACAATACTCCTCATGCTTTGACATCGACGATGGTCCATTGGGTTTAACAACCTCCGTAAAGCACCGAATTGATACCGGCGATGCTTCACCAGTTCGACACCGACCTTACCGCGTCTCTCCTTCAGAGCGAGCCTTAATTGATCAGCATGTTAAAGACATGCTCCGAGAGAACATAATTGTACCATCATCAAGTCCCTGGTCCTCACCTGTAGTTCTGATCAAGAAAAAAGACGGGCCGTGGAGGTTTTGCGTAGATTACAGACGCCTAAACAATGCCACAAAAAAAAAGACGTATATCCTCTACCACGAATCGACGACGCTTTAGACAGCTTACAAGGATCCGAATATTTTTCTTTTTTAGACCTTCGATCCGATATTGGCAGATACCAATACATGACCAAGATCAAGAGAAAACAGCCTTCATAACTCCCGACGGGCTCTATGAATTCAAAGTCCTTCCGTTTGGTTTATGCAACGCTCCTGCCACGTTCGAGAGGATGATGGATGTTTTATTGAGGGGTTTAAGATGGCAAACGTGCCTGTGCTATTAAGATGATGTTGTCATCTTCTCTGCGACATTTAAAGAGCACCTCTTACGATTGCAATCCGTCCTAGAATGCATTAAGACAGCGGGTCTCCAACTTAATACTAAGAAATGCCATCTTGCTTGCCGCCAAATTCAGATCTTGGGTCACACCGTCAGCGCAGACGGCATTCGTCCTGACCCCGACAAGATAAGAGCTGTCTCGGAATTTCCCTGGCCACTCAACGTTAAACAACCGAAAAGCTTTTTGGGCCTCTGCTCATACTTCCATCGCTTTATCCAAGATATCGCTGACCGTGCAGCACCTCTAAATCGCCTTCTCTCAAAGGATACAGCATTCGAATGGACGGAAGACCAAGAGAACTCTTTCAAATCCTTAAAGCTGTCCCTGACGAATGACCCAATACTGTGCCATTTTGACCCCCGCTCTCCCACAGAAATACATTCGGACGCAAGCGGATATGGAATTGGTGCTGTCCTCATCCAGAAGAAACACGACAAGGAAGGGGTCATCGCGTATGCTAGCCGCACGCTCACTAGAGCGGAGGTAAACTACTCTACAACAGAGAAAGAGTGTTTGGCTATAATATGGGCCATAACCAAGTTTCGACCGTACTTATTTGGGCGACGCTTTCGAGTAGTGACTGACCACCACGCTCTCTGCTGGTTGACCAACATAAAAGACCCATCAGGACGTCTCGCTAGATGGTCACTTCGTCTACGGGAGTATGATGTCGAGATAGTTTATAAGGCAGGTTACGCTCACCAAGATGCCGACGCTTTGTCTCGCTGCCCTCTACAACCTACCACCACCGATGACACGGATGCCACCGAGATCCCTGTTCAAGCCTTATTCCTCCAAATGGACATCGCAGCGGAACAACGTAACGATCCAAAACTGCGGAGTATCATCCGACTCTTACAGCATCCTTTGCCACGGAGCAGAGCAGCGAAAATGGAACGTATGTATGCAATTGTCGGGAGAGTTCTATATCGTCGCAATTATGAACCCACAAGACAACTCCTGCTTCTCATGATCCCGCGACATTTACGCTCTGATGTAGTTCGTTCCCTTCATGATGATCCGACTGCCGGACATTTGGGTGTGTTTCGAACATACAACCGCGCCCGCTCTCGTTTTTTCTGGTTTAGCTTATAGAAAAGTGTGCACAGATACGTCACATCATGTGAAGCTTGCCAACGCCGAAAAACACCTACCCTCGCTCCTGCGGGCTATCTGCATCCCAATCAGCCCCCTAGCCACCCATTTGAGAGTGTTGGAATTGATCTCCCTCGCCCTTTTCCTGAGTCGACACAGAAAAAACGATGGATAATCGTCGCCGTCGACCATTTGTCGCGATACGTAGAAACCCAGGCTCTCACGGCACCAAATGCAGAAGAGGTGGCCTCGTTTTTTCTCCACAATATTGTTCTGCGACACGGATCCCCCGGAAAACTCGTGAGCGACCGAGGGCGCGTCTTTTTATCTACAGTCATTCAGCACCTCCTTTGGTATTGTTGCACAATCCATCGCACCACAACTGCCTACCACCCTCAAGCAAATGGGATGACTGAACGCTTTAATCGAACCCTCGCCTCGATGCTAGCAATGTACATTTCCAATAATCAAGACAACTGGGATCAAATTTTGCCGTTTGTTACTTATGCTTACAACACGGCCATCCATGAAACTACGCACTATTCTCCATTTTACTTAGTTTACGGTCGGGACGTAGGAACGCCCCTTGACACGATCCTTCCAAGCGTTTCCGAACCATCATCTGACTATGTACAAGACGTTCTTCACCGGGTGAAAGAGTCCCGCCAACTGGCTCAACACCGCACACTTGCTTCTCAGCAGACACAGGTCATCCGTTATAACGACAAGCACAGACAAGTTAACTACTCTGTCGGCGATCTTGTTTTAGTCTGGTCACCCGTTCGTGTTGTTGGACGTTCAGAAAAACTTCTCTCCCGGTATTTTGGACCATACCGAATCACACAACAGACATCTGACGTCAACTACGAAATTGAACGTGTGACGCCTATTCCCGACGGTCGTTCACGGAACAAAGATATCGTCCATGTGTCTCGAATGAAACCATACACCATGCGCTCCGATGACGACAACTGCCTTCAACCCGTACCTTCGCCTTCTCCAGAGGAGGGGGGTAGTGTTACGGTTAGACCGCGATCACATAATTTGGTTATACGAAGAACGACGAAGTAGCCATGGGGATAAGGAAGAGGAAGTTGGTCGTAAATTAAAGACCGAACTGACAAGACCTGGTTGCCATGTCTCCCAAGTCCTTTCACACCCTATTAATATATATATATATGTGTGTGTTTACGATGCCAAGATATTATTTGCGACTGAAACGATAAGAATATATAAATGCCATCGTTCCGAAC
This sequence comes from Ixodes scapularis, assembly GCF_016920785.2. Classification (NCBI taxonomy): domain Eukaryota; kingdom Metazoa; phylum Arthropoda; class Arachnida; order Ixodida; family Ixodidae; genus Ixodes; species Ixodes scapularis. Next base: position 106,459,848 of record NW_024609880.1, on the reverse strand, counting down.
CTTCGCGCCAAATTCAGATGTCATCGAGCGAGGTTAAATTTTGCGATTTATTTTAAGTGAGGGCTGAATTTGGGGGGGGGGGGGGGGGGGAGGGGCATCTTGAGGTTGATAGTTCAAACACGCTCAAAGGGGCACACTTTAAAAAAGAAAAAAGGAAAGATGTTTACAAATCCCTGTAATGCGAAATTAGAGCTCAGTACTTGAGGAGGAAGAGGGGAGGGTACGGAGGGGAGGGTATGCCCCTCCTTCCCCGTACCCTCTCCTCCCCTCCTCCTCCTGCGTACCCTCCCATCGTCCTCCTCCCACAATCTCCCCGCTAAATTTAGCTGAAAAATTTACGCCATGTGACGCCAACAGCGATTCAGATTCCCCACTAAATTTAGCGGGGAAAATGACGTCAGGCGACTTGGTGTCACAGTAACTATGAACAAATTCAGATTCTCCGCCTTTAGTGGGAAAGTTGACGTAACGTGACCTCAACAGCAATTCAATTCCCCGCTAAATTTAGCGGGAAATTGGTGTTGAGGTTACGCGGAGGAGGAGGAGGAAAGGAGGGGATGAAGAAGAGCAGAGGAGGAGGGGAGGCGGACGGGAGGAGGAAGAGGCGCATACCCTCCATTCCGTACCCTCCTCTCGCCCACCTCAAGGGCTGCGCTCTAATTTCGTTCGCATTACAGAAATTTTTAAACATCTTTCATTTTTTTGTTTAATGCTGGTATTCATTTCTCAGCTTTGACACTCGCCAGGATTCTTCTATTTATCAATAACTGTCTCCGTGTTCGAGAAAAAAAAACAACAACAACAACTCAAAAGCCCCCCCCCCCCCCCCCCCCCCTTTTTTTTCTTTAGTGTGCACGTGCTGCTGGCAGGTTGCACGAGCCACTCAATAATCAACGCTTCAGATCAACGACACTTCAGTTTTCTTAATATAGAGTTTTAGTAGATCGTTCCGATACCTCCGATAGCCCCGATAACGATACTATGCATGCGCAAGGGAGGCGGTGGCGGAGTATCGGGATATCGTTATCGGAGTTATGGGAACGATCTACTAAAACTCTCCATTGTTTGACACCTCCTTTGGCCGTTATCGGAAGATTTCTTTTAAATCGCTAGAAACGCCTTTCCATCCACCAGAAATGTTAACCGTGCCCACGACAGAACAAAACGATATCACCGCCCGAGCCTTTACCATGTTACAAAATGGCGGCGCCCACGAGATAGCCAAGGTCAGAGTGTGGATGCTCTTAGCGTCGACGCTCCATCGTTGACCGAGTGTGTTAGCGTACCGCAGCTAGGAGCACGTGGAGCGAAATCTCGCGCTACAGAACCCAGGGATGCTGGGTCGTAGCCTGGCAGTTCGACAACGGAGCCAGAGAGTGCCCTGTCGCACATTTGGAGCGCGAGGACCTGGTAGCACTGAGCACCTAAGAGTCATTTCTCGGTGAACCTGGACGTCAGCGCACAGCTTTTGCAGCGGTGAGGACCCGAAACACATTGCTCGCACGGGAGAGGTGTGTTTCGGCGTCTCACCGCAGCGGGGCGCCAGTCACGTGGCTCTCTTCTCATCCGTTGTCTGCCGCTCCACCTTTTCTATTTCGGCGGCCGCTTCTCGTGCCGATCTGCCAGGGTTTGTCAGCATATAGGAGGGTATGGCTGGGTTCAACCCCTACCTCTGGCCGTCTCGATCTCTATGAGCATCGCACCAGCTTGCGGTCGTGTATCACTACTGCATGATGCACGTTTAAAGACTTCAGGCTAGCAGTCTTACTGCACTGGTTAAATTTATCATCCACAGCGTAAACCAGTGTCGCCTTACCTCGATGGCAGGCCGACCTTACACTGTATAGACACTGACGTCGATTTGTTTTATTTAGTCTTCCATTTTGTTTTCCTGAGACGCAGGGATTTGCAATTTCTCTGTGCGCTATTCTATACACCCAGCAAGTTCGATTAATTCGATCAATTTTATATCGCGTTTCTCGGAATTATGCTGGTGTACGAGGTAACGTTTGAAATTTCTCCAATTGAAAGCAAGCTGTTTCTTGGTACACCCGCTTTTGTATTTGTCTTTTTCAGATTCAAGCTTATACGTCGAACTATGTTTCGTATTAAGAAAGATGGACTCAACACTCTAAGTTACCGAGTCGTGGACTTTGTTTTAACGAGGCTGTACACTCACGTGACTGTGGACTTGCTTCAGCGGAAATGAAGCGCTGTTATCATTAGTGAATTCAATTATACCTGTAAATAAAGTTCTCCAATCGATTTGAATTTATAATTGTCTCGGTGGTATTTGAGAATTATTGATACTGCACATGAACGTTAAGTAATCTTAAACGTTGCCAACTGACAATATAAAGGTACAATATTGTGCCGTATAAGTTGTGAATATAATCTTTTTAGAAAAAGAGTTACACCACTGCCGCATAATGATGTCGAGACATTGATGAATTTTGTAGCAACCTTCAAATTATAAGAAATATCTACCTCTAAAGGCCCGTTCACACGATGCATTTTTCTCGCGCATCTAGTGTCGCGAAATGTAGTTTCGCGAAATGGTTGCGCCGTCTGAACGAGTCCGAAAAGGACGCGTGCATCTAAAAAAACGTTGCGCGCACACCTCGCTTCTGGAGCGAGCTTTTGCTGAAACTCTGCCGAGTCCTGTCAATCACTCTGGGGGCGCCGCCAATGGCCGCTCAGAAACGCTCTCACGTGGCCTTTGAGGGGGGGGGGGGGGGGGGGGGCGAGCTGTTTGAGAAGACCACTTCACTGCCGGTGTTGTAGCGGAGCCAAATCCGAAAAAACCCGAAACCACGAACGATGGATACTGCCGGCGCTTCCGCAAGCACGTCAAGCACCACTGGAGGAAAAGTGAGTAGCATATCGGAAAAAATCCAGCGATGGACGAAGACAATTAGCGGCAGTTGACGAGATTAGAATAGTGCTCATAGCGTTGTTGTCGCGACGATACCGCTGGATAAGAGACCATCGAGTAAACTGAAACCAAGTTTGCCTTGTTTACAAGCGAACGTGAAACCATGCGCGCTCTCTGAAACAGTTGGCACAGTAAACTCTTTCAGACATGGGCGCCGAGAAGTAACCAGATTAGGCACGTAGCGTTTCTATGAATACCTTGTGCATTGAGAGGAGCTTTGGCAATGAATTGACTGCGTACGGGCTCGGCGCCGGCACATGTCCTGCACGTACCCACGCGAGATCGCTCCAAGTAGTGCAGTATGTGAGAAAAAAAAATTAAATAATTGACTGCATAAAATGTGCAAAGCAGGTCCCCAGATAAATAGCGATCTGATTCGGAGCTCACTCAAAACGGTGCATCGGTGTGTGTTGTTGTTGCACGTGAAGCGGTACGTGTGAACGAGCACATTTTGCGAAACTTGAGTGTCGCGAAACCGTTGCGCGCCTAAAAGATGCATCGTGTGAACAGACCTTTAGTTCCTAGATTGCGGCAATTTTTTGTGTTATTCGGCGTATTAATCACAGGTATCAGGATAACGGTGGCGCGCATCGGTTAATTGTTCCCATTTCTGAACCGGGACTAATTCCTAGCACCGAAAATCTCAGGCTGATAAGAGTCGCGCGAAGTCTTGGAGAGCCATTTCGGGCGAATTTATATATAAAAAGGCTGGCGGATGTAAGCAGCGTTACGCACACACTTTGAATTTGAATTTTGAATAGCTCTTGTGTGGAATCTCCGCCATTTTAGAGCGCAGCTCTTAGGCGCCCGTTTCCGGCTTGAGCGGCGTCGGCGTCGCCGTCGCCGTCGCCGTCGGCGTAACCGCGCGGTGCATTATGGGTAAAATTTCCCGAAGGAACCTGAGGTCCTCCCGAAGGACCTCGGGTTCCTTCGGGAGGACCTCGGAAGGACCTCGGGTTCCTTCGGGAGGGCCTCGGGAGGACCTCAGGTTTCTTCGGGAGGACCTCGGAAGGACCTCGGGTTCCTTCGGGAGGACCTCGGAAGGACCTCGGGTTCCTTCGGGAGGACCTCGGGAGGACCTCGGGTTCCTTCGGGAGGACCTAGGGGGGGGGGCCTCACGTGACCTGGGGGTCACGTGACGATGACGCCATCAGTGGCGTCATCAGTGATGATGACGATGACGATGCGGATGCCGATGATGTCATCAGTGACGTCACTGATGACGTCATCAGTGATGATGACGATGACGTCATCGGCATCCGCATCCTCATCATCATCATCACTGATGGCGTCATCGTCACGTGACCCCCCAGGTCACGCGACCCCCACCCCAAGGTCACGTGACCGCCCCCCCTTCCGAGGTCAACTGACCCCCCCAGTACCCTTCCCTCCTCCTCCTCAAGAGCTGCGCTCTAATTCGGCGTTACGGGTAGTTGTAAACGGCTTTCATTTTTTAATGTTTGCCCAGGAAAGGGCGGCTCCTGGGGCGCGCGGCAACGTAATTAAACACCTTTTGCTCTCTGCAGTTTTCTGTAATTTGTTAGAAATGTACATTTCATTTCATTTATTTCATTTATTGAACCTTAAGGGCCCGTGAGGGCATTACATAAGGGGGGGATCATTCATATTATACATTGGAAAAACAGACAAAAAATAATACATTCAGGAAAAGGTTGGTAAACAGTTAACAACATAAAAAGTGCGATTGAAGACTTGATTTAAAGGCGTTTGGTTCTACGATGGTGACGATGGAGGATGGGAGGCTGTTCCAGTCTTTGATAGCTTGTGGGAGAAAAGATCGGTTGAAAGCGTTTGTTGAGCCAGAGATCCTTTTGATGGTACAGTCATTGTTGAGGCGAGATGATGTTCGATCGGGAGGTGATAATAATGCTGTTTTAAGTTCAAGACAGTCATAATAAATTTTGTGAAGGAGGCAGAGCTGAGAGATGTTCCTACGAAGCTGCAAAGAAGAAAGGTTGAGTTGACTTTTTAGGGAAGAGACACTGATGGAGTTATCGTACGTGGAGAGGATGAAACGAGTGGCCCTGTTTTGAATTGCTTCCAGATGATTGATAAGGTAGCCTTGATGGGGGTTCCAGATGGAGGCAGCATATTCTAATTTAGGTCGGATAAGTGTGTCGTAGGCCAGTTTGCGGACAGTTGGTGGAGCAGGTCGAAGGTTACGTCGGAGTACTCCCAGGGTCCTGGAGGTGTCTGCGGAGATGGCTTCAATGTGAGTATTCCATGAAAGGTCTGATGTTAATTTTACACCAAGATATTTGTACGAAGGAACGGTCTCAATTAAATCGGAGCCCAAGTAATATTGGTAGGACAAAACAGTTTTTTTTCTAGTGAAACAGATTAGTTTACATTTAGATTTGTTTAATGGCATCAGCCACTCTTCGCACCATTTATTAATTTTTACTAAATCATCTTGAAGTTGAATGTTGTCATGCAAACTTGTTACTTTGTTATATACGACACAGTCATCTGCAAACAGGCGAATATTAGATAAAATGGTGGCCGGAAGGTCATTTATGAATATTAAAAAAAGTAGGGGACCCAGTACGGACCCTTGAGGAACACCAGATGAAACGTTTGTTAGGGCAGACTCATGGTAATTAGTAACTGTGTATTGCACGCGGTAAGAAAGAAAGTCACGTATCCATGAGAAGATTAGCGGGTCAAGACGTAGTGAAGCCAGTTTGGATAGTAGTCGTTGATGGGGAACATGATCAAAAGCTTTCGAAAAATCCAGAAAGATGGCGTCAGTCTGAGCCCGACACTCGAGATTAGTATGTTGGTCATGGATGAAGTCGCAAAGCTGCGTCTCACAGGAGAATCCCTTTCTAAATCCATGCTGCTTTTTGAAAAAAAATTTATTAGTTGTTAGGTGACTCATAATTTGCGAATATAGTATATGCTCAAGAAGTTTAGATGCGATTGAAGTTAAAGATATAGGACGATAGTTTGAAACCAAACAGCGACTTCCCAGTTTGAAAACTGGGACGATCCTGCCAACCTTCCAGTCAGAAGGGAGGGAGCTTTCAGATAGTGACTGGTCAAATATTAATTTTAAGAACTCACTTGAGATACTGGTAGTATTTTTTAGAATTTTGGAATTGATGTTGTCGGAACCGGCGGACGATGAGAGTTTTAATTTGGCAATGAGGTCTTGAATACCGGCTGCGCTTACACTGATTGGAGGCATGGTTTCGTAAGGTTGCTCGGGGAGGCTGGGAACAGTGTTCAAACACTCGTTAGTAAAAATGGAAGAAAAATATTCGTTAAACACTGTAGCAATGTCTCTCTCTGGAATGGGATCGCCGTTGTCGGTACGTAGTTGGATGGCAGAGTTGTTGTTCTTCGGTGAAACCAGATTCCAAAACTTTCTCGGGTTACTCCTCAAAATGGACAGTAAGTCATTAAAAAAGAATTTATTCTTGGCTTGTTTTATGCTCCTTGTGTAGTTTTTTAATGCAGAATTGTAGACATCCCAAGACTGGGTGGTATCTAACCGTTTGGCCTTTGCAAAAAGTCTTTTTTTCTTGTTTCGCAAAGAAAGCAAGGTTTTTGTAAACCATGGATTACCTAAATCGGTGCGTACACGAACTGTAGGAACAAACATTTTTACTAGATGATTCATTTTAGTTTTAAATAATGTCCAGTTTTCTTCTACAGATCTAAGAGGAAAATGAACGACGTAATTGTCAAAGAAGATTGCCAACTCGCGGTTTATCGAGATATAATCAGCTTTGTTATAATCGTGAATAGTTTTGGAAATGGGATGCTTGGTGAGAGTGGGGAGTGATAAATCAACATGCAGCAGCCTGTGATCACTGAGCCCGTCACAGTACTGGATACACTTGATACATGCGTTATAAATGGGTAATTCATTACAAAAGCAATTTTGTTTTGAAGGCGTGGTTCGTTATAAAAAGCAATTTTCGCTGATTTTCACACCGCCGAGTTTTCTTCGCATGCATGCATGAACTACGCTTCACAAGCGACGTTATCGTTGATAAAGGGAAATAAAAAGGCAGTGACTATTTCGACGTCCACCGTCAAAATATTTGAAAAATTATTTCGACGTCTGTGACGTCACTTCCGTAAAGTGTCAAAATAGTGGCTTTATTATTTCGACGTCCTCCTTTAATGCGGCAGCCGCCGCAGCGGCAACCGTTTTGAAGTTTCGTCCTGTTTAGTTTTTGGTGTTGTTGTTGTTGTATTGTAAATTACGGGAAAGGGGGAAATTTCCGTGCGGAAATGTTATTCTCCCATGACGGGGAAAGACTCGCACGGGCGGGGGAGAAAGGAGTTAAAGAGGAGAGGTGGCGGGTGGGTGATGGTGTTGTCGGTGTTGTGCTGGCGTTTGGCGGATTCATCTGTTCCGTGCCTAAGAAGTTTCGGTCCTAGTTGGCAGTGTGTGGGACTGGCTCGACAATTGATCCTTTCGGACATGACACGCCCGATAGTGATGTTCTTGCTGAGCGTTATGAGCTCGCATCTCGGCACGCGTCTCACTTAAAATTTTGAATTTACAACAAAGGCGAGCTGGATATCCCTTTGTCTTGCTTGCATATAACAAATGTAAGTGCGTACACTACGTAACACAGAAATTTGGCACGCTTTTTGTGTTTTCATATCGTCCGAGCTGCCAACACGGAAAGTCAAAATTTCCCTATTTCTGCTGAAATTTCCCCCGCTTGTCCAAATAATTATGTAATTCTAAATATTTGTTGTTTTCTGCATCGCTTCAATTTTTACTGTGAGAAATATATTATATGCGAAGCGCAAGTGTCGTCTGCTTCTTGCACAAGGGCTGCAATGATGTCAGAACGCCGGATACTTATTGGCTGATTGAAAAAACAATGGGTAGACCTAAAGGCACCTAGCATTGAGGTCTACCCACTTTCCTTTGAACCAAAGCTAATCAAAGCTCGGCATCGTTCTGACGTCACCACGACCCCTGCACATGAAGCAGACGACTTGCTCTACGCATAGCTTTTACGCCTCGCGTACGTTTCGCAATAAGTTAGTTTATCGGTCCGAAACCGTGGCCGAAGCAAATCTGGCGAAAGCAAGTGTTACCGGGAGATTCAAACTGACGAATGAAACCATATTTTTGCGTTAAATGTTATGCACGTCATCAGAACATGAGACTGCTTTACTGACTTCATTAGCGCTTCTTACAATAGTCAATCCAAAACAAAAGGCGTAACACAAGCGAGAGTTCTCAAACTCGAACACACGGAACATGAGGGCACTTCACGAAATATTAAGAGTCACAGGCATTGTAATAATTCTTCTTGTACCCAAGCTTTTTTTTTTTTTTTTTTTTTTGAGAGGGCACTGTGGCGCTTTGGAATTCTTCGACTTGGCTGGTACCAACGTGGGCTGGTACCTTGCGCCATAGTTTTCAGGGGCGGTGAAAATTGATTTGGCCAAGAAACGTTGGATGGAGTGTTGCCACATGGTTGCACCAGAAACCGCCAAACGGGGAGATAACCCAAACATAGCGAAAGCCGCTGAAATTCGATGTTATCTCGAAAAAATAAAATAATCATAAGTGACCTATACAATTCCAGATATATACGGTGCCCAAAGTTTCCTTCAAATTAGCAAGATTTCCCTTACTTCCACATAGACCTGATTATTGAACTGTGACTCAACCTGTGCCTCAACAGACAGACGCATCTTTAATGTGATGGTTATTTTGTTTATAGTGTACCAATAAGTAGGCCTTCGTGGCCGTTTCTGGACACTATTAGAAAATAAAATATATTATTATTATTATTATTAATACCTATTAATGCCCTGGCCGTTGCAGTCTCGCTTTGCGTCTGGCTCCCCCCCCCCCCCCCCCCCTCTGTTTTTAACCTGGTTTCGTTCGTTGTTTGGTTCAGATTTTCTGTTTGGTTGGTGTATAACAAGCGGGTTAACCACAAAACGATCGGGATGTTAAATGAAAGGTTGTGAATGCAAACATTGCCTCCTTGATGTTTCTTGATCGGTGCGAACGATCAACGGTTCTGGCGTGGTTGTACAAGACACACGAATTTTTCAATTAACTGCACATTTTATGACACGGCAATCAGCTCCTTTGTCTATATAAATCACGTAAACTAAACCATGAAAAGCAGCGGTGCCGCACTTTGTGATGTTTGGCACAACCGAGCAAACGTTACGTGTAATTGGTCTTGGGTTGCCAACGGCATGGTAGCGCTTTTTTGGACAAGGACAAAAGAAAGAAAGACAAGACAGACACGAGCGCTGACTGCAACTATTTAATCAACATGGAAATGAGGCATATATACACGCTTCGATCCTATCAATCAGCCAACCCCAGGCCTTGCCGCCACTTGCATGAACTGCACCTCCTTATCGAAAAGGTCGATAGATGCAACGCTGACACACCCCAGCCCTGCCCTTTTTATCTCGTCCGCTTCGAGAATCTCCCTAACAGTTCTATTCTTATGTTTAGCCAGTACTGAGCATGAGTCGAACAAAGATTTGCACCCGCAGTCATGGCAATGCATTGAAAGGTGACCGTCCCGATAGTTTTTGATGTTTAGACTATGTTCCCGGAGCCTATCGTTCAGGAAGTGTTTTAGATTTGTTGATGATTTTTTAGTATTTCTTAACCATGACTCGACACATTTCCACTCTGTGGTGGATAGTCTTTTAACTATGTTTAGTGACGCCCTTCATCCCCTGAAACTTACACATGAGGTGCCGGCAGATGGTGTCATTCGTTTCCTCGACATCAGGCTTACTTTCTTCGAGAATCATGTATGTTGGATGTATCAACCTAGAGCCAACAAGCCCCTGCTGCCTTTTAATTCGTCCCACTCAAAACTGGTTAAAAGAGGGATTGTTAATTTGTGTTTCAAAAATGCCCTTCATAAGTCATGTCACCATGTGACACATTTGAGTGTCCAGGAGCAGTCTGAACGTCTGTTGGTGGCTGGTTACCCGGAGGCTGTACTGGTGTCGGTAGCGGAGGTGATCCTTAAGAGGCTTTGAGCAAAGGGCAACACCCGTCCAGATGAGGCCAGGAGTAAACAAAGGATTGCAGTCGTGACCGGGACGGTCACCTTTCAATGCATTGCCGTGACTGCGGGTGCAAACCTTTGTTCGACTCATGCTCAGTACTAGCTAAACATAAGAATAGAACTGTTAGGGAGATTCTCGAAGCGGACGAGATAAAAAGGGCAGGGCTGGGGTGTGTCAGCGTTGCATCTATCGACCTGTTCGATAAGGAGGTGCAGTTCATGCAAGTGGCGGCAAGGCCTGGGGTTGGCTGATTGATAGGATCGAAGCGTGTATATATGCCTCATTTCCATGTTGGTTAAATAGTTGCAGTCAGCGCTCGTGTCTGTCTTGTCTTTCTTTTGTCCTCGTCCAAAAAAGCGCTACCATGCCTTTGGCAACCCAAGACCAATACCAACTAGCCCAGCATTCAGCTTTGATAAGTTACGTGTAACTAATGTAAATTGAAAGTTTTTTTTTCGTTTTTGCATTTGACATTAGTTAAAATGCCAAAAACAGCAGTCGGCTGTAGTACATTTGTTTTCAGAAAATGCGTGTCGAACCGCGACGCTGCCTGAAAGCAAGATGATATTTTTTTTTTACCGCTACCTTTGATCGCTCTCCAGTCCGGACTCAGAAGCTCCAAAGTTCTTAGTTGGATATGTCACAATAATTAGAAAAATATTTTGACGGTGCACGTTAGAACGTTCAAAAATATTTTTATGTCTTCAGGAAGTGGAGTCACGGACGTCAAAATTATATTCAAAACTATTCTGAAAGTGGACGTCGAAGTAGTCACTACCAAATAAAGACGACGAGGATGCTCGAGTGATGCGCTGTAGGACACGTCTTTCTTTTCGCGAGAGGTATATCGGCATTTGAAAGTTGCCTTTAGGCAACGTTACTAGATTACCTCAGTTGTGGAACTCCCGCGGAGGAGAGTACCCCACCTCACTCACTTCAGTTCGCCTCCCGTCGTTCGAAGCGCCATCTAGATCTTGGTTTCATAACTGTGCGTTCCATAGAGAAGAGCTGAAATGTCTCCTAGACGCCGTGATTCAAAACGTACGCTTTCCATAGAATATACTGCAGTTACCATAGGAGCCGTCCGGCGCGTCGAACGACGGGAGGCGAGTCGTGGTGAGTGAGGGGTGGGGGGGGGGGGGGGGGGTACTGCTCGTGCATGCAGCATCTATGAGAAGTTCCGTAACTGAGCCAATGTAATAACGTTGCCTTTAGGGGCTCAAGCAGAAAGCTGCCCTACAGACACGATAAAATTTCCGGATACTCACGTCACCATTCCTACGCATGGAGGGGCAGTGCGCAACGATGCCGTATATGCGTATCGAGCGTATCGGGAATCCGGTAACACACCCCCCGTAAAACTCGACCATCACAGGTTCGAGCTATGGACTTCGGTTTCGGTAACGGCCGTGCACGTCTTGCCCTTCTTCCCACAATACGAGCTGATAAAACACGATAGGAACGGAGAGGCCTTTCTCACGCGTTTGTCGTGGTTCAGTCGCGCTTTCTCGCACTTTTCTGAGCGAACGACGTGGTAACACAATGCCGAAGAACGCGCGGATGCACGCTTTTGAGTACGGACAACTCGAGCGGCGTCGAGGAATCGCGTTCCGCGACTGCATCATCGTCGTGCGCGACGCGTATCTCAACGCATGGCGGCCCGTGCAGTCGTGAACTTGAACCAAGTCTCGGTTCCGAGTGACCTACATGGACTTCGTAAACGAGAGCCCTCCGCCCCGACAAAGGCACGCGCCCGCCCAGTTCTTCCAGCCGAGCCCGAAGGACGCGTCTTTGTCTTTGGTCGTCGGATAGGCTCGGCATGGGTGACGAACGGTAAAACCTCAAGAGGCTAAGGTCGAACGTGCTGCGTCATTACTTCGCGTCGTACGTTCGCGTGCACCGTTGGGGATGCGACTTGTTTCGGATATTCATTGACGCGCCGCAAATCAGAGGGAATGTTGGTGGGAGATCGAACAAAATCACGAAGACGTATGGAGTCAAAGATGTTTTGAAGAACTTGTTGAGGACTGGCGTCCTCGAGGTCAATGACAGCTGACCTTCCGCGACGGTTCGCTAAGAGTCTACCGCACTGGGGACTCTAAAGTTGAAGAAGCAAGTGGTGACTCCCGTTAGACGTTTTCCAAAAGGAGTTTTCACAGGCTGTGCGCAGTTCGAAATTTTGGAGCGCGTGTTTGGTGACGTATGCGGTTTTAGTGTAAATTAATGCCAGCTGGCGCAATTTTCATTACGTATTTCTAAACGTGGAGGATTTTTTTTTAGTTATCGTAGTGTAATGTGATTTCAGGGTGATTGCGTCAACCGGAACGTAGCGTCACGCGTCAAAGCCGCGATATCGACTGCGGTTCACGGGGGAAAAGGGCCAGGTGCATTACACCGACCCAATCGACCCATAATGTGAAGAACACGTGCAAAACGCCGATAAATGTGGTATGTTTTGTCCAAACCCATGAACTAATTTAACAAGCACCCACACTCATGTGCTCCGAATGAAGCACCACTCTTCTACAAAACAATTTAGAATCACTTGTAGTTGATTATTATTTATTTTAATGTCGACTTTGGAGGTTATGACGTCTACATGGCAGCCCCTCCGCTTTGGGTCGTGATGAATCGGCAATGGGTGGGGTTCGTTACGCTTCGAGCAGGTGCGTTGAGCCTCTCTAGATGCCCGTATCCTCTGGTCTCGCTCTGGGAAGCATGTACGTCTTTTGTCACTTTGTTTATCGTCCCACTCAGGCCTCGACAGTCCGTTCGGGGACGGACTAACCCGTTTTCCCTGCAAGAGCAAGATGTGAGTTTTTCATTTCGGAAGTGTGTAGTCAGCCGTATGGCTCAGCCATATTTCCGATTACGCCTCGGAATCATAAACTCTGCAATAAGGGGTAGGAGTCAACACATCAGATATTCAATGGACCTTTTCCGAGAAGTGTCCTGCGCACGCGCGAGCGCCCGATGCCAAGCGGCGGAAGTCGGAACGAAAAATCGAGGAAGGAGGCTGTATATCAGCGAGTAGAACACGTAGCTGCAGCATATATATAATTGTGTTACACAAAAAAAGAACGTCAACAGAAAGGAAAACACGACTTTTGGGTGGACGCCACGGATGCCCCTCTTTAAAGTCGCGTTGGGCAGGCGCCGCTGCTCAGAGAGCGAAGAAACTGGTAGCGTAGCTCCCATTATCGATTGGTAGCGCAGGTAGGTCACTTCCTCGATTTTTAGTTCGTGCAGCCACCGCCTGGTGCCGTCGGTATGTGGAAAAGGTCCATTGTTGCAAGTTAAACCCATGATGGTTAAAGATAATTCTCCAGTTCTGGTTCTTCTACGGGGCCACTTGTATTGACGGTAATACTATGGTCGATGGCAGGTTAGTAAGTACAGTAAATGCTCCACTCTCAGCGCGAACTTTCTGCCTTCGTAAACACTTCTGCGCTGGCGCAGGCAAAGCACGATGGAAGGCATCGAACGCATGCTGTAGGCTGAATATCTGCTTTGTACTTATCCTGTCGCTGACAATATCTAATATAGATGATGATGAAAAATAAAAAAAAGGAGTGGATAGAGGTGCTATAAAACATACGCTCCAGTGCTTTGCCTCCAAATGTTTCATTCAGCCCTTCTAAATGACATATTACTAGTATGAAATGTTTTTGCGAATGCGAGATAATAAGATTATTTTATAGGCAGCAATATGGAAAACGTTGCATTTTTGGACAAACATAACTTTTTAGCTAATTTTGCGTCAAATACCAAAATGAATTAGTAGTCTCCTACAATATAGGATACCTATTCGACGTGGCAGTTCAGGTGGCTGTGCAGCATTCGGTCGGGTCAGACCCAGATTGCCATGGGTCGAGGAAATAAATGAACAGTGGCTCGATTCTAGCTCTACAAATAAAGTGCCTCTGGTCAGCGTGTGCTTAGATGCGCCGTATAAACTGCCCCGGCAAATGTGTCTTTTATATTGTGAAAGACTGTACAAATAAGAGAGCTAAACCTCCCCCCCCCCCCCCCCCCCCCCACAGACTATGCTCTGATAAAGGTGGTTACGCGTGAAAGAGAAGGTAATCAATATTGGGGGTGGGGGGGGGGGGAGAAAAACGAGCCATATAAACTGTTTGTTTCCTCTGTAAACACTATTTTAAAGCCTTTAATACAATGTGGAAGTGTATTATTGATACAATGTACAAGTGTATTATTCAAATTGTATAACTTTGGCCAAGAAAAAAGAGGCACTAGATATCTGTGCAGCTCTTGTGTAAACATTTCTTTTGATTTAATTCAATGTTGTGATACGATACATAAACATATTCTAAACATTTTATATCGCTGACAAAGGAAAAAAAAGAAGGAAACTTATCATGTCTTGGCTTAGATATTATTAGTTTTTACTTGAGGAGAGCCCTTAACACAGCATATGCGTTCATTATTAAAACTGTTTCCATCTGACGAAGCCTTGTTACGATCCTAGGTACAGGCCACAGATACTTATGTAGATAATTGTATGTTCACGTGAGATATATGGCCAAATAAAGATCGTTAGAAAGATCGATTGATATATAAGTTATGGCGTAAATGTCTACGTTTTCGAAGCTAGCACATCATAACCCTGTGGAGAGGTCAACGTTAACAGTCCGATATTTATCAACTATATATTGCGTCTCATTGCCACTACTTTGAGACAAACACGCTATCGAGAATGGGATGGCAACGGGGATGCGTGTAGGAAACCACGTTAGAACCATATGCCCTCGTGTGACATCAGCCGGCGTCACCGCTGCTTCGCGGCCCGTGACGGACAAGCGCTATCAACGGTGCGCATCCCTTGCACTGGGGATGTCTGAAGCTTATAAAAGGACCTCCTCTCGTGAGGTCTTCAGATGAGCGTTCTCCAAGACCCGCTGGTTGAACTCGGAAGCTCTTCGGTCGGGGACTGTCCAGAGACCTGCGTCAGGTAAGGAACGCCGGTTACGAAATAGTCACAATTTTAGGACCTCGGTTCGGACATGCTAATTTATTTCTGGTGTTCGTCGCTGTGTAATATTTTGAGCGGTACTCCCATACTCCTTTGATAAGGATGGGATTATACTGCACCTGGACAAATTACAGCCGGTGACAGGTTAAAAATCAAGTGGATGCTCCACCTTGAGGGGGAGCTTTCTGTCCTTACCACTTCGTCAGACGCGCAGCCAAAACCCGGCGAAAGACAACATGTGAGTTTTGGAAGCATAGCATCTACTGGTCTCCGACTACGCTCCATTTGCTTTTGTGCGATAGGTGCTGTTGCGAAGGTGTACCGACTCGTCCTTTCGAAGAATGATGTTACTATGGCGGGTCTATAGTAACACCAGGTGCACGTACGTGTGTACCATTTACATGGCTTGCACTGACCTCACATTACCTTGTATTTTGGTGGCCTTGCTGCTGATAGCGTACACTGAGCGACACTGTTAGTACGAACGCGACTTCGGCATTTTTTTCTCATTTCGCTTTGAAATGGTTCTGGTGTGCATCTCAACATTTACCACTTGGTTTAAATACCTCTAGTGAGCATTTTCCGCCACTATTCGCCCCTTTTTTGTTTGGCAACAAACTCGGGCGCCATCTGTTGGGTAGCTCTGGCACACTTCCGGTGCACGCATATTTCCTAGTTTTTTTTTTTACTCATCATTCTTTTATTGTAGGAGTGAAATAAGTCTGACAGTGCTATGCAAGTGGCCGTTTCCAGAAGATAGCGTGTATATTTGATTTCGCAAATACTGCAGAAACCCCTCCGTCTAGTTGAGAAACGGAAGTGGGTGGGGGCTATTTGCACACTGGCGCCACCACGTTTCAACCCACGCGAGAAAGAGTTAACAGTAGCTTTGATGGTAGTCCTTCAGCACTGAAAGAAAAATAGAAATCTGTCGATGGTTTGTTCACACTAACAGTGTCAAGGAGTGTTCCTTCCGCAACATACCTTTCGTATCGCCTAACTTGGTTTCCTCGACAAAAACAAGTAGAGATGACCACCGGCATGACGTGATGATGTCACGTGCAAGTCATTTATTACCATTTCATCGAAGCCGCTTGCTTTGAGCGTTCTATGGCCTTAATTTAAATACACACACAAAAAAAAAAAGAAAAAAAAAGGCAAGAGGGTGACCTTGTTATCTCGTCAATTCAATGAGGCCTTTGAAACAGTTGACACAGACATGTACAGAACGCGTTACTAGTTGCTCCTATCTAGTTACTTTTTGGGAACGAGTAAGGTATTTAGTTACTTTTTTTAGAAAAAAGAACGAGTTACGTACTTAGTTACGGCCGAGTAACGTATACTTAGTTAAGGCCAAGTAACGTACTTAGTTAAGGCCAAGCAACGTGTATCGACATTTTGTTACTTTTGAGGAGTAACGTGTACAACACCGCTTAAACAGCCTCGTTTTAATTCTAGCCTGAGTAAGCGTCTATTGCGACAAAGGCAGATGGGCAACCCGACAAACTACTAAATATTAAAACGGTATAGCAACGTTTATCGCTGAACACGTGAGTCGAATTCTAGAGCTTGGAATGTCATTCACCCAGAGAACATAATAAGGTTCGTTGGTTGAACCTTCTAGAATCGTGTAAAGACTGAATGTAAACCCAGAGGTAGCCAACGCCCGAAGGCACAGAACCCATATTCAACTTGAAATTTTAGAAGCAGAGAAAACAAAAGAGTGGGGAATCCCAGATTAACCAGCTCTTCCTGAAGCAAAACACTGCCGTTTATTCGAGCGCGTCAGTAGAACGACTCTTCAGCGTCGCCGGAGATGTATTCTCAATGAAGCGGGGAAACATAGCTGATGAAAACTTCGAGAGGCAGCTACTGCTTAAGTGCAACGACTACCCAAAAAAAAAAAACAAAAAAAAAAAAAACAATAAGCATTGAAACAGAAGCAGTTGTGTATTTGGTCGTCAAAGAAACGATAATCGTATATCGACACTTTTGAGGTAATCCAACGCGTTCCTCTCGAGAATTGGTAAAGAGTAACGTATTTAGTTACTTTTTGAGCGAGTAACGAGTAGCGGTATTTAGCTACTTTTTTTGGATTAACGAGTGCACATGTCTGACTTGAGAGTATGGTTGTCCTCCATAAGCATGTTTCAGCAACACGAGACGATGTACTTCATTTCAGCTTAGGTACAGACGCAGCCGATGCTACAAGCGCGAGCTCCGGGCTTTCAGCGTCCCTGCCAAGCACGATCGCTCGTGCAGTGCATGCATTGTTCAGGACTATATGGTCGCGCTTGTAACATCGACTGCGTCTGAACTTCAGCTGAAACAAAGTACAGGAGAAATCTCTCCTTGCAAAATGTGCTTTTAGCGGTGGTAAAGTTGTGTCCTTGATTGTTAATTTTTTGTTCCGTAGGCACGGCTATGCGGCTAAGAGCATCCCAGCTAGCTTTGGTTGTCTTGGTCCTAGTGCCCTGCTCAACGGCCACGACTCCCTACGTCAATGGAACCCTCGTGACCAACCCCGCCACGAGGGCCGCGCTGGTGGCCGGGGCTCTGCCGGCAACACTGGGACTGGGCAGCCTGCTTTATGGTCTCACAGTTCTTCCCGCTCTGGTGGCTCTTTTCGGCGGCGGAGGATTTCCGCTGGCGGGGTTGTTCAGCAGTCTGTTTCGCCAGAAGAGGTGAGGCTGCTTCTGAAAGGCGCAGGCGGCCTTGCATACCGCTAGCACGTAGAAGACAAGTCTAGCGCGTGACGTCGTCGGTAGTGGACCCCCACCTCCCTCAAGTGGCAAACACGCAGAAGCTCGACGCGTCGCAAAGCGACTGACGCGTACGTCTTGGTGTCGCCGCGTGCTAGCGTCGCGCCCGTTATGAGACGTCCGAGACGCACCGGCAGGGACGCTGACGCGACCGGCGTTGCGTGGTTGGCCACTAGTGATGACGTTTGGGGGAAAAGCCGCAGGCCTTGTCTTTCAGGTCCTATGCGGAGCGCAAGTTCGTATGCTTCCTTTGCAGGGGTTGGGGTGACGTGAGAACGTCGAACGGTTTTGATTGGAAGGATAGTGGGTATACCTCAAAGCAAGCTGCCTTGAGGTCTATACCACTGTCCTCCAATCGCTCCAATCGAAGCCAATCAGAGCTCGAAGTTCTGACGTTACCACAACCTATACAAAAGAAGCCTACGAACTTGCGCTCCAGATTGCTTCTAAGCACGTTTTCACCTCAAGAACCGCAGTGAAACAAAAGTCGGTTCATTGCGGAGCGTTTCTGAAATGTCACGCTTCGTGTGGTGAATAGAAATGCTCATCTGTACGAAACATCAGTTATTGCTTAGTTTAGTCAACCTATAGTTTAGACGAACAGCTAGAGTTCCCAAATAAGCTACGCTTCAGGGCAACGAGACTTCGGCCAATTTGGTGCTTAAAATCAATATTTCCAGTTACTTGAGGCTTTATCTAAAGTCGTAGAAAACGGCTTTCTGTCTTCCATAATTGCTGAAACCGTCGACGACAAAGTAAAGCGCAATCGACTATGCTTTCTGACGCCCCATCTGACAACAAAATGGCGGTGCCCACGAGGCAATCGGCGAATTAAGTGCCGGCACTCTACGCGCACCTTACTCTTAGAGGCTATATAGCTACGTCTGAGTAGAGTTTGGCCGGTTTCTTCGGGGAGTATACGCAGGTCCTCGGGCAGTGACGGCAGCGCGACCGGCGGCAAGGAAGACAGCAACGCTTTCCTCTCCCTGGCGCAAGAGGCCCTCCAACGCTGGGACAAGGCGCCCGATCCCTGCCGCAGGATGTTCATCTGTCAGCTGTCGAGGGAGGCCCTCCAGGCGGGATTTTTGCCCGATCTCCGACCTCTCGACGACATCTTCTCGGGAATCTTCGGGTGAATGGTTTTATTTCTTGGGCCGCCAAACCGTGAGATTGCGTGCTTCCGTGGATAAACACCTCAACAGACCCTTTCCGAAATTCAGTGCCATCTGGTGGTTTGTAAAACAGTTTAGGTTTTGCCATATCAATGGCCGAAATGAACTTGTATCGGCACCGTCACTTTCGCAAGTCAACGGCACGCGAGGAATTGTTCAGTGTGAGTTCTTTCTCGATCACTTTCAGTTCGATGGTGACCAAAAACCTGCGTTCAGACCAAAGCTCCAACCCACTCAGATGCCTCGAGAAATTTCTATACACCAAAGTGCTCTAAAGCCGATTCTGTGCCGCCCAAAGATTGACTGAATCTGAGTTATTAGAAATAAACGCTTACGCAGGCCTTGTGTTCCAGTCCTACGTCGCGTCGTACTGACCCCCAATGTACAGGCCTCTTCAACGTTTTCCTTTATCAGTCACTAGAAGGGCGCCATTGGTATGGCACAGATGCCGTTCCACAGATGATGATAGTGACCAAAGTGGCCAGACTGAATTTCGAGAAGGGTCTATAGCTAATCTTAGCGGGAAGCGTTACGCCGCTATACAAACCAACACGCTGCCCTGACGTCATGCACCGCTGCGGTGGCGCTGTTTGCAAGGCGCACGGGCAAACGCTCACTTGTTTGTAATGGAAGTGTCGGTCTATATTCAGCGGGAAGACCTGAATTGTTGTATAATTGACGCAGTGTTACGTCATCTGTCACTTCTTCACGTGGCGTGACGTTGGGTGTAGGAACAAATGGTCCCGGAACTAATGGTCCCGGAACTAATGGTCCCGGAATAAATGGTCCTGGAACAAACGGAACTAACGGTCCCAAGTCCAAGGTAGGAAAAAATGGTCCCGTAAGAATATCGTTTAGAAACTAAGATACAGCATGCAATATATTTCATCCGTTATGCAATCTGTGATTTTCTGGTAGAATGAAGGATCTCGTTTATATTTTGAGGCCGGTTACTTAATTTTCTTCAAAATCGTCAGAACAGTTATCTCCTAACTGTTAATTTAGTGACCTTATACGATAATATAGGAGTTACTGCTATTTTCATATAAGGGGCTTTAGGATATTTATAGTATCAGTAGGCTCTTTTGAAACAAAAAATCGGTACCCTTAGTCATTCTGTTGAAGCCATGAAACCCGAATTACTTCCATCTCGCCATGACCCGTGATGGTAACACACAGAACGAGCGGAGCTCGATGCCTTTATAGGTGCATTAGGTTTCCATGCACATTTGGTGCTCCTCCATGTCTCTTTAACCAGATCAGCGACTGCTCTAGCTAGGTTAAACTATATTTTACGGCAAGATGTTCAGAAATTATACAATTTATTGATAACGCATATATGGACGTGCCTTAACCTCTTACACCTGGTGTTCAAAACCGAACAGTGCGACTGACACCTCGAAGGAATTCCCCTATCGTCTTTGCTCCCTGGTCGTACTGGGTGGGGAGAGTCTGCACTCGGCGCTGCATCTTGACCAGCGCTGTTTTTGTTTTCTTCTCCGCAAAAACTCCCCCTGAGCAGTTTTTACAGAGACGGAAAAAGCTTCCGCCCGTAGAGCGTCGATCTCCTTCCATACAGTTGGATGGCTATGCCCGACTATGCTGCTGAATCCCCGGTCACATGCCTCGCAGTTGTTCTTGAGCATCATTTTTATATAGCAGTGTTTTTGAGCAGTATATTTATATAAGCGAGCCCCATTCCATTATTGTCGTAGAGAGGCTACCTAACTTTTTTTTTATATGGGCTGAAAATATATTAATATATGACGCTTGTAGCACAAAAGTTTAAATAAAAACAAAAAGAAAATCAGCGCAAAACATTTCTGAGCTTCCCAGAAAAATATAAAAACCGGACAAGTTTGCGCAACCGCCAGCATCGAAATTCGAAGCTTTTCGTATAAATTGGAAACCGTAAAATGTTTTACCGGCGAGTGTTATTGGATTTTATTGGATTTATTCGAAAACGCCGAACCCAGATTGACAATATTTATCTGGGATTATTTTTTCCTAGTTTGTACTTGGGACCATTAGTTTTGGGACCATTTGTTCCGGGGCCATTTATTCCGGGACCATTTACTCCGGGACTATTTGTTCCGGGACCATTTGTTCCGTTTCTCCGTGACGTTACATGACACTGTGTCGCACCACTGCGACGTCGCATTTCATCTCCTTTGGAAACAGGCATAAAAGAAACGCTGTTTTTTAAACCCATCAGAACAATTATTCGAGCGAAGCCGACCTTTGGTAAAATGTCAGTTCGTATAGGCTCTGCTCTTTTCTAGACTTGTCGGGTTATTCAAGGGGACGTTTGGCAGTTGCGAAAATCACAAATCTTTGGAACGTATAATCTAAAAAGATAAGAATTGACTAACTGAAGAAAATAGGTGTTGGTATTTCTTGGTTCAAATACTGCCGCGTGCGTAGCGAAGTGTCGGAATTGCAGCGCATGTGGAATTAGGCCATAAGTCGATGGTAAAAAGCAAACTAGACATACGTTGAGCAAAGAACTAGGATTTGCCTCGACGTCATGTCTTGGTAGGGTACGTTGTTGGGCTAGTTGGTTCATCTTAGTAAAACATATCAAATAGCGCTACAGAAAGACAAGAATTAGAGCCTGTCCTGTATACTTCTTGTCCTTGTCTTTCTGTTGCGCTATTTTATGTTTTACGTCATGTCTTGTCTGTTTGTCTTTAATGTCCTCTTTCCTTATCGTAAATTAGAAACCAACACGCTGAACCACATTTGCTGGTGTGGCAGAATTTATCAATCCTCTCAACCTTGTTAAACAGTTTGATTACAAAAGGACCGGAATTTTGATGATTAGCTTTCATAATCAACGACAACAACAACAAAAGAAACAGCACACATATACTTGTCCCATTCCGGGATCTGAGAAAAATTAAAATAGAAAGAAAACGGTAATGAATTATATTAAGTTTATTACCTAACTAATTAACCCATTTTGTCTCTTTTTAGTGGCACCGTAGCAACCAGTTTAGCCCCAGGGCTATAGAGAAAAGAAATCGAAAGTTCCCTTAAAAAAATGTTGCCCCCGCTCCCCTCCCCCCTTTCCTCTCTTAGAAAAAAAAAAAAAAAACACTTATATATTAGATCTGGTAGAAGGATTGAGATGCGAAAAAACTCGTGCGTTGATTCGAATAGTAGGAAGCGCTGCCCTTGGCCCTGTATTTATTATTTAATAAGTGGAATGTGTTACATTCTCTTTGCAGGGACTTCACCAAGCCATTGAAAGGCAAAGAAGGAACCATGTTCCCGCACCAGGATCTATTCATAGCTGCCAGAGACGGTCTTCGTGGCTGCAAGACCAAATACAACTGCGACGCTCCACTAAAGCCGCCTAGATATCCGAGGAAGAAAACTCCATAGAACGAAGCTCTCAGCCGCTGAAAAGTGCTAAAATGGAAAACAAAAACCTAGAACCAGGCATGCTTTGTACGCGCTGGTGGACCTTCTTCTGACACTGAATGTTTCAAGGCTGACTTCACTTTTTACACTTTTCCGTTAAGATCTGACGGGAAGGAACCGTACAAAAAAAGACCAGGAAAACAAAGGAGGTATCGGAAGATAACAGAGGAGACGAAAGAGACATGACAACGGGGGGGTCCTTGTTTTTTTTTTTTTTTTTTTTTTGTTTTTGCGCTGTTAATGGTTAGAACGAATCACCAACCAGAACCTCACTTGTCACCAGCTTGCGTAAGTTTCCTTAAAATTAAAAGCGTGAGAGATAAGACGTGCAAACGGAAGAAGAAAGGAAAATTAGCCACGTTTCGGGCGCACGCCCTTTGTTTGCCAGGCAAGATTTGTAACCTTGTCCAACTTCAAAGGCGATTTGAAGGAAGGCGATATTGAGCTTCAACTGTGAAGTTGCTTCGCTCGCTCAGATCATCATCATCATTTCTCCAAATCATTAATTAATCTCTGTGAAGCTCGTGTAAAAAAATCAAATTAAACGACATGCTAAATTACGTGGACTCCAAATAATTTGAAAAGTGCGTCCTGGTACCGAATTAGACTACTTTCTTACTTCCACTAAATGACGGGGTACAAAATTCAACGAGAAAGGAGTATAATATTTTTTTCTAGGCTCGACTAGCGTCAGGCGGAGCCTGGTTAGGTTGCATATGTCTGTGCCGTGGAGATCTCGGTTTAAGTTCTTACACGAAGGAGGTTGGTTTCGCGTATAGTCTCATCCAGGAACGGTTTGAGACTGAGAACCGTTAATCCAAGGTCACACTTTTTGTACATCATACAAAACGACACGGAGTTTCTCCGCAGACATGATAATCAGACTCATCTGTGGACACGCCTCAGAAATCTCCGAGGCGTGTTTGCTCCATATATATACACGTGTGCTTGGAACATATCTGCGGACAGTTTTTGCATAACCAATGGGAGAAACACGCCTGAGAAAGTGTCTGCAGACGGTATTATGCATTGGCAGTGCGCCCGCGACGTTAGTAATGTTGAGCCAGTCCACACGGACTCGAAACTGAGCGGCATAACCGATACTATAGCTCCTGATGGGTCTGGAATTTTCGAAACCCTGCAGGAACCTCGTGTACCAGAAATTGCGTTCGTCGTTGGTCTTAGAGACACTGGCAACATTTTGGTGAAATCCGTTCCGGAACTGAGTTCAAGATTGCAAATATGTGGTTTGTGTTAGTCGTTCTTTTTGGTAAAACACGATTCTAAATGATGAGGTGACTTATGAGTGACGCGCATTTTTCTTCTTGCTAGTGCGATTCGTGAACGCGAAGCAGCCTGTCCTTTGCAGCTCTTGCTCCGTGAACTGTTGGGTTCAGAAGATTGAAAACTTGTCCCTGGGTATGAATTTTTCACAACTCGTCGACGGCTTATCATTCCGCACACACACGATTGGGACCTGTGATCTTTTATGTGTTCCAAATTGCGATAAATCTAAAGGTCACGTTTCTTTGACAAGTTTACTCTGGTCCAGATCTTACCCCTGCGGTTCGACGAAATAGAAGTGCTAATGAACCTTGTGTTCGTACTTTCGGTATACTGTGTATAGATATGCTGTTTGTCCCAGGTGCGTCTGTATAATGAATTTGAGTAAACCCTTGGATTCGCTGCCTTCTCACTGGCTTTTTCCACGCTCTTTTGCGCGCTCTTTCGATGGGATGAGTTCGTTCAGATAAAAATTCCTGTTGATTATTTCGGCGGTTAAAAATATACTGTCCTACACAAGACAGTTCATGCCTCAGCTGGCTCCCGCATGACGGAGCTGTGCTCCGTCATTCGGAACCTAGGGGAGCGCGCCGACAGTCGCCTGCCGCCACAGGCTCCCGTAAGTCATACATAACCCTAAAGCCCCTTGATGCATTACTGTGCGCAAGTAGCTTCGAATGCGCCAATTCACATGCCTCGTGCAGCCTCCGAAAACAAATCCTGGGAAAGTAGCGCCAGGGGGCAGTTTCTCCTTGACATCTCCATTCTTAGTGAGCCGATCTAAATTCCGTTGTGACGGGTAGCTTTATAGAGACGTTTCTTGTATACCGAGATTTTGCTATACACACACTGACGAAACAGGCGTACATCTTCGTACCGCCTGATGCGGCTTCGGGGCCTGGATGCATTAGGTCTGTTAGATTCATTTCAACTGGCTGAAACAGTTGAGCAGTGCTGGAGCTGGCGCATTCGATTCAGCCTGAAGTTGCACGGCCGCTGCACTCGCGGGTTCGACTCGTCCCACTTCTCAACGAGTACTTACATAGTTCCTCAAAACTTTGCAGCGACTCTAAAGTTAGTTCTGCGTCTATGCAGAAGCAGACGACGAGAGCAGACAACACTCTTCGTCCGTCTCTGCTCGTGGTGCCATTTCTCGAAGCTCTTGGTCAAACGTTTGCGGTGTTTAGCCTACGCAATAGCCGCTGAGACGGTGGATATGTTTTCTCTCAATTATAAACATAATCTATGCGTGGTCGACGCGGAAGCGAGGACAGAGGCAGAAGCTTCAGTATGATATTTTGAAAACGCCTTACGCACCTGCTCACGTCGGTTTGGCTGCTCTCTATGGTAAGTGTCGAAAGATTAGCTCACGTCAATTGTTTCTACTTTTTTTATGCTACGTGAATATTTACTATGTTGATATTTCTTTTTGAAAGCCACGGCGACAGAATTACACACGAATTAGCCCCTGCCGTCAACAGCCTAGGGAGACATCGCAAAGGTCGGCGATTGTCTTAGATTGGCATTTGTGTGTTTATGCATAGCTCCAATACGGCATGCTTTGTCTGTTGGCAGCTGTGGTCGCCCACAAACGGGGTCTGAAAAAGAAAATACCAACGCCGAGATTTGACAATGGTCTGGCGCTTCCGCGTGGACCTTTCTTGAACAGGTGCTACACAGGAGCCAATGCAAATCCCTTTCTTTTGGATCTTGCTGTTGGGGCTCAGTACAAAATTTCGGTCCTTTTTCAAGAACACCGCGTATATCATCCGGAAGGGGCTTGCAGCCTAAGAGCGTGGAAAGTAAAACGAGATAGTCATCGACGTATCTAAAGATACGTGTTACAAGGTTTGTGGGAAGGCTCTGGGCTATTGCCCTGTCACAGGTGGAAAGAAAAATGTCGCATAAGACAGGTGCTACACAGCAGCCAATGCAAATCCCTTTCTTTTGGATCTTGCTTTTGAGGCTCAGTACAAAATTTCGGTCCTTTTTCATCATTGGCTCATTGGCTCATTGGCATCATTGGCTCCTGTGTAGCACCTGTCTTATGCGACATTTTTCTTTCCACCTGTGACAAGGCAATAGCCCAGAGCCTTCCCACAAACCTTGTAACACGTATCTTTCGATACGTCGATGACTATCTCGTTTTACTTTCCGCGCTCTTAGGCTGCGAGCCCCTTCCGGATGATATACGCGGTGTTCTTGAAAAAGGACCGAATTTTTGTACTTTCTTGAACGCGTGGGCGCCTCTCCCGACGTCACGCGCCAAGAACGCCAACCAACAGTCCAAAGTGCCGCAAGCGACGGCAGGGCGCGCACCCGTGTGGGGAGCGTCACAGCCGTTTATTGGGAGAGTTTGGTCATACGCGTACATTGGTTTGAATAGGCGAGCATCTCGGGGCCAACCACAGGCCTCGAAACAGTCCCTAGTGGTGGTCGTGAGAAGACACGACTAATTTATCAAAATTAATTGGGGGGCTAGTTGGTTGAACATCTAGACGGTGGTTTAAAAAAAGCGCAAAGGACTAAGAAGGGAAGGGGGGGACAGGACAAAGCGCTCTGTCCTGTCCCCTCCTTCTCTTCTTAGTCCTTTGCGCTTTTAAAACCACCGTCTAGATCGACGACTAATTTAAGCCATTTTAGTGTCGCTAGAGTGAAAAGGTATAACTCTCGGTAATTGAAAACTTGGCGCATGTGAGGTGTTCGTCACGTCCATATTCAACGGCAGAATGAACGAACGTGCGCTCCAAATAGGGGTCGACTTGCTAGAAGTAGAGTGTTCTACACTGTACTAGAAGCAGCGTCTCAGATGAGACTGGGGGAAAGAAAGCACTGCCAAAGCCAGCGAAGTGTCGGTACCCCACAAGGGTCGGTAATCTCCCCCCTGCTCTTTAACTTGGTCATGATAGGAGTGGCTCAGCGGCTACAGGAAGTTAGAGACGTCAGACACACCATTTACGCTGACGACATCACGCTATGGCTCAGCAAGGGCAGTGATGGACACATAGAGGATCGGCTGCAAGAAGCCGTATTGGCAATTGAGGATCACCTCGAGGGGTCGGGACTTGTGTGCTCTCCAGCGAAGTCAGAGCTGTTACTTATCCCCCCCAAGAGGGTAGGAAGGCGGAGAAAAGACGCACCGATTATGGTGGAACGACCAAATATCACGATTTGAACCAGAGGGGGACAGAAGGTCCCGGAGGTTGACAGGATCAGGGTGTTGGGAATGCTCTTCGAGAGGAACAGGGTGAACGGGGCGACGATCACCAAGCTCAACAATAAGGTCATGTCTACCACCAAGTTGCTAAGACGAATCTCCAACCGCAAAGCCGGTATGAAGGAAGAAAGCATGATCAGACTCGTGCAGTCCTTTGCAGTCAGCCAGATCGCATATGTGGCTGCCTTTCACAAATGGACGCCTGCCGAACGAAACAAGATAGACGCTCTCATTCGCAAGGTTTACAAGATAGCTCTCGGACTACCGGGCAACGTGGGCACGCAGAGGCTTCTCGAGTTGGGGGTGCACAATACCCTAGAAGAAATAGCAGAAGCTCAAAGAACGGCGCACCTCGAGCGGCTCTCTAGCACGAGAACTGGGAGGAAGATTTTACAAGACTTGGGCGTCAATCCCAGCGGCGTCGCGTCGGAGGACACGGTGCCAATACCGAGCCAAATGATGACCAGACTCCAGGTCTACCCGATACCGCGAAACATAAACCCCATACACGACACGGGGAGACGCGCGGCGCGGGCGAGAGCCATTGTGGACAGCTACGCGCAGGACGAGAGAGCCGTGTACGTAGATGCGGCGGAATACCAGGACCAAGGAGAGGCCTACACGGCGGTGGTGGTGAACGCATCGAATGGAGCGACCAGAGCTGCAGCCAGCACCCGAGTTCGCAACTCGCATCAGGCGGAAGAAGTGGCCATAGCTCTAGCTGTGGCCGACCCAGGCTGCGACACGGTGATCAGTGATTCCAGGACAGCAGTGCTTAGTTTTGCAAAGGTTAGGGTGTGTGGTGCGGCGGCTCGCATTTTGCGAGCGGCCACAACGACAGGACGTAATCGGGATGGTGCAGTGGTGATCAAGTGGATCCCGGCCCACATGGGCAGTGAAGTGTCGGTGAACGGTAATCCCAACAACAACGAGACGGCCAACGTCGCAGCGCGAGGACTCACCAACCGGTCGGCGACAAACGGGACAGTCTCAAGTGGTGGAGAGTGGTTTAGTATGAAGGACCGCATGACTACGTATAACGAAATAGTGAAGTGGTATTGGTTAGGAAGGAGAGTAGTACCTCCCCCTCATTCCGAGCTAAAACGTGAGGAGGCTGTGATTTTTAGACAATTACAGACAGGGTCGCTATTAACACCGGTGCTAGCTAAACACATATATCCAGGACTTTACGCGGACGACACCTGTGGACTTTGCAAGAAGGCGAGGGCCACCGCGTCGCACCTGTTGTGGGACTGTGAACTCAACCCAAGGGAGGCAAGCGAGAAGACGACGAGTCCCCCGCAGTTCGAAGACGCGGCGCGGAGCTGTGAATTAGAGGTTCAGCGTAGGGCCGTCCGGCTGATCACAACCGCTCTAGATAGGCAACGGGCAAGGGATGATGGGGGAGGTGAGGGAGCTCGCGGAGGTCCGATGGGCTCCCCTCTCGGCCCCGGATAGAAAAGGGGCGCGCCGGGGGCCGAGAACTGGTGGGAGGGGAATAGCCGAGGGGGTCGTACCGCGTGGCGCGTAGTCACCACCACCTGCGTGTGGAGGGGCTACCGCCAACTGCTGGTTGCAAATAAAAGTTGTTCACCACCAAAGCCAGCGCACGAGCTGAGCGGGATTCCATCGGCGTCTCGAGACGCTCGCTCTCAGCTAAGACACTGTTCTACCTAGGGTGCCTTCATGTGCGCTTTGCTTAGGGTGGAGACATCTGGCCATTTTGTTCCCACTTTTACATTTATTTTTTGTTCAGAAGCGCGTGATAGAGCGTGTTCATGCACGCGTCTGTGGCGCTGACTGTGCTATGGCGACATTTTGTTTTCGTCGATTTCTTTGTATTTTCCCCGTGAGCGCGTGCTGTCGGCATTGGTATACTACAAAGGGTGGCATCACTCGAAACAGAAGGTCATTGAGGCACCCAAGTTCTATCAAGCCTGTCACTCTTTAAATGTCGTTTTCAATATTGTGACGTCGCGGCCTGCTGATTGGTCGACGCTGTGTTGTCCTTTTAGTTTACGCTCTAACCGCGGGGGCAGTATTCGGCGCTGGCGGTGGCCTTTGCTCCGCCCAATGGCCAAACTCTCCCAATATACGGCTCTGGGGAGCGTCAGGGCCGTTTATTGGGGCGCGTGGCCACGAAGGAATTATTTAAAGGGACGACCAAACCGAAGCTCGGCTCTACGCTCCTGGTTCCTCGGCTCCGGATCAGCGCTCCAATTTCTTGAACGGTAATAAAGATTTCTTCTGCTCGATAAAACAAACTGCATACTCTGGTCAATCACCACGGCGGGCGGCGAAAGGCGATATGACCCAGAAATGTAAGAATAAACGGTGACTGTCAAACACTGTTTGGCCAGAGCGACGCTCTCGTCAAGCCTTTGTCCTCAAAGAGCACCACCGCGCGCGACCGCCAGTAATTCCGGACGCGGAATCAACCTAATGCCGCTTACCCCATCGGCGAAATGTGAATCTCGGCAGGCTTGGAATCAAGTTACTATTGCCAAATGAATGCAAATCCTACCGCGGCGTATGAGGTAGAAGGGCACCAGTGCTTATGGAAGCGATAGAAAGCTTATCGTATTTTGTTTTGAAAACGTTTCTAGTGCATTCGAATGAAGAAACATGCATAGAAAATACTTTGTTTACACGCTTGAGAACAAAATAAAGACGAATGATTCAACCAAACAGCGAAGAAACATAATACGTCGTGGCGGGGAAATGCACGGCGTCTCAATGGCCTTTTAAAGGGGTACAGAATCGAAGCTTAAAATATCCCCGGAACACTTTGAAACGGGTGAAATGTGATCCATGATATCCGTAAATGATAATAACACGTTTGTATTTTCAGCGGATGGCTATATTGTTTGTTCCAAACGACGGATTCTGGCGAGCGCTTCAAAATCAGACAGCTAGGCGACGCGATGCGTCTCGGGGTATGTGACGCCACGCTCGCGAAATCACGTTGTTTGTTTGTTTGTTTATTTTGGGGTGAAGAGAAAGGGGGGAGCCAGGGGATATGTGGGCCTCCAGTCAGGGGCAAGTCGCTACCTGGCTTTTTGGGAGATGGGTAAATAAAGGAAAGAGGAAGAAGAAATGGTTATGTACAAGTTCGAACATATCTGATGCATTGTAGTCCAAAAGCCAACGGACTTGTTTAGAATTGGACTTGTGAGAAAATGACTCCACAGCGAGCAGGAAGATAGCATCCACTCCTATCGCAGTGCCGATCCGAAATGGCAAAGTTCGTCAATGTACCGCGGAGGTTCCCACCTCGGCTCCGCACCAGATCAGAATGTTGCTAACTTGCTTGCTACCTATTCACTGCATACGTGAATTTAAAAATTGAATACTTGTCCTAGATCCGTCGTGTAAGTTTTGTTTTGTGTCTGCGAACATCAGAGTCGATCCGAGAGCTCACTGTCCCGGAGATATTGGAGGAGAGCACGAAAGGCCTTTTCAACTATTTCCCGCGTTCCACTGGGATTCAAAAGCTCTTGGGCAGTGGAGTGGGGAAGTCCAACTGCAGCGTAGGATCGCAATATCACTTTTCGGAGATCCTCATGGGTTGAACACAAAAGTAGTGCATGGGTTGTGTCTTCAGGATCACCACAAGTTGGGCATACGGGATCTGTCTTGCGGCGGTACATATGGAGACGCTTTGCGGTATGTGGGCAGCCAGTTCGAAGTCTGTGAAGGAGTGATGCCTCTGAACGTGGGAGTTTGCGTGGGATGCTTGGAGGTGGTCTTCCTGTCGCTACCCCTGTGTGGGGGTGTTTTTTTGCGGAGGGAATCCCGTATAAGTCTGTGTGCCTCATTAAAGCGATCTAAAATGAATCTAGGGTCGCCGTCATTATGAGCCCGCGCAGCTAGCTCGTCTGCTCTCTCGTTACCGGGAATTCCAACATGGGAGGGAATCCACTGCAGAGCAAAACTCCAGCCAAGGTCTCCCACAGTTGCAGCTGTTAATGCTACTCTATTTAAAAGAGGCGTGGCCCTCTCGAGGCGTTGAAGTTGTTGTAGTGCGCCTCTAGAGTCCGTGAGCACCACAGCTTTGGTTAGCGGGGTGATGTTTTTAATGGACTCAAGCGCTGCCCAGATAGCAACAAGTTCTGCAGTAGTTGATGATGCCTCGAAGTTAAGCCGGCCAGACACTTCGAAGTCTATTTCGGGAATAGTAATAGCAACAGTTGCTGTTTTCTTGATCGCATTGACTGAGGCATCCGTGTATACATGAATCCAATCACCGTAAGCTTCCTCCAGGCGTTCGAACGTGATCGATCGGGCGACTAACGTGGGGACATTCGCCTTACGTTGGAAAACTGGTAGTGTTTCCTGTATCAACAGGGGCGCTCTCTTTGAATGTGGGGGAGGTGGATATAAATATTCCCCTGGTGCTCCAATCTCGCTCTGAAAATGAGATGCCAGCTGTCCGAGGTGAGAATTTGTACGGGCCAACAGGTGGGAATTAATGTTGTCCACCGCAGGAACACTGTTAATGCGAGCAATGTGACACATAGCTCTCTCCTCAAGTCTTAACGATAGAGGCCATTCTTCTGCCGCAACAAGGGTCGGGGTGTTTGCTGAAGATGGTGGAAGGCCGAGGCAGCAACGCAGCGCCTTCCTGTGAAATGTGTCAATGTACCGAATCTGGGCCCTTCCTATGTTTAGGAGTGGCAGGGAGTACAGGAGCCTCGACATTATAAGACCTTTGTAGAGTTGTAGGAGAGTACGTTGTGGCGCTCCCCAAGAAAGGCCTCCGAGATGTCGTATGACTCGTAGTAGCTCACGACATCGCTCCAAAGTCCTCCGAACCTCAGGTCTCCAGGTCACGTGGTCATCCACCTGCACCCCAATATAGAGATGACTACCGACTCTCTTAACAGGAGTTGCAGCAATCATTAGCCGCAGTGCGTGCTCGGGTGCTCGTCCTACTGGTCGGTAAAGGAGCGACGCGGTTTTTTCCACTGATAGTGAGAAGCCGAGTTTTGAAATCATCAGAGTTGTAGCATCTAGGGCTACTTGAAGTCGATTTCGGATAGCTACGGCACGTTCGGAGGGACCCTCGCACCACATGGCAACGCCGTCGGCGTATATTGCCATGCCGAGATGGAGGGTCTTGTTGTTGGTCGGAAGGCATTGAGGAAGCGATGCCATCACCACGTTGAAGGTAAGGGGCTGAGTACGCTGCCTTGAAGAACACCTTTGGTGATTGGACGTGAAGTGCTAGTTGCACCAGGGATCTTGACAGTGAAGCTCCGCCCAGTGAGGAACGACTCTATGAATATGAGGATTCGGCCAAAGATACCAAAGTACCTGAGTCGCTGGATGATGATAGAATGAGGAAGTGTGTCGAACGCACGACTAATGTCTAGAAAGACACAGTGCACCATTCGGCCAGTGGATTTGGCTTCTTCTAGGGTCGAAACGAGGTCTCCTATCGCATCGGCTGTGCACCTCCTTGCTCGAAAGCCCGCCAACGAAGGTGGGAAAGCATTCGCTCGATCTAGAAGCCACGCGAGGCGCCGGAGAACCATGCGTTCTAGGAGTTTTCCAAGGCAGCTTGTTAACGATACAGGCCTGTAGGATGAGATTTCGTCCAATGATTTTTCTTGTTTAGGTATTGGGATGATTATTGACTCTTTCCATGTATTTGGGAGTGTCCCATCTTTCCAGATGGCGTTCAGTTTCTCAAGAATATCGGGGTGATAATCTGGGTCTATATTTCGGAGAGACTGATACGTTATACCGTCAGGACCTGGAGCGCTCTTCCTTCTAGTGTAATTAAGTGCGTGCGTAAGCTCTGGCAAAGTGAAGTCGGCGTGCTGGCCAATGTGCTCTCGCTGTCTGGAGGGACACTGGTGAACTGCAGGGCATTCAGTGTTTGCCGGTATACAGGCTGTGCAGTAGAGGACCGAGCAAACTTGTCCGCCAGATGCTCCGCCACTTCAATCATGGTTTGACCTGTCTAGATTGCAAGTGTTGTAATGGGATGTCGCGGAATTTTGGCCCCTTAAAGAGCTCGAACAAGCCCCCACGCCCGTCTTCCTCCCCCAGGGCCACTCAGCGAAGCACAGTCACTACTCCACTGCCACTTTTGCAGCTTTTTTGTGTGGCGACGGAAGCAAGCATCTATGCGGTTGTATCGTGCCCAATCCCATAAGGCGTCCGTATGCAGTGCCCTTCGTTGGGCTTGTCGTCGAGCGGCTCGGAGATTAAGCCACTCAAGGTCAGGTGTAGGACGTGTCGCTGGAATCTTAAAAATGCGGGTTGCGCGTTGCAAACACTCCGTAATGCAAGTAGTGATGTCTGTATAGCTTTTACTATCTGCGGTGGAAGTGAAGTATTGACGAAAAAGGTCCCAGTTAACCACCTTGCACTCCTTGATGGTCTTCGGAGCCGCTCGGGGGTGTATCACGTTGATTGGAAAATGGTCACTTCCGCCCGTGTCCGGCTCCACAGTCCAGAGAGCGTTGATTTCTGCCGAGACCAGCGTTATGTCCAGGGTGCTCGCCTTTGTGTGCCGTCGGCAGAATGTAGCCGATCCGTCGTTGAGAGCTCGGAGATTGAACGCTGCTGCCGTTGTCTCTATCTGACGTCCTCGCGTATCCGTGCGAGTGCCACCCTATATTTCATTGTGAGCATTGAAGTCTCCACAAATAATTAAGTTTCCTCGGCTTCTGTTACTTATTTTTTCAAGTGGCTTTGTGTCCCAGAGGCATTGTGGCGTGACGTACGCTGATACAATTGTCGTTTCATTCTTTCCCATTCTGATCGTCACTCCAACATACTCTTCAAATAGTAAACCGAGGTCCGAAAGGTCAAGCTCAGAGTGATGTACTTCATCTTGCACAAGTATGGAGACTCTTGATCTTCCATTTGGCTTTATAGCCGCGCCATGATATAACACGTAAGGTGATAAGCGTATCTCTCCGGGCAAGACGTACGTTTCCTGAAGGGCCAGGACATCAATTTTCTTATCTGTGAGGAATTGCCGCAGTTCAGAAAGTCGAGTCCGCAATCCGTTTATATTCTATTGAAGCAGCGAAGGAAACAATGGACTACGTCTGTGCCGTGCTGTGCCGCAGTGTTGGAATTCGCTTGAAGTTCCACACTTAGAGGCTTCTCTTCGTTGGTAACGATGCACACTTGTGTTGAGTGATCCTACTGACAGCCTGCTAGAAGGTGAAGCGTTGTCTGGATAATGGATGCAAGGGTACCCGCCCAGGAGGCTTCAATTTTCGCCAAAACTGCAAGTGCTATACTAGCACCTGCCTTTATGATTGATATCCATTCAGGAGCTTCACTTTCCTGTGTAACTTGGTTGCTAGCTTTGTCTTCTTTTTCAACTTGGTCTTTTTTGGCACAGGGGCGTGTCGAAGGTCCCGCGTTGGGTGATGGCTGATGTATAGATTTTTCTGACTAACCTTGCGTCAAGATCTGACTGATTGTGGGATTGGTGTTCATCTTTTCTTTAACGTTTTGGCCAGTTTTTTTGAGCGCTGAAGCATAAGTGTACTTACCAGTTTCTTCTGACTTTGACTCTGCTCTTCTGGTGCCCTCGGTGGTGTCCCTGGTCGCTTTTTAACGGAAGATGGCGGATCTTGCTTCACGAAACCCTACGGTATTCATTTTTGAATATGTAGCTACAGACTGTGCTTCCTTCCACTTCGGGCATATGTGCGATGTAGCCTCATGATTGCCACTGCACTTTATGCATTTCACTGAGCTGGACGTGCATCCCTCAGCTGTCGGAACGTGGTTCTCGGCGCATCGATTGCAAGCTTGGGCGCGTTTGCAGGCGATTTTTTTTGTGTTCGAAACCGCCACAGTTGTGGCATTGTATGGGCTTCTCTTTGAATGGGACAACAGAGTGTCGCACATATCCCAGTAAGACATGGCTCGGAAGGTGGCTGCCGCTGAAGACGACTTTGACGACTCGAGATTTTCCAAGTCGTCGCACATTAGCAATCTTGGCTTCTGATCGTAGGTGTTGTGCCAGCTCTTCATAGGTGACTTCCGCATCAACGTCGTGAATTACTCCGACGCTTGTTTTGCCTGACAACGGAGAGTATGGTCGAACTTGGATACCGCATAGTAGTGTATTGTTCATCAGCACTTGTGCGGCATGTCCGTTTCGGACGTCTACTGCAATAAAGTTGAGTCTTTGATTGTAGCGCACTTGAAGAATGCATTCTGGACTTATCTTCTCGAGAGCCTGTGTGACCTTGAGACTGCTAGGGGAAGTTAATTTCTTCTCTGAGTCAGTCGGGGCATATCCGCGACTCCAACTAACTATAGGTGGCGCCACTCATTTTCCAAGATGGCGGGTTTAGTTGAGCCCGTCTAATGTGCTGGCTTCACTGAGCGACATAAATTATTTCTGGTAATACAAGGAAGCTAATGTTTTATGAGCGCAGGTTACCCCTTTAACCTGAAAACAAGAACGGTGTTTAGCGTATTTTTTTACGGAAGGATGCGCGTTTTAATTCTGGAGCGAAACCGAAACTTACCTCTATTTTGGATTTAATTTCTCGATATAGGCCTTAATTTCGAGTTATTTCACGACTCAAGATGTGTCTCACATCGTAATTATTTACTTAGAAGAGTTGTCCGCGGAAACTTTATTTTGTGACATATTGTTCGATCCAGGGTGATATTTGTAGTTGCTGAAAAAATCAGTGATGATATCTGTGCGTTCTCGCAGCCTTTCTCTCGCTCAGATAATTGTCATGGGAAATAATGACAATTATTCCAGCACAAGAATAAGAAAATAATTCTAATTTTTATAATATGTCCACGAAACGTATAAACTAATAAACGCTGCTCTCACTGCAACAACCCAAAGACGGAATCCGAGTCAGACAGCTGAAGTGTGTGTGTGTGTGTGTGTTTATAGCACCGCGGGACGTGTAGGACTTCATATTACATCCAGTGTTTGACTGTTTGTCTATCTTGATAACTATGTCAGAGTTTTTCATATGCTAAAAAGAAAACAAAATTATACCTTTCTGGAAAGACTATTATTGTTGAATAGCGTATTCTCGCGATCTTGGCGTTAATTGGAGGCATACTTTGCCGCGATTTGTATTAATAATAATAATATTAAAAGTCACATATTTGAATAAGTAATTCTTCAAGTTCTAATATAATATGTTGCTTATGATCTAATTTTAAACGCGCGAAGAAATATGACAATAAAAACTGTGCTAATTATCATCACTGGTTTCAGTTGCTGCATTTTAATTACCGATAAAAAAATAGTCTAAAATCAATGAAAACATTTTAGCGAATGTGAGAAATCTATGTAAAATTACATTAATTGTGAATAAAGTATATTGTGCTCAAAGTCGCGACTTTTGACAACCGGCGAAACGCCCCAAGTCGCCGCCAATAACCTTCCAAACCAAATGCCCCCCCCCCCCCCCAAAAAAAAAGAAGCTTTTTTTTAATTATTAGTTTTTTCATAACATTTATTTACTTTTGTATTTGCTCGCCGTTGTTTTCCCAATCTCAACCTTTCCAGTTCGAAGGAACGCCTACCTGCTTGCTCGTCTGGTCACTGCAGCACGTTTCGTTGGCGTTGGAAGCCGGTGAAACAGTTGTGTTTTAATATTGCGTATACGAGCGAACTCCAGCCCTGTGTGTTTGCGTTAGCTTTACGTGTTCTGCACTGCGCGTGCGCGGAGCCCGAAACTGCGGCCTTGGATGGCGCATGGCGGTGGGGCGCACGCACAACGTGTTGCACGGAACTCTAACGCAAACGCATACCGCTTGCGTTTGCTTCTATGCGCAATACTAAAACTCTCCAGTAAGGTACAATCCCATACCGGCTGCAGCACTACGTTGGGACAGTGAAGTGTCTTGTTTACATTCGGAAACGACATTTCGAGAGCCATTATCGCGAGCAGTTCCGCCATGCCCGCTGAGCAGGAGAGTCGGGGGACCCTCACTAGAGCGCTTCCCGTTTCCGCCGCGGGAGGGCGAGCGTCGAGCTGGAGACGCGAATACGACGGTGAGACTGTTGGAGACGTTGTTTGGCACACGTGTTGTGCCAGAATCGGAGAGTGAGTCATCACTTCGAACACGTTTCCGATTTCCAGAGATGCACCATTGTCCTCCAGAGTCGTTGTCCTGCTCCATGTCGGAATGTCCTAAGTTAGAAAATTCGGGTGAGGCGTTTGGAGTGGCAGCACGGCTGTCTTCCATGGGGTTTACCGTTGGGCGTTGCCCAAGAGTGACATCAGAAGATGAATGGTCACCGATTTTCGCTACTTTCTCAGATGGAGGCATGGTCCCTTACATGCAGAGGCGTTTGGTAGTAAGAGACAAGCCCAGTTCCACTTGCCGAAACAAAACTGCCAGGTCAGGATACGAGTACATAGGTTTCAAACGTAAAAGATACCGAGAGAGCAAAATTTTGTGTTCCTTACTCAAAGCACTTCGTCGTCTTTTCGCAAAATCACGGGCCCATA
This sequence comes from Ixodes scapularis, assembly GCF_016920785.2. Classification (NCBI taxonomy): domain Eukaryota; kingdom Metazoa; phylum Arthropoda; class Arachnida; order Ixodida; family Ixodidae; genus Ixodes; species Ixodes scapularis. The sequence goes on along the minus strand of NW_024609880.1, from coordinate 106,422,528 downwards.
AACGGCTAAGGGTATCGTAATTACGATCGTCGACACTAGGTGGCACCAGCTTTATCACCAACGTGTTACAATCCCGCCGAGGGGTACTACCCGAGGTGTGATGTACTAGAACTGAGAGGTGTGCCAAGCGCCGCTCGTTACCGCGCGCCTCCATCGGACACGCCGCGCCGTGGCGTTGCTCTTGATTGGCCCGTGGGATTGTCTTTTTTTGAAGCCCGTGAAGCTACCAGCAAAATTGCCTACGACGGACGTCTCCGACATGTGGACACCTGCCGGTAAGCTAAAAGGCTGTTCAGGTGCACTCAACTGACTGGGCTGCAAACCCGCTGGCAGAAACGCCTATACCAGCTCGAAAGCAAGTACGGTTTTTTTGCCGACCCTGTCCAAACGTCGTCGGCCAGGGAATGGTAGAGTGATGTCCCGAAAAAGGTTCGCGACCAGGAAACACAGCAGTGGCTCAAAGATGCCCAATTGAAGACTATGCTCGATGTGTATGTTGCAAACAAGAGGACCATCGACTGGGAGGCTAGGCTATACGATAATAGCCTGGGTAGTCGTTTGCTATTTGAGGCACGAGCCGGGGCACTAAGGACAATGTCTTCCAGACGACACTTCGATTCTACCGTGACCACGAGCGTGTGCCGGGTGTGCGGGGCCCACGACGAAACAGTAGCACACATTGTACTGGAATGTGCAGGAGTCCGGCCATCCCGGTCACGAGACAACAACCGAGACCTTCAAAGATCTCTGGAGCTTGCCGAAGTATTGGGCTTCACTGTTACTAGGGATGGACACCAAACCATTGAGGTTAGGCCATCCGCACCAGCGGACAGTCCTGCCTCGAACGAGACTACGGCCCCTAGCGGCCCACATAGGCCGTCTGTCGAGGCAATAAAGAGACGATTAGAGGACTAGCGGAAAAATATCTCCCTTAGGGGGCAATAACACGCAAATGTCCCCAGGCTTGGGCATGCATATTGTTCAAGCCCGCCCGACCTAAAAGAAACAGCCGCATCATCATCACCGTGATGTAAGAAAATCCAACGAAACTCGGCCCCCCAACTACGAGGCGGTATTGGGAAATCGTTTTATTCGTTCTAAACTCGCTTTTCTTGCGTTTACGTACGAAAGACTGGCGTGGCGTTTGTGAGCTGCTGTCATTTATTCACACGAGGGAAAAATCCCGGGGATTTCTCCCCGGCATGCGCGCATCACGAGATAAAAACGCGAGGCTTTTGCACCATTTTGCACATCGAAGATCTTGACGTTTTTGTCGTGGGATGCGCTTGCCGGAGAGAAATCCCCGGGATTTCTTCCTCGTGTGAATACCCCTTAAGGAGACCACGTCTACACAAAGAAATGGGCGCTAAGATTTAGCTTCCGTTAAAGGCACCATGAAATGATTTTTCAACTTTTTCCTTGGCTTAGCTCATGAGTATTCATGTGGTCGACACCTCGCTCTTCCGCTCCGGAAATCGATTACAGCGCCAGTCTTAACGCGGTGGCTGCACTGGCTGTGTCGTCGCCGCACGATCCCCGCACTCCTCTGAACGCAGACTGAACTAGTTCAGAACTTTCTGGTCGAATCGAACAGACCTATTGAAAAGTGCCTCCCAGCACCAACAGATCTGTTACAATATCATGGTAAGAACCCTGTGGAGATAAGCATGATTGACAAGGTGATTGCATACACAGTGCCAAGGACGCTTTCATTTGCAAGGAACGCTTTCAGTTCAATGACTCTCCATAGCGATCTTGGCACGAGCGACCCTTTCGAAGATTTGAAAGGACCAAAATGGCGATTACCATGGCAAAAAATACCGATCAGCTGATCGCCTTGCGAGGTTTTGGTAATCTGTATGTAAGTATCCGTTTGTGCCCTACTAGCGGGCAGGGAAGTTAACGGTGCTACATTACCAGGATCCAGTAGTGGACTTAGCCCAGCTACATTGCACCCCTACCGCCTCCTCCTTGTGGCGCAAAACAAAGGTGTCGGGCAGCGGATCGCACAGTCCGGACTTCGATTCCCGCAGCGGCGCTTGGTAAATCTTGCCGATTGCCATAAATAATATTTAAGTATAAAAAAATAATCAAGAGTAAGCGTGCCTTGTATTCTTTAAATTCTTATGCCTTGCCCGCTATGGGCTATGTATGCTCCATGTCGCCCTTTGTTTAACTGTTTTTCGTTGCGCTCGAGCGTAACAACTTTTGCATAAAATTCAAGCCTTAAGTTTATTCCTTGGCACATTTTGTGTTAAAATAAATGATCAGTGTTGCCTTTTTAAAACACTGAGTTGCCGATTCACTTCAACGAAAATCGCCACTAGAGTCAAATGAAGAGGAGGAAAACGGCTAATTGGACTGGGTCGGACGCCTGCCAGCAGATGGTGAAAGCGGTGTCGTCAAGCGACCGATTATGTCGCTGGCGGAGCGCTGCAAGAGGCACGTCGAGAGCGAAGGCGAGTACGAGTCGTCCGAGACCACTGGTGAGGACGTCCGCCATTTTATCATTACCGCTTGGCTTTCCTTGCCAGAGAGTGCTAATGAGACGCTTAATGCCTGCCGTCCTCCAAGATATTAAACAGTCATTTTAAGCATTTCGCATACAAAGCTTGGGGCATTTCGTTTCATTATCAAGTTTCAGTGTTCAAGCCCATTAGAATTCCGTTTCGATCTGGATGAGCATTGCACCGGCCCGGCGGTCGTGTATATGCGGAATGCACGTTAACTAGCTCAAGCTAGCAGTCTTACGACATTGAAAAAATTTCTCATCTGCAGCTGGGACATGAGGCGTTCTTTAGGCCTGGTTAACTTCCGGCTGTCTAGACCTCACAATACAATTATTTCAGCAGAATTAGACAGGCTGACGTTTTCTTCACAGTCCACTCCAACTCTGGTCGCTTTTGAGAACAAGCGAATGTTGGAGTGACTAAAGTCCATGTAGTAGAGAGACCTGGGCCGGTTTGCTGATCTTGCGGCCGCGGACGCGGCTGCGGCCAAGAGGGATTTCTCTGTCACGTGACGAGCTCCACGGGGACAAGGAAGTACCTAGCGTCCCTGCCTAATGGCGGAGAAATCCGTATCGCTTCAAGCACAAAAACCTAATTTCGCTCGCAAAAACTGAATGCAGGAACTTTTAACTGGAGTCGAATTGACCGCCCCCTTTATACTGTAGGAGCGGCAGGTAAAGTTACGGCCAGGATGAGTAAATATGAGCCAAAAGAAACAAAAAACCACGCGAGATAAAAGCGGTGGTACTATATATTTATCTACCTCCGCCAGCATTGGCGGCTCGCGCCTTCTTCTGTGGCCGAGAGGTTAGAGCTGCGGTACTTGTCGACGCGGCTTGAAAGTTCCGGGTTCAAATCGCGCCGGGCAGTTTTTTTTTGTATTTTGCGCGTGTCTCATTTTTTTACTGTGATCCCTTTTACGAATCATCCACTTGCACTACTTCGCCTTACACAGTTTTTACTGTTAGTCCTACCTGTTCAATCGAAACACCGGGAAGAAAAAAAAATCAAGGCAAGTTAACGCGCTAATACAATCGTTTCATAATGCTCATTAAAAGGAAACCAAGGTAACCGCATCGGTATGGCTTTCGCACAAACGGAGCCGAAACAAGCATCCTTTCCCCAGCAACTAGAAGTTTATGTGTTTTTAAATATACAACCCTCTTGCTACGATACCTTTCAATAACAGAAGGCGCCTATTTAGTACTACGAGAAACTGCAGTAGTGCCAATTAAAAGAAAAAAACTTCCACAAAATAAGCAAAAAGTAATAAAGACTAGCAGCTGTAAATTCATTGATTGAGCGAAATCCTACAGGCAAGGCAGCAAGTCAAACGTCTGAGAAAGTAGTAATAAAAGAAATCATAATTTTACTTGCATGGAATGTGATAAAAGGTATATTTTTACTCTTTACATTTTGCTGTGGCAATCGTTTTGTAATATTAACACATTACTTGTTAAATTTTAGTTAGAATAGCGGACGATGAGAACCGAATGTAAAAATGAATCAGGCGTCGACATCGCAAACCATACCTCTCACCCCAAAACCTAAAATGACTTTGGATCAACACATAGAATTAATTATAGCAGTTGGAAAACGGAAACAACAAATTCCAGAGAAATTCAGCAGCAGAGTTACCTGGCGATCGAAGAGACGGGCATGGGAAGATATTGTCAACTTTCCGCAGAATGTACGGCAGATGCAGTAGGCGTGGGGGCAGTTGGTAAAGAAAGTCAGAGACATGTATGCGCTCTTCCGAGGTCATGAACAACGAACTGGTGAGTCAGAGCTACACGCCCAATGATTTTATAGAGCTTATAGGGCCTTGTCTACATTCTTAGTTGGAGTGCAGTCAAATATAAGAAAAAAAAAAAAGAGTTTCTGGCACGACTTGCACCCGGGACTTTCACGCCGCGACGCCAAGTGCCGGCGCTCTAACCTCTCGGGCACAGAAGAAGGCGCGAGCCGCCGCCGCTGGCTGAGGTATATAAATATACTGCCGCCGCTTTTATCTCGCGTGATTTTTCCTTTCTTTTGGCTCATATTTACCCCTCCTGGCCATAACTTTACCTGCCGCTCCTACAGTATAAAGGGTCGGTCAATTGGACTCCAGTTAAAAGTTCCTGCGTTCAGTTCCTGCGAGCAAAATTAGGTTTTTGTGCTTGAAGCGATACGGATTTCTCCACCATTAGGCAGGGACGCTAGGTCCTTCCTTGTCCCCGTGGAGCTCGTCACGTGACAGAAAAATCCCTCTTGGCCGCAGCCGCGTCCGCGGCCGCAAGATGAGCAAACCGGCCCTGGCGTGGCAGGCTCACGTCCTAGTTCACCATCACTAGTTTTAGTGGTTCGACGTCTTGATGCGACAAAAGGTTAGTTGCGTTGGCTCCCTTTTTTTAAGGCTAGGCCTGTTGCTGCTGAGCGCGTGCTGACAGTGAGCTTGCACAATGCCTCTGCAACGTACCCTCCACACCATCAGGATTGTTGTTATTGGCGAACGATCAGAGAAGGCAACGCGTTAAACAATGGCATTCGGTGAATACTATAATAACGGGCAGGATCAGAACGGCAGGAAGGTATTTCGGTGGTCCCGCCTCCTGGGTGAACTTGCTAGCTCTGGTAACGCTTTGGCGTTTCGTGACCTTTGAGCGCGCACGCGCGGTGAAAGCACGGCGGAAAGCTACGGGGACGTGCTGGATGCCGGGCATCAGAAACAAACGCCCTGCCGTTATCACCCTATATCAGTGATGAAAACTGCTAAAAGAATACAATCACATATTTCGTCTTATGCTACGGAACGCGCAGTCTAAAGCGGTCCGCTCAATTGAAGTGAGTCTAACTTGCATTGCAGTGGACGAATGGGTAAAGGCCTCCGACGGTAACGTCCCGCGCAACTCCGTTGTCGGAGGTCAGAACTTGAATGGCGAAAACTTCTACGTCGGCCGCATCATGCTGCGAGGATACGTGCTTCCAGGCAAGGTGCTCACCTCAGCCAGGGTGTGCTTCGTATCCCTGGATCAGATGGAGTTCTCGAGCAATGTCTACGACGTGCTCACCAAGTCGCCCTCCACCCAATATGTTTGGGTGAGAGAGTGTTAACGTTTAGACGCACCTATGCACTGTGATGAGAAATTGCTATGCTGCCGTTGATAGCCAATTTTTGTATCTGTTTAGAATATAATAATTAGACGTCAGACTTCTCACCCTCGCGGTGGTAGCGATCAAGACTAGTGACAACTGTTAACGTGCGTCCCCTCTACTGACGGCTAATTGCTGCTACGCTTTGTTGGTAGAGAACTTCTTATAGAAATCCTAGGATTTCCTTCCGAACCAGGTGTTTTGTTTAATCGGTAGTCCGGTCGTGTGTTGCTGCTCCACTTCAGGTGTAAGTAAATTTACTCCTGTGTAAAGTTTATTTTTCCAGCGCATATACCGTTGAAAATGAGGAGGAATATTCTTTGTAGCTGCGGTAGTATAGTGCGCGATAGAGAAAAGTCAGAAAAATATATTCACGGACTCATGACACATGCACAGATCATTATCGAATAAATACTGCGCAGTAGAGTGTTGCAGAATTGAATTGAACGTGCGTAGTGAAACAACATTGAACCGACCTCACTGCAACGTATGCACTTACTATGTCATTTAGGAGGTGTTGAAGTAAGAAGCAGATTTCCTCACTGGCTCTTGTCGCGAAAAGACAACGAAGACGATCGGATTGATAGGTGGAGCTCGAGGGCACACCAGAGAGTTTTAAGTAGATCGTTCCGATACCACGACAACGTTACCCGATAACGATATGTTGCATGCGTAAAGGCGGTGGCGGAGTATCGGGTATCGTTATCGGAGTCATCGGAACGATCTACTAAAACTCTCTATTAGAGAGCTTTAGTAGATCGTTCCGATGACTCCGATAACGATCACCGCCTCTACACATGCTCCGTATTGTTATCGGGGGTATCGGAGGTATCGACACGATCTACCAAAACTCTCTAGTATCGAACCTTCCCTGTATATATGCAAATATTCCGCAATTAGCATTAAATACAAGTGTTTTGCATGACCAACCTGACGGTGACCGATAATTCTGCAAATACTGTAAAAGCAAGTGTACTGGAGTTTGTCATTTTGATCAGTAGTTCGGGAAGCTCATCTCACGTGGGGGCTGTTATAAATAAACGTTTTGTTAAGGAGTTCAACATTCATGACGCATGCGACTCTCCTGTTGATCTCGTGATGATATCTACTCAGCGTGCTGTGAAAGGGCTCTAAATGTTATAGGTCAGCTGCATTCCTTCGAAACGCCTCCATAACATGGACGTAATGCTTTTCAGACTTCCCAGCAGTTCTTCCCGTTTAACTGATACAATGCGGGACCAGGCACAGGGAGAGAAAATTGTAGATTACTCCTTCGTAGTTTTCCGCTTAAGAAATAACTAGCTCAGGCTTCCCCTTTGTTTGATAGAATGTCCAGCGCAGCGCGAAGCGCGAGGCGCGTGCTCTTTAATTCCTTTTCCTTTACAAGCTGTACATATATACAACGAGACTACAGCGCTATATAAGAGTCTGTGTCTCACATCTTCCCTTTTCTAACAAGGAAGTCAGGTGGCGTAACGTTTTGGTCGAATAACACATCTTCCACTTGTCGTGTGTGTGTGGCTCGTGTCGGTACATGCAGGAACGAACAGAGGTACATTCGGTGTACTTTTTCGACGATGGGTGGTTTCGGCGGTCGCTTCAGGCATCGGAACTAAGTGTGTCCTGTTGCGGCGAACGGACGTATCGCCAGTGTCCACCCAGTTAGATCTCGGCTCCTCAGCTGACCTGTGGACAGTGCCGAACTTCTCGAGGTCCACTACCCAGACGTCCGTGTCGACGTTCAAGTCAGGAAGATTTCGCACCCCATGGCGGGAATCAAACCAGAGTTTCTGCTTCTTCCTGCTTTCTTCTTCGTACGCCCTTAGTTTCTCTTTGTCTGGGAGACGAGGAAGCAGGCTGTTTGAAGAAGTTGGAAGAGTTGTTCTGATTCTTCTACCCATTAGTAACTCCGCAGGTGAGTAACCGTTCTTGAGGGGGCTCGCCCTGTAGGTAAGAAGAGTCTGGTACAGGTCTCCCGACTTTTTCAGGGATCCTTTGATTATTTTTACAGCAGCTTCTGCTAGACCGTTACTTTGTGGATAGTGGGGACTTGAAGTTGTGTGTCTAAACCCATATTCTTTCGCAAACAATGCGAACGATGAATCGGGTCCTTTGGAAAACTGTGGTCCGTTGTCACTGATGACTACCTCCGGTATGCCGTGTCTTGCAAAGATGGACTTGCAGTCTGTGACGACAGCGTTGCCAGTCAAGCTAGTGAGCTTCACTAACTCGGGAAACCTCGAGTAGTAATCAGTGACAATCAGCCACCACGACCCTCCAAGAAAGAAAAGGTCCATGCCGACCTTTTGCCATGGTCTTTCCGGAAACTCCGTGGGCTTCAGTGGCATTTTCCTGTTTCCTTTCTGTTGGAGGCAAGTCCGACATGACTTCACCAAATTCTCAATGTCAGCGTCGATTGTTGGCCACCAGACTGCGTTTCTTGCCCTCGCGCGGCATTTATCTATGCCAAAATGGCCTTCGTGCAGAATGCGAAGAGTTGCTTCCTGGAGCTTTTTCGGGATGATGATTCTGATGCCATGCATAAGGACGTCTTCGACTTCGGTGACATGGTCTTTATGCGGCCAGAACTCCTTCAGGCAAGGCTGCAGATCACGATGACTTGGCCAGCCTTTTTGTGTGAAAGAGCGGAGTTGGCGGCAGGACTCATCTTCTTCTTGTTCCCTTTTTAGCTCTTGCAACGAAGGGGGAGCAACTGGCAGCGTTGAAAACAGCTGGTTTATGTAGCCTTCGATCTCTTTTTCCAGCTCGTTGTCTTCGATCTTCCCTTGCAGCGGAGACCTTGACAAAGCGTCAGCGGCGGCGATGTCTTTGCCTGGAATGTACATGATTTCAAAAGCGTACCGCATTAAGCGCATGCGCATCCTCTGCAGTCGAGGTGTCAGGTCGTCAATCGCTTTCGACCCAAACAGCGAGACAAGAGGTTTATGGTCCGTTTCCAGGCAAAACTTAGTTCCGCAGACGTAGTCGTGAAACTTCTCGCAGGCCCAGACGAGAGCAAGGCCTTCCTTTTCGATCTGAGCGTAACGGCGTTCAGTCTCGGTTAGTACTCGGGAAGCATAGGCAATGACAGCGTAGCGACCGTCATCTTGCTGCTGACGTAGGACAGCGCCCAGGCCATACGAGGAGGCATCCGCCGTGACTTTAGTTGGTCTCTTCGGGGAGTACATCGCGAGGACTGGATCTGATGAGAGTAGTCTTTTCCAGTTTGAGAATGCTTTTTCCTGCGCGGTCTCCCAGACGAACTCTTGCTTTGATGACAACATGCTTGACAGTGGTTGTAGCAACTCTGCCATGTTAGGTACAAAACGACCTAAGTAGGTGGCCATGCCCATCAGCCGTCGGAGTTCAGTCTTGGAGGTTGGCCTCGGCATCTCAGTGACTGAACTCCGACGGCTGATGGGCATGGCCACCTACTTAGGTCGTTTTGTACCTAACATGGCAGAGTTGCTACAATCACTGTCAAGCATGTTGTCATCAAAGCAAGAGTTCGTCCGGTTTATGATGTTTTAGATAAGGGATAGCGCCCTTTGCCTTTTTGACCTGATTGCGGTCTTCTTGGCTGCTGATGGTAGTTTAGATGGTGAACATTTCTGTTTTTCCACGTCCTAGGACCCATGCTTTCTAACGTCATGCCAGGCCGGTGGCTCTGACCCAGGATCGGGACATGTGCAAATGTAGCTTTCTTGGAAAAACAGTGATTCTGCGCGTGCACAATGCGGATAAGTCCCGTGGGCAAAATGCAGTTGTTTTTAAACGATGAGATTTTTACAACGGCTGTCTTCTGTCCCTAGGTCCGGATGGGCGGGAGCGTAATGCCTCGCAACGCCATCGTGGGCGGGAGAACCCCTAGCGGGGAACTCCTGTACGTTGGCCGCCACGTGCACAAGGGAGAGGTCACGCCGGGCAAGGTGATACCGTCCCATCGCTGTATCTACATACCCTATCTGGGAAAGGAGATTCGCTACCGGGACTTCGAGCTGCTCGTTCAGGGAGAGTATCCCTACTTCGAGCCGAGCAAGTCGATGAAGTCTAAAGATTCGGGGCAAGCCTCTGCTTCGGCGTCAACCACACCGTGACTGACTCTTGTCGAAGGAAAAAAAAAAAAAAGAATGCCTTTTTCTTCTGATAACTTTGGTGTTTTTTTAAACAGACCCTCAGGTGCTTATTTTCTAGTCTAAAGTTCGTGTGTGAAGGTCAGAGTACAACTAATCAGAGCGCCTTTTGGGTTAGACCTAGAAAATGCCATCATTTGCAGTTTGTCTGCAGTTGAGTCTAAACCAACTAGCAGTGTTTATTTTATGACAGTCATACAAAATCCACCCTCTTTTGGTAGGCGTCTGTTCATTTCAAATCTATTTTAATGTTTTCGAAGAAGTGTTGCAACTGAAACATTGTATGGCCCTTCTCAGCATCGGTACGGCCTATAATGTAACTCATTTGACAACAAACTCCAATTCCATGTGACACAATAATTATGTACAGCATTAAAAAAATATATCATGGGCACTTTTCATCGTCATACGTCGTGTCCAAAGAGGAAATATTCAAAAATATGCGGATGAACAAACTGCACTTCATGATCGAATGGAACAAAAGCTACGAAGCCGGAGTTCGAATCCCGGTTACACCAAATATTTTCTCTTTCGGCGGCATCGTAGACTTTGTTACGTTCAATCAAGTACGGTTAATTTCTCTGCATTGTTTTGAATATTGAAACATATTCCACATCCTAGCCTGACTCTATCGCGATAATTTTGTTGGCGGAACAACACCGGTTCTTTAGCGACGTTCACACGCAGTGTGTGGATTCGGCTTGTGGTCTTCGAAATGATTCGCCTGGTGCGATCGTAACAATAGTCCGGTTAATCTCAGGGGCGGATCAAGAACTCCGTTTGGGGGGAGGGGTGGAAAATTTGTAAGGATACTATTCTCCTATTCTTTATTGTGCACCGGCGGGTACACCCATGTCAAATTGCCCTCCGAGAAGGGGGGAGGGGGGGGGGGGGAGTCAACTCCGTTTTGGGGGGGGGGGGGGGGGGGGGCGACGGCTCCCGTTGCCCCCCGCTCTTCCCCCCGCTCTTCCCCCCCCCCCCCCCTTGGATCCGCCCCTGCTTAATTTTTCGATGTACAACAGGGAAAGCTACAAATACGAGCTCGTTGCTGAAGGGCGAACCTCGGCTGCACGAACTTTTACACAGGAGCAACTCTCGGAGCTATGAGCTCGTGGTTCTAACCTTTTCCACGGTACATATGTTCAGATGCAAGAAAGTGTACATATTATTACTGTAAAACCTCCAAAAGGAAGCCGCACCTACCATGAAGAGAGAAATAAGAAAAATACCAGGTGGGCGATCTTTCGGGGGGTTATTTCGGTATTCTACTGTAGTATGCAAACTCCCACAAAGGCTGCAGCTGAAGGCTTCTCTTCCTCCATTTCTTGTCACCAGTTGATTGAAGCACCACCATCCGTGCGCGCTGCGGTTGCTTTCTCAACTGATGTTGCAAAGACGCGCCGTACCATTTTTTTTTTTATAATGGCTTTTTAATTTGTTCTTTCACGAACTTCGGGAAAATGTGGTTTACCTTTGGAAGTCGACAAACTGGTCGAATCTTGTAACGCACGCGTTGGTTAACCTTTCAGTCTATTGTACCATCCTCCTTTCTACTTCTTTTGCTTTCTGTTTTAGCTAGTTATTGTTTCCAAACGTCGTGAAAGTTAGGCATTGTTAGCTACGAATAAATAAAAATAAATATGCTTATATGAGACTGAATGATCCAGGAACACAGGCATAAACGAAGATGTGACAAAAGCCACTACCATTTTCTGTAATCGCATTGAGAATTCAGTAAAGCAGTAGTTGAACCGATTTGATCGAATTACATTTCTCTGATCACTCCTCAACCCATTTGTTGAGGAGTGATCCCTTTAGAGACTTCGGTAAAGTGTGTACTGAATAAACAAGACATTTAATGACTTTTTTTCTTAGAACTTTACTATCTAACTTCTTTCTTAAACAATTAGCACCTTGTTGCTTCCCGAAAATGATCGCATTAGCAAAATAGTTTGCTAAAAATACCTAGATATTTTTTTTAGTTTTTTTTTTGTGGTCGAGAAACATGAGGCACAGAGACGTCGATAACGATTGTGATGAAATATGCATTTTATTTTTTTCACATGAATCTTCTTAGCGAGTGAAAGTATGACATCGGTCGAAAGAATTCCAGAAGTTTTGTAATGACAATTGCTCTGCACAGCGGAGCTGACAGTATATATACGACCGAGGAAAAATGTCATCTGGGTTCCTGCAACTTATGGTTAAAGACACTAAAAATACGATGGTCGAGGTCAAAGTTTTTTCTTCATTGGAGAACTTGAAATATTTGAAGGCGGCGATGTGTTTCAGCAGCACGAATCTCATGCCAAAGTGGTCGGTGCCGGATATACAGTATCAAAGAGAGTCACCTTTGACTCTTTTTAAGGAAGTTGCCGCATCCCAGGCATCTACTCTGGCTGACGACATTAACTTTGGTTTTATTTTATTTCTTCATGCGACATTTGACGTCGTGCCTAACAGATCTGACGAAAGGACATCAACTACGAACTTCTACGAACTGCCGGGAACAGACATAGGCTCAATAATTAATTTCGCCAACCAGGAGTTATCAACCGTCCAACTTGAACATGACATAAAAGCAGTTTCGTAGGCGTCACCGACAAGAAAAAAAGTAACGAAATACGTTATTCGTTATTTGCAAATAAAAATAACGCGTTAACGACCTACGTTACCTCAAAATTATAAAAGGAAGGCGTTACCGTTACTGTTAAAAGTAACACACGTTACTTTTGCGTTACGTTTTTAATTATGAATTAACACGTTTTACTTTTTTAACGTTACATGTATGCATGAGCACCATATTTCAAGAAACATTACGTCTATACAGAAACTGAACTCTTTTACAGTTACACCTAAATACTCGTAAGAAAAAGCGCACAACCAATGCAAAAGAAATTTAAAAAAAAAAAATACATAGCTTAATGCCAAGAAACACGAAACAAAATTTAAGTGTAATTTGTTTAAGTCTTTGGATGAATAGGTAACGAGGATAGGCACGTTATTCGAAATAAGTAACGTAAGTACCTTACTCGTGACAATTTTGAAAAAAAGTAACGAGTACGTTACAACGTTACCGGAAAAAGTAACGCGTTACCGGTAATGTCGTCATTTGTAATGGGTGACCGCTAACATTGAATTAACCCAAAACTGCAAAAAAAAAAAAAAAAAAAAAAAAAAAAAAACGACACGAACATTAAAATGTCTTGAACACAGCTCTGTCAGCTCTGCTGAGCAGAATTGTGTTCGGGGCCTTTTAGGGTGTTCGTGTCATTTTTGGCTTGCAGACTCGGAGTTTGTGCTATGTTCTATCTAAACCGTCTCGTTTGCGCCCTTACATTCGCTTCAACTACCGTCTATTCGCTTTAGTTTGTGCATAAAATTTGAGGTAGGTTTATCCATGTATATTAACTCGATATTAAAGGAAGTTGTAAGAAGAGACACAACAATTCACGGACTCGATCTAGAGCCAACTTTGCCTCTAACTGGAACAGTAGTACCCTTTGACGTTCCGGCGATTAACTCTATTTCAATTTTGAAAGAGGTGGCTCTAGCGAAATTTCCGTCGGTTAAACTGCGTTTCACTACAAGCGCGAGCCAAGTCGAGCTACTGGAGACTTTTAGTAGACAGCAGAGCCTGGTAGATCGCATTCTAGAGCTGGGCTTTGATGGCGGGAGCTCGTGCCGTCACTTTGAAGCATGGATTGAGCACGTGCCCGCTGGGTGCGCTCTCCGCAGCGTACGGTCTAATTAAAGCGCCTACTAACGCGAGCGTGTTGCCCTAAAAGACGTTTTCACTGCATGAGCTCTTGCGCGCGGTACGCTCACTCAAAGCGTCGCGGCCGCTGTTCTGGTTTCTGCCTCTCTGGCAGTTATGATGATACAAAATTTAGTACACATGAACTCGCCTGGCGATCGGTTGATTCACACATCAAAACGTTCGCTACTCCGGTTGTTTAAGGGGATCCATACACGATATTGTAGGAAGTCTTTTTTGCTGGTGTTTATCTACTCAGAATGCCAGCAAGTCTGTCGCCAACAAGTGAGGTCTCAATAGAAGCATGTTTGCAACATTGGCCTGGTTTTCCAGCATTTGACAGTGGTTGTGATTGGTATTGCACGGCACCTGACTCCATAACATGGTTTGCTGCCACCGGATTCGCTAAGATGAATGACGACTCAAATGCTGTGAATGATAGTGATATCTGGTGCTACGCGATCGATCTGAACCTTTTATGCTAGTGAACAATGATGAACAATGATGATAGCGAAGGGACGGTTCTCGTACATGGTCTGACAGTCGAAAATGATTTGACACCAAATAACCAGATTTGGACTCGAGAGCGATTTGTTCGAGCGCCTCCCGAAACGTTGGCAGCTACGCATGCCGCATTATGAGTGGAATGGCAACAAATAAAAAAAAATATATTGCACGCCGAATATATTCATTGACCCGCTCAAACCATATCACTGTATTAAATTACAATCCGGGTAAACATCACACGTAACGTTGTCGTTACTTACGTAACATTCATCTGTGTTAGCGGAACACGCAATATTGTGAGTGAAATGAATTACAAGACCCCGCACGGCACCTTCTGCGCATGCAGAAGGTACCGTGCGGCTTTCATACGTGTGATGATGGATACTCGAATGTTTTTAATATAATTAATGATAGAAGTAACTGGTAAGTAGCCTCGATGAATTGATGAAGTGAATGCGATGTTGCTAATGCATTATAAAATTGTAAGGCCAATCTTAAGGGAATTTAGCGCCCCTCTAACTGTAATTTGAGAACTTGGCCTGGAGAAATAAAAATAATGTTGTGCATTGACCTTTGAAGAGTAACGTTTTGCGGAAAACTCGTCGGATACTATAGTTTTTCTTCGGCTAATTTTATGGGATTTACAGTTCTTCAAGAAATTCTTGTTCTGCAATACCTGCAGTATGGTGGATTCAGATGAATCTTGAAACAATCCTTTGATATGACCTGCATGGAAACCAGAAAATTTACTAAAAAATTCTTAAAAATTATGAAGCTCCAGCGACGATGCTGCGCGCGTATTTGTTACCTGTCCCGGACAGTTCTTTTTTTTTTTTTTTATATGCTCTGGTCGGATATTTCAGCCGTACTCCATGAGGTACAAAGGGTTCGCGTTAAGTAGAGCAAAGTCATCCCCACCAGAGAACAAGCCGAAACATATCCAGCCGGCTCCAATGGCACTTGATCCGAAAGTAATTAACAAAATTATTCGGGTTACCGTTAAGACTGTGCCAGTATCCCGTGGAGCGCTTGGACGTTGAAGGAAACCCCCTGAGCAAACAAATAATCTCAGTTACTTCGGTTCTGCGACAAACGGCGCTGTCAAATAATTGGTAGTCTACGTGTGTCTATGCCTACGAAGTGGTGTCCGGACACTCTCCGCTGTAGATCTGCGTGCAGTTGCGGTGGTGGAGGCCGTGTTGCGCCGCTCGCAGAAAGTCTCGTAGCGCCGTTTTTTGGTCGTCCGGCATCGTGGATCGCTCGACTCGGCTCTCAACCCTGGAACAAATGAATTCGGTGCACTCTTACAAAAGAACACGGTTTCTTAGTACTAATGCACTCGGCATGGGAATAAGGATGGCAATGGGAGGAGCTACCAACGCGAACTCTGAGAAAGTGGAACTATGTTCCATCTTGAATTCGAGGGTAACGTCCTACGCCACTGTTCTTTACACACGTGTTCCGGGATGAGTTTGGTACATAGCGGGTGTTACACGATTTTGCGTATGCATGTTCCCGTGTATCGGCAGAGGGCCATCGCATTGAGAATAGCGCTCTAAAAACAACCACAGATGACGTGCCTCGTGCTGGCAGCTGATGTAAAGAAAGGTAGATAATGTTGAAAATAATGTTGAGATCTGTGGGTTTTTAAACACTTGCACGATATACCTCGGGTCGATCCGCCATTGTGATCACGTGATGAATGTCGTACCTCGATAAGGCGGTCAATCCTGTTTCGTTGGGGCGGATATTTTCGGAACTACCCAAACAGCAGTTAATTACCGATTGGTCATTGAACGCGGTATACGCCAACAAGACCAACCAACTGCATAACTCTTTTATATGCACAATAAAAAGTGCAATTATTGTGTTTGTGATATAACACAAACATTAATGAATAATCTGTGGTCGGAAAGCAGAATAGACCCTTTCCGAAATTCAGTCTGGCCACTTTGATCACTATCATCATCTGAAAAATGGCATTTGTGCCGTACTAATGGCGGCCTTCTGTTTACTGATGAAGGAAGAAGTTGAAGATGCTCCTCCGCAGATAATTCGAAGCTTATACATTCGTGACGTTAGTACGATACGAAGCAGGAACTGAAAGCACGATCTGCGTAAGTGTTCATTTCTAGCTCGGGCCCAATCAATCTGTTGGTAGCATCAAGGTGCTCCAAGGCCATTGATTTGTATAACTTTATCAAGCCGTGTACGTGGGTTGACGCTTCGTTCTGACTGGTTGCATCTTCGTTTCTGTCGTCACTAAAAGAGATCGAGAAGGAAATGTATAGTGAAGCGCACACTGTCATTTGCTATTGAGTTGCCAAAGTGACGGCACCCGATAAAATATGGCAGACTACATTTTCATTGCCGCCATTAGTACGGCAAATGTTAAACTGCCATTATAGCCACCAGATGGCACTGAATTTCGGGAAGGGTCTATTACAATCAGTAGGTATCTCAGGGACGCTTATTATATAAAGAAAACATATGCACGGAACTTCCGATACTTTTGAAATTTGAGTGTACCATGTTCTTTTTTTTTTTCGTGAAGCACTGACACTTCAACATTCTACTTTGTACACTTAAAAAAAATCAGTGCGACTGAAAAAAAGCTAGAAGAGAGCTATTAGCAAGCCAAGTTCGACAATAACGCTGTAATTCCAAACGAGAAAACCCGCGTGCATGTGCCGTCGTGCTTTCATCCAACACCACTCACTTCAGCAAAGAGATGAGATTCTTGGCGATGACGCCGGCTTCGGGACTCATGCCTCCCCGATGCAGCTCGCACATGGCCCGGAGTTGACAAGCGGCCTCCTGGCTCCCGTACTTCTGCACGGCCTCGTCGAGCCTGCTGAGCAGCGACATCATCTGCTGGGCCCCTTCTACGAAGTCGACGGGTGCGGAGCGACGTCCCCGGGCCTGAACCCCGTATCCCTGGCCGAATCCCGCGACGCCCCTGAGTCCACTCAGCGCAGAACTCAGCAACTCCGGGAGCGCCAGGAGCGCCATCAGCGGCAGCATGTACTTGAGCGCAGGCAGGGCCGGCTCCATGAGCATGAGCAGCGGGTTGCCCTTCTTGGTGATGGTGGTGGCGGCTCCGCCCTTGATGTCGTGGATGCTCTGTCCCGCGCTGTTGAGCGTCGTAAGGTCTGTGGCTCTCGTGGCCAGCAGGAGGCAGGCCAAGAGGAACAAGGCGGTCCAGCTGGGCGTCATTCTGCGAAAAACGGTACACTAATTTGTGAACTTTTTTATTTTTTATTGGGGCTGTTAGCCATTTTGGGGCGTTTACAAGTGTGCTAAAGTACACAGGAGTACAAAACATAAATTTGACTTCCCAAGACACGAAAAAGACACAAGGTTTTTGTATCAATGACCTCCAGAAAGTAAGGTTCCTTTTCTTACTTTAGCCTCTCATGGTGCTCTTTAATTCGGTATATTATCACTTCCTGAAGCAACGACACGGAAGCGCATGTGTTCGTAATAACACAAACTAACTTTACGGTATACTGGCCACAGTAACTCTTTTGTCTGGGAATAACGTCCTCGGGGAACGATGTGAGTCCCGCGTCCGCGTTGACTTGCCACGTAAGCATTCCGCCCGAGTGAAGGGATCGCATTATTAGAAACATCACGTGAAGACATATTTGCCAAGTATTCCATTCATAACTTGCTATTTTTTCAACGTTTTCTTTTCGACGAGGAAAGTAATCGGTCGAGAACTCGTGCACTAACGTTCACACCAAACAATGTGCCTGGGTACGAACAAGCTATGTAAAGAGACAGCTTTAATAACGCAGGGCGTGTTTTACAATGTTTACCGTTCTTGATTCGGTGTTCGTTGTTCGGCGTTTTTATCAAATAAAGCTTCAATCTCGTTGGCTGTGGAGGGACAATAAAATACTCCGGACTCGTCACTCCCGACGTTCTTTAAGCTGCCAGACAGTGTCAGTGGTTCAAGGTACAAATAACGAATCCTGAAGAACAGTCCAACCTGCGAAGGCGTCCGCGTCTTCATATGTAGCCTTCACACGACCATGTCCGAAAGAGCGAGCGGAATGAACGCACAGGGAAACTTCGGAAAATCTCACAAGAGCAATTCGAGACGGCTTCCACCGCAGACAAATCAATCACACGCCCTTATCGCAACCCGAGCGGCAGCGCCCCAGAAGCGAGTCATCCGAGACGCCACGTCAAAAGACGCGGCGGGGGACTCTTTTTTTATTTTTTTCCAACGGACCGAAGCTTCCTCGTCCCCAGCCTACTCGGGAAGCTTAGAGATAGCCCCCAGAATCGCTCCTATACCTCGCAGCAAGAACTGGGACCCCGTCAAATTACCAAACAATTATCGAGATGCGAGAGCAAGAACAAGGCGCAGCGCACCAGAAGACAGGCGCTTGCGCTCACGGAATGGAGACCCTGCCAAAAGCAATTACCCGAACTATAGAAAGTCCCTTCGGACTTTCTCGAGCAGCTCCAGAAAGTTCGTTTCTTAAGATGTCCTCGAACGCCGTAAAGACCGATGTTTTTCACGACAGGCATGGTAGCTCGAGTTGTTACGTCCTGTAGATACACTGCGCGCTCAGAAGTTCCTGAGTGAGCAATCATTGGTCTTATTTTTGATCACCTCTGCCAATGAGAAGGGAGATTGATATCATGTCACAATGGTCACTTGGCCTCAGTAATAAAAGGGGTGAACACGCTCTTGTCCTAATTAAAATGCCACGAAGCCTCAATGAGGGCAACGCAAGAAGAAAGTTACTTGAGAATTTCTACACCAGCTCCGCAAAGCATTTTTTTAATGTATTGAACGCAACAGACAGATTTTTCTCATCAGGCGAGTAGCTTAAGCTATTGTGAACCAGGTCTACTCCACAAAATTCTCTGAGTGGCCAATCATTGGTCTTTCCTTGATCAACTCCGCCAATAAGAAGGGTGATTGATACCATGCTCCGATGATAACCTGGTTCCAATAGAAAACAAAGAGAGGGTTGCTTTCTTGCCCCAGTTAAAATGCCATGACTCTTCAACAAAGGGGGGGGGGGGGGGGGAGGGGCAAGGCAAGAAGCACTGCAGACTTAGTCTATTTAAAATAAATGAACGAGGTAAGTGTGCCACTAAGAGAGATTAGGTATGTGAAGATAATGTTCCTTAATTCTACTGCTTACTCGGAAGTTCCTGAGTAATTAATCTCGATGGTTCTCCTTTTGATCAACTCCGCAAATGAGAAGAGCGAGTGATATATCATGTTTCAATGGACGCGCGTTCTCAATGGCAAGAAGGTTGCATGTTTTTCTTGTTTTTGTTTTGCAACTAAGACTGCATGGCAACCGAAGTGCCCCTATCGTTCACCATCCTCCCTGTAAACTGACAGAAAAAAAAGTGCTATAAGCGACGTGCCCGATCAAAAACGTCGCTGTGGTTGGCATTTGCGATTGGCCAAAGCCATAGCTTCCCCGTATGCCAATAATGCCTGCCCAATCGCCGGTTCACGGCGGGGCAAATCCTGCCGATCATGGCGAGGCGAATCTTGGTCGTGACGTCACGAACGGAAACCGTAAGACGGCGCCACCGAAACATCTCGGCGCTAATAGTCACTCTAAAGAAACACAGGGCGTGGCATATTACGATCTTGCTTCTCGCTACGTGATTTGTTCTTGAACGTTCTCATCGGCTAATGCCGGAATCTGATTGGCTGCCGACCGATAATGAGATGCTTGGGAACTTGCCAAGCTCTGCGTTTTTCAAGCTGTCAATTGCTAGAATGATACGTGTTTCAAACGCACCGAGGGGTAGCATACATTAAAAAAAAGTTTCCAAGATACTTAAGTTGACGTGCTGTGGAGCTGCGGCCTTGAAGGGCTCATAAAAACTATATGTCGGGTTCGAATGTTCGTGACTTTGCAGAGGCGTACTGGTTCTAGTCTGGCCCAAGCGTGCTCGGACGGACCGCCACTGAATCCGAAGCTTCTTGGTCACGGTGAAATTGCGAGGATAAAAAAGGACTGTTTCTCTCAGTCTCGCCTACGCAAAGCTTGATGACGTATACTTGCGGGAAAGAAAAAAATATTGGTTATGGGTATGTTGATACAGCCTCGAAGTTAGTCTGCCTTCAAGGAGCGACTTGTCTCTCAGCTGTAGATGAGCAACTTAGCCAGTGCAGTACAACCACTAGCCTGGGGTTCTTTAACGTGCGTCACACAGTAGTGATACACAACCACACGTCGGTACGATGCCCGTCCAGATCGAGACTGGAAGGCGTGGGGATTCGGCCCAGGATCCTGGGTTTCGCAGCGCGATCTTTCTCCCCACGTCCTCCAAGCTGGTTTGCGCTAGATCGCTCAGCCACCGATTCTACCCCCCCCCCCCCCCCCCCCCCCCCATGTAGTTGTGGGGATCGAAAGCCCCTGCCTGACGACAGTCGAGCGCGGCTCGTGGATTGGACACGAAAACTTCGTGAGTACTCACTTCGGGGCTCGTAACGATGAATGCCCGGCGGACACTCGGGTAGTGGATCGTGTCCAACCACTCCAGTGATGAGAATAGCCAAACTCTAACAATGCCTGGAGCTCAGCACACGTTTTCTACCCTGGCGACCCCAGCGCTATAATCAACGTTGTCGGCATAGGATAGGCACTAGGTAACGCGGCCGCTTGTTCTGGTTTCGAGTTGAGCTAAAGCCCCTCGATGTGTTTCTGTTTGCCTTGCGAGATAGCGTCAAATGCACCAGTGCACGAGGCCCGTGTCTCGAGCCGTCCTTGGAAGCAAATGGCGGCGGAGCACCCGCTCGTGGCACGTGTCCTGCACGTTAACGTTCCTACAACAATGGTTGGTGGTACTTGAAAGCGGGAATTTTATCGAGGGACTGTAAGTTGAGCATATGGACGATGCTCATATTTATGGAATTTTTTGGCGGACTGACATTGCCTAGATAGAAAAATCAAGACAAGTCTATTTGGTTATTTACGTTAGGGAGTGATTCTGAGAACTATTTAGCCAAAGTATAAAAATCGTTTCATGACCCGTTTGAAGCCCGCATAACGCTCTGGAATACCAATACTCGCTTTTATGCTCGCATAGGTAATTGTTTCTTTATTTGTACTTTAAGGAGCACTCAAGTGGATCAGATCGTCTATTTATGATGATAACTCAATGTATAAGATCTAAACATCCTAAAAAAAGTCTAAATGACATATTTTTAGATAAATTTTTCTATTAAAAATTTAATAAAACACCGGGACAAGCGCCTTTTACTGCGCCTTGGAGCAGACACCAGAAGGCGCCGTCCGACGACGTTCTTAAAATAATTATTTTCATTGTCAAATTTTATGGAGGTGGCAGGGACCCGAAGACGACCTTCAAGAGAAAATGACGCCCCTCTATTTCTATTGCTGCGAGTTTACTAGAACATCTCGCCGTCTACACTCGTTCTCACCTGAAAAACCGTAGTCAAAAAGTCCGGCTCTACGTGGAGCATTAGTAATTTCCTCCTTTATTGGGAGGATTATGATAGATGGGGGGCATTTTATATTAGACATATGCTATCTTATCAAGACGGACACGTTTCAAACGCCACAACCGTCGCTTCTTCTTCCGACAACCAAATCTCGTAAGAACTATTTCGTGTCGCGTTTGAACAATGCGCGAAACTTCCTTTTTTCTTGAGGTCAAAATGAGTATAGAACTGGCCATTTTTATTCACTAAAGCCCGAGAAGCAATATGCCATCAAAAACAAGTTTCCACAAAAAACACTCGAGTGCCTTTATAATGCAAGGCAAGCCCTCGCTCCGTATCTTCCCTACCGGTATATTGAAAAGTTTTGAGGGTCACTTCGCAGTACGTACTAGAGTTTTGAACGAATATTATCAAGAACTGATTGTTGGTATATATCCGTGTCGTTCTTATTTCTACGGATAATCTTTGCGGATATCGCAAATCACTAGTTTTCTTGAGGTTGCTAAGAAAGGTGTTGCAGACAGTTTGGTCTCTCATTTTGTTGTGTGTTGACACGTGAATGAGAGACATGGCCATTTTTCTTCTTCTTTTGTATGGAATAACGCGGGAGAGCATTACCCCTTCCATGCACTCCAACCCGACCCGAAAAGAAGTGTTGCCACGGATGAAGCTTTGAACACAGTGTTTGTACATCCCCTCGAATGTAGTCCAGCATTTTTCGGACGTCCGTCAAAAGTTGGCAAGCTACGATTGAAAACGTCACCCGGCCGCCAACCCACCAGGATCTATGGATTCCAATTCTGCACCCACCATTTCTCCCGCCCCTCAAACAATAGAAACCGTCCTAACAGGAATTCGGCACTATCAAACAAACTGAAACAAACGCAAGAAACTCTGTCCACTTTACGTCCGTCTGCCGCGATGCCTCTCGGCACTCTTCGATACATAATACCTTTCATCCCGCATCTCCGCGGGGAGAGGGAGTTTCCTGCAAGTGCCGAGGAGGAACCGGCGTCTGCTGACCCAACTCTTCGGGCGGGTTTTTGTTTTCCTTGCTTTCGCCGTGTTGTTGTAATTTTCGGCGCTGGAAGGTAAGTCAGTCGAGCCGATGTTGGCTCAGGTCGACGACACCGCGCCCCTCAAGAAAAAAAAAAAAAAAAAAAAAAAGAAGGTATCTCTCCGCAAACGTCGGGAGCGATCCTCCGAAGCTCAGCCGGTCGCGGTCGTGCGCCGGGCCTCGCTGATGGACGATGACGCCGATTCGATCGTTCGGGCGTGTTGGCAAAACAGCCGTGATCGTTCCGTCCCCCGATTGTTTCTCTGTCGTTGCAAAGCGCGTTATGGTGCGCTGTTTCGTTGGGGGATTCTTTGTATGTGTGTGTGTTCGCCAGTTCGTGGACGTCACCCGGGCGGTCCACTGTTGGGGTCTATACTCGGTTTCACCCTGATGGACCGCCTACGATGCTACGAGCCATCGTAGCCGATCCAATGCAGTTTGAGTGTCACGTGTTCTTCAAGAAGGGTGGGAGCAGTGACGCGCGGGACGCGTAGTCGAGTGGTACGTCGACAGCGCTGCGATTGGTCCGCAGCGTTCGCTGCCGTCCGTCCTAAGGCGAAACGGTGTATAGGCGTCACTGGACGAGCGCGCGCGCCGGTTACGCTCGGCACTGTTACTCGGCGAGATCGAACCATGCCGTTTTTGTTGATGCTTTCCTCATGAGCCGAGGTCCTTCTGGCGAGTCGTGCTAACGGTCCTGGAGTAGGTTGAGGATTCCGAGTTGGCTGCGTTATCTGTGGCAGTGTGTTCGAGGCGTGCGTCCACCTGTCAACAAAGGCTCCGCGCCAAAAAAGCGCGCCAAATCGTAAAAAAATGGTTATTTTACGGTGTTTTGATATGCTTAGAGAGAAAAAAACAAGAAGCGGAAGTGATTTACCGGTGGTTACTCTCAGAACGTGCACGATACGCGGAAGTCGTGATTGCATTGGCATCCTCCAAAGTTTCGTAGAAAGAAGCGGGAGGGCGTGTTGGCTTAACATATTTGGGGATTTTGAACGGGAGAAGAAATATGCCGCAGTTTTTTTCAGGTCTTGTGAGCCCATTGACGGAGTACGGACTCAGGTTTCCCTGCACCAGTAAACGCCATGCACCGGTCGCCTTCGGTGTATACCCTTGCCGACCGACTTGCATTCTCCCGACTGACTGTGCCACCAATAACACATTAGTACCATCTAAAAAAGAAAATAACTCAAGCTGCGTGAAAATATTTCGTTTTGCGTATGTTTATACATCCGGAACTTAGTCCGCCCCAACGGGCGTTTGGTATCTCAACTGTAGATGAGAAATTTATCCAGTGCAGTACAACCGCTAGCCCGGGGGCCTTTAACGCGTACCACGCAGCATGCGATACAGGACTGCACGCCAGTACGATGCTCATCCAGATCGAAACGGGCAGGGGCAGGGATGGAAACCAGGATCCAGGGGTTCTGCTGCGCGAGCTGGTGTGCGCTAGCCCACTCGGACTCCGATTCGCACATTTCTTGGTGGAGCCCATCAACCGGAAACCAAGTAGAATGGAACGGTGTAGGATTCGGTACTAGGATGTTTGACGCACTGCGACGTATAGCCAGTGCAGTACGACTCCTTCCCAGGGGTCTCTCTTAGTATAGCAATTACACAACTGCACACGTGTTCAACGTCCGTCTATGAAGGGGCGGCGACTGAATGCAGGGTCCCTGAATCGTACAGTGTGTGCTTTTGGTCCATGTGACTGGAGCTGCCGTGCGCTAGAACATTCCCGGCAACCGATCTCCCCAAGTATGTGAGTGTCCAGTACCTCAAAACAATTACAAGTAAAAAAAAAAACAAAAAAAAAAACTGCTATTAGCATGTAGAGGTTGCAGTAACACAGGACTTGTTTCTTTCAGAATTTTTTTATTTGTTGCTTCATGCAATCCTTTTTGGACCAATGAAAAACAAAGAGAGAGATTAAGAACGTGAACGCGAAACTTGAGTATTTTCTGATACAGCCATGGGGATCGGTTGCCGAGTGGGCTAGCGCACACCGGCTCGGAGCACGTGGAGCGAAAGATCACGCTGCAGAACCGAGGGATCCCGGGTTCAATCCCCACCCGTGCCCGTTTCGACCTGGATGACCATCGTACCGGCGCGCGGTCGTGTATCCCTACTACGTGGTGCACGTTAAAGACCCCAGGCTATAGCGGTTGAACTGCACTGGCTAAATTGTTCGCCTACAGCTGAGAGACAAGTCGCCCGTTGAGGCAGATTAACTGCAGGCAGTATAAGCGTAAAAACAACACAATTGTAACAATGCCGCGAGTGCTCATGCCTTTGGTGTCTGAAACGATCTGAACTATCATTTAGTGCGTCGTATGAAATCAGGCATAAGCAGGTCTGTGCAAATTGTTTTAACATAGCAACTACGTTACAACAACAAAGAATATTTTGAGGTGTCGTGCAAAGAACTTGTGGCTTGTGAAAATGTTTGGTACAACCAGCTTTTACGCTATTCAACGTGTTGACGTGAGAAGAAGAAAAAAAAGAGCGCTTATAGATATTCCACATGTGCTATGACAAACGGTACAAGAAACTTTTGCTTTGATTACTATCATGATCCGAGCGCGTGCATAGAGCGTGCATAAGGCTCGTGCAATACTCACTGCAAGCTAGTAGTGGCTAACGAAAAGTTGAAGATATGCGCCCAATATGTGACGCACCATTTGGACACTGAATGCGTGTCTTGAACTCCGATGCAATAAATCCGTCAGCACGCTTAGCGGAAATGTCTCCCTTTATTATATTCGGTCTCAGGAGTTGTCATCAGTGATGTCTAAGGCCGGGATGCAAGAGGGTGGTTGTGCAAAATGCTCACACCCAAAATACTTTAGATTGGTGTTTTGGCAGCTATGTTCCATCTAAAGATTGCTGTGAAACTTTTTCTGTGGCGCGACCGCGACTTTGTAAATGTTTTATACTGAAACATGCCTCGTGATAAAAGTCTTTCACACCGCTAACTTCAAAACACAGCTAAGTTTGATTTCATTTCAAGTGTTTGGTGCTGGCTGCATAACGAGCATGCACAGAAGCTTTGCACTTAAAAAAAAGAAAAAAGAAAACGGTTTCTGCGTGCGCGCAGTGCTCACAGCTTCCAAACACGTACTCGACTGTTTATAAACATTGACTTGGCCTATAAAATGCATTAAATTAGACGAGCAAAAAAATATCGAATTATATAATCGGTGAGGGAAGTCGAGCACCTAACTGCGGCTGCCGAGTCAACCATTACGAACCAGTCTACGCTCTGAATTCCGATCGCAAATTTCGGCCTAAACTCGGCGTTCCGCGAAGCGTAGCCGTGGTGCGTTATCAGTCACGGGTGGGCGGTGCCGATTGGAGCAAGTTTATTCACAGCATCCGGAGCGTGGAGGAACCCTTCGTCCGCCGACCTTCTTACCACCGAACAAGTTTATTATGCAGCTGGTTTCTCCTTCATCATCGGTTCAAAAATGGTGTCGGGTGCCTACGATGCATTTTCAGTTATCGAGGTCTGCCGTTTCTAGATGTGAGCCCGCGGGAGTACATATGCGTCAGCACCCATTATTGAGACTCTTGTTTCTTATCATGATTTTAATCCCTGAAAAAGGACAAAGAAGAACCCATAAAATGCGTGCGCCGGTGACACGAACTCTGGGGTTTACTAAACATATCGCGCGAACATAATGGTCACACGAAGCGACAAACAAAATGTTGACGTCACTCATGGCTGCAATTATGCCACCGCCTGTTTTGATACTTATGTTTTCAGAAGAGTCGTGCTGGCCCAGCGCGGATCTTTCCAGCATATAATGGCGTCTCGTCTTCAGTTACACTTCAGGGTTGTGATTTCAAACTGGAATTGTTCGCGTGGTTCGTGCACACATCAAAACGACAATTATAAAACGGGTGTCCTGGAGGCAAGTAGACCATAACATTTAGTATTTTTTGTATTACTTATTTTTGTATGAAGTTTATATATCCAAACTACCACGTTCTCTTGAAAATATATACTGAAGCGAGGCAAGGAGGCAATGAGAAGCTAGTTACCACGGATGTAAAATACTTTCAGGTGGGTTGAACAGCTCATTCAGAAGGGAGACGAAATCCCCGGGTGCAGACGGGCATTTTTTATCGGAACTAATTTCGATCTTGTCTTCTCTGCAACGTTTTCTTTAGTCTTTAATAAGTCTGAAGAAACGTTTCCAGCATTTTCAGCCTTGTTTTTATCAGAGGACACAAAAGGAAAAGGGGCGTCTGTATCCCCTATAAGCTGCTTATAACAAATCGTGTTGTATTAGATTTGATGATTGGCTTTTTTAGGGAAGAGAATATACTCGACTTTACAAGCAGTTATAGAATGATATCCAATCACCCGTTGCCCAGATACATCTTGTTCATTTATTCAAAACTTTTAATCTCGAGGCATTCGGACAGGTATTTCTCCCTAGATAGTCGTTATTTTATTTTTTTGAGCCGACCAAGACATGAATGCAAAGTTCCTAAATTCCACGGGTTACACTCTAAGAAAGATATGTGCGTCTACTTTCGCGCACAAGACTCGGAGCGCATATCACCGCAGCTTACTGAGGCAGCTCAGCGGATGTCGATGCCGAAACATATGTTTGGACCAAAAAACGCAGTCTGTGTTGTGACATTAAACAATGCAAGCATGACGTTTTGCATTGCTTAATGTCATAACTCAGACTGCGTTTTTTGGTCTAAACGTATGTTTCTGCATCGTCATTCGCTGAGCTGCCTCCATAACTTGCGGTGATTGGCTCTCCGAGCGTTGTGCGGGAAAGTAGACACACAGACTTTTTTTAGAGTGTAACCAGAACCACCGTCAAGATGTTTTCGCGGTGTTCCTTATTGGCTCACCCCGAACCATCCGCTGCTTGGTTGCCCTGCTTAGCCTGAACGTACACGCATGAAGCCCCAAAGCGACGCTAAACCCTCACCGTTTATGTCGTCGTAAATAAAATTGAAAATAAAACAAAAGAACAAAACAGACAATGCATGTAGGGCGTCTCGATTGGTCTCCGCGCCCCCTAAAATATCCATAAACGTCAGGAGAGCCTTCCATAAAGACACTTCGATCGAAAACTATCTCGAGGCGACGGTGCTTTCCGTCTTCATGGCTTACCTCCCGCGGAGACCCACGAGGAAAAACCAAGCGCCGTCGAGAATTACAACTGTATCAAAATCACGCCCGTTTACGGAACCGAGAGCTTGACCTCCTTCGACTCTTTCTTGGCCGTAAACTCTAATCTGGAAAGCGAACGCAGCGGTACCACGGTTCAAGGCGAGACAATCCCACGGGCTTCGTGTCGACAGGGTTGAATCCCTGTCGACAAGGACGGTGAGCCAAGCTTCTCCCGTTAACACTATCAACTGTTTTGAAAGGAATCCTTTCAAGGGAAGGGTTAGGGTACGGCCCTAAGCCCCCATCGATTCGGGTCGGTGAACTCTTCGTGAAATGATACGATTCAACGAATAGTCACGAAATGTTCGTGAATTTGTTTTGCCCACCAGGAAAAAGTATTGACGCAGCAGATAAGGTAAAGTGCAGCACAGCTTCTGGGGCTCGCGTAGCCTTTGGCTAAGAGGGACAGAAGTAGAAGATTTCCTATTTTGGAAGTTTGTCCGTTGGTGGCTGTACTCTAAAAAAGTATACCGCTCACATAAAGAAAAAACATGTTCATATTCATGGACGTTGTTATGCGTAGGCACCCATATTAAACTTACGACAAATTAAGTTTTAATGTTGTCGTTGCAGATTCTACCGTAACAATTAAGTTTCAAAAGCTAACAACTGCCTTCATGTCACCGAGCCTTCAGAAACGGGCGACAAGCTTCGCAAATTAATAACAGGTGAAAAGAGAAGAATTCCAAGGACAACCTATCCATTTGCCACTAATCTGTGCGTGCGATTCCATCGTCGTCGGTAGCCCATAGAACCAAGCTGAGCCGTACAGTCCAACCACAGGGGCAGCCTTCCTGCGCAAACCCACGCCTCCTGTCGCAGCCTCACCTTTCGAGTAAGCCTGCGAGTCACGGGCACGGTCGGCGAGAACCACAAGGACGGCGGCGCCTACGACGACAAGCGGGCACGGGTGTCTTCCACGGCGAGGTGGCGTGAAGCACTACGGTGGACCGGCGGGGGCACAAGGGTCCTGGACAAGGAGCACGAGGGACTCTCCAGAGTCTGCAGGGCTAGCGACTGACAGGACCGCTTGGCGCGCACGTGCCTTTTCTGGGCCGCTCGCCGGGGAAGACCCACTTTTCCCGTCCAATGCCTCGGGAGCCCAGTTGCCTGCTCGCGCTCTTGGGTCACGCGCCTTCTCTCCCAGGAACCCTTTTATTTTTTGCTTATTTCGCATGCTTCGACAACAGCTGCTCGCTGCTGGTTCTGTTTTCGTACGGATTCAGCGTTGCCGATTGAGAGTCCCTTTCCCCTCCGCGCGACTTGATGCCTCCTGATGCGTCGTGCGTTGCTAAACGGCCCGCGCCGTTGATTGAGGTCGATGCGTTGGCGAAACCCGATAAGGACGTTGTCTCGACAGAGCGACAGCTTCGAGTTTCTTTCGCAGAGCCGAGTGTGGCCGTCTGAAGGGCGCGAACTGAGGTCACGGCTTCCGGAAGAACTTCGACGCGTAATAAAGACACCTGTCTGTCTGGTATGCAAATTCGTGTTTAGAGCTAGTGGTTGTTGCGGCTGCCGCAGTTCTCGCGGCTGTTTCGGTTCTGCTTGCTCCTGTTTCAGATGAGATTCTGAGAATCACAACAAGCTATTCATATACCGGGGCTTTCCATTTTAATTCGAACAGATTTATCACAAAACATTCATAAAAGATGCACTTGTACGGTTTGTGCAGGTAAGTTATACGGCCAGTGGGACATTATGTGAGTGGCTAATCTTTGCGATAAGTCTGCTAATTAATTAAAATTCGTCAATTAATTTTAATTCGTGACAAATATGGTTTCAGATAGAAACTTACTGAGTGTCATTGAAAACAACTAAATCAACTCTTTTTAAAACGACTTGAAGCTCGTAAGAAACTCAGGGGCGCGCCAAAGTTACCCGTCGTGCAGCAGGCGCAAAGCTAGCAATGGCGGAAGGTGATATTAACTTCTAATCACCCGCGTTTCGCCACTGCTAGCTTTGCGCCTGCTGCACGAGGGGTAACTTTGGTGCGCCCCTGAGTTTCCCACAAAATTCAAGTCGTTCTAAAAATGACTGATATGGTGCTTTTTGATTATGCTCAGCATGTTCCTAATTGAAACCCTATGATTATTACGACTAAAAACGTATTAAGGAAGTTTAGTCAATAATCCGACTTATCGGAAAGATTAGCCACCCACCCAATGTCCCCCTGGCCGTATAAGTCTGTACTGCACAAACCGTATCAGTGCATATTTTACGAATGTTTTGTAATAAATCTGTTTGAATTAAAATTAAACACCCGGTATAACTTTCACGAACTCTTGACAAGAAGTAGTGGCGATTTGCAATGCGTAACATTTTTTAATCCTGTTCCACAGCTTTGCGTTTTTGACCGGCCCACGTCGTGAATGTTTGCTCGCATGCCGGTAGCTTAAAAAAAAAACGCTGAAAATTGCGAAGACAAAGATCACACACTTCACTCTAGGTTGTTTAGCTTGTCTTTACATCTGTGATTTTTGGCACTTTTGAAGTTTAAAGATGAACCAACTGGTCCATGAACTACCTTGTTAAACACCGGTGGATGAACTTGCCTCGAACGCTTTTTTGTTCTCGTTACCGGAGGGGGGGAACTCATCTTTTAAGCGAGGGTGTGACACCCTCGCTTAAAAGATGAGTTCCCCCCCTCATGCATGTGGCATGCATGAGGCAGCGGATTCAGCGCCGTCGCCGACTGGTGATCGGGCTTTGTGATTGTTATATTTTTGTTACCCGTGGTGTGCGCTGATTGGCGCGTCGAGGAAAGGCGACGTGGCGACGGAAGGAAGAATCGACGAGACGGGCAGTTTTCGGGCTGAATCTGGTTCAAGCAACGCTTGGAACCCGAATAGGGCGCTTTCCCCCCAAAGGGTGGCTACCTGACTTTCCGGGTCCCACGGCGTCCAAACCACAAGCCGGGACTGAGGGTTTAGGCAGTAAGCGACTTAATGTTTTGTTATTTAGGTAATTCACAACTGTCGCATATGCGCGTGACGTTGGCATACATATGTCTCATTAACGCTGTAGCGCCGGAAGAAGAGAAGGGTCGCCCCCCCCCCCCCCCCCCCCCCCATTTTATGCATTAATATGTAAATATTTGGTGTGAGGGGACGTAAATTCCTCGCTCGCACTGCCGTCACCCCCCTAAAGCTGGGGTCACACTTCTCATGCGTCATACAAAAGACAGTCTGCAAAGTCGAGTCACCGCAAAGTCTGTGGTTCGAATGCCGCGTGCCAAGTTCCCCCTCGAACTCATTGCCACGCGGCATACGAAGCACGGATCTCGCGGTGCCCCGCGTTCGAATTTGTATGCAAACTCTTTTGTAGGATGTATAAGCATTGTGACCTTAGCTCCCCTCATCTCCCGAATGCTTCCGACGCCCCTGCTCAAAGTCTACTATCAAAGTATAGCGTTCTCCGTGCGGCGACACGATTAACGAACACGGTGCGTTCTTCACTATGGTTCTGTAGCAGACAACTATATAGTTGTTTTTTAATTGTCAAGACGGTTGCAATACTTTATGAGAGTTTAGTTTCTATCGGCTAACGAGCAATTAGTAGTGCGGAAAGAATTAAGAATAACCGATGTCTTTTTTTTTTTTTTTGCAACCCGGGAAAGGTTTTTTTTGCAGTTCCGTTTGCTCACAGTCATGTTCACTGCGGTTTAAGACATCTAATATTTATCGTATGTTCACCCAATGTGACGTGCCCCGATGTATCCCGTTAAGCTTTAACAGAAAACGAACGCCGGGTCATAATTCTCATGCAGGATACTTCATTTGAGCAGCATGCATCACACGTCGTTTCAGCTGAACTCCTGCCCAAGTCGTCTGCTTCTTGCGCGGAAGTGACGTCAGAACGACGCCGAGCTCTGATTGGCTTTGGTGGAAGAATCCCGGAGAAAAGCTCGCCGAAAAAAATCTCACCGGAGATAAGCTCACCGGAGAAAGGCTCACCGCAAACCCGGCGGATGCGGAGAAAAGCTCACCGGCCATTAAGCGTATGCGGAAAAAAGCTCACCGATTTTTTTTTTCTTCTTTTTATCGGAGGCTGTTGGACCATGCGTAACATATATCAGTTTATTATCATTAAAATTCCTCAGCTTTCTAAAAAAGAAAATGTCTTTTTGTGTGTTATTTGTCGAGCTTATTAGGTATATTGCTCCCAAATTAATAATTGCGGGTGAGTGTTTTCTGTGGCTTGCTCCCTAGGCAACGAAACCCTAACTGAAAACTTTATGAACTTGACGAACAGGAAAAAGTTCGAAAACTTAATGTCTGCCTAAATCCTAAAAATCAAAATTGTAAATGCCGAAAATCCGAAAGTGCATGCGCAACAGCGCGGTGCCTGAAATTCTCTTTGAAGCTTCTGTTAACCCTTGAAAACAGGATAAAACAGTCAGTAGGATATCGAGGCTTCTTTCTTCCACGAACATGCACGTTTTCTAGCCGTTCGTGCTGGTGTTTCCACACGTTGCCTTTGTGTGATAGTGCCCTTCTACGGTTAGCCACCCATGACCTTCAGAGCTGCACACTGTCGCCGTTGTTACTTCTGAGCTATATAAGAACTAGTCTTCTGTAAGGTAGCGAATGGGGCGAAAGTTATACATGATGAAAACCGCTCACACGACGACAACGGCGTGAAGACAACAAACACGACAGGACGAAGCTGTTATTGCAACTGAAGTTATGTTAATGAAATTAACAGAAAGAAAAGAGCGTAGCTGACACCGATTACATCAACACCTACTTATCTATTAGGCACTACGCAATATTTGGAGTTGAAACGGTTCACCACACCGCTATTCATATTAGAGAGTTTTAGTAGATCGTTCCCATTACTCCAATAACGATACCCGATACTCCGCCACCGCCTCCCTTGCGCATGCGTAGTATCGTTATCGGGACTATCGGAGGTATCGGAACGATCTACTAAAACTCTCTTTTATCTCGCAAAGAACAAACTTCTTTGTTTGACAGAGCTACCGACGGCGCACTGTTAGCTGTCAATAAATTGTTGTCTTTTTTACCGGTGTACGATGTTCTGGTTTTATACTTGCGGTTTCATAGTCTACAAAATGGGTGATTACTAATTTCTGAGGATTTAGTAAATATGCCCAATGGACTTCAAGAATATCACAAAAAAAGAGGACATATTTTTAATGAAGTGACGAATGTGAATTGTTTCAAATTACACGTCTGACGCAGAATCCGCCAAGTTAAAAAACAAAAACAAAAAAAAATCGGTGAGCTTTTTTTTTGCATCCGTTCAAAGGCCGGTGAGCTTTTCTTTGCATCTGCCGGTTTCGCGGTGAGCTTTTCTCCGGTGAGCTTATCTCCGGTGAGCTTTTCTCCGATGAGATTTTCTCCGGTGAGCTTTTCTCCGCCGCCCTTGGTGGAAAGGATAGAGGGTAGACCTCAGTGCCAGATGCCCCCCCCCCCTCCCCCCCCTTCCAGGTTTACCCACTCTTTTTTTCAATCAGCCAATAAAAGCTCGGCGTTCTTACGTCATTGCAACCGCTAAGCAAGAAGCAGGCGAAATTGCGCTCCTCACTGTTTATTGTCACTGACAGCTGGGGGGTGTCACATCTTTATGGTTCGTTCTCCGGCGCTCTTATATGCTAATGCAACGAGAACATTGACCGCGGAGCGCTAACAAGGGGAACTCGTCACGCCCCGTGTTTTTTAAACTGTCAAAACAATACAGTGACCATGACTCAAAAAGTTGGCAGCGACATTTAACTTTAAAGTCCTGTAATGCATTATAGGTAGGCCGTATACCTTCCGGTGTTTATTTATGTCAAAAATCGGGAGATGTTCTTCGGTGTTTACTTATTTTCAAAAATACCCTGCATTTCGGTGAATTGTCTCATGCGGACGCCTAAAACAACTTTTATCGACGGGAAAAAATCAACAACCCAAATATAAGCTTAATGTCGAGACCATAAACGGTTAAATCTTTATTTACATCGGATGCGCAATATTCTGCACACTTCATTATTGTAATATATACTCCGTTTGAGCTGAGGTCCAGACACTGTTCAACCCAAAGAATATGAAAGACGCTTCAAACCACCCAGCTAGGGTCACCAAAAAAAAAAAGATGGCGACCTTCAACGGGGCAATTTACAAAAAAGGCACAATGAGGCCAAACTTTTGGGGACATAAACTGAACTTCAAATTAACCACCACTGACAGAAAAAAACACACACACACAAAAAAAAACACAACTCAATTACTAAGACACTTTGCAGACCTGTGCTGACGGTCAACCAAAAGCGACGTCTGTAAAAAAAAAAAAAAAAAAAAACAAAAAAAAAAAACAGGACGAGGCTGAAACAAAAACGTCTACATAAAATTTTCAGTGAAAAAAAGAAGAAAAAAACTGCCGTGTGTGCGAAAATAATAATAAAAAGACCAATATTTTTAGGTTTTAACAGATTTTTTTTTTGTGTGTGTGTGTTTGACACCGCCGAACGTTTATCGGAGTTTTTCGGTTAGAACCGGAAAGTATACGGCGTAATTATAGGAAATCGGGGAGGGAATTGATCTGTCACGTGACATATACTTTCCCGCCAAATTTAGCGGGGAAACTTAGCGTATAGGTCACGCAACGTCAGGTCACGTGACGTCGATTTCCCCCGCTAAACTTAGCGGCAAACTGGATTGGTGTCTCGGTCGCAAAACGTGAATTTTCCCGCTAAATTTAGCGGGGTAACTGACGTGCCGTCAATTTCCCCAAGGTGTATAGCTGACGTGACGTCACGGGACGCCACTTTCCTCGCTAAATTTAACGGAAAGCGCACGGACGGACGGACAAAATTTTGGGGTTTGGAAAGGGGGTGTGGGGAAGAAGTAGGGAAGGAGCGGTAAAAAATGCCTTTTATGCTTTAAAGCCCCAACGCGCCGGCCTTTGCTGCGACATCTACCAAGCTTGGCGTACCAGAAAGTCCAGGGTCCCATACAGTCGTCAAACTCTAAGTTGGGGTTGACATTTACGGAAGGCGTCGATCAGGCTCACGCGACGGTATGACGCCGCGCTTTTCTGTCACCGACATCCAATCGGCGTGAGTTTAACTCGCGCCGATTGGAGTTTTAACTAACGCCGACTTGTTTAACGAGTCCAGCACCCTATTGGACGCCAAAGAATCGTGAAACCACAAAGTTAAAGCCAACAATTTAAATTAAGAAGAAAAAACAACGCAGCGTTATTGTTGTGATAGCGTCAGGGCGCTCGTTTTTTTTCGTGGGATCAGCGGCTAGAAACCAATCACGGAGAGAAAAAAGAGCGCAGCGTCGCGGCACATTAACTGTGCGCGATTGGTTTCGTCGGTGATGATTGGCTCCATCGCAGGCAGCCACGCGCCTTTTCCAGGGCCGTACACAAAGCTGTGCGCGTCGTCGTAGAAATTCTCACGCCATGCAGAAAGCACCACGGTAGCGTTGACCTTCGCGCTCTTTATTTAAAGTCACGCATGCCCTCATCACGGGCACGCTTTTTTTTCCCTTCTTTTTCTAAGCAGGCACCTTCAATCTGCAAGTCTGAAGAAACCCCTGATTCTGTCCGGGAAGGCTTTTTGGTGTGTCGGAGAAGTCCTTCTTTACTAGGTGCCACTTTCTCCGCACTTTCCTCCAGTCCAGGCGAAGAAGGCCACCGGTGGCGGCACCCCAGTTTGCAGGGCTCGAAAAGATTGATGTTCTCGCGGTGGGCTTTGGGAGGGTATTTTATTTTTTTTTTTTTGCATTCGCGCTTGGGTGATGTCTGTTTTAAGTATGGCGACAAAGTGCTGCCCTGACGCCTGACTTTTAGATGTTTTTTTCTTTTTTTTTGCAACGCTTGCGCAGATTTTGGTGCTGAGATATGCACGTAGACGGGATCATACGGTTGGGGAACAGACCCCGTGAAAGCTGTCGCATCGTGTGGTTGAAAAAAAAAAAAAAAAAAGTAAGAAAAGGTGTTTGAAAGGGCAAGGGTAAGGGTTAGCTGTGGATCGAAATAACGCTTCGAAAGTGAGGACATGGTCCTTGAACGTGCGGTTTCGTCTTGTACGTCGCATTCCTCTCTTGAGTTCGCGGTTTCTGATGGTTCAACATTCAATCTGAGAATATAGTATAGAACGCAATTAAATTATGTTTCTTCGCGGTGAATCTGCCGCCACAACGTAAAGCTATGGAAGTACGTGCCGTAGCTGCGTATTGTTTGACGCGGAATGTCTCCAACTATAACCGCGTTGCGGATTTCCTTGGTGTTCATTTTTCGTTTGTTGATACGAAAGTGCGAACAAGAATTTGATTCAAAGGAAATCGGAAGGGTGACGGCTTGTTACAATTGGTCAGTGTTATGACGTATTCGATTGAATGAAAGCGCATAGAATGCGGGAATAAACGAAAGCACACGCACAAATTTGCGCGCAGCGCGCCTATAGATCCTTGAAGACACTGTGCCGTTGAAGTTTTGGCGTATACGTCATAAATGCCAGTTACTTTTTTTATTCCTTCGTTTTTTTTTTAAAGTTTACTAAGAGAAGCAGGGGCTATTATTGTGCGCCATCCCAGGCGTCCCTTCTCCGAGGCGACATTCGAACCTACAAATAACCACGGAAACACTCCCTCCGCGCCTTTAACGGGAGCACCTTTCAAACTTCCTAATTGTTTATGGCGGAGGGGCCGCGGGTTCCTCTATCGTCGGCTTTTCTTCACTTTCGCCCCCAAGACCGAATAAAACAAATTAAGGCTAACCTTCAGGACGTGCGTGGCGATCTCGCTCCAAGGGCAATATAAAAGAGACGACCATTTACGAAAGTCCCTCCAAAAAAAAAAAGAAAAAAAAAAGAAAAACAACATCGTTTACGCGCGCGCGCGACCCGCCGCCGAAAGGCACCCAAGGGCACAATTCGTTTATCGGCAACGTTATACGACTCCTGGATCGGCAAAGGGCCGGCCTTTCCTCACTATAGCGGCGCTCTCTGGTGGACGCTGCGGGTATAATTGCATCGTCTCGGTTCAAAGTGGCGGTTGTTTGCAGCGGCGGCGGACTAGTGGGCCCATGGACGCGGTGCAGACTGCTACAAAGAGCCCCCCGAGGAGGAACCGACGTGTCCGCGGTACCAGGCGAATCCTCGCCAATGGCGCCGGTCACTGCATCTATACTCGTTCTTTTCCTTCTATTTTATTTACTTTTTGAATGGGGTAATCATCCGGGAGGCCCGCTTCTTTCGAGGCTCAATTGAGCTACAATGCCATGCAACCTGTGTTCCAGAAACGAAGTCATTGCAAACGGGGTACAGCATCAAGGATTGATTTCTTGTTTTAATTTTTGTCTGAGGTATTTTTTTTTTTTACTCAGCGTGGATGTGTTGGCGGCGGTAGCGATCGTTAGTTCGCCATGGGAGGGGAGGAGATTGGATGACCCGAAATCCGAGATCGTCCGTCTTGTTCGAGCGGATAGCTGCGACTGTCGACGGTTCCTTTCGATTCCGTGCGCGTTGTTGCGACATCGTTTACAGATAGTGTCAGCGAACACGTTTCCTGTTTTCTTGTGTTTTTTTCTACGTCTATAGTTACTGACAGAATGAGAACGTCAGTTCGTCTCTTTCCGATGCCCGGTCTCTATCTAGCACGTGCTCGTTGCCTACCGAAGATCACGAGACCCCGAAACGTTATCGAAGGTATAGGAATTGCTTTCGCGTTGCAAGCGGGGGACAACTGACTGATCTCACTGCCGTTCTAACCCCCCCCCAGCGACTATATCTACTCCCCCCCCCCCCCCACACACACACACACACAAAAAGCTCTTGCCCGTTTGGCAACACAAATTTAACGTTAGAAACGAAAGTATTACGACGGGGACACCGAATCGTTCCTTCTTACATCAACTTTATACACCGCGATGAGGAAGGTCACGGGTGGGTAACGCAAAAGACGGTCTCGTGAGACGCGAGGCGATGAACACTAAAATACTCTCCACACTAAAAGAATTGCAATTTATATCGTATAAAATCTACGGGAAGAATCGATACTCTGGGGAGGAGGAGGGGAGGATGTGATCCGGGGATAAGGCGGGCCTAAAGCCTCGATCACGCCGCCAATACATCGTACAAAAAGGCAGTCTGCAGACATATTGGAAGCGTACATGTACGTATAAAGCAGACAAGCTTCAGACAATTCTGACGCCTGTCCGCGGATAATTTTGTCATCTCCGCAGAGAAACACCGTGTCGTTTGTACGATGCATGAACAGTGTAACAGCAGTTGGAGTGGGTGTTAGGAAGTTGCGGATTGTTCGCGAAGTCTAACGAACGGCCTATACAAATCTCACAAAAAGCAACAACAACAAGAACAACAACGACAACAACAACAACCACCAACACCACAACAACAACAAAGACAACAACAACAACAGCAACAACAACAACAAAAACAAGGAGAAACGTCTAAGCAATTTGATGTGGTATTTATACCGTGGGAAACAGTGCTTGTATACATATTTTCCAGTCAATCGATCGATGGAAACAAAAATTCTAAATGTAGAGTCTTGTTTTCGGCATTTCTTAACCCATCGGAGGTGCATACATCTTCAGAAAGCTACCTCTGAAAATGTTTTTTCTTTCACAATTCCTGTAAGAATCTGCTTTCATTTTTTAAATTTTTTATGGAAGCTTTTGATCAGTCAGACCCACCTTCTTTTTGCTTTGGTATATATATATATATACCAGGTGTTTTTTTTTTAAGCTTTACAAATTGGTTTAAAAAAGCCGTGAAAGTTACACTTACGCCGCTTGTGGAGGTGAGCTATAAGGCCAGGGGGACATAATATAGGGGGCTAATCGTAACGATCAGGCGGCTAATTAATTAAAATTTGTTATTTAACTTTTTAATTAATGAAAATAGACATATGGTTCCAATTAGAAACTTGCTCAGCGTCATCGAAAACCACTAAATCAGTAATTTTAAGAAATACTTTGAGCGCGTGAGAAGCGTAGTCGTGCACTAAAGTTACCTCTCGTGGAGCAGGTACAAAGCTAGCGGTTGCGATATTTCGCCCGCGCGATTTTTCTGTTTCTTATCTAGCCCCAGCCTTGTACATAGTCCACGAGTGGTAACTTTAGTACAATACTACGCCTCTCACGCGCTTAAAGTCTTTCTGAACTATGACTGATTTAGTGGTTTTCAATGACGCTGAGCAAGTTTCTAATTGGAACCATATGTCTATTTTCATTAATTAAAAAGT
Organism: Ixodes scapularis; assembly: GCF_016920785.2. Taxonomy (NCBI): domain Eukaryota; kingdom Metazoa; phylum Arthropoda; class Arachnida; order Ixodida; family Ixodidae; genus Ixodes; species Ixodes scapularis. Next base: position 106,383,548 of record NW_024609880.1, on the reverse strand, counting down.
GAATTAACGAATTTTACTTAATTCGACGACTGATCGTTACAATTAGCCCGCTATAATATGTCCCCCTGGCCGTATAGCTCACCTCCACAAGCAGCATAAGTGTAACTTTCACGGCTTTTTTTAAACAAATCTGTTAAGCTTAAAAAAACACCCTATATATATATATATATATATAGAGAACGAAGAGGGGAGAAGGTGATTATTGAATTTATAGCATTAAAGTTAGGGAAAGGGAAAGAGAGCTGGCGAAAAATTGGGCCAGGAGCGGGGATTGAACCCGCAACCTTCGCCTGACCGGGGCGACGCCTTAACCGATTAGACCATCCTGGCCACTGGTTTCGGCGGACTCAATTTCTGACCAGCTCTCTGTGTACTGTTTAGTTTCGAATTCGCTTAACTGGGTAGACGACAACCGTTGCTGATTTAAGGCCCGCGCTATTTCCGACATGCGGCAGTGACGTGGCACGTCATCTCAGCTTGCAAATGTCGGAAAGGGCCCGTCTTCCAGGATATCTAGGGAACCACTCCTCCCCATAGGGACAGGCTGCACCGTATATATAATGATATTGAGTGAAGATTGACAAGTGCAGCCGTAGTAATATTGAGAACGAAGAGGGGAGAAGGTGATTATTGAATTTATAGCATTAAAGTTAGGGAAAGGGAAAGAGAGCTGGCGAAAAATTGGGCCAGGAGCGGGGATTGAACCCGCAACCTTCGCCTGACCGGGGCGACGCCTTAACCGATTAGACCATCCTGGCCACTGGTTTCGGCGGACTCAATTTCTGACCAGCTCTCTGTGTACTGTTTAGTTTCGAATTCGCTTAACTGGGTAGACGACAACCGTTGCTGATTTAAGGCCCGCGCTATTTCCGACATGCGGCAGTGACGTGGCACGTCATCTCAGCTTGCAAATGTCGGAAAGGGCCCGTCTTCCAGGATATCTAGGGAACCACTCCTCCCCATAGGGACAGGCTGCACCGTATATATAATGATATTGAGTGAAGATTGACAAGTGCAGCCGTAGTAATATTGAGAACGAAGAGGGGAGAAGGTGATTATTGAATTTATAGCATTAAAGTTAGGGAAAGGGAAAGAGAGCTGGCGAAAAATTGGGCCAGGAGCGGGGATTGAACCCGCAACCTTCGCCTGACCGGGGCGACGCCTTAACCGATTAGACCATCCTGGCCACTGGTTTCGGCGGACTCAATTTCTGACCAGCTCTCTGTGTACTGTTTAGTTTCGAATTCGCTTAACTGGGTAGACGACAACCGTTGCTGATTTAAGGCCCGCGCTATTTCCGACATGCGGCAGTGACGTGGCACGTCATCTCAGCTTGCAAATGTCGGAAAGGGCCCGTCTTCCAGGATATCTAGGGAACCACTCCTCCCCATAGGGACAGGCTGCACCGTATATATAATGATATTGAGTGAAGATTGACAAGTGCAGCCGTAGTAATATTGAGAACGAAGAGGGGAGAAGGTGATTATTGAATTTATAGCATTAAAGTTAGGGAAAGGGAAAGAGAGCTGGCGAAAAATTGGGCCAGGAGCGGGGATTGAACCCGCAACCTTCGCCTGACCGGGGCGACGCCTTAACCGATTAGACCATCCTGGCCACTGGTTTCGGCGGACTCAATTTCTGACCAGCTCTCTGTGTACTGTTTAGTTTCGAATTCGCTTAACTGGGTAGACGACAACCGTTGCTGATTTAAGGCCCGCGCTATTTCCGACATGCGGCAGTGACGTGGCACGTCATCTCAGCTTGCAAATGTCGGAAAGGGCCCGTCTTCCAGGATATCTAGGGAACCACTCCTCCCCATAGGGACAGGCTGCACCGTATATATAATGATATTGAGTGAAGATTGACAAGTGCAGCCGTAGTAATATTGAGAACGAAGAGGGGAGAAGGTGATTATTGAATTTATAGCATTAAAGTTAGGGAAAGGGAAAGAGAGCTGGCGAAAAATTGGGCCAGGAGCGGGGATTGAACCCGCAACCTTCGCCTGACCGGGGCGACGCCTTAACCGATTAGACCATCCTGGCCACTGGTTTCGGCGGACTCAATTTCTGACCAGCTCTCTGTGTACTGTTTAGTTTCGAATTCGCTTAACTGGGTAGACGACAACCGTTGCTGATTTAAGGCCCGCGCTATTTCCGACATGCGGCAGTGACGTGGCACGTCATCTCAGCTTGCAAATGTCGGAAAGGGCCCGTCTTCCAGGATATCTAGGGAACCACTCCTCCCCATAGGGACAGGCTGCACCGTATATATAATGATATTGAGTGAAGATTGACAAGTGCAGCCGTAGTAATATTGAGAACGAAGAGGGGAGAAGGTGATTATTGAATTTATAGCATTAAAGTTAGGGAAAGGGAAAGAGAGCTGGCGAAAAATTGGGCCAGGAGCGGGGATTGAACCCGCAACCTTCGCCTGACCGGGGCGACGCCTTAACCGATTAGACCATCCTGGCCACTGGTTTCGGCGGACTCAATTTCTGACCAGCTCTCTGTGTACTGTTTAGTTTCGAATTCGCTTAACTGGGTAGACGACAACCGTTGCTGATTTAAGGCCCGCGCTATTTCCGACATGCGGCAGTGACGTGGCACGTCATCTCAGCTTGCAAATGTCGGAAAGGGCCCGTCTTCCAGGATATCTAGGGAACCACTCCTCCCCATAGGGACAGGCTGCACCGTATATATAATGATATTGAGTGAAGATTGACAAGTGCAGCCGTAGTAATATTGAGAACGAAGAGGGGAGAAGGTGATTATTGAATTTATAGCATTAAAGTTAGGGAAAGGGAAAGAGAGCTGGCGAAAAATTGGGCCAGGAGCGGGGATTGAACCCGCAACCTTCGCCTGACCGGGGCGACGCCTTAACCGATTAGACCATCCTGGCCACTGGTTTCGGCGGACTCAATTTCTGACCAGCTCTCTGTGTACTGTTTAGTTTCGAATTCGCTTAACTGGGTAGACGACAACCGTTGCTGATTTAAGGCCCGCGCTATTTCCGACATGCGGCAGTGACGTGGCACGTCATCTCAGCTTGCAAATGTCGGAAAGGGCCCGTCTTCCAGGATATCTAGGGAACCACTCCTCCCCATAGGGACAGGCTGCACCGTATATATAATGATATTGAGTGAAGATTGACAAGTGCAGCCGTAGTAATATTGAGAACGAAGAGGGGAGAAGGTGATTATTGAATTTATAGCATTAAAGTTAGGGAAAGGGAAAGAGAGCTGGCGAAAAATTGGGCCAGGAGCGGGGATTGAACCCGCAACCTTCGCCTGACCGGGGCGACGCCTTAACCGATTAGACCATCCTGGCCACTGGTTTCGGCGGACTCAATTTCTGACCAGCTCTCTGTGTACTGTTTAGTTTCGAATTCGCTTAACTGGGTAGACGACAACCGTTGCTGATTTAAGGCCCGCGCTATTTCCGACATGCGGCAGTGACGTGGCACGTCATCTCAGCTTGCAAATGTCGGAAAGGGCCCGTCTTCCAGGATATCTAGGGAACCACTCCTCCCCATAGGGACAGGCTGCACCGTATATATAATGATATTGAGTGAAGATTGACAAGTGCAGCCGTAGTAATATTGAGAACGAAGAGGGGAGAAGGTGATTATTGAATTTATAGCATTAAAGTTAGGGAAAGGGAAAGAGAGCTGGCGAAAAATTGGGCCAGGAGCGGGGATTGAACCCGCAACCTTCGCCTGACCGGGGCGACGCCTTAACCGATTAGACCATCCTGGCCACTGGTTTCGGCGGACTCAATTTCTGACCAGCTCTCTGTGTACTGTTTAGTTTCGAATTCGCTTAACTGGGTAGACGACAACCGTTGCTGATTTAAGGCCCGCGCTATTTCCGACATGCGGCAGTGACGTGGCACGTCATCTCAGCTTGCAAATGTCGGAAAGGGCCCGTCTTCCAGGATATCTAGGGAACCACTCCTCCCCATAGGGACAGGCTGCACCGTATATATAATGATATTGAGTGAAGATTGACAAGTGCAGCCGTAGTAATATTGAGAACGAAGAGGGGAGAAGGTGATTATTGAATTTATAGCATTAAAGTTAGGGAAAGGGAAAGAGAGCTGGCGAAAAATTGGGCCAGGAGCGGGGATTGAACCCGCAACCTTCGCCTGACCGGGGCGACGCCTTAACCGATTAGACCATCCTGGCCACTGGTTTCGGCGGACTCAATTTCTGACCAGCTCTCTGTGTACTGTTTAGTTTCGAATTCGCTTAACTGGGTAGACGACAACCGTTGCTGATTTAAGGCCCGCGCTATTTCCGACATGCGGCAGTGACGTGGCACGTCATCTCAGCTTGCAAATGTCGGAAAGGGCCCGTCTTCCAGGATATCTAGGGAACCACTCCTCCCCATAGGGACAGGCTGCACCGTATATATAATGATATTGAGTGAAGATTGACAAGTGCAGCCGTAGTAATATTGAGAACGAAGAGGGGAGAAGGTGATTATTGAATTTATAGCATTAAAGTTAGGGAAAGGGAAAGAGAGCTGGCGAAAAATTGGGCCAGGAGCGGGGATTGAACCCGCAACCTTCGCCTGACCGGGGCGACGCCTTAACCGATTAGACCATCCTGGCCACTGGTTTCGGCGGACTCAATTTCTGACCAGCTCTCTGTGTACTGTTTAGTTTCGAATTCGCTTAACTGGGTAGACGACAACCGTTGCTGATTTAAGGCCCGCGCTGGGTAACTGGGTAGACGACAACCAACGGTTGTCGTCTACCCAGTTAAGCGAATTCGAAACTAAACAGTACACAGAGAGCTGGTCAGAAATTGAGTCCGCCGAAACCAGTGGCCAGGATGGTCTAATCGGTTAAGGCGTCGCCCCGGTCAGGCGAAGGTTGCGGGTTCAATCCCCGCTCCTGGCCCAATTTTTCGCCAGCTCTCTTTCCCTTTCCCTAACTTTAATGCTATAAATTCAATAATCACCTTCTCCCCTCTTCGTTCTCAATATTACTACGGCTGCACTTGTCAATCTTCACTCAATATCATTATATATACGGTGCAGCCTGTCCCTATGGGGAGGAGTGGTTCCCTAGATATCCTGGAAGACGGGCCCTTTCCGACATTTGCAAGCTGAGATGACGTGCCACGTCACTGCCGCATGTCGGAAATAGCGCGGGCCTTAAATCAGCAACGGTTGTCGTCTACCCAGTTAAGCGAATTCGAAACTAAACAGTACACAGAGAGCTGGTCAGAAATTGAGTCCGCCGAAACCAGTGGCCAGGATGGTCTAATCGGTTAAGGCGTCGCCCCGGTCAGGCGAAGGTTGCGGGTTCAATCCCCGCTCCTGGCCCAATTTTTCGCCAGCTCTCTTTCCCTTTCCCTAACTTTAATGCTATAAATTCAATAATCACCTTCTCCCCTCTTCGTTCTCAATATTACTACGGCTGCACTTGTCAATCTTCACTCAATATCATTATATATACGGTGCAGCCTGTCCCTATGGGGAGGAGTGGTTCCCTAGATATCCTGGAAGACGGGCCCTTTCCGACATTTGCAAGCTGAGATGACGTGCCACGTCACTGCCGCATGTCGGAAATAGCGCGGGCCTTAAATCAGCAACGGTTGTCGTCTACCCAGTTAAGCGAATTCGAAACTAAACAGTACACAGAGAGCTGGTCAGAAATTGAGTCCGCCGAAACCAGTGGCCAGGATGGTCTAATCGGTTAAGGCGTCGCCCCGGTCAGGCGAAGGTTGCGGGTTCAATCCCCGCTCCTGGCCCAATTTTTCGCCAGCTCTCTTTCCCTTTCCCTAACTTTAATGCTATAAATTCAATAATCACCTTCTCCCCTCTTCGTTCTCAATATTACTACGGCTGCACTTGTCAATCTTCACTCAATATCATTATATATACGGTGCAGCCTGTCCCTATGGGGAGGAGTGGTTCCCTAGATATCCTGGAAGACGGGCCCTTTCCGACATTTGCAAGCTGAGATGACGTGCCACGTCACTGCCGCATGTCGGAAATAGCGCGGGCCTTAAATCAGCAACGGTTGTCGTCTACCCAGTTAAGCGAATTCGAAACTAAACAGTACACAGAGAGCTGGTCAGAAATTGAGTCCGCCGAAACCAGTGGCCAGGATGGTCTAATCGGTTAAGGCGTCGCCCCGGTCAGGCGAAGGTTGCGGGTTCAATCCCCGCTCCTGGCCCAATTTTTCGCCAGCTCTCTTTCCCTTTCCCTAACTTTAATGCTATAAATTCAATAATCACCTTCTCCCCTCTTCGTTCTCAATATTACTACGGCTGCACTTGTCAATCTTCACTCAATATCATTATATATACGGTGCAGCCTGTCCCTATGGGGAGGAGTGGTTCCCTAGATATCCTGGAAGACGGGCCCTTTCCGACATTTGCAAGCTGAGATGACGTGCCACGTCACTGCCGCATGTCGGAAATAGCGCGGGCCTTAAATCAGCAACGGTTGTCGTCTACCCAGTTAAGCGAATTCGAAACTAAACAGTACACAGAGAGCTGGTCAGAAATTGAGTCCGCCGAAACCAGTGGCCAGGATGGTCTAATCGGTTAAGGCGTCGCCCCGGTCAGGCGAAGGTTGCGGGTTCAATCCCCGCTCCTGGCCCAATTTTTCGCCAGCTCTCTTTCCCTTTCCCTAACTTTAATGCTATAAATTCAATAATCACCTTCTCCCCTCTTCGTTCTCAATATTACTACGGCTGCACTTGTCAATCTTCACTCAATATCATTATATATATATATATATATATATATTAAATATTAGTTAAACCACATGAAACACACACACACTCATGGACTGCACAGACGGCACGTATATTTCGTCGTCTGTTTGGGATTTCAGCTTCCAACTCTCTGCATATGTCACAGAGCTCGTCTAGACAACATACATTTGTTGATCAACACAGTTAAAGCTGTCTGCTGTGAATGTTTGCGGAAAATCTACACGAACACTCGCAAAAATATCAAAGAAAGCTCTACATAGATGACCTATTTACCTTCAAAACAAAGCAAAAAACAAATAAATAAATATTGCTAGAACTATTAACTTTACAAAGGCCCCCCCCCCCCCCCCGCTTTCCGGGAAAACAGCCGTTTCAAAGTTAACCAAGTAAGCAGCCCTGGTTTATTTTTAAAACATTCACTCGTCCCATTTCTAAAGATTTAAAAAAAAAAGAAATGTTTTTTTAAATGTTTAAATACAACACAATTGCAACATTTTATGATATTGAAGGAATAACAAACACAGACGAATCAAATCCGCGATGCAGACGAGTTAGTTCATCCCTACAAATTGATGAGACAGCGGATCAGATCAGATAAGCAGGAGACAACACGAGTGCTTTGCGTGCGTCCAGCGCTCTTATTTTTTAATGCCTTGTTTTCCGCATTGTATAACCAATTTGTAAAAAAAAAAAAAAAAAAAAAAATAAAAAAAAACACAAATTTACGCCCGCTGAAAAAAAAAAAATTTATTCGCACAAAAATGTTTGTTCTAAGTAGGAAACTCTTGTCGATCGAAGTCGCTATCGAAACATCGAAGAACTTTGCGGACCTCCTGGGTGGCCAAACGCGGTCGGTACATGTTCAACCTATTTCGGGTCGGTCCGTTTCCTGTTTGCTTGCCACTGGTCGCCAATTTGTATTTCTGCTTCTCGGCATACCGAAACCATAAAAAAAAAAAAAAAAGTAACAGTCGGCGTATAAATTTTTGGGTTCCACGGCACTCCCATCCGCTGATCCAATTCCAATTTCGAACCGCCACATGCGCGCATGATCGGTAGGCGGCGGGTGTTTCAGGGTCTGAATGTATTGACCTATGCGCGATCTGAAATGCTGCGTTCTGTAGACGCTACGCTCATTTGAAACATTCAAACCAGAACTGCGCTTTTTAAAGCCGTGTTCGCACTGATCCTGTGAGGGTGGGATCGTCTATTTATTTTTGCAATTCTGAATTTCAGTCACATTCAAAATACTACTTCCTGTCTGATGCAACAAACTTGTCGAGATGTTTTCTTTCTTTTCTAAATTCTCTAAAACGTTTCGATTCTCGTCGAATTTGGTGCCTATAAGCGCTTCTGCGGCTTTTTGTTTTACCTCTTTTACATCGGCAAACTGTTTCAATTTAAAAACTTTTTTGTTTTTTAATCTGGCGAATCAAGGAAGATCACGCGGGGTGACGTCGGGCGAGCGGGAGGGCGGGGCAAGGGTTTCGAGCCGTTTTCAGTAAAAAAAAACCTTGACCCCACCCTCCCTATTCAGCCCACCTCGCCCGCGTGATTTCTTTTTGTTTTTGTTTCTCCTGATTAAAAAAGAAAATGTTCTCGAATGGAAACAGTTTGCCGATGTGGAAGAGGTGAAACAGAAATCGGCAGAAGCACTTCAAAGCATCAAAATCGAAGAATATCGAAACTTTAGAAAGAATTAAAAAAAAAGAAAAAACTCTCGACAACTGTGTGCGAAGCCCAAGTTCGTCTGTTTCTTGCGCAGGGGTAGCGGTGACGTCAGAACGCCGAGTTCTTATTTTGGAAAAATAGTGGGTATAGGATATCAACGCTAGCGGCTTCCTCGAGGTCTACCCACCCTTCCAATTGAGCGAATCAAAGCTCGCAGCGTTCCGAAGTCACTCAAAGCCCTTGCGCAAGAAACAGACGAACTTGCGTTCCGCGTAGCACCAGGCGGAGAGAACTCTGAAAGACACTGCAATTTTAACGTTTAAAAAGAGAATACATTGTTTTGTGAAAATAAATTCCGGTTTCTTTTGGGTCCCCCTTCGTACGCCGTGCAAAAGACAGTCTTGAGACACTGTGTGAGACGTTCCTTGTATGATGGTCTCATTGGTCAAACAAACACTGGCTACACACATGCCCGAACATGCATATGTAGGAAGCAAACACGAAGCAAACGTGCTGGAGGGATGTCCGGAAATAATTCCGTCATCATGTCAAGACCGTGTCTTTTGCACATTGTATACGAGCAGTTTGACTGCGCGACACCGCGACAGGTGCTCTAGTTTTAGCCCGTCGTAATTAAAACATAGCACCCGAATGCAAAAAAAAAAAAAAAAACAATAAAAAAAAAACTTTTGATGGATAGATAAGACGCATCTTCTTAGACTGGGCGTAAATGAGAGCGTTCTTCGCGTTTCTTTTTACAGGATGCTTTGCGCAACCTTGCCCTCGAGCGAACAAACTAAAATGAACCCGGGAGTCTTTTTTATTATTTTTTCTTCGAGGAAGAAAACCGCAGGAGCAATTTCGGACACCCACGGAAAACCTAAATAGAATGCGAGACAGCTTGTTTCGAAGTTTTCCTCGCATCCCGGCTGCGGCCAATTTCGCACCACTCGTGAGAAAGACCAGCGCGCGTCTGTTTCTCTCCGCGCAGGGAATAGCTTTAGATGTGCCTTAACAAATGATGAAACCCAGGAAGGTTTCATTTCTCGGCGACGAAATTTTTGATAGAGTCTAAGGGGTGGAAAGTGTCGAGCTTTGTGTCGTAGCGGGGATATCATTTTTGAATGATGATTCAACACCGCTACTCCATCCCTTACACTTCGCGCACTCAATGGGGAATTGTAGTAGACCGTTTCCGCAGCCCGCTAAGTACCCGGATAGCGCTCCGTAATCCGCCACAAGACCTTGAACTATGCAGACGAGGCTGGTGGCGCGCATGCCCAGCTGTGGCGCTTTCTTCACGGATACCGCAGCGGAGGTGAAAAACGGTCTACTACAATTCCCTAATGAATGACAGCAACTCTAAGCGATTACGGACGAATCGCGAACGTGATCGTTTGGATACTTTAACAATTTCTAGATATCATTTACTATAGAACCGTTGCTATTTCCCGTGACCGTGCCTCGATTGTTTCCGTTAGGTGGCCACATCGTATCGTGTTTTCTTCGTTCTGACAATAAACGCCCCGCGGCAGTTGCAGCCGGGGTATACAATTGAAACTGGTTGATTGTCTCACGGGCGATACACGCCTCACAGGGGCGTAGTTACAACAACTGGCGACGAAAATGAGGACGGAGTTCCACGAGTCCTACTCGGACGAGGAAACGTTTGGCGACTATTTGAAACGCTTCTAGATGTTTGGGAAAGTGAACTTTGTAAAACCAGAGGATGGGGCGGCAAAGTTTATGAACTTTCTCGGAATAAGCGCGTATATTGTACACTGAAGGATATGCTGGTGTTTTCATTCCACATTTCCAAAATCTTGATGGAATTAACGAGCGTTCTCGTGATCCACTTTTCACCAGCGAAGTCCACCATCCCGGAGCGGACGAAATTCCACCGGAACTGCCGGGAGGAGAGTGAAAGCTTAGCGGATTTTGTGATTGCCCTAAAAAAACTGGCCGAGAATTCTGGCTTCGGCAAGTTCTTGGACACTTCACTCCGAGACCGGTTCGTAGACGGTGAACTCGACTCCGAGATCCATCGATCATCTTGCCTTTTAAACCCAGCCTGTTTCTCATCGAGAAGATTACGCCCATAAAATTTGGGAGTACAACATCAGAACCAAGCTGTGCAATAATGCGCTTTGTTTTGCTTTTGTTTTAACAGTAAAAAAACTAGAACGCATTAGATGAATCGGAGTTCTGTGCTGCAAATGCAGAATTGTTTCTTTAACTACTGTTCGCTCATGCAATAATGCCGTACAGGCATCGCAGGAGTTTAATGAATATAGAGTAAAGAACCACCGAATTATTGGACTTACCACCTCGGGTATGATATTGCCCAGGTAGTTGAGAAAGCATACATGGGTAAATTACTTTCAAAATGTAATTTAATTACAATTACAATTACTTAGCTCCAAAAGTAGATTAACTACAATTACAATTACTACTACGCAAAAGTAGTTCATTGCAATTACAAATTACTTTTTAAAAGTAATGCAATTACTTTACAATTACTTATTTCTGAGAGTTACGCCTCACATTGGGCCATATAACTGTAAACGAGTTATATGGCCGCTGTATAAATGTCACGCATTGTACTTTCCTTTTATGAAATTTGTTAAATGGATTATAGAACTTAATAGTTTGGAGTAATGGACTCCTGCGTTCATATATTCTCAAAACATAAAAAATGGCGACAAACTTCACAGGTGCGAGGTGAATCTCCTTAGAGCTTATGCAAATGGTATCCAAGTCAAACCAAGAAAAAATAAACTTAAAAATAATACAAGGAAACAAATATGCGACAGTACTGGTATCATAAAACTCACGTAAAAATGGCTAATAAGAGAAACTTGTAAACGACGTCAAACATTTAAAGGGTACGACAACTTATGAAAACATTGCAGCCACGATGATTCGCTGCCTCTCCCTGTCTGTGGACTTGTAACATGCCGGATGTGGGTAACCGTAGCACACGAACTGTGGTTGCTTCCACAAAACTAGTGTCACAATAGCAGCAACTCTATTGCCAGGGATTCTGGGTTAATTCAGTGCACGGTAACACCCAAAAAGCTCCTGAGATAAATAATAAATTTAGGATCGTCATGTAGCTAATCATTAGGATAGCAATGATTGTATCGATGTTGTGCGTCTCATAAAGAAGGCCGATTTGAATTATGCATGGCAAGAACAACCTCGAAAAATTCATGATACACTGCAAACGACTTTATTTTCGCGAATTTCGCGAATCGCCTACAATTCGCGAAAAAAAATGTAAACACATTGGAATCTATATCGCGACCGCACCGCGTCGCGAAAATTAGAATCCGCGAATTATTCCAAAACTGCGGCCTCTTGGACGCCTCGATTTCACGATTTACTTGAGCGTGTTTCAGCTGGAAGATATAGACGAGCTACTATTGTTATTTTTTTATAACTGTAAGTATTATTCAAAGTAACAAGAAAGTTGCCTACCTGCAAGTGTTTCCGCAAATTGGAGGTCGCCTTTCGGTTTATTGAATTTGTTTTTAGAAACGGTCCGGAGAGTTTGCTCCTCACGATTATTGTTTTTTACATTGGTGCCAATCTGTTTAGAGAATTTTTCGCAACAAGGCCCCGGCAGCCTTTCCTTTTCCATTGTAGATAAGACTGTTGCAGCTTCTCAATGCAAAGCAGCACTGCTCGCCTCGGGGCGGTTCCACAGGCCAAGACGAGAGGACAACGCGTGGAGGGTCACGATAGAGGTGTAAAAACAAAGTGCAAGCCAAGCCCTCTATAAAAAAAGAAGTTTTCAACGAACAACAAATGCAAAAACAAGCTCCCTACAGCTAAAGCCGCGATTTGTAAGTTTTGGAATCTCGTCCAATCAGGCTGACAAACGGTTGAAAGGGTTAGGTAGAGCGAACACTAAATAATGAAGATTTATACAAAAAGGTAGACGAGGATTGGGAGAAGGAAGAGCAGTGTAGCAAGAACAGTTGGAAGTAAGGCTGGGTGAGTCGTGTTAATGAGACCTGCTGCTTCTTTACTTCTTCGCCTCGATGTTAGAGTAGCACGACTTACTGTTAGTGGTATCAACATACGAGATAGAGGAGAAGGACGTGAAAAACTCATAAAGAAAAGAGAATAATTTCATGAACAAAAAAGTTCCAAAGTTGACTGAAATATGTAAGCGAATATGCTAGCGGCGAAGACGCGTAAGGAGAACCTCGAACCTCCCCGCCTCGACCCGATGATGTGATCGGAGCCAACCAGCTCGACTTCGACCTCCGATGCCCCCGTGTGGGAATGAGAAATAAGAAAGACCCCTAGAAGCTGGAGCAACAGGAAGCAAACGAGACGAAGAGTCAGATTCAACTACGACAGGAACGAAAACGGACGCGAATGTAGCCCTCATTTATCAAATTATTTCTCAAATTCTTCATTAAATCGTTTTACAGTCTACAAAATCCTTCATTCCGTTCTATCCCAGCCTTTCTTACCCATCCCTCTTTTCCATATTTTTTGAGTAGGTTGGGAGACACTCTCTCCCCTGACGCTTTGGCTGTGCTGTCGTCTCCGTGGCCAGGGGGGAAAAGCGCCGCCGCCACAAAATCTTGCAAAAGTAATTGTAATTGTGCCTGAAATTTAGCAATTACTGACGCTAGAAAGTAATTAAATTACAATTACAATTCCTTTTAGCCAAAAGTAATTATTACAATTACAAATTACCAGGAAAAGTAATTAAATTACAGTAATTTAATTACTGTAATTGAATTACTACCCAAGTATGTGAGAAAGTGACAGGGGCTGTGGGAGTATACAAGAGTGCAAACGCCTCTAATGTCTGTATCACCAAGCGTCCACTTATTGACAGCTTCTAAAAAATGAGGTGTCGCCGTTTTGTAAACTTAAGCTCGAAACTCTCAAGTGAAGAAACTCAAACTTGTTTCGTTGTGACAAGTAATCGCTGGGCGCGCGAGAAGAGAAGCTTCTAGACAAGTTATAAATTCTGAGTGTCGCTGAAGAGCTGTTTGGGCGCTTGCTTAAAGAAGGAGTAAAGAAGAAAAGTAATTCCCTTCGGCACAAGCCGCCGGTGCCCGTCCACTTTATGCAGGAAGCCGTCGTCCCTGTCAGCCGAGTTGCGTCAGCGAACCGTCCAGGTGGGCGCCTCGTCAAGAAGGCCGCCTCCGAGCCCCCTCCTCCTCAGCGCTCCATCCAGTGTAACAAGCAGTAACTCAGTTTCGTCCCCGAACCAACAGTGCGTGGCAGTAGACGACTTCACGCCCCCAGAACATCAGCCGAAGCAACATCGTATGGTCAGTTGCCCCGAGAGGCTTCAACGACACCGATAATGCAGTCTCTCTCAACACCCCCTCCTCCCCCCCCCCCCCCCCCCACATACACACACACCCCTAAAAAAAAGAAAAAAGATTAGGGTATATCGTTCAGGACTAGATGGGACCAGACAGGATCGGCCAAGTACCACCTTTTGTTCTTGTCTGGTCCGTTTCTTTGGCGTCTCTTGGCTCTTACGCCGGTGTCCGCGTCCCACGCCGACGGGCAAAAGTGCTTCTTGGAGCACGCGCCGGCAACTCCGCGTTGCCCATATGCAGTTGGAAAGGAAGTGCCCTCGCCGGCAGTTCGTGGCGCTAAAAGAGGTAGACTTAGGTCAAGCTCGGCTCAGCCGCCCAATCCCTTTTCGTTTCTGCGAAGCTTGCGAGCGGGTGAGCGTGCATAAAGAAGGAATCGCAACTGTAAAATTTTTTGCCTCGCTGCTTTCATCTTTTTTAATTTTTTTTTCTCGCAGAAATGAGGTTATGTCCACTGACGTCTCGCCTCAAAAAAACGCTTGCGCTGAAGAAAGCTCGCCCGCGGCCCTCCGTCGTATACGGCGTGTGCGATCCTTCCTCGGCGATCCCTTAATCGTTCTGGCAAGAGCCGGAGAAAAACGCCGGTCTTATTTGAAGTCTTTTCTGCTGGTGAACGACCTCTGTGTGCGCTCTCCGAGGCCCTGTGTTTTTGCAGGCCCTTGGCGAGGCCTTCTGCCGCTACGGGAACCTATTGATGCTCTGGCTTGTTTTTTTTTGTCGTGGGCAGTTGCTTTGGCGGCGGTGTGGGCTGTTACGCCAGACTTTTGTACCACGTCTGGGCTGCATGCGTGACCAATCAGACGTAAGACGCGTTTTCCTGGGGGGAGAGGAAAAAGAAAACTAGCCTTCTTTTGTCATTGCGTCGGCGTCTTGGTCCGATCACGAACTTTTTTATTTCAGGGTCAATGGAGCTAAAGGAACACGGCCATGTTACGTAGGAGGGCTCTTTTGTTGGAGGTCACGATCATAAAATGAAAGCTTTCCTTACGCGATCTTGTTGCGCAATCATTAGGCGTGATTTAATATTTCACTGAGGTCACCTCAATCACGCTGCGAGGTAGCAGTACTGCATATAAAAAAAAGTTTGCCTACTTTTACAAAAAGACCATCCGAACTAAAGTAATAGTGGACTCTTTAGATTGTTATTTATTTAGAAACGACGTGAACGCGCCACTGCCCCAGCTTTAACGGGAGTTTGTTTTAGATTTTAGCTTTCGTAGAAGTCAACAGACCTAAAATCAATTCTCCATCTTTTACGTAACCGGCACGATAGTAGGTCTCAGAAGGCAAAGCTGAGTGGCTCATCGGCAAGATTACTACAACACCAGAAGCAATATACGTCCTCGCTCATTTTTTTCGCCAACACTCTTACCTTTTCATTATCACTCATCTATATTCAAGAAACCAGGTTGCTGCGGTGCCGATCATGCTTAACCTTCACCAGGGTCAGACAAGGAGCGCTCTACGCGGGGGCACAACGCCCCTCGCAGATACCCATATACCAACACCACGAACCGCAAGCAGTCAAGCACGCCTTGATGCCAACAAATGTGCAAGAGGCCGGCAGCTCAGTTACGTTGAACAAGCGGCGACCTGATGCTTAAAGGGGTCGCTAGTACAAGATTAATCCCCGCCAAGACCGGGACCAACCTAAGAGAGGTGAAAACGACCGAGGACGCTGAAGGTCAGCGCGTGGAAACCAAGCCGATCGGGGTAGCTCGCGTGTGGGAGGGAAGCAAGCTGGGATTTCGCGGTCAGGGCATTTGAATACGGCTCCGTTCTTAAGCACTGGGAAAGGGAGAAGAGTTGAGGGGGTGGGAGGCAGTTGTTTCACCGCTTCTGTGGATAGCTGTTGTGGTTTCGCGGTGAGAGAGTTGGGTTACGTAACCGATACTCGGCGGAGCTCCTTAATTCGGCGTAATTCCCCGCGTGGTTCCAGGCTACCGAGCAGACGAGCTGCCGTGGAGAATCTGGAACGTCACGCTCGGTTGCGTGGTGGCAACGGGCTTACGTACGCTGCTGCTGCCTAAGGCCAGGCCTCCACGCTGGCGATCGGGTATCGGTGCGATGTATGGCCCTCGGGCTTTCGTGCGCTATGGCAAATGGATGGTATCAGGTATATTGTGCTAAAAAGAAACCCGGACGCCGTATACATTCCATCCGAGCTGCCGTGACTGGCCGAACAAATTACCCGCTTTCCGTAATTCATTCGAGCGAGCTGTTATTAGCTCATAGACTTGGAGTAGTTCACGATGGAATTCCGACGGCGTTCGGCGCTAGATTTGCGGATGCATAATGCCGAAAAGAATATATATATATATATATATATATATATATATATATATATATATATATATATATATATATGATCCTGAGCGAGCGCATGGTTGTGGTGTTATTGGGGGCAATGCCGATATATATTGAACGAGCAAGAGCAGAGCCTTTCAGTTCGTGAAGTACCCGCAAGAAAATAACATTCGGTATCGGAAGCGAGGCGCAGATTGTGACCGAAGTTTCCGTCACTCCGAAGGGATCTCTATTTACTCTCAAATGTTAAACCGTAAAATGGTTTCTCGGGAATTAAATATTGGTTGAATGTTCCAGATTCGATGTACTAAATGGCCCGAACATAAATTGAGGAAAATCGCGTAAAGTTAGAACTAAGAAACCATTGGTGATACACCCTTCATAAAAGCTTCCACGTTTGTAATTTTAGTCCGTGACACTGACTATCCAATGTCTTACTCGCATTATGTAGGTAGAAATTATTTCAATATAAATAGGACTGGTATACGTTTCCCTGTTCCATCGACCGAGCGTGTGGCCAGGTATAATGCTGACCTCGCGCGGACTCTCGCGCAAGTAAGACGATAGATCGAACCATGTACTCGCGCCAGTATTCATGAAACTGAGTATAGACGCTTTGCAGCAGCTGTGCATGGGCGTCGCCATAACCGACGTTCAGTTTTTGTTCCCCCTTATTCCGTTCGCTTCACTTCAGCGTTGCCACAGTAGGACAGGTTGTTGCCACTTTAGGCGCTACTGCACCTTTCTCTCCAGCATACGCCTTTGTGGAGGCTCGTTGACACCTGCTTCAGTGCCTCGGCCTCTCGGTACAACAAAAGAAGGTCGGCCATAGTGGTTCAATTTGGCGCGCGTTTAAAGCGTCTATAGATGAGTTCTACGAACTTAAATCTGTACTCCATCTCACAAACATCTGCAATGCTGACAAAGTCACAATTCCGAGTACGTGGCTCAGCAGAATGCTTTACTTGCATTAGAACTCGAGCATAAAAGGCACTTTCTATGCTCTCGCTCTGAGGTCTCCTCAGCACTGCTATGGTGGCCTATAGGAGGGGAGGTATGACGATCGCACAAGCAAGAGCGGTTCCGTTACTCAAGCCTACAGAGCGCAGCACAATCAGTAAGCGGGAAGCACCGCTATCTCGCTCTGCATGACTAGAAGAAAATACTAACGAAAATAGCTGATACTTTTATTACACCCTGCAGAAATATTGTTCAGTCTAACATAAAAACACCTCTCCTAATATTTTTTTTAAAATATTTCTTCCACGCTTAATTTAATTGAAAACACAGTTTTCAGAAAAATTAACTGGTCTTTGCCGTGGTGGCGCTGCTGCCAGCTTACAGACATAGCAGTTTATTGGGAGAGTTTGGCCATACATTGGTTTGATTAGGCGATCATCTCAGGGCCAACCACAGGCCTCGAAACAGTCTTTAGCGGTGGTCGTGAGCTCTAAATATGTGACGACCAATTTAAGCCGTTTTAGAGTCGCTAGAGTAAGAATAACTCTTGGTGACTGAAAACTTGGCGCATGTTAGGGTCTTGTCACGTCCATAGTCAACGGTAGAATAAACGAACGTGCGGTCCAAACCAACGTTGGTCCAAACCAGAGCCGACTTGCTAGAAATACCGTCTTAGCTGAGACTGGGGAAAGGAAAGCGCTGCCAAGGCCAGCGCACGAGCCGTGCGGGACCGTCTCAACCCGAGCCGAGCAAACCGCGTCTCAAGACGCTCGCACGTCCCACCCTTTGCAGTGTTTTATTAATAATACCTTTATTTGGCTCTGGAGAGCGGCGGCACCGCGGAAAGGCAACAGCCCGTACCATGGAGGCTCGTGCTGCCGCGTCTAAGGAACATGATAATGCGATGAGTATATACATGCAAGGATGACGACGAGATGGATTGTTGCTATTACGGAGGATGTCGAATTTGAAGATGTCCACATATCGTTGAGGTGGGTCAGCAGCGGGCCAAGGGGATCTGCAGCCTGCCGTTCGATCGGTGCACGGTAGCACGAAGGAGCCCCAGGAGCACGATGGTGCTGTCGCTCACTGGAATCGAAGCGTCAGGCTCCAAGGGGGTAGGCAGTCAAAGCAGAAAGCTGGGGGGTTATGTTGCGCTTTTTGCACTCCCAGGAGACTAGGGAGAGGGAAGTGACGTCAACGACACAGCAGACGCAGATTGGGTGTTGATTTCGTTTTCTTCTGTCAACATCCAATCTGCATTTGCTGTGTCGTTGACGTCACTTCCCTCTTCCAAGTCTCCTGGGAGTGCAAAAAGCGCAACATAGCACCCCTGCCGCCTCGTAGGTACCGAGACCCATGGCTTAGATTGAGGCACCACGGACGCCCGGTGTGGCATCCTGTAAACGTCGTCGTCGTCGTCGTCGTGCTGCTGCGAGATTGAGCGCTTCTATTTGACGTTTTAAATGTCGTTTCCAATATTGTGACGTCGCGGTTCGCTGATTGGTCAACGCGTTGTCACAAATTTAGTTTACGCTCTAAGCGCAGGGGGGATATTCGGCAATGGCGGCGGCCTTTGCTTCGCCTATTGGCCAAACTCTCCCAATGGACGGCTCTGCTTACAGATAAAGCCCCTTCATGTTTCAAAAGTTGCGCAAGGTGCGTCGATGCACGAGGCATGTGTAACGTGCAGCCCTTAGGATGATCGTGGCGGCACAGCGCAGCACTGAGCTAGATTTCAGACGCCATGAATCATCCCAGAAGTGGCGCGCTGCACGTGCTGTGAGCATTTCTACAACAATGAATGGCGCATCTTTTCTTACAGATGGTGCCATGGCGAATGGACGCATTAGGTATATGAGCCTTGAGTCTGCCCTCGGCCGCTGGGAGAAGCGAGCCAGAGCTATATCTCGCCTGTCATATCAGTGCGGAAATTTGTGTGATAATGATGGTGTTGATGACGTGAGATTATACTCGCGTTAATGGTATAGTTATGCTTATAACGACAATTTGTATAACTGGATACGTATAGAGGCATAGATTGTTCTGTTCCGCCATCCATGCGTTCATTACGTGAGAGCGAATTTATTTTACACGAGGATGGGCAAAACTTTGACTTAGTCTTTGGCATTTCCTAAGGAAATATAAATGGCCTCCTGTGAGATTGCCTCCTTTGACGCAATCTAAAATGAGGCCTCCTTTGAACGCCTCCTTTCCGCAAAAGAAGGCCTTCAAATACCTCCTTTTGCGGGCTCAGTAAGGAGGTCTTTGAAGGATACATTGCGAGTGTTTTGTGAATAAACTACAAAACCGTCACGGCGTGACGTCACGTGACGTCAGGTTGCCACGTGATATTACGATGTCACGACATAGCTTAGCTTGACATTACATTGTCACGTGGCGCTGATGTAATACTGTCATGTCACGTCATAGTGTCACGTGACAGAGTGACGTTTTCAAGGCCACATCCGCTGACGTGAAATCACCAAGGCTGGCCCTATCAATGCTGCGCATTTAATATTGACACACAAAAGATCAAATCAGGTCTTTGTATAAAGACAGATATGTGTCTGCCTTGATCTGAGACGATCTTCAGAGGGCAAGATGACGGCTGCTACCACCCTTCCTGGAAGATTTCTGTCGCTTACGTTTCTTCATCGATGGTAACCTGCACATAAGCCAGGCGACTTTGAGACAGCAGTATGACTTTTATTGTTTCTCTCCGCGCGGGGCCGAGCAGCCCGCCTAATTAATCTTGACTGCCAGCCGCTTTCACGGTTTCTGGCGACTGCGCCAGTTCGTAAACGAAGCGCGCTCCCCTGAACAAAGCGATTAGTGACGCTTGGAAGAATGCGAGCTCTTTCGCCTCCTTTCAGCCGCCTAGAGCACGATACGAGGTACCGCAGGGGAAGCTACGACTAACGTAGCCCAAGCAAAAAAAAAAAAAAAAGGTGTTTAGCCGGACAGGTTACACACTTTTTTACCTGCCGCCACGGTTATTTTCGGATGGTCGTAACTTAAACTAAATGTTTTTGAAACGCGTTAAGAAAGCATACGGGCAATCTTGGCGCCCACTATCTCCGCTGTGCGTTTCTTTGTTTTGTCGGCAAACAATACCTTACCGCACTATTTAATCAGAGCGTGCGTGCAGACCTCTTTTTGTAGATGGATAATTTGCGAGGGAATTGTGAGGCTCATGGTTTTGTACCGGCTGGCCTTAAAGCGCCACTGATTAAACGGCGCAGAAAATTACGCAAGTATGTTAAACTAATATGTCTGCTGTAAAATAAAGTTAACAAAAGTTCAAAAGAAGACCCGGTGGGGGTTGGGTTGGAATTGGAAAATGAAGGCCCGAAGGGGGCGTCACTATACTCCCTTTCGCCTTAAGTTCGACTGCGGCTGCTACAACTCCGACGGTGGCTAATCAGGCAGCGCCGAAAGTGCATCGTCATGGCACTCGTCGTATTTTTGCGTTGGCTATGACCGGCAAGGCGTCTGAAATCTAGCTCAGTGCTGCGCAGTGCCGTCATTATCTTCCCAAGGGCTGCATGTTGCACGTGCCTCGTGCATCGACGCATTTTGCGCTACCTTTGAAACATGAAGAGGCTTTATCGATAAGCGAATAGCAGCGTCACCCTGCGCAACAAAGAATAGGAGGTAAAAGGGGCGGTCTGCAACGAAGTTCTGGCGCTTATTTCCTGGTCTATTTGTGTTTGAGGGAGCAATATCACTAGTACACTCTAGTATAACGTCGGACACCCCAATCTCTCCGTGAAAAAGACGCATACCAGAAGTGACGACAATTAAGATGGCTGCGCCCTTGTGGAAAAGGTGCAGAGCACAAGGCGATTAGAAGGGTAGGAGGGGGCATGACGTCAGCCGCGTAGCCTCCACAAGCCATGCTCCCTTGACGCCTCGCCTCTTTCTCATTCTCCTCCTTACCCTCCTCACTGATTGGGCCAACGTGACCACAGAACGTGACCGTCGCGTGGTTGATGGTTGCCGGTAGCAGGGAGCGTGGTGCTGGTGCGTTTCATTTATTAGTCATCGCAGCTACGAACTGTGGCCCGCGCCCAGCGTATACCGATTCTACGCGTATTGCGCTTCCTTATGTACCCTCAACTATAAAGTAAATGCATTGTTTTTTACAGGGGGTAACAATCTGTAAAAAACAGATCGTTATTCTCTGAAAACGATAGTATTCGACGTGGAATGTCTGCGCTGTGATGATTGCCTGTTGGCGTGTTTGGGTAATGTACCTTGCATCTGCGTGCATCAGCGGGGAGTTTTCTTTTTATCTCCTGGTCACTAATTACCAACGTTGTCTCAATCCGGACATTATCGCACTGGCAACATTACTTAGTAATATACTTCGTGAACCCACATGAAAACGATGTTTCACGGCGTATCCAGTCCACGGGTACCGAGGCCAGCCAGACCGAACGGGTCGGGCGGGCTTAGGGTGCCTACATGTTCGTCTGTCTCAGGGTGAAGACATTCATTGTTGCTCTGAATGTGCCAGCGCGTGACGCTCTCGCGCACTTGGTGCGTGACTTGGGCGGTAAAATGGCGTCTATACATTAGCCAAAGCTACGCGCTCGAGCTGAGTGACACCAGACTGCTCGCGCTTCAAAATGCATGAAAAAAGAATTGGGCGGAAAAATGGCTGAGATGTCACCACTCCAGCAAAAGCGCACGTGTGTATGAAGGCACTCTAGGCGGGCTTGGACGGGAGCGCCGCAACGCGGCGGTGAATGGCAGCGCGTCACTTTTTTCTCGGAGCTTGTCAACTTCTCCCATCCAGTAACGTTGCTAATTGCTACAGTAGCCAAAGCAAGAGCAGAATATATACACACATGATTGTGTAACTATGTCGACCCAACAGGTTGGACCAATACTTAGGCCCTTTTACAGCGATGATTTTCGCGCCCGCCTGCAAATTTGATAGCTGCGCTCTCATCGCTCTGATGTTACAGAACGCTACAATACGTTTGGCTTTTTCTTTTCGTTGCGGCCGTTATACAGGTGGTCAACTTCAAAGGCAGGTTGTCCACAAAAGGCCCTTTAAATACTTCCCCGCGTTCCTCTGGGGTTCCAAAGCTCTTGGGCAGTAGAGTGGGGAAGTCCAACTGCAGCGTAGAATCGCAGTATCACTTACTGCCCAATCAAAAATAATTATTGTTGTTCTATATCCAGCCGTTTATTACAGTACCTAGGTACTTTTTCCTTCCTATAGCACCGTGGTTTACCAAAATGGGTTTACCATCGCTTCGAGAAAACCGGCCCTGATGGGGGATGTTTTTTGCGAATGGCATCCGGCTTAAGTCCGGGTGCCTCATTCATACGGCTCTGGCCTCATTAAAGCGATCTAAAAGGAATGTAGGGTCACCGTCGATATGCGCCCGCGCAGCAAGCTCGTCTGCTCTCTCGTTGCCGGGAATTCCAACATGGGATGGGATCCACTGCACAGCCAGACTCCAGCCAATGTCTTCCACCATTGCAGCTGTTAATGCTATTGTATTTAAAAGTGGGATGGCCCTCTCGAGACGTTGAAGTTGTTGTATTGCGCCTCTAAAGTCTGAGTACCACAGCTTTGGTTGGCGGGGTGATGTTTTTGATGGACTCGAGCGGTGCCCAGATAGCAACAAGTTCTGCAGTAGTCGATGATGTCTTAAAGTTAAGCCTGCCAGACACTTCGAGATCTATTTTTGGAATAGTTATAGCAACAGTTGCTGTTTTCTTGACCGCATTGACAGAGGCGTCCGTGTATACGTGGATCCAATCACGGTAAGCTTCCTCAAGGCGTTCAAGCGTGATCGATCGGGAAACTATGGGGACATTCGCCTTACGTTCGAAAATTGGTAGTGTTTCCTGTATCAACAGGGGCGCTGTCTTTTAATCTGGGGAGGAGGATATTAATATTCCCCTGGCGCTCTGATTTCGTGCTGAAAATGGGATGCCAGCTCTCCGAGGTCAGAGTTTGTGCGGGCCAACGGGTGGGAAATTATATTGTCCACCATGGGAACTCTGTTGTGCGAGCAATGTGACGCATTGCTCTCTCCTCAGGTCTTAACGACAGAGGCAATTCTTCTGTCGCAACAAGGGTCAGGGTGTTTGCTGAAGATGGTGGAAGTCCGAAGCAGCAACGCAGCGCCTTCCTGTGAAAAGTGTCAACGTCCTGAATCTAGACCCTTCCGATGCTTAGGAGTGGCAGGGAGTACAAGAGCCTAGACACTATAATACCTTTGTACAGTTGTAGGAGTGTACGTTATGGTGCTCCCCAGAAGGGCCTCCAAGATGTCGTATGACTCGTAGTAGCTCACGGCATCACCCCAAAGTCCTCCAAACCTCAGGTCTCCAGGTCACGCGGTCATTCACCTCCACCCCAAGATAGAGATGGCTACTAACTCTCTTAACAGGAATTCCGGCAATCATTAGCCGCAGTGCGTGCTCGGGTGCTCGTCCTACTGGTCGGCAAAGGAGCGAGTCGCGACGCAGTTTTTTCCACTGATAGTGAGAGGCCGAGTTATGAAATCATCAGAGCCGTAGCATCTAGGGCTACTTGAAGTCGATTTCGGATAGCTACGGCACTTTCGGAGAGACCCTCGCACTACATAGCAACGTCGTCGGCGTATATTGCCGTGCCGACATGAAGGGTTGCGTTGTTGGTCGGAAGGCAGTGAGGAAGCGATGCCATCACCACGTTGAAGAGTAGGGGGCTGAGTACGGCTGCCTTGGGGAACTCCTCTGGTAATTGAGTGTGAAGTGCTAGTTGCACCAGGGATCTTGACAGTGAAGCTCCGTCTAGTGAGGAACGACTTTATGAATGTGAGGATTCCGCCACAAACACCTAGGTAAGTACTTGAGTTGCTGAATCTTGATTGAATGAGTCAGGCTGTCGAACGCACGACTAATATCTAGAAAAACACAGAGTACAATTTGGCGAGTGGATTTGGCTTCTTCTAGGGTCAACACGAGGTCTTCTATTGCATCGGCTGTGCACCTCCTTGCTCGAAAGCCCGCCAACGAAGGCGGGAAGTCCTTCGCTCTATCTAGAAGCCACGTGAGGCGCCGGAGAACCATGCGTTTGAGGAGTTTTCGCTAGCAGCTTGTTAACGAGACAGGCCTGTAGGATAAGATTTCGTCCAACGGTTTTCCTTGTTTAGGTATCGGGATGATTATTGACTCTTTCCATGTATTTGGGAGTGTTCCGTCTTTACAGACGGGTTCAGTTGTTCAAGAATGGCTGGGTGGCACTTTGGGTCTATAGTTCAGAGAGACTGATACATTATACCGTCAGGACCTGGAGCGCTCTTCCTTCTGGTGTAATTAAGTGCGTGCCTAAGCTCTGCTTGAGTGAAGTCGGTGTAGCTGGCCAATGTGCTCTCGCTGTCTGGGGGACACTGGTTAACTGTGGGGCATTCAATGTCTGCTGGTGTACAGGCTGTGTAGTAGAAGACTGAGCAAACTCGTCCCCCAGATGCTCCGCCACTTCGATCATGGTTTGACCAGTCTTGATTGCAAGTCTTGTAATGGGATGTTTCAGAATTTCAGCCCCTTTAAGAGCTCGAACAAGCCCCCACGCCCGCCTCCAGCTGAAGACGACTTTGAATTCTCGAAATTTTCCAAGTCGTCGCACATTGACAACCTTGGCTTCTGATCGTAGGTGTTGTGCCAGTTCTTCATCGGTGACATCCGCGTAAACGTCGTGAATTACTGCGATGCTTTTTTTGTCTGACAACGGAGAGTATGGCCGAACTTGGATGCCGCATAGTAATGTATTGTTCATCAGCACTTGTGCTGCATGTCCGTTTCGGACGTCAACTGCAATAAGGTTGGGTCGTTGACTGTAGCGAACTTGAAGAATGCATTCTGGACTTATCTTTTCGAGAGCCGATGTGACCTTGAGACTGATAAGGGAAGTTAGTCTCTTCTCTGAGTCCGTCGGGGCATATACGACAGTGCGACTGTTGTATACGTTGTTTGACACACGTGTTGTGCCAGAATCGGAGAGTGAGTCATCACTACGAACTCGTTTCCGATTTCCAGAGATGCACCATTATCCTCCAGAATCGTTGTCCTGCTCCATGTCGGAATGGTCCAAGTTAGAAAATTCAGGTCAGGCGTTTAGAGCGGCAGCAGGGCTGTCTTC
Organism: Ixodes scapularis; assembly: GCF_016920785.2. Taxonomy (NCBI): domain Eukaryota; kingdom Metazoa; phylum Arthropoda; class Arachnida; order Ixodida; family Ixodidae; genus Ixodes; species Ixodes scapularis. Next base: position 106,358,370 of record NW_024609880.1, on the reverse strand, counting down.
CATGGGGTTTACCGGTGGACGTTGCCCTGGGGCCCTATTTCGCCCTTTTTGAACTGCCAGGGCGACCACGGAGAAAGAAGTGACATCAACAACGGTCTTTGGATGTTGATTGGTGGAGTCGCTGATACATTTCTGCGATGTCGTCACGGCGTCAGAAGGTGAGTTTCCGCGATGCGTGGTGTTACTAAGATAGTTCATTCGCAGTTGGGTCACCTCCTTCTCCCTAGTCGCCGTGGGAGTCCGAAAAGCGTAACATAGGGCCTCAGGAATTATGTCAAAAGATGAATGGTCACTGACGTTCGCCACTTTCTCAGATGAAGACATGTCTCCTTACATGCAGAGGCGTTTGGTGGTGAGAGAAAAGCCCAATTCCACTTGCCGGAACAAAACTTTCAGGTCAGGATACGCAGGTTTCAAACGTAGAAAATACCGAGAGAGCTAAATTTTGTGTTTCTTACTCAAAGCACTTCGTCATCGTTTTCCCGCTACCGCTTCTTTTCTCGTTGGGTTTGAAAACCATGTTTCGGGTCCTCGCCGCTGCAAACGCTGTGCGCTGAATACCTGACTCCCCTAGAGCCCCTCGATATGTTTCCGTTTGTCTTGCAAGTAGCGTCAAATGCACGAGCGCACGTGGCCCGTGTCTCGAGTGGCCCTTGGAAGCAAATGGCGGCGCAGCACTGAAATGAGCGGCCCTTGGAAGCGAATGGCGGCGGAGCACCCGCTCGCGGCACGTGCCTCGCTCGTTTCCACAACAATGGTTGGCGGTACTTGTAAAAAAACGCCTCTATCAAGGGGCTTTAGACTCCCCGAGAAATGCTCTGGGCTACCAGATCCTCGCGCTCCGAATCTGCGACCGCGGCCGGACTGGAAGCGCACGCTCTCCTTCTCTTCTTACGGCCTTTGCGATTGGGGCAATCGCCACCTCCCGCCGCAATTCGCGGGAGGCGCTGTCACCTCACCCCTTGTTAACCCCTGGGCTACCCTTTGCCGTTTGCACAGAACGCGTCAGACAGTGTATCAGTGCTGTCGCAACTTGCGGCCGAGATTTTTATAACCTTTGTCACCTGATCCTTATGTTTAGACCCTGAGCCACTATCTAGTGCGACATCTTGTAAACCCTGAGATGGGGAACAATAAAAAAAAAAACGGACAAACACAACAAAATCTCTAATGCGCTTCTGATGAGCCCAAAACGGTAAATATTTGACGCACATTTCCGAGAAATTCGGGAGTGAAAAGTAGTAAATAAAGACAGCGAATGCGATTGGGGAAAAAAAACTATACCCGTCTTTACCTCCAGGACTTCTTTTGCAACTCAAGAACAGGAGGAGACGGACCCCTTCTACGTGGAGGATCTTTAAATGATAAATAATTCGTACACTTTCGTGAAATGTAAGCAGGCCCGACCTATCTATTGCCGTAGTCTGCATCATCATTTCATAGGCCGCACATGAAATCGGTCAGCTGATCTATATAGACGAGGGTGTAGTAGTCTGTACAATTTTCGCACAGCGCATAATACAGCCTAAAGTGCTTCCTCGAGGGCTGGTAGACATATCCAGCTGATTTTTCGTTTCTGGCCGTGACCGTCTTTGCATGGTTAATCAGAAGTATTCTGAGGAACTTGTTGCAAATTAAACTAGCCAAGCGCTTTGAGTGACTGTTGTCAATTCCCACTGGGCAACTTAGGATTGGCGCGTCTTCAAGATAGGGTGCAATGAGTTGGCAGAACTTCGTACACATTTGTACGCGGAAGGTGCTTAACAGCTTAAATAAAAAAGAAAACGCAACAATGTTGTCCAGAAGTGCGAGGAACCTAGGATTTGGATTATCAAGTCCGCTTTTATCCTTGCCTTGCAATAAGACGAACAGAGGATCAACTCGTCTCGTAGTCAACAGCATAACACAGGCGTCGCGCCCAAACTCACTAATGAGTTTGACCAGATAGCCACCGACGTACACCAGACCAAAGTTGCCAAAACAACAACCTACGAAGCTCGAACACCAGCGCAAAGCAGCTCGAAGGGACTCTCCGAGCGGGGTGAAGTGGGGTGAGGTGGTTTTGCCCCCGGCGGCAAGCAAGTGAACTACATACGGAGAAAAAATGCCATTGACTCCCGGGCGTTTGCAAAGGCCATAAGATGAGAAAGAGAGCGCGCGCTTCCAGTCCGGCCGTGCTGCGACCGGGCACTCTATGGCTACGCAATCGAACTGACAGGCTTTGTGAGTATAGAGGAGGCTATGGCTCGACGCAATGAACACAGGCTGCAGTGAAGCTATAGTGCCTGGAACGCATCTCCGACTGGTGTGTTTACCGCGCCCAAAAAAGTGGTCCCTCGATTTCCGCCTGATGACGTTATAGAGGTGGCAAGCTGTCGCTGGCCGCAATCCTGGCGCGTGAAGAACGTGTCGGCGTTTTTTTGCAAGTTACGAATAAACCCAGTTTACAACTGATCACGAACGTCGGGAGACTATTGATTAGAACAACCTTTGCGCTCATGCTGTATTACTCTGCCAACTGGCCGAACCCGTGTCATACCAGCTACATTAAGATTCTATTCAGATAATACCGCAAGTTTCTAAGAGGCAGATTTGCGATTGATATGGCGTTGCTCACAATATTTACTCTGGTTCATGATATGACAAATAATATGACTCTTTCCCCTATTATTGGTGGCTAAAGAGTCGTGATGCCAGAATTTTTTAAAATTTAAAGCTGCTGTAAGTAGTATGTTTCTTTTTAAAGGTAAATTACATTGTCAGTGTAGTTAGGGCATTTGAGTAAAACGAAAAAAAAAAATATGAGAACATTTACCAATTTAAACTTTTCTTTATCCAGGTTCTATGTGCCTATCGTGCTCTAGGCAAACAATACTTTGTGTTTCGTTAGCTAGAGAAAGAGGAAGATGGAACAATTTGTTCTTCCCGGACGGCGTCGTTAAACTGCGAACTGTCCTTTGGACTGTTCTTGCGCAGTAATTCCTAGGAGCAAGCGCATTATCGCTTCAAGTGCTGCCGAAGATGCCCCTCAGAGGTTCCAACAAAGAAGACCCCAGCACGACGGAAGACTCGTCTGAGATTGAAGAAGACAGTTCGGAGCCGTCCACCATAGAAGATACGACATCGACACAACATACATCCAGGATTGTGAGACACCCGTCCAAAAGACCGTTGCGGAAAGCTGAATTTAGGAAACACCCAGGTCCAAAAGCCATGAGCGTGGCCATCTTTGTGACCGCTGCTCTAGCGGTGGGTGCGTGGCTGGTGTATCGGAAGGTCACCTTCGTGTCTTCCAAAAGGTTTATCGAACTCCGGATGGACGAGACGGATCCGATCATTGCAGATTTCACAGACGAGGTTATGAGTGGCATCCCGGAGGCACCAGCTACGAACCTCAAGCGCAACCTCAGCGAAGACCCCGATCTGGTTGGAGCTTGGCGCAGAGGACTGAACGGCTATTAGCGTCCGAAACCATCGTTAGAGGCCTTAGAGTTGGTGAGCATTATATAGTTTGTTTAATTCTGAGTTCAGCTGACCATAGATCTTTATTTATTGTGACTCGAAGTATTAAGCGTAGGTTTCCTATATCTATACCTGGCAACAGGTTCAGAACCCAGTGGATGTTCCCTCTTCAGCACGAGCTCGTCGACTTCCACCGGGCTTTGCCTCCACGTGGGAAGATATGCTATCAAAGGCAGAAGGCTCGCGCTGGATGCGGAGCATTTTCTCGGCTATAAACCTATCACCGACAATAAGTAATTAAGATGACCGTACGCAACTGCACATTAAGAAATAGGTGTAGTTTTTAACGTTCGTCTGTGTACTTCTACTTAATTTCTGAGCGACGCGCCACCCTTCTAACTTTGCGCAGCCGTTTACGTACCAGGGCTCAAATAATGTCGCGGTCATTTCAACATTGGCACTTGACCCTGTTTGGTATTCCAGAAACTCAGGAGTGTCTGTCGGTTTCGAGGCAGCGCATGCTGATTTATTCTTATTAACATTGTTGTTGTTTCGCGATCTATTCACCCGCCCACTTCACCTTATAGAGACAAAGCAACGAGGAGTCTCGAACCAGGTAGCTTTATCTTCATGACCTTGATATTCGTTTCCCGTAGGAGACACAGCCGCCCCAACACGGATCTTTGTTCCCCCCGCTGTTTTTCCCGCCAGACGCTGTTCCGCCTTCCGTTCTATCAGGGTCGAATTATACGTCCAGGAAGCATCCAGGGAACAAGGTCTCGGCGGCCGTACCTTGCCTCCCTAACCAACAGGCGTGCGAAGGCTCCATTCCACACTCAAGATACGTCTTCGACGAGGACAAAGGAACTACAAGGCGACCTTCCAGCAGTCCTGCTTATTTTTAGCCTCCACATCGAAGCACGGTTGAAAGAAGTAAAAACAGACAAAAGGGAAAAGCATCACAGCCCGACTTTCGACGGGGAAAGGCCACGGGAAGTTTCAAGAGCAGCCGAGCCGTTTGTTGACTGCCGTATCCGTCGGGCTATCTCGGCGCCCAAACGTATACCGTGTGGTCGCCGAGCTCGCATGTTCCTAGACGACGAAAGGCAACCGCGGGGGGTTTCCTGCATTGTGCGACCGCCTCCCTTCTTGTCCGCGAAACGGCTGCAGGAATATCGGACGGAGAGGAAGAGCCCGGAGTCGATTTATCTTTTCTGCCCGAGCCGTGTTGTCTTTCTTGCAGCTGCTGCTTGCGTCGTCGCGTGTATGTTTGCTTGCTTGTACCGCGTTCTATCCACGTGAGATTTCGTCGTTGTCGGGGATCTTCCGAGTTTAACCACTATAGCCAGGCATCTCGGAGTTCACTGACTTTCGAGGGTATTTTGGTTTAGGGAAGGAAAGCCATGCACATGTTTCGGAATGGCATCCTTTTAAAGTTAGATAGCTATAGGGACATTTCATATTTTTTTTTTTTTTGCGTCCGGAGAAAGTGTGTTAACGCTGTGAAGAAACGCGACCCGTTAGCCCTCTGCAAAGGTATTTATCAATCACGAGTGAAAAAACGCTTCAAAGAAACGTTTAACAGCAATACATGCTCGAGCCGTGGACATTCGTGACTTTTTATAGGCCCATACAGTCACGTAGCCAGGATTTTGATTCGGGGAGGGGGGGGGGGGGGGGCATGCCCATGGCAAAACGCTGCATAAGGGGAAGGGGGGAAAGGAGGGTCCCAGCAAAATTGACGATCTCGGGGGGAGGGGGGGGGGGGGGAGCCCGGGCCCCATGCCCCCCCCCCCCCCCTGGCTACGTGTCTGGGCCCAGATAAGCATATTTTCGTAATATACTTCGCTACAACGGGTAACCATTTGCTAGGTAATGTTTCTGTTACTTGATCAACGTTAGGGCATTCACTGGCTGTAATTTCCGTATCCAGCACTGCATACTTGACGTGCATAGAGAAAAGCACATTTTTGCGCATTAATGTTTTGACCGATTACAAGTTAGGGGCCCTACACGCAACGCGTTCGCGTTTCGGCTTTATGATATATATAATTGAAGCCAATAAAAAAAAGCTAAGCTTAGAACTTCGACACTCCAGTCGTCTAATTTCTTGTGGACGCCGCCATTTTGTTGCCTAGTGCAACAAAATTTAATATATTTGACGGACAAAAATGATTAAATATTTCTGAAGGACAAAAACACGTTTAAAGTTATTCCACACAAAACTTCGAACAACTGTCAACACGGCTTTTGAGCGACACGATCATTGAAAGAGTTCTTACTGTCTGAAGCAGATCTCATTCAGTGGCTTTATATGCACATTTTTTGCCGTTGTGAGCTGAACTTGTACGTTTTTTTTCTTCTTTTCAAGTTCGGTGTTTTTTGAGGATTAAGATATTGTAACGCCCTCGCAGTCAGTGGACTCGAATATTCTGAATTCGCTACAGCGCTCTCTCGATGAATCGAACCTGAAAGTGTCTTCGTTGTTTCAATATCACGAAGTAAAATGAAATAAAATAAAAAGTCCGGGTCAGCGCGAGAATCCTGCATATATTCAACCTGCTTAACTCCGGTCATCCGCCGTAATTTCTTAGAGCAAATACGAACGCTTAATTAATTTACTGCGAAATAAAGATATGGTCAAGAAAACGGTTTCATACGATAACACTACTCTGCTGCTGTGAGCGCTCAGGAAATTTCCAACAGAATCGCAATAACACCTTATTCCATTACAAAAAAAAAAAAAAAAACAACAACAAAAAAAAAAAACGAACGGTTAAGTTTTTTTTTGTGCATACTGGATAGCTAACGCTTGTGTGTTCTTCATTAGGCCACTTTAAGAGCTCCTGCGTGCCTCTCTCTTCATGCCAATAGACCCTTTACGAAAGTCAGTCTACCCACCTTGTGCAGAGCCAGACCCGACGCTCTAATGGCGGAACTACACTGTTTCTCCACACCAGAAAAATCGAACGTCTTCGAAAGCATAGAGCAGAAAAAGGAAAAGATGTTGGTCCTTTCACGTCACCTTCGATGCACGGAATTGAGGGTGTTTGATTTAGCCGCGCATGATCTCCTATCACCGCCATTAGAGCGGCAATAATGGAGCTTTTTATACTGCCACAAGAGGACTCTGACTTTTGAAAAGGGTCTATTGTACGTAGAGTAACCGACGGCTTAGCAAACGCAAACGTTTAGGGCGTGGCTTACGATGTTCATGCTTCTTGCTTCGTGATTGGTTGTTTGCAGTTCTTATTGGCTAATGCGGCAATCTGATTGGCTGCGCGACTATAATGAGATGCTTGGAGCTCGCCGTGCTCTGCGTTCCTTTTAAACTCGGTGACCCCATATACAGTGGTGCATTCAATAAAAAAATAAAATGCCCTAACTTTTTTTTTTTCGAGGATTTAATATTAAAATAAATTTCCAAACAGATATTTCAAACAGTTTTAATATTCCAAAGGAAACAACATACATCTTAGGCGGTAATTAGTAATATAAAAAAAAAAAAATGAACGGGGATAGCCTATTTTTTTTTTATTTACGAGAAAATTACGAAGGATTTTATTAATAATTATAATACCATGTACTGGATTATTGAACTCCACTATCCTGTGGACATTGAAAACTTTGTTTAAAAAATTAAATAACAGCAGGAATACTTCATACAATATACATAAATAAAAATGATTGACACCGAAAGAAAGAAAAAAAAGAGAAGACAAGATGGTTAGAAAAGAAAAATGAAAATTCTCGGTGAATGCATTCTCAAAGTCACATTGGTATCCTCCAATGCGTAGGTACGTGTTTCTGTTTTTTTTGTTGTTAGTTTCCAAACTGGATATGCATTCAAAGGAATACAAGGCACCCGATGCAAATAAATAGGAACAGTGCAAGTCGGAAGGGCCGAAAGTTTTCGAGCTGTGTTCCAGTCTCTCCAACGATTCGAACCCTGACTTCGCAGCTTCAGCCCCGCCCAGCGGGAAGTCTGTCGCTACGTGTTCCCGCCCTGTACACAAAAAACAAACAACGACGCCTTGTTTCGCTAGAAATATGGACACATCTTCGAAAAAACAAACAAACAAACGAGTAACTCATTTTCTGGATAAAACGTAAAAAGGTGATCGTAATAGTGGTCATAATATAAATTTCCGGTTCCAATTTTTTTTTTTTTTAATTTGATGTGTTGGCTATGGATTGGCTTAAAAGGTAGCCATATGATCTTAGAAAAAAATTCCAGGTTTTACTTGTGCAGTCAAAAATATTTTTTCCTGGTCAAAGATCTGCTGAATGATTTAAAGCTGTGAGAAGCTAGTATACAGTATTACCATAGATATTTTCCTTTTATTTGTAGTGATACTCTTTCCTAAGAATTATTGCTATTTCTTCTTAATTTGGTTTTTCAATGTATACAGATTTAGTATTTCCTTTCCTATGTCGGCTATTGGAATACATGTCTGATGCTTGTTCCAGTGGAATACCGAACTCTGTCATCGATATGATTTTTTTATCTGTTTGCCTGGTATTGCCAGAGACACGAACTATATTTTATTCGCCAGCGAACTTTGTAAGTTTATCGAAATCTCTCATTTCGGAGCACACGAATACACGCACGCACACATACGCACATACGAACGGCGGTCCGCAGATTCAGGGGAAGTTCTTTAGAGCTTGCCGCTCCCGGCAGGCAAGTTGTCAGTGTAATCGGACCTTGAGGACCTCTCGAGGCGCGAACGGACATCTTGTGTAGATCTGGGAACAGTCCCGTCGACCCAGTCCGTGCCTCGCTGCTTTCAGTAGATCTCGCACCATCGTCTTGGTCCCAGGTCCGAATGCAGACCTCTCGATTCGCTGCTCCACCCTTGGGCACATTGGAAGTACCAGAAGAAAAGCAAAATTCAGAGGAGAAACGAGCAGTTTTGGAACAACCCGTGGCTCGTAAACATCAAAGGTACGCGTAGCTGTACGGGTAGAAACAAAGGGAGAGGAGGAGGAGAGTAGAGTGCGGAGGAGACGTCGGAACGACGAGCTCTGGTTGGAATGATTAGGGTAGACGGAAAGCTAGCAGCATTTGTCCCTATACGCGCTGTTCGAACGCGTGCGAATGCGAACGCTGGCGTTCGGCGTTCGAACACATTCTAACATTTAGTAGAGACAAAGGCACCTAGTTCTGCGTCTCTACTCCCTCACCATTCCAAACAGAGCTCGGTGTTTTCACGTTCCCGCGCTCTCTTGTCTTTTCCTCCTCTCCTTCAGTGTCTGCCCGCGTTGAACTTATTCTGCTCAAGCTTGGTGGTGTCGTTGTGTCACTCAACGCTTGCGGGCACCGTGGTCGCACAAGCTGACTTTTTTTTTTCTTCAGATGTATTCTATATAATATAGAACGCAATAATATTTAGAAGCTCGGGGTGAACACTTTGAAAGTTGCTCGTCTCACGCTTTACCGCGGTCTCGAAAAGGCTTTCTTGGTGCTCAAAGCTCGGCATCCTGGTATTCCCGGTGCATCGTATTATTTACCTGCACCAGCCCCCACCGGGGCAGAAAAGTACAGGGAAATGTACTTCTGGTTGTGTTGAGACGGGCTAGCTGCTCTCTTAAATGGAATACGGCGGTGAGCACCGAGTGCAGCTGGGGCAGGAGGTCAAGGTAAACCAAGCGCAGCAACTACAGTGTGTAAAAAAGAATATTTTCTAAATTAGTTTTTAATAAGCTACGCATCGCCAAACGCTCATTCTCCGCCCAAATGTAGCGCTAGCGGTCCGAACCAGATGGCAAAGTTTAAAAAGTAACCATATATATATATATATACAGGGTGTTTGTTTTTTAAGCTTGTGGGGTTCGCCTTCCGCCGTCCGCCGCAGGCGATCAACCAGACGACTCGTTCTTCGGGGTCAAACAGGGTTTATTACCATGACTCTGGTCCAGACTCGGGGCAACCACTGCTTTCGGCCACACGGGCCATCCCTTTTCTACCCTGTCGCCGCCGGGTGCCGCCCCCCCGCTAGTCGCCGGTTTGGCCGCCGTGTGGCGGGCCGAGCGCCCCACACCTCCCCCCCCTTTTAGAGGTCGAGGTCTAAGATGGCCTCCTCGTGGGCCGGGTCGCGGAGCAGATCCGGGCGGACTTGGCGGAGGATCCGGATGGCTTCCGCGACCTCCAACGGGCGGGGGGCTGCCGGAGGTGCAGCAGGAGGTGGCGCGGCTCGGCGAGCCCAGTCCGCCGCGACGCGGGCCTGGTGCAAGGCGCCCGCGAGGTGGGTGGGGCGGTGGAGCTATATCTGGCGCCCAACGGGGACTCTGTCGTCCGTCGTCGGTGATCTCGACCAGACGGTTCGTCCTCCCTTTCTTCTACTTTGCGTTTCTTAATTTCTTTTCGGTCGTTGATTCGTCGCGGTTCGCGTTTATATTTTTTCTATATCACGTCGTGTTTTTCTTATTCATTGTGACTTTTTGCGCGCTCGCTTATCACCGCGGTGTGCACGTCGCTGACGGTGCGGTTTTCTTGGCGTAGTTTGTTGGCGCGTTTTTTTTCTTCCCTCGTGTTCGCGTGTGCTGTTTTTTTCCCTTGTCGCGCGTTTTTCTTTTTTCCATGCCTCCCAAGAAACAGTCCCAGCCCCCGTCCGACCACGGCGACTCCAGCGAAGAAGACGCGGAGCCCGGTCCGTCGTCGGCTGAGGTCCTGGCGCTCATGGCCCGAATGTCCGCCACCCTCCAGTTGGTGACGGAGCGCCTCGCAACCGGCACGGGAGGAGCCGGCGGCCATGTGCAGCAGCGTGGGCCCGAGCTTCACCCTCGGCTCACGGTCCCCGTGTACACGGGGTTCGACGACAGGAAGTCCGTCGCCGACTTCCTGGAAGAGCTGGACGTCTACGCCCGAGCGTCCGGCGCCTCGGAGAGCTACGTGCTCGAGCGCATCCTGCCCCTCGCCTTACAAGCGAGCGCGAGACGATGGTGGGTGTTGCAAACTCCCTTTCCGTCCCTAGAGGCGTTCCGTCGTAGCTTCCGAGAAGAGTTCCTGCCACCGGGGTACGACTCCCGAGTCCAGCGGGAGCTCGAACGACGTACCCAGCATCCAGAGGAAGGCCTCGTCGAATACATCCGGGCCATGCAGGAGCTGTTCAACCGAGCGGCGAAAGCTGCTCCCGAGTCGGAGAGGGTTGCACGCATCATCCGACAGAGCCACCCCCGTTACCACGTCTATCTTCAGGGGCGGCGGTTCGAGAGCGTGGAAGACCTCGTTCGTGCGGCGCGCGGCGTGCAAGACATGATCCTGGCCAGCGTGGACTACCGGCCGCCGCCCCCCGCCACAGAAGCCCTCGAACCATCGTGCGCGTGGTCGCCACCTGCACGCACCGCCCTGGAACGCACCCCTCCGACTCACCGCCCACCCGAAAGGGTCGGCGCCCACGCCTACTTGCCCCGCGCCCTGGACACCCTTGAGTGCACTCGGGATGGCGACGGGAGGCTCGGTGCTGCATCACCGGCTGGGGTCAGCGTGAGCTTAAATTCCCGACCGAGGGAAGCCCCAGGCGCCTGGGATTGGTCCCCCCAGGGCCCGCACTTGGGTGGAAGCCCGCCGCGGGTGCCGCGAAACCCCGAGAGGGGCCGGCTGCAGTTCCCGGACAGCGAAAGCTGGCTGCATGACCCTCGGCGAGATCTTCAGATGGCCGAAAGGCCCCAGCGCCAGCCGAGAGGCGGCTGGCAACGTGGGAATGACCCGGCGGAGCCGAGAGGCAGCCGGCGACGTGGGAGTGAACGGGGCAACGTGGGAACCCAGCGGCAGAATGACTCCTGCTACAACTGCGGACAGCGTGGCCACTTCCGCAGCCAGTGCCCACAACGGCGGCCCCGTGAGCAGCGAGAACTGCCTGACCAGGGAAACCGAGGCGGCCCGCGGCGCTGAACCCGGAGACCTCGCCGCCCAAGGCCGCCACCAGCCCCGGGAAATGTAAGTCGCCGGCAATACTTCCTTCTGTATGTCGAGTACGACCTACGAACCACAGCATCGAGCCTAGGATAACGATTTCTCTGCTCGGAGTTCTTTTCGCCGCCCTGTTCGATACCGGCGCGGGAGTTTCGCTTATCGGCGACGTGGTTTTTGAACTCTGCAAATCAAAAAATGTTAAGCTCCGTTGTTCGAGCACGCTTTTGCAGTTAGCGTCAGGCGCGCAAACAAAAGCAGCAGGCGCAGTAAGGCTGAGGATTTCTTTCGACGGAAAAACGCCGCGTCAGCGTTTCCTTTATCTGCCAGGATTGGCCGTACCTGTTATCTTGGGCCGAGATTTCATTGCAGACGAAAAAATTTCGCTCGACTTTGCTGCCGGCGGGTATCGGCTGGACAACCAGCCACACGTGACCCCCTTCACCAGACGTGAAGACTGCGTCACCGGCGCAACCCTTCCGACCCACTACACAGCGCGGCCAGCTGCAGTTCTTCCTGATGGCATCCGTGACGCCCTCAACGCGTGCCCAGCAACCAGCTCGCAAAAGCAGCAGCTCGAGAGCATCCTGCAGCCGTTCGCAACGATGTTCACGGAAACCCCGGGCAAGACCGACGTGTTGCTACACCGCATCGAGACTGGTGACGCCCGACCACTGCGGTGCAACCCTAGGCCCCTCAGCGTCCACAAGCGAGCCCTACTAGACGCAGCACTACAGGAGATGCTGGATACCGGAGCAGTGCAAGAGTCCCAGAGTCCATGGGCCTCCCCCGTCGTCTTGGCTCCGAAGAAGGACGGCTCGGTACGACTTTGCGTGGATTATCGCCGCCTCAACGCAGTGACGGTGAGAGATTCGTACCCCTTTCCTTCCATTGACTCGGTTATGTACGCGATTGGCAACGCGAAAGTGTTCACCACTTTGGACTGCAGTCGAGGTTTTTTGCAAATTGAGATTGATCCAGAGGACGTGCCAAAGACTGCGTTCACTTGCCACAGAGGATTGTTTGAATTTACCCGCCTCCCCTTTGGCCTTTCCAATTCACCCGCTAGCTTCCAGCGCTTAATGGATATCCTTCTCGGCGACACAAAATATAAATTCGCCATGGCATACATGGATGACATCGTTATTTTTTCCCAGACTTTCGAGGAACACCTGAAGCATCTTGGGATCGTCCTCGAGCGCCTGCGCAACGCCGGCCTGACGATTCACCCTGACAAGGCGCAGCTCGCTTCACCACAAATTAACCTCCTTGGCTTTGTAGTGGACAATGGAGTTCTTCGCCCCAACGAGGACAAGCTGCGTGCAATAACAGAGTATCCGCAGCCACACGACGTCAAGAGTTTGCAGCGGTTTCTTGGATTGATTGGGTTTTATCGCCAGTTCATCCCTCGCTGCGCCGAGATTGCTAACCCCCTGACCTTGCTCTTGCGCAAAGGCGAGAAATGGCGGTGGGGGGAGGATCAACGCGTCGCTTTCCTTCAGCTCTCGAAAGCGATCACCGACGTCGTCTCTTTGAAGTTGCCGGATCTCAACCGACAATTTGTCGTCCAAACAGATGCCAGCAACTTCGGCCTGGGCGCAGTCCTCCTTCAGGAACACGACAACGTTCTTCGCCCAGTCGCCTTCGCTAGCCGCACGCTGACAGCGGCCGAGCGAAACTACTCCGTGACGGAAAAGGAGTGTCTCGCCATCATCTTCGCCCTCAAGAAGTTTAACATGTATCTCGATGGCGCTTCCTTTCAGATACAGACGGATCACCAAGCGCTCTCCTGGCTGAAGAATTTGCAGAATCCAGCCGGACGTCTTGCACGATGGGCTCTGACACTGCAAGTGTACGACTACACTATCGCCTACAGGAAAGGAGCAACTAATATTGTGGCAGACGCACTGTCACGGGCTCCTTTGCAGGTCCCTCCCACTGAGACGGAACCGAAGTTGGTGGGATTAACCGACATCGTGGCCCGCACTTCGGAGTCACGGTGGGGGACGTTGGTGAGCAGAGCAGACCTCCGCAAGGCCCAGCAGGAAGATGGACTTTGTCGACGCGTGTGCGAGAGCCTTGCGGCACGAAGAGCAAGCGGCACCGGAAGCGACGACGAGTCCGACTCGTACCTGCTGAGCGAGGACGGACTTCTTCTCCGCTACATCCCCCAGGCAGACGACGACAGCGATGGATCGCCTTTCCGGATTGTGATACCTCGGAAGCTGCGCAAATCATTCATCAGGTACTTCCATGATTCAGCATTAGCGGGTCACAGCAGCGGCAGTAAGACTTACGATAAGTTATGTCGTGTTGCGACTTGGCCAGGAATCAGGCAGGATGTACTGAAGTATGCTCGCAGTTGTCCAGTGTGTCAGAAGGCGAAACCTCGCGGAGGCCAACCACCAGGATTAATGCAGCCAGTCGTTAGCCAGTCGCCTTGGCAGATTGTCGCATGTGATGTCATGGGACCGTTTCCACGTAGTCCTCGCGGAAATCAGTACCTACTTGTTGTGACTGACCACTTCACCAAGTGGGTCGAACTGTTCCCCTTACGGAAGCTTCTTTCGCAGCGGATCTGGGACTGCCTTCTGTCCGTTTTCACGAGATTCGGCTTTCCTGCAGAGCTCATCACGGACGGTGCTTCGTACTTTCGAAGCAAGATTTTCGTCGACACCTGCGCTGCGCTTGGAATACGGCACAAGCTGACTTCGCCGTATCATCCGCAAGCCAACATCACGGAGAGGATCAACCGCAACCTCAAAATGATGTTGATTTCCCACACAGCCCGTCACAAAGACTGGGATGCCAAACTCGACGAGATGGCATTTGCAACGCGCACCACGGTCAACCGATCCACTGGTTTCACGCCTGCCCGTCTCAACTTTGGTAAGGAGCTAACCTTCCCAATGGAAAATTCATTTCTATACACAGATGTTGCGCAGAATGGACGCCCATACGCGCAGTTCGCCCAGGACGTCCATCACCGACTCTCGTCGGCCATTCGTGAAGCACGAGAGAACCTCGACGTCGCTCGTCTTCAACAGGCCGCCCAGTACGACAAGGGCCGCCGCAGTGTCCACTTTCAGGTTGGAGACCTGGTACTTCGTCGGACACATCCCCTCAGCGATGCGTCGAAAGGCTTCGCAGCATCCCTCGCCAACCGTTGGGATGGACCCTTTCGCATAACGGACACAATTTCCCCGCTGAGCTACCGCCTAGCACGACTGCATGGTACACAGCAGTACGGCCCAATTCACGTGTCTGAGCTCAAGCGTTACTGCGAGCCAGCAGTTTTTCCGCAGGTCCCGGACATCCCAGCTCCCAGCCAGCCCTTGGACCACGGAACTACGCCCAGGCGGTACAACCTACGCCCTCGGTGACTCATCACCTGTTCTATTCATATCCCTTTTTTTGGCTGGCTGCGTCTCTTCGCGGAGAGGGGGGGAGAGGATCCATCTCCTTCCCGCGGGTCTGCCCTTTGTTTTCACAAAGGGATTGTTCTGTTCGCGAGTGTCTCCGAGCATGTTTGACGTATCACAACCAGACCCGTTAATTCGTCCTTTTTCTTCGTGTGCCCGTTCTCTATTTCCTCCGCAGGATCGTCACTGCCACCAAGAGCGTTCCCGCCACGCCTATCATTTCAGGCGATTGGCGGCACGCTTCCCGCCGCGCCGTGAGCGTGCCTCCGTCGCGACTTGGACTGTGCTGGTAGAGGACCGCCCGGTGGGCTGGGCCTCACCGCTACGCTGGAGGGAGCAGCCCCGGCCCGAGCGTGGCGCGCCCCCGGAGTCAGTCCCCGAGCCTTTCCGGGGCAACACGCTGGAGGACCGGCACCCGCACGAGCCCGCGGCCGTATACTACGAGGCGGAGCGCCGCCTGCTGTGCCCCGTCTGCGGGGTGCCGGAGCTCCACCGCCCCACGTTGGGCGCCAGATGTGGGGTTCGCCTTCCGCCGTCCGCCGCAGGCGATCAACCAGACGACTCGTTCTTCGGGGTCAAACAGGGTTTATTACCATGACTCTGGTCCAGACTCGGGGCAACCACTGCTTTCGGCCACACGGGCCATCCCTTTTCTACCCTGTCGCCGCCGGGTGCCGCCCCCCCGCTAGTCGCCGGTTTGGCCGCCGTGTGGCGGGCCGAGCGCCCCACAAGCTTAACAGAATTATTTTCTCAAAAGCCATAAAAGCTAGATTAATACGGTGCGCAGGTATGTTATACGGCCAGGGGGACATAATATAGGAGGCTAATCGTAACGATCAGTCGGCTAATTAGTTAAAATTCGTTAATAACCTTTTTAATTAATGAAAATAGACATATAGTTTCAATTAGAAACTTGCTGGGCGTCATCGAAAACCCCTATATCAGTCATTTTCAGAAAGCCTTTGAGCGCGTGAGAAGCGTAATAGTGCACTAAACTTAGCACTCGTGGATCACGTACAATGCTAGCGGTTGCGATAAGGCGCCCGCGCAATTTTTTCGTCTCTTATCTAGCCCCAGCATTGTACCTGCTCAATGAGCGGTAACTTTAGTGCGCAACTACGCTTCTCACGCGTTCAAAGTCTTTCTGAAAATTACTGATTCAGTGGTTTTCAATGACGCTGAGCAAGTTTATAATTGGAACTATATCTCTATTTTCATTAATTAAAAAGTTAATTAACGAATTTGAACGAATTAGCCGACTGATCGTTACGATTAGCCTCTATACTATGTCCCCCTGGCCGTATAGCTCACCTGCGCAGACCGCTTTAACCTAGCTTTCATGGTTTCTTTTTAAAAATTCTGTTAAGCTTAAAAAAAAAAAAACCTATATATATATATATATATATATGTATATATATATATATATATTTACATATAATCACGTCAGCCGACCCTAGCTCACGCATTGGACACGTGCACTGCGTCAGTGCCCTTTAGCGCTCTACGTCACTGGCCCCTATGGCCCAGTGTTGTGGACTATGTAATGCGAATCTTCTACATAATACCATGTACGTACATGCAACTTACAAAAACAACTAAAGCTCAATAAATGTTTTTTTTGTTTTTAATGTAGTTTGGTCGGAGCATGCTTCCGGGGTTTTCAGCTCACCCGAAGAGTCGGACGAGTCTGTCGGCGACCGAAGCCGCCTGGGGGCTGAGGCTGTCCCTGTGCAGCTCACAGGCGAGCCGCAGTCGGCAGTCCGGCTCGGTGACGTCGTACTTCTCGAGGACCTCGTCGACGCGCGACATCAGGTCCAGCAACGTCGGAGCGCTGCTGAGCAGGCTGGGCCTCTCGGTCGAACGCTTCACCAGCAGACCTGGGACACAACGAGGTCGAGACAACGAGTGGCGAGGTCTTACTCGGCAGTAAGCTGATAAGCTTAGATAAGTTGGGTGAGTTAGGGGTCGCTAAACATATTGAAAGAAACAGCGCCTGTTTGCAACGTGTTTCTCTTTGACCACTCGGTCCTGGCGCCGCTTTTCGTAAGCTTATACAGCTCGCGATGACCAATGACACGATCCTTCTATTTATTTTGCCTCCGAAAGCAAGCGACGTGTCAATTCCTCACTCATGGTCTACTTTATCAAGAAGGCGCTCATGAATTTTAGCGACGCACCTCGGTAAATATTTTGTTTCCTTCCAGCAATTGATTATCGATACCTGGGTTCTGTTATAGTCTTATTGACGAGTTACCGGCTAGAAACTAGAAATACTTCACACATTTTGAGTCCGGATTGGCCACGGCATTGTGCCACCGACTCTCAATTCCATAGCAGCACAGTTATAGCTACACAGACGGAGTCACTAATTGGGAAACTTATCTTCTGGTCGAAATCTGCTATGGTTACTGACAGCTGAACAAACGTTTAATTTTCAAGCTTCGTCAATCAGAATTCTTATCGGCTGACGCTGTAATCTCATTGGCTGCGGTGTGATGATAAGATAGAGCATTACATAAACCGCGAGACTGCAGGCAAAAAAAAAAAAAAAAAAGAAACATAGCATTAAAGGTTACGTCCCGCGTTTCTCAGTGAATGTAGGCGGGGAACGTCTTCCCAGGTCGTGGCCAGATACATCTTCAAAGCATAAGGAGCAGCTACTCCAAGCGTCCGCTGCTTCCAAAGTAATTCCCGATAATTTACACCGATTATTTGCTGTCTAATTTCCCGATTGATTTCTGAATTTTCTTCTAAGGTGATCTTGCAATCTCGTAGCCATTGAGTAACAACAAAGGTAACTGTGCTGCCCACAAGCCTACTATTTAAAAAAAAAATTTTTAGAAACATACGGATGTAGCGCGCACACCGTTGTTCAGAGATAGGGGTGTGTCGCAGACAGTCCAGGCGGCGGCCGCATATACCTGGGTTAAGGGCGAGGTTGTTTATGGCTTGTCCCGTGCCGGCGAGGCTAGCCGGTCCGGTGAGCACGAGCGGCAGCAGAGGCAGTGCCATGAGCGACAGCGCCAGGGCGATGGGCGAGTACCGCTGCAGGCTCGCCCACAGGGACTCCTGCTGCCGCGTCACCGGCGGGGCACCCAGGGACTCCAGCGGCCAGCAGAGCGCGATTACGAGCAGCAGGGATCGCGGGTTCATGGTGACTTTGTCTTCTGAAGTGGTAATTCCTGTTGAGACGTATGTGAAATCGTAGACGAAAAATTTGAGATGAGAGAGCAAATTGTATTTACCTTTTTAGAAAAACAGACAGGCAAGTAAAACAAATTACGTGCTTCTGCTTTGCTCGGTGAAACCGCTAATGCCTCTTCTCGCAGGTATTCTTGATGCTGTAACTTATGTGGATCAGAGTGAAGGCTAGCAAGCAGCAACCTTGATAATGACCTGTGTTACCAGATGCAAGGCCATAAAGTTAAACTGTCATTACCTGAACTTGTACATTGAAATGTCAGAGTAACCATGGCTGACCACAGGGTAAATCTATGGGAATCAATGTCCCGGGTACAATTATATATATTGTCACGAATGACGATTGATGAGGCAAAGATAACTGAAGAAACTAAACGATTAATGGGGCGAACTTGTGCTCAAACCAAAAGAAGGAAACAGAAGAAAACAGAGCGTCGCGGGCGTCGATGTCGGCGAAACCGCAGGATCGAGCGCAGGTGCGCGAGACTGCCTCTGGATCGCCACGCGAAGCCCCTTATGTACACGCGTGGGCTTCTGGAATAATCGGCATAGAAGGTTCGACGCGTAGAACATTAGGGCCTGGAACAAGCCGACATGATTCTCGAATTCTCCAGAACACTAAATTGCAGGAATAAACAAAAGACACGTCGCTCCCAGGAATCGAACCCTAGCTTTCCGAGTGGGAGACAAGCGCGATAACGATTAGGCCACGCGCGCGCTGCCTCATTGGCCCGCTGCGCGCGCGCGCGGCAATATATATATATATATAGACCTTTTTTGCAAGTGCGCCGCCATCTTTAAGTGTCGTCACTTCCAGTATGGGCGAAAACATTGTTTTGCCTTTGCCACGACAATAGAAGGCATTTAAGATTTAAGCGTAACCGTCACACTTTCTCGTTTTGCCTGCTCTCTATTTTTTTACTATTTGCAGGTTGAAAGGTTGGATTATTTTTTCGTCGCCCATACCGGATATGCCTATTGGGTAGCTGGGGACGAGAGTACACAGAAAAAGTATATGTATATATATATATATATATATATATATATATATATATATATATATATATATATATATATATATATATATATATATATATATATATATATATCTTTTTGGAAGTTAATTATTATTAATTGGCAAGAAACGTTGTAGACGTCTGGGTATTCGGAATAGGAGAATTAACAGTTAGGAGGGTGACCTTGCGGCAGGGAAGGCATCTCATGCTGGACACACTAAATCCCGTTGCGAAAACTCCGGGGGGATATGCTTGTGTAGCTTGAAATAACCACGCAGTTTTTTCTCGTGCTTAGCATCGTGTATGCGAAACATTTGTGATATTGCAAAAGGCATAAGATTGAACATTGTTGCAAAAAATGAGCGCTATGTGATCTAAATTCACGGATATTCTGACCACAAAATGCTTCCTTAAAGGATCGTCCGAAGCTAAACAAAATGCCTCTCAACTTTCTCTTTGGCAGGCATTAGTTTTGCATGATGAAAATCGGCCTAGATGCCAGCCATCAAAACCATAAATCAATTCTAGGAAGAAAAACAACAGTAAAACAAGTTTAAAAAAAGAAGGGGCATGAAAATAGAAAAAAAGTTCGGAAGCCAGGTTAATCCTCGTTACTACTGAAAATGGGTTTCTAAACGGTACTTACCCAGCCAGGTTCTACAGAGGCGTTTTCTGGGAACGTTGCTGCTCTGAGCCGGGTCACTGGCGTGGCGTTCGTCGGCGAGTCTGAGCTCCTTCTGCGAGCACGAGGGCACTCGCGACGAGCCAGAAAGCCCAAACAACCCGGGCGTGTTATGGGACGACCTAGAGGAAGGAGGCACCCGGGGAGGACCCCGTTACCGTTTCTTTTTTATTTCTTATTACAGCGTATGATTTTTGTATTTTACTTTGCATAACAACCCGTGCACGCCGGCAGCCTTCACCGAGTCCGACGAGCCTGCGCCGGTTGCAAAATCCGGTCCCCGTGGACGCGGAAGCGGCCCTTACGACGATTTGCCGACCGGGCCTCCGTGCTCAGCACGGCCGGCTCTTGCGTCCAATCGCTCGTCCGCCCCTCGCCCCTCTTGTTGAAAGGCCCTCGCGGTCAAGAACAGAGTTCAGCAACTGGCCGACATCCCCGCAAGGACACCGAAGAAGCACGACTCACACGAGAAGACACACCGCGGTCACCGCAGTCCTGGAACAACGGCACGCAAAGTTGTCTCGCGGAGAGTCACGTCTCTTACGGCACGCGGCGTCGTCGGTGTCACTCACGGCTGTCGAGATGCGTGTCCAACTCTTGTTGCCGAAACGGGCGCCGTATAGGCGTCGAGACCCGTTGGTCTGATTACGCGGTTGGTGTCGTGACGTAACTTGTTGCTGTCCTTATGTAAGAAACAGACTGCTCGTCCCCTGCGCAACGACTGCACTTGATGGACGGGTTGAACGACCTGTCCGCAATGTTCCATTGTGTCCTTGAAAACTCAGGCAAGAAGGGGTGGCGGGATGTGTGATGCTGTTGATGTCTCTGTCAGTTGTTGATTCATCTTGTGGAAGGCGTTTCGTCTTCGCTCACTTTCATCGAGAACTTCGCTAGCTGATTCTTTCTGCGTTTCTTTGAGCTTAATTTTGATGCAGTGGACTTCGCGTTCTATTTGCACGAGGTTCGTGCAAGCAGTCAGGAAGCTACTTTTCCTCGTGTTCCAGATACCGTAGGCGTGAGTACCGATGAAAGCGGTGATTGCGTTGACAGTTCTGGCTCTCGACTCGTAAACTGCGGTGTGAAGGCGGAGAGCGCCGATTTCACGACGTTCGCGCGTACACGAACGCGCCGCGCAGCAAAAGGGGCGGTTTGCCAACGCGACAGGTATTAAAAACTGCTCTAATTCACATCAGGGATAGGTAAAGATGCCCTTCCTATTGTTTCCATAGTCACTGGCAACTTCAAAAAACGCAGAGCGTGGTTTATTAAGTTTACTCTTCCTGCATCGTGATTTATCCTTCGGCGTTTTTACCGGATAATCCCGCAGCCTTACCGTAGTCATAATAAGATGTTATGAAGCAATGTGTAAGGCACAAAAAAAAAAAAGCAACGTACACAAGGAAGAAGACACACGCACAAGCGTCACTCACAACTAAATTTGAACTGTGCATACAAGAAAGAAATACATATCTCGTCACTTTCATCATGTTCCCGCATGCGCTTTATCATCCAGTCACAGAAACTTCTAAAAATATATCATGGTCGCATTATACAGCGCAATAGATGCTTTACTTGCACGTATTGTGCGCCCCTTTTTATTATAAAGAATGCTGCCATTAACTCGTGCGCTTTCTGGCTCTTGCCCTTACCCGGAATTGTTGTCTCAGAAACGCGCGGCTCACACTTACATTTTCTGCAGTGTTCAGACGAATGAGCCCCATCTTTCGTCTTTAAAGTTTGCGCGTCCACGCTTAGTGGGTCATTTGCACAGGTTCCCTTTTGTCCCACGTAGGACTTTCCACGCATAAAAGGGACTTCCTATGGGGAGTATTCACTGGACGCCGTATTGGGGCGTGCTGTTTAGAGTGCATGCTCAGAACGAGCTCGCATCAATAGGCTGCTAAGACCGGCACTCTTGATGGTGCGGAATGCGCGTTGCAAAAGAACTGTGGAAGCTCGCCATCAGCACGCTCTCAGCATTCACGCACACAGCTATGGACGCCAGTGCATACTCCCTTTAGTACCCCTCCGTGACGCATTCAACATAGGGCCTGACATGCCTTTGCGGTGCAACCTCTTCTCATACCGTCGCCACCGGTAATGCGAGAGCAGAGTTGTTCGAGTTGGCTCGGAGCTTAAAAAAGCGAGCGGTACACCAAAGTGGTTCGCCACCTTTTTGAGGTTGTGCGACATTTTGAGCACACACGGTGCCACCTCAGGCCTCATTTTGCTCTTGTGCCGTTTGCGTGTTTCCCGTACTGGTGTGTCATTTTACTTGTTCAAGGGTGCCTTCTACCACATTCGTCACGACTATTTCAGGGTAGCCCACTGACAATAGCCTGGTCACCGGTTTCTTAAATCTTGTCTGCACCCTGTGTGCACACACAATTGGACCACAAAGCATGTCGCGCAGCATGTTCAATGCATCACCGGGGGGGGGGGGGGGGGGGGGGGGGGGGTACTACATGAAATTCGCCTTACGTGTGGAAAGTTCAACGTAAGACAAGCGGGAAGCTGTGCGAATCACCAACTAAGGGAGTAAGAGCACAATACAAAGACTAATGGTGAGGCTAATTTCCCTGAACACTGCAGGAAATGTAAATGTGAGCAGCGCCTTTCTAAGAAAACGATTCTGTGTAAGGGCAAGAACCAGAAAGCGCACGCGTTAATGAAAGCTATACTTCAAATAAAAAAATGGGGCGCACAATGTGTAAGTTAAACAACTATTGCACTACATAGTGCGGAGATAAGACTTTTTTTTTTAGACGTTCCTGTGAATTGATGATAAAGCTTGTATCCCCTGCTCAAGCTCATGCGTGGACATGGTGAAGGTGACGAGATAGGTATTTCTTTCTTTTCTGCACTTTTCAAATATGATTGTGAGTGGCACCTGTGTGTGTGTGCTTTCTTCCTTGTGTCCGTTTGTTTTTTTCTCCTTAAACCAAGCTCTATAACGTTCACCGACTAGCACGGGACTCGACATGCTCTGCTTTTGTTAAGCTGTCAGTACCTCTTACGATCGTTGGTTAGCAGATTTTGTGGGTTATTAGGGAATGTAAAAAATGACGTCGTAGTGTATTATAGAAGTACGGTTGAAAACGGGAAGTGTGAAGGCAAGACCTGGGCGGGATATCGGTCTCTGATAACGGATGATGCTTGGCTTCCCGCGTGCCTATTGGCTGAGATATGTCACTGTAGCTAGGGAAAAAGGGCAGAGCGGCCATGACTGTGATCGGTTGGAAATACCAGCTAAGAATGTCATTCTTCCGTTTACAGAGAGCAAGCCTCAACGTTACAAATGTTTCTTGATTCGGGACGCCAGCTCTTGCCCTCATAATTGCTCTTCTGAGCTTCCGACTCGGCTCTCAATTCCTCTTTCAAGCTTCAAAGAGCGAAATAAACGCGTTTTCCTATCAGTAAATGAATAAAGAATAACACACGTAACAAGTGGTAGCAATTACACGGAAGCAAAGACTGGTCTCTCTTTGCCGAAAAGGACCCGAAACTTCCCATTGGACATAGTAGTCCCAATTTTCAAAGCAAAGACAGCAACAGAACAAAAACAATATACGTGTTTTTCCGAGTTTGGGGTTCCCGACGAAAGCAATAAAGATTGTAGATCTGATTGCGTGGCGTTATATATATATATATATATAAAATTCGATCTTCGGTCCTTTTTCAGCAGACAATTTCATTTGCCTGCGACAAGCAAGCTCGCACTAAAAAAAAAAAAAAAATCCCGAAGATTTGAATTTGTACCGGATATTGTACATATATCTACATTCTATTAACGAGACTAAACTATTGATGCGTGTTTCTCCTGTAACCAACCTTTCTGAGTCACGAATCTGTGTCACCTAATTCCCTTCAAGATAGTCATTAAGTAATCATAAACATAAAACTATCGGTGCTCTTCATTTGAATGCAGCTGAAGGTTGGCGTTATCTCGGGCGGAAAGCTGGAAATTATCGATAAGTTTCGTCTGTGCCGCAAAGGAACATTATACAAAACACACATACACTCAAAAAGTCTCTACTTAAACAGAAAGCAGTGGCGCGCCTAAAATTGCAATGAGGTCGTTTCTTCCTGGCCCTGCTCGTTTTCTGGTTGCAAATGCTAATGAGGCACGCATGTTTAGCCAATTTTTCAGATCTAATGAATATGATAAACGAAAACTACAGCCGCGAAAAAAAGAAAAGACACACGGGAAAGTAAAAGGAATAGAGATACAGATCGCCATGATTAGACGGGGAGGTGCAGCGATCGGCCAGCGGTCGAGAATGATCCCCACGCTTATACCTCACGTCTCACTATTTCGCCACGGTATAATCTGTAAACTGGCAGTAGAGTCACAGCAGCAATGGTCAGTTCATTATTTGGAAATATTGTTCCAAATAAAACGGACCTGGCAAGAAATCTTATCGGTATCATGACGAAACCTGGTTGACTGCGGATGAATATAATGAAATACTTCGGGATTTGCATCAGCCTGCGTTTCTGAAGTTGTCGTTGTCTATAATTGAGCTAACGCGCCGGTAAAGTATAGTCTGAGTAGATAGAAGAGTCCGGAGTTGCTACTAGATAAAAGAAAAGGACTACGTTTGTTTGGCACGCCTCATCAGTTGGGAGAAGATAATAGATAAAAATTTTGAGTGATGTTCGAGAGAGTCACGCCTCAAAAGGGCTCGTATAAAGCCAGTGAATGCCGATATAAACTGATTTTTTAAGCGTTTCGGAACAATGCATGCGCTAATTTTTTATTATTTTTTTTTGCCAGGGGGGAGTCAGTTTTTCAATGTTGTTTAATACTTCTCCCCATTGCTCCTGACACGCCCTTTTGTATTTTCACTAACTCTTTTACTTCTAAACTCTTTAGTGTATATTTTTCTATTGCCGCCGCCACTGCCCCTGAAGGGTGGCCGAGGATCATGTCAAGCTGATTTGTCAGCTGTTTTCTTCGGCCTCCCCGCAATTTTGTTGAATGGGAGAATGAACCATTTGGATTTGATATGAAATGCGTTTCTCAGTGTAGAAGATACAGTTGATGAGGTGGCATTGCTTTATTTAACAGATGTATTTTTATGTCCTCACATGAATGGGCTCACGCGTATAGCCGGGGCCACACTGCTCATACATCATACAAAAGACTGTCTGCAAACACAAGCCACCGCAATATCCGTGGTTCGAATGCCGCGTGCCAAGTTTTCTCCTTGAACTGATTGCCATGCGGCATTGAAGGCAGGGATCTCGCGCTGACTCGCGTTCGATTCTGTATGCAGACTGTCTTTTGTATGATGTATACGCGATGTGAACCCGGCTTTAAATACGCGTAGAAAATATAAGGGGGCTCGTGTGTGTAGACTTTTCCGTATCTATTCAGACATGCAGTTTTAGTGAGCATCTCTCTTTATATTGTTTTAAATTCACTATAGTCGGTTACAAGTCAAGAAGGTAGGAGACGCTCCTCCCACAGGCGTGATGCGCCCGTTTCAAATCTCTCCACAACCGAAAGAAGAGTTCACTGGTAACGCTCCTTGTTCCACTTCAATTGACAGAAATTGGCTACAGAGTGGTGCCGATTTGTCTCCGATCTCACTTGACCTTTGTATTCATAGGAGGGGGAACCGAGCCCCTGAAAGCGGCCTTTGTATTCATCGGTGGGGGAACCTAATCCCCGAAAGTCTTATTTGTTTCCACCTGAGGGGGAAAACTCTAATCTCCCTCTCGTGACTTCCACAACGCTAAGTCAAAGTCGAAAGATAAAGCAAATATGTACAGGAAGGCAAGACCCTCCTCGCGCGTTGGCCGTGACGTCACGGAAACGATGGGACGCTATTGGATGCGGAGGTGGCGGAGGGAGGTATGATTCCCTTTGAGGGGCATTTCCCACTACCTTCTTGAATTGAATTGAATTGAATTGAAGTCTTTATTTCTTTCGAATCAACCGAAAGGGGAACAGAGACTAAAGGCAGAAAATGCCTGACGAAGGTCTCTGTCCCCTTTGCAGTTCGTACATACGGTACACAGTATACTATACACTCATGCAAATGTAGAACAATCAGCAATTCAAATAATGTCATGGCTTTATAATACATCATCATGAGGATCGCAACTAGTAATATAGATTATGAAAGAAACTTTTTCACAAGTTCAAAAATAAAAACCATCAAATTGTACATGTATAAAAATGGCTATAAAACAGTGTCACTGCCCACCAAGAGTGTCCTCAGCTGTTTTTTAAATTTAGAAAATGAGTTATTAAAATCCACGAAGGTCCCAAGTGAATTTAATAATTTGGTCACCTGATAATCTTTAGTTTGCTTTCCGTAATTTGTTCGAATCTGTGGGGGTCGTCTTAAAGAGTGCCGAAAGGTGTATCTGTGCTCTACATCACTTGTATTTCTATCATAAAGTTTCTCAGTTTTGATACGTTGCATTAACTTGAAATCATAAATTTGGTTAGCCTTGAGTATACCATGTTTTTTAAAAACATGGTATACTTTGACCTGTAACCTACTATAGGATTGTAAAACAGATAGATAGGACCCGTTTGCTCTCCTGTACAAAAACAACATTTGTTCGCATTATTTTTAGTTAGCTATATTCTGCTAACTGAAATGTCTCGGAGCGTCTCACTCATAGTCCTATAGTTGGTGATGGGTTAAAAGTTCAGGGCCAGGAAAAGGAAGGCTAGGGAGGAGGAAGCACATGGGTTTCTGGAGAGGAGGAAGCACCCCCTTCGCTCCAACATTCCGCCTCCTCCCCATCCTTTCTTACCCTCCCCCTGCACTTTTAACCCGTCACCGACGCGATGCAGCATCGGAAGCGGACAATCACAGATCTGGTCACCTTTACAGGAATCTTCGAGAAGAATTGTGCCATAGAGTTCATACACCAGCACCCGGCCCTTACGTCACGCGCGGACACTTCCCACGTATCTAGTTTCTGAGCACGCACAGTGCCCGCAGCCGGTGTAAGCAGACCTTGTCTTGTTTGTAAACAGCATGCCTGTCTTTATGCCTACGTTATGTCACGGCGAAAGTAAACAAACAAACACGAGATAACGTCAACCCAGCCTGCCCAAAAATAACAAACGCTCTAGAGGTCCACAAAGAACCAGACGACCACGTGCTTCGAAAGTCACCGGTTTTTCGATCACCAGAACAAATACACGGATACAAATGAACACACACGCGCGCACACAGCTAGACATCGAGGAACCTTCGAGCCGTCATCACGTCGGCGCCGAAAGCGAAGGCAATAAACCGTTTTCCCGTCGCAGATAACATTTTCACCACTGCGCGAACTCGGTGCATTCGCCGCCGAAACGAACCCCCACCGAAGCAAGAAAAAACAGTCGCCACCAACTCGACCAATCACGCGGCCCGAATGTATCCCCGGCCGCGGCACACGCAAACAACCGTCGTCAAAGTAGGCGCGTGTATTCTTACGCACCCTTCGCCAAGTGGTAACGGCTCATGCCGTCAGCCGACATTGGCCTTGATTTCCACGAAGAGCTCCGCGACACCCCTAGAGGCAACCGTGGAACCGTAAACGGGTCCACATCCCTCTTTCTCAATCCAAACACGCACACACACACGCATACACACACACACACACACACACACGCACGCACGCACGCACGCACGGACGCACGCGCATACACACACACACACACACACACGCACGCACGCACGCACGCACGGACGCAAGCGCACACACACATATACACACACATACACAAACACACGCACACATATACGCACACATACACGCGCACATACACACACAGGCACGCACACCAATGCGATGATGATGCACCTCAATCAAGCAGAGGTAGAGAGCGTACGTTCGTTCGCCTTGGCAGTGAATATACGGGGTCAAGGGGAGAGGGCGGTTCCGGAAGAGGACTTTTCGGCACGGTCTGGGTCGCCCTTGCACAAGAAAAGTCGCTTCGGCGAGAAGGGCGTGGAGAGAGACCGAGGAGCGGAGGGGCGGCTTGGGAGCCGGTTGCTCCTGGTCGCGGTGACGCTTGCTGACGTCGACGTCGAAGGAGAGGTGGTTTCCAGGTGTCGCTACTCTGACCTGGTGAGGGGATGGAGGGGCTCGAGCGTGTTTAGTTCTACAGAGGAGTTCGACTGACCCGGATGCTGGGCCTGTCAATTGACATCGAGTCCACGATGTAACAGTCGACCGGTGATGCACCACGAGTGTTGGAGAGTTCTGTCTTTTCACCGGCGGAGTAAATGGGAATAGGTGAATCCTAAAGCGACAAAATACTAACGAACAAAAAGTTAGGGCGCAAACAATCTGGTGAAGGTTTAACATTCTGGACAATACCCCGAGTCTCTGGGGGGGGGGGGGGAGACAACACAAAGTCTTTGTGTTGTGTTGTACACACAAGGCTTCTGTACAAAACAAAAACACATGAAGGATCGCGGAACAGAGGACTAAGGAGAGAAACTATGCGTAACACTTTAATAGAGGCTAACAGGATCATTCCAACATGACTGTTGAAGTTAAGTTTCTCATCTATAGCATAACGTCAAGATCCCACAAAACCGACACACGTTCAATAAGAGCGTCGTTTAGGTGGTAGCCAAATAGAACTAGCAGGGTTTTGCGTATTGACAATTTGACGCGTTTTTTTCGAAGATTTAGGTCGATCTGATTGTTTGCACACCATGTACACATATCATTATTGTCAGTTTGCAATAAGTTTCCAACAAGGCACAGTAATTAAAACATTGCAATTTGCGATATAGCTCCATGTCGTCAGCAAACTGGGACAAGACGGGGTGCTGTGTCGCCTCCTAAATGTCGTTTACAAACACGTTAAAGAGCAAAGGCCCTAGATTTGAACACTGCGGCACTCCGGAAGGAACCGGAAAAAAATGCGACTTGGCTTCCCCGTGGGAAATGCAAGTTTAGTCTGTCTTAAAGATAGCCAGAAAACCACGAACAGTAATGTACACTTAATCCGTGAAATGACAATTTGCTTAGTAAGATTTCATGCTTGACACGACCAAAGGCCTTTCTGCAATTAAAATAGGCTGGATCAGTTTGTTCTCGACAGCAAACGCTCGGTGCCACGTCACTCAGGGAAGTGACAAGGTCAGTTGCAACGAAACGGCCGCTCATAAAGCCATGCTGATTCTGAACTATGATCCATTGGGAGATGATGCACATATGCATGTGAAAAATAAAAACATTTAAAAAAACTGAAGAAAATGCCGGCAACAAAGAAATGAGCATGTAGTTTGCTACATATGTAGGGTTGCTGATTTCATTAACGGAATCAAAACGCCTTTCTTCTAAGCATTTGGGAACACGGATCATTTAGAGAACAATGTAAATATGTGAACCTGCAAAGGAGCAAAAATATCTGCGCATCCGTTTAAAATAAAAAAGGGGATACCAACATGACCTCTAGACTTCTTTTGGGGGAAGCTTCTTAATGGCCACTAGGACGTCGTCAAGGGTGATGCGAAATTATTACAAAATGATGGAGCGGTGTCACTCAAATGTTGACGATAAATAGACAGACAAAAAAGGTTTGACGAAGTGATTACAGGCGTCATCGGTATCTGAAATATACTCTGTATCATCTAGCAAGGTGATGTTATGTCCGCTGTTTTTATGTTTAGTGTGACTGCGCACGGAGTGCCAAAACCCTTCAGGGCGACGAGTCACGTTCTGCTGAACAAAGTAATGGTAGGCCTCTCTGTTGTCATGATTGATAAGATGTTTGGCTAGAGCTCTGCACTCTCAGAATCTTTCACGCACAATGCCGGTGTGTGATCCTTTTGACAACCAGTGTAGATGGGGTGTCTTACGTAAGACTCGGCTAAATTCAAAAGAAAATTACGCCGGATATTTTTGAGAGCGACATAATTTCCTTTGTATGTAGCTTGTCATGCCTTCAGTTACATTACCGGTTGATTCAAAAACTGCCATATCGACAGAGGCAGCGCTATAAACGCCCTCCCAACTGCTGCAGCCTCCAAAAACCGATAAAGACCAAGGTAATCGCCCTTGCAGTAGTCGAATCTATCAACTGATCTACGCCGCACCATATATCTCTACATGTTTAGATTGACACCAAACGGGACGTGCCAAATATCAATGGGAGCGAGCGGCTCGGTGACTGGCACTGTTCAATATTCGTACGGGTTAGTGAAAAATAGGTCCATACATTACCGCAGGTATTTGCCGGGAAATCGCCCAGGTTGAACCCATTGAAACTGAAGAAGCTAACAAGGCGCAACACCTTGCCTGGTCTGTTTTACATGTCTTCCATGTACCAAGAACATGAAAATCTAAAAAAAAAGCGATTTCGTAATTTCTAGGATTAAGCTTGCTCGATAAGTCCAGGGGAACAGCACCGAACTCGACGCTATAGATATGGAAGGAGGCAAACAGTAGTTTCGTACCAACAAATGCTTTCCACCTGCGAGTTTAACTTTTATCCAGACACTCTCGTTGTACATGTCAAGATCAAAACGGCGTAGAGCCGGCACTGCATCGTTCACAGCAATCAAATTGCCTCCAGCATAGCGCTGACCGACGACTTTGTAGTCTCTGTCGCTATGAAACACATTGCAGGCAACCGGAAAATAATCTACGGAAGCAATGTCATCATGAAGCCACGTTTCGGTAACTTAGTATACATCAAAGTCTGAGGTCCCGACACCTTTGAAACAGTAGTTTGAATTTGTTTGCAAGCTGCGAACGTTCTGATACTTAAAAAGTAAATTTTTCACTCATCAGATGCATGCATCTGATGAGTGACTGGAACCACCTTGCTGTGCCCGTAGTCTCTATTATAAATCATGAACTTAAAAAAAAGCTTTGGAATGTCGTTTTTCTTTCTAATTGACACTGATTGTATTTTCCTGTATGTGTGTCCGTTTACCAAAAATTATGCCGACCATTTCTCCCCCTGCAACGATCGCACCCTGAGGATTAAATAAATAAATAAAGGGAGAGAGGGAGAAAGAAAGAGTAAATGCACAAAGATAGAGAGATAGAAAGAAAGAAAGAGTAAATACACAAGGAGAGAGAGAGAGAGACGACAAGAAAGGGAGAAAGCAAAAATATATATATTATGCCGGTAATATTGTAAAATAACATACCATAATACTTAAAATAAAAGACAGCACATCTGAAACAATTCATACATTCGAATAAAAGCCAGTTTCTTACTTTCTACTCGTTCAAAAAATTTTTGTTGTGAAAAACATGTTTTTTTTTTTGTGTGAGTTTTTTTATATATTACGTTACTGCTGATGTCAGACTTACATTTTCAGATCCCTGATTCAGTCACAAACACTCGGCGGATTATGTTCATCTGCACGCGCTAGAGCCGATTTCGGCTTTTGGTGCGGTGCACTAGTAACGACCCTGTAGTAACAGGTTTGTTTTTTCCGACCTCCTCACAACTCTTGGCGGATGCAGAGAAGTCAGCGACGACTTGAAGGACACACAGCGCCATCCATTGCCTGCTGGAGGTACCTTTCTGCCCTTGGTCTATCCGTGTGTTGCGTGACAACCACCAGAGAAAGAAAGTACTTAAAAGAGCCTCCGGAGGGCGCTATCTGTCCCTACCGGCTAAAGTGCCTTCATACACACGCGCAAGATGTAGGCACCCTACTACCGGCTTGCTCAGCGTCATTTCTAGATTTTCACGCGAGCCACGGTGGCGTGACACGTGATTCCTGATTAGTCGACACGGTCGCGCGGGAATTTCAAACAACCCACAACGCTCACGTGAAGCACGACGTCATGCGTGGAATGAGAGTGATTAAAAAACATGGCATGTCATGTGAATTAAAGGTCGCCGCACGTCTCAAATGATTTTACTTCATAAAGTAATTCATTTACCTTAAAGAAGACTTCGAAGAATTTTAGGAAAGTTACCAGTTGCGTGCAGTACAGGCGAAGGCAAGGCCAGGGGAGGGGAGAAAGGAGGAAGCACTAGAAAGGCTGGGGCAGAAGAGAGAAACCTCCTTCCCTCTCTAACGCTCCTAGTGCTCTCCCTTTCTCCCCTAGTCCTTCAGTGCTCTCCTCTCCTGTTCCGCTTTAATAGTGCTCGCCATTCCTCTCTTCGCCTGGCGTTGCCTTCCCTTGCACTGCACACTAGTGAGACGGAGAAGAATAACGAGTCTCACTCTGTTAAACATATAAAATAGCGCAGAATAGACAAGGACAAGAAGTGTACAGGACAAGTGCTAACTTTCAACTAGTTTTACTCAGGAAAACCAAGCACATATACACATGACAGGAGAAGCAGTACCAGATAAAAGTTGGTTAATTTAGTACCCCATCATTCAAAAGCTAAAATTTATTACTATGAAGTACAATAGAAGCGTAGCTGACACATGCCTTTCCACTTTTTTTTGGATCAAGAACGCCTCCAATAGCTCACGAGCGACCGTCTCTCGGCTCCTCCCCAGAATCCTTATTTGCTGAAGTCGCGGAACACAGTCACACGTGTTGTAATAGACATATTACTTTTTTTTACTGATAATGCTTGCTCTTGTGCTCGTTCATTGATGCATCACCCCGTATGGCCGATGTATACCTTACCACAACTCAGTGGGATTTCGTACACCAGACCCACTGTGCAGTCCACGTAAGGGGTGACGTGTTTCTTACCACATGGCCTTTTTGCCTTCTCGTCAGAAATGCAGGAGCACAACCCAGCCAACATCTTTGGGGCAGAGAACACAGCGGGAACTCGTACTTGCTTGCCACTTTCTTCAGATTGTAGGCGACCTTGTAGATGTGCGAAATAACTTCCAGTCGTTTTGTTCTCGGCCTCGTTAAGACCTTTTTTTTAAACCCCTTAATTTTTTAAGGGTGGTCTCCGCCACAAAAACCAAGACCAAGCACAGGAAGCCAGCCAATTCCAGTCTAGAAATCTGGTATTTAAAACTAGCATCCGCTTGGTGGTCACAATACTTCAGGAGTGCAGACACCAGGCACGAAGTCACAATAGCTGTCTTAACCGTCTTCGAATGAGCTAAATAAAAAGGAAGGAACTCTTTCCGTGCGCGAGGTCGGTTATTGGACACATACGTCCGTCGTTGATGGTGATGTTAATATCTAAAAACTGCAAATGATTGTCGTCAGGGGACTCATTAGTAAAAGCTAGGAAAGCTTTCCCATGTTGTTCAAAAGCTGACATAATGCTTTGTACTGTATCAAAGTGCGTCACTGAAATGTTAGTTTTTATAAGTACAAGAAAATCGTCCGCGTATCTAAGAATCCTTAAGAACATTGCTGGCGTCTAAAGCACGACTCAAGTCACGATCAACAGCGGTCAAAAAATGTTACAAACCATAGGAGCGACGCATGACCCAGTACAAATGCCGTTGCTCTGGATAAACAGCTTGTCATTGAACGACAGAAACGTGCTACCTAGATAAAATTCCAGTAATGCCATAAAGCTGTCCATAGGAATACCAGGAGCATTCTGGAAAGCCACCGCGCCATTTGCTTCGATACACGCGATAACAGGACCGTACATTTCTTCACACGGCACTAAATAAAACAAATCCGCTACATCAATAGAGAAAGCGCAGCCTACAGAGCTGTTAATTCTTAATTCTTCAATCACTTCCGACAAGTTTATGGTCGCGAAGGGGTCATCCAGAGCATCCAGAGTAAGTAAATTAAAATGGTTTAGCAGATATTTGCTTACCCGCTGTTGCCAAATACCTTTCTCGCTAACAATACTTCTGACCGGAAAACCGTCCTTATGCGTCTTTACATTCAAAAAGGCCTTTAAAGTAACGTTTTTCGAATCGCTCACAGCTTTTGCCACTTTTGTAGCTCTAGGCTCAAGGGGTGGCACAATTACGGACCATGAAACCGGACCACGAGTATGACTCGCGTTTCGGTTTCGACGCTCGTTTAGCGCGCTTTCTGGCAGATGGCAAAACCACCCTGTTGCTCCATTTACCTCGTGTAGTTCGCTCGTTTGCTTTGCGGTTTGACAAAAAAGCAAAAAAACAAACAAACAAAAAACGCAGTATTTAGACAAGTTCGGCAGCAGTGCGTATCGGGCACGTATCTAATCGCCTCTGCTTTCGCAGTTCCCTGACCGCACGTGGACCATCTGCGCCGAGCATCACCACGACATCGACAAGTCATCGACAAGTCACCACAACACCGACAAGTCATCGTTCGCCCCAGATACCACTTCGTGACGGAAGAAGGCAGGAAGAGGGCGCCACTGACGAAGACAAGTGCCATAAAGGAGGCCAACGCACCGGACCGGCCTTCAGTTCGGCAGCAGTGCGTATCGGGCACGTATCTAATCGCCTCTGCTTTCGCAGTTCCCTGACCGCACGTGGACCATCTGCGCCGAGCATCACCACGACATCGACAAGTCATCGACAAGTCGCCACAACACCGACAAGTCATCGTTCGCCCCAGATACCACTTCGTGACGGAAGAAGGCAGGAAGAGGGCGCCACTGACGAAGACAAGTGCCATAAAGGAGGCCAACGCACCGGACCGGCCTTCAGTTCGGCAGCAGTGCGTATCGGGCACGTATCTAATCGCCTCTGCTTTCGCAGGTGAGAATTACTTTCTGTTTAAAAACCTCGAATTTTTTCTGTGCACTGCTGCCGAACACAGCAACGACTGTTAGTGTTGTAGGATTGTTGATTTGTAAGCGCTGAAGTACCGTGTCATCCTAGGTCATTCACTGCCTTCCTGATCGACATGACTAAAGAAGGGAAGGATATTATGAAAGCCCTTGATGATCTTAAACGTGAACTAAGGGCTGAGCTTAGAACTCTAAAAGATAGCGTTAAAAACTGTGATGAAACCTGTGATGGCGTGAACGCAATTATGAATGATGTGAAGGAGCTTCGAAAAGATATGCAGAAGCTTTCGAAAAAAAACGAAGAGCTAACCGCAGAGAACCAAAGGTTAAGCGATAAAATCGAAGAGCTTGAGCAGTACCAACGCTCTAACAACGTAGAGATAAAAGGTGTACCAGTAACGGGAGACGCACATGACATTGTCAGAAGAATTGGGACCCTTCTGGAGGAGCCGATTCTGGATTCGGATATTGATGTGTGTCACCGGGTTCCCACATTTAACCCTCTCGAAAAGAACATAATCGTCCGCTTTGTGCAGCGCACAAAGCGAGACAAAATCCTGCAGAAATGCAAAAAGCAGAGGATTACAACTAAAGACCTTGATTACGGTGGGCATGGCAGCCCTGTTTATGTGAACGAACACTTAACGAATTCAAACAAGAGGCTACTTGGTGCTGCCATTGCCAAGAAAAAGGGCGTGGGGTGGAAGTTCGTCTGGACTGCCGGGGGGAAAATCTTTGCCCGAAAGAATGAAACGGCAAGTGTTCTTAAAATCGCTTGCATGACTGATGTGGAAAAAATAACAAACTGAAACGTAACTAATCCCTCGGATAACACACAAAGACATGATGATGGAAGAATTTCATCCAGAGTGTGACTACTTTGACTGTCAAGCATTCAATAAAAAGTATAAAGGAGCGGATGGACAGTTTTCAACAATACATCTAAACGTGAGAAGTATTAAAAATAAGGTTGACAATCTCGAAATATTTTTGCAGTCTCTGAGTGTGGAATTTAGTGTTATTGTACTAACAGAAACCTGGTTAACGAAAGATGACAAACCACCATACCTACACGGATACAAGTGTGAAAGTGTGTGCCGAGAAAACAAGAGGGGTGGCGGTATAGCTATCTACCTCAAAGATAACTTGCGGTACCAGGTTATGGACAATCTAACGAAAATAAATGAAGATATAGAAAGCTTAATTGTTGAAGTCTCAAACACCATAGTTGGTGCTTTGTACAGGCCACCGTCGGGAAATGTGTATGAATTTATGGCTTTTATTGAAATCATGCTGTGTTTTTTGGGATCTGTATCCGCCTCATTTATAATTCTCGGGGACATAAATATTAACACGCTATCGGACGATCACCACGCGAGAGAATTCCGAGACGTTATTCATCAGTATGCATGTAGCAATATAATAACAGTACCAACCAGAGTCACTCCAGACACTGCAACGGCCCTTGACATCTGCCTCACAAACGTAGATATAAATCATGTTACGGCCGGTGCTATTTTATACGATATCAGTGACCATCTACCCATATTCTGCATAAGGTCTTTTACAAATTGGAAACAAAATCGTTGTATGGACAAGTTTTGGTACCGCATAATAAACGAAGAAACGCTTAGTACTTTTGGCTGCCTAATAGAGCGGGAAAGTTGGGTCGACGTCTTTAGAGAACGCAATCCTGCAGTTGCCTATAAAAGCTTCTTGACGAAATTTAAACACTGTTATGATTCTGCTTTTCCTCTTCGGGAAAGTAAGCAAGGGCCTAGAAAAATTAGAAAACCGTGGATAACTGGCAAACTGTATAAAAGAATACGAAAAAAAAACTGCATGTATCATGTTTTTGTAAAAAATCGTGATCCCGCTCTATTGGATGACTTCAAAAAGTTTAGAAACAAATTGAATTCCGACCTCAAAAAAGCAAAGTGTGATTATTATCAAAATAAATTTCTGCATATTCACAATGACCACAAGAAAGTGTGGGAGACGATTAACTATCTAACGAGCAGAAAGCAAACACGCAGCAGCGTGAAGGAAATGTTGATAAATAACAAAACTATTGTCGGTACAGAACTTGCTGACGAAATGAATCGGCACTTTACTAGCATAGGCACGTGCACTGGAAAATATGCAAACTCAGATAACTCCATGTTGGCAGGAAATCAAATGGAATCTATTATGCTTTTTCCAACGACACCAACTGAGATTGATAAGATAATATGTAGTCTAAAAAATGATGTTGCAGCTGGGGACGATGAAATAAAAGTGCTACCAATTAAGTACACCGCGAACATAATAGGTCCTATATTATCCCACATAATAAATATGATGCTTGAATGCGGTAATTTTCCTGATGAATTAAAAATCGCGAAAGTGACTCCTGTCTACAAGGGTGGTGGAGAGACCTTGATTAATAATTATAGGCCCATTTCAGTACTCCCGGTTTTTTCCAAGGTTTTCGAGCGTGTAATCAACGACAGGATAACAGCTTTTTTTAAAAAATATCATATAATAACTCCTGCTCAGTATGGTTTTCAGAAGGAAAAGTCTGCAGAATCAGCGCTAATCGACATAAAAGATAAAATTGCGGAAAACATTGAAAACAAATTGGTCACACTGGGATTGTTTTTGGATTTAAAAAAGGCGTTCGACACTGTGCAACATGATATTTTACTTACAAAACTTAATGTATATGGTATACGAGGAATAGCGCTAAAATTAATTAAAAGCTATCTAAATGAACGCTACCAATATGTATGCCTAAATAATGGATCATCCAGCAAAATGAAAATAAAACATGGCGTTCCCCAAGGCTCTATACTAGGGCCTCTGCTATTCCTTGTCTACATAAACGATATAACGGAAATACCTGGCTCCCCTCAGTTAATAATGTACGCCGACGACACAAATGTATTTTTTGCTGGTGAGACGAAACAGGTCGTAGAAAAATTAGCCAATGATTATCTATTAAAACTCTCAAAATGGTTAGAAACAAATCGCTTAGCTTTAAATACCAGTAAAACAAAATATGTTATTTTTAAGCCGATAAACAAACGCGATCACAGTACTATCAACATAACATTTGAAGGTACGTTGCTCGAGCAAGCTACAGAGCAAAAATTTTTGGGGGTGTGGTTTACTGAGGACCTCTCTTGGTCAACCCATGTTAAAATGCTCAAGGCTGAACTGTCCCGAGTTACTGGAAGCATATACAAAGTGCACAGTTTACTACCGACTTGGCTTAAACAAACATTATACTACTCTCTATTTTACTCAAAAATGAGCTATGGCATCTTGGTGTGGGGAACTACGACAGAAACTAATTACAACAAACTAATTATCTTGCAGAAAAAAATCTTGCGTATGTATGAAAATTATAAAGGAGACAGAAGAAATTTAAGCACGCAACCACTTTTTAATAAATATAATATGCTAAAAGCAGATCAAGTATTTTATTTCAAATTATTACAATTCATACACAGAAATAAGCTCCACACTACGCCAACATACAATCTGAGCACGTACAATATTCGAGACCCAATAAGGAAGATGCCGGCAATAAGAACTAACTATGGCCGACAAAGGCTGAATTTCCAGATAAATAAAACTTTGAATAGAAAAGATATGTCTCTGGATTTCCACCAACCCTTTAATAGCTTTAAATTTTCTTGTAGAAGGATGCTCGTGACAAGTGAAATTGCTTTTTCATCTTTGTTAGTGCCGTAAACTTCATGAGTGTTATAAATGTCTTTAATTTTTGTGCATATTTCCATTCCTTGTTTCTTGATGTTTAAGTATGAGAGAAAAACCTTTTATTGATTTTTTATTAATACCACTGTGCTGTGGCAAATTTTAATGTGATGTATTGTATACTTGTATTTTTTTGCAGTCTACAACGGAAGCATGTCTTTGTTCCTGGTCATTTTCAATGATCAGTGTCTTTTTATTATTTTTTTTATTTTTCATGGTATAAGAAATGCTAATTTTGTTATATATTTTTATAATGTTGCACAAATGCTTCTCTCTATTTTTATATCGGTTTTGGCAAATGGCGCATTTTGTTTTGTTTTCTGATGCATTTTCCACCGTGTTTTTTTGTATTGCACTGCTGAACTGTACGGGGGGGGGGCAGAGGCTCTGTCAGGCACCAGGCCTTTATCTCTGCCCCCCACGCGGATTTTTCCGCGAAACAAATAAAGGAAAAAAAAAAAAAAAAATCGCTTTTGAGGTTTCATTCTAAAACAATTTGGCGCGGAAGTCCATTTTAGACGACAAAGAGATACAAAACCTTCTTTCTGAAAGGGAATAATGCTCGGTCATATATGTGACGACAAATACTGTCCCTTTCCAATTTTTAAAAATCGGACGATAGTCTGATGGACAGTGACAGGAACGATCAAAAGCGATGTGAATCCTGCAAGCGTTCCATCAACTTCGGCGTGTGCTCGTCAGTGGGACTCAGACCAGTAGTCCTGATTTAGAGCGAGATATGACACCTGGAAGTCGACGAAATATTTGTTGTCTTATTTTAAATCAAATTGCCCGTTTAAAATAAAAGTTTCCTGTACGTGTCTTGAATTAAAAAATAAATAAATGAGTAGGCAAGGGGTTAAAGGCGAAGCTTACGCGTCCTCCAATCTTTATTAGCTGTACTTACAAAAACAAACAAACAAACAAACAAACAGACAAACAAAAAACAAACAAACAAACAAAGCGTTTTCAAACACCGAATTTATTTAATCTCGGATTAATAATTAACGTCCCTACCTTCGGTAAAATCGTCTTGCAATTTTACCGAAGGTAGGGACGTCAGAACTCGGACAGCAAAAAACGCTGTCCGAGTTGTGACATTAAGCAATGCAAAACGTCACGCTTGTATTGCTTAATATCAGAACTCAGACTGCGTTTTTTGGTCTAAAGATATGTTTCCCCATCGTCATTCGCCGACCTGCTTTCGTCAGTTGCCGTGATTGGCTCTCCCAGTGTTGTGCGGGAAAGCGGACGCACGGGCTTTTTTTAGAGTGCATGTTGAAGTACATTAGATCGCTGAATCACCGGATATGCTCAGTGAGAAACTATTAGACCAATCACACTAAACGTTTTGCGCCCGCGTAACACCGCCATAACTTTAGTTTACAGGAGACAGACGGCAGTGCACGAGAGGGCTCGTGCCGTCTCGTACTCTACACGCGCAGAGATAAAGCGAGTTTATCCCATGTGCAGAAAGACTAAACTTCCTTCCACGCATCGCGGCAGCGGTGGCGTAGTCAAACTTCTGTAGAGATCGGTCTACAGACCTAATGCTAAATTACCCAAGCATCAAGGAGAATGCATGGATTGGTGTTCCACGCGCCACACGCGCACGCCTTCTCCGTATAAATGATTGGAAGTAAATAACCAAAAATAAAGCGTTGACGAACGCGCGTGCAAGATGCAATTTGATTTAGGCTTTTGCTTTAGAAAAGTTACTGCTGAAGCCAGCGCGTGTGGCGCGTGGAACACCAATCCCTGCATTCTCCTTGATCCTTGGGTAATTTAGCAATATCTCTGTTGCGAAGCAATAAAGATTATATTGTCTCGAGCCGAATAGCTATAGCTATCCGAGACAGCTTTTCCGGTCAATACAGAGAAGTGGTATTGCAGTAGACCAATCTCACCAGCCAGTTTGACTACACCACCGCAGTCCGATAAAATTAAAGGAAAATCGCAGTTGGCATTGTTGGGCGAGAAATGTAATTCTCGAACACTGCATCAAAACCGAAACTACCAGCGAAGTGCGCTCGTGCCGTCTATATACACTCCGCTCTGCGCTTGCGTCGCACTGCAGGCAGAGAAAGAAGGGATCGACGTCACAGGCGCTCTTTGCTCGCTTAGTTTCGGTTTGAAGCTTCGTGCACGGGTGACACTTCTCGCCTCACAGCGCCCGCTACAAATATTTTAATTATTACTTAACGCACCGACTAGACTAACGAGGTCGAGCGTCAATTCAACCGCATTATATCCTCCCAAAACTAAAACAAATGAAAAAGACCGAGGCCATCGAAACGTTGGGATTAGTTAGCTAGCTAAAGTCCCCGACAGGATAAAAACGGTAGAGAGGAGTCTGAGTTGGCCCGCCTCCAGAGCAAGCTTCCAACCTTCGATGGCGCTTGGGCGTCTCGTGGACTCAAACGTGCACGTGCAGCCAAGAAAAGCACGACGGAAGGCAACAAGCACGTACTGTAGGCCGTACGTTCGAAACAGACGCCCTGACGTTCTCACCTTGTCAGCGACAATAGTTAATAGACTTTGCTTCTTTTCTAGTGGCTCCTTCGCGCCCCCCATAACCGAGAGCTAAAAAACCGTAATGCAAGTTAAAACAAAACTATGCCCCCCTCCCCCCTACAAAAAAAATAAGAAATAAAGAAACATAGAGCGGACGTAACTATAAGTAGGGTTTCCTGTTTCCGGTGTTTACTTTGATTTTTTCGAATTAGTCTTTTTTTTTTTTTTTGAGGGGCGTATTTTTTTAGCTTTGGATTGGGCTAGATAGTTTATTGTGATCTAAAAACTAAAAAGCGCAAAAAAAAATAAATAAAACACGGACGAAAAACACGGACGCCATCCTCGGGTATTTTTTCTTTTTACAGATTGGGCGTTTTTTGTGTTAATTGCTTATAACATACCAAATTTACGCAAAAACACCGAATCTAAAACAAAATAAAAAAAAGAAACGCCCCCCAATCGGTACAAAAATTCATCGTTTTTTTCGTATAGTTACCAATATTTAAACAAATTGTTCGGGACAAACAAGGCTGCCGAACATACCGCGCCCAAAGGAGCGGATATAATAAATGAAACGAGTTTCGAACGGGACATGAAGATTCAATACATACGCCTTTCGCTAAGAAAAAAAGAAAAAAAAAAGTTATGTTGTACGCATTACTTTCCTCCTTTACGGACGACGGAACAAACTCGGGCGCTTGGGCGTTTTGTCCAGAAAGTCACGGACGAGCGCTTTTCAATGAAGACGCAGCGGCACAAGAGCCGTTGTTGATTTCCCCCTCCCCTTTCCCGCCGCCGGTTTCTGAGTCGCGTCTCGGATGGCCTGACGACAATGGCAGGCTCCGAAGAAGCGTCTTTCGCCACGCGCTATGGCAGCTGGCGTGTCCGTAGCCTTTGATACGGGTTTCTTCCTTTGTTCCTCGCAGGACACGCAACTGGAGTCTCTCTTTTGATACTGTGGTCCGAGAAAGAAGGAAATCGGTTTATGCTCTCCCTTCCTGGGGTCTCCTGAAACAAACAACGTAGCCACGTGGCCCCGTGCTCTGCTTACAAGGTTACAAATAAAAGTTTGTCTCACAAAAGAGAAAAGAAAAAGAAAAGGAAAAAGCTTACGTCGTACGTTTGCAGTGTGTTGCGTGAGTACATATTTTAACGACGCATTGCGACTCGGGAAAGGTGAGGCTCGACATCTAGTTCATCTGTAACTAATCGCAAATTAAAGATAGTTTTTTTGCCTATACACTAACTCATGTTTACAAACAAACCGGAGCGCCCCTAGCGGACGCCACCGACGCCGCGCATGCGCGATGGGGGTGTGGGCAAGAAGCTCGCCGTCGCCCATAAACAAACCATTGAAAGGGGATATTGTCGGTGTCGGTGTGAGTCCCACGCTCTTTTTCGCGTTGGAATTGATTCCACGTCTTCCTGGCAATATCTGACAACTTGAGTGGCCTCAGAGAAATTAATAAGGCTCGTTACACCGCAAAAATTCCCGTGAATAGTGTAACATGCGGCGATTCATTTCGCGGGGACGCCACTGAATGGACGCTAAAGCCTGATTCACATGGTGAGGTTCTGCTCGCTATTTTAAGTCAT
This sequence comes from Ixodes scapularis, assembly GCF_016920785.2. Classification (NCBI taxonomy): domain Eukaryota; kingdom Metazoa; phylum Arthropoda; class Arachnida; order Ixodida; family Ixodidae; genus Ixodes; species Ixodes scapularis. The sequence continues at coordinate 106,316,183 of NW_024609880.1, read as the reverse complement.
GACGTCGCTCGGCCTGCAAAAGCCTGAACCGTAGCTGAGATGTCGACGTCGATTCTGAAAATTTCAAGCAGAATCGGACCGAGTGAATCAGGCATAACAAGTCGGTGATGGCCACTGGTAACAATTATAAACATCTCCTTATATATACTCTTTACACCGAGTCTACTCACCCGAAGCAACCTTCAAACTTAAACGACTTTTGAGGTCTGTGCTTCTTATCGCAATTACCGGGTCAACGTTTGGTATACTGAACGCTGTCGTTTGAACGAGTAGATAAAAAGCAGAAACATTTAAGAAAGCAGACGACAGCTCGAACGATGAGGCGGCCGTTTGAACTTGATGACTTACGGAAAGTAGTCCGCAGGTGGTCCGTGCAACTTGACAGTTTTCCCGCGTTCATGTTGGAACAAAAGCAAATAAATCTGATGACCACAAGTATCCGTGAATTCAACCAAAAGTGCTTCTCGCCCAACCAATCGTGGTCCGACGGCGTCTGTTTTTTTTTTTTCTTTTTCACGGCCCCTATTCACGTTCTCGGACGAACCGAGCAGGCATAAAAGGCATGGAAACTGACCTTCAAACCTTTCCCGACTCTTTTGGTACAGTCACAGTCACGGCGTTCTGACGAGAAGGCAGGTTTTTGTCCGGTTTCTTCCAAAGTAACACAGGAATGCGCGTCCCCCATGGCGACTTCCCCCCACAGCCCAAGACCGGAAGTGCGCCCGACGCGCCACCACCGCGCCGTGACGTAACAGAGATGAGTTCGTGCATAATAAAAATGTTTCATTTGTTTCTGAACTCGATGGTATCCAAGTGCCTCGCATGCGCCGCTGAAAGCCGCACTCTAATCGCTCATTCACTCTGAAAGCGGATTCGCGTTCGCAAAGCTGTTGCGAACGCGGTGGTATAAAGATCCAACACAATAGCACGCGCACTCGATGACATCAAGTGTGCGTGCAATTGTACTAGATCTTTATACCACCGCGTTCGCAACCGCTTTGCGAACGCGGATCCGCTTCCAGTGTGAATGAGCGTAAAGCGGTGGTCGCAGGCTTATACGTCATACAAAAGACAGTCTGCATACAGATCCGAACGCCAGTTACCGCGAGGTCCGTGCTTCGAATGCCGCATGGCAATGAGTTCAAGGAGAAAACTTGGCACGCGGCGTTCGAACGACGGATATTGCGGTGACTCGTCTTTACAGACTGTCCTTTGCATGATGCATGAGAAGTGTGACGCTTAGAGTGCCTCAATTTCCTTCTGTTTAGAGTGATGCCATCGTTTGTTGTACCCAATGCCGACAGGACGCGCTCACGAGGAAAATACAAAGAAATCGCACGAAACAAAATGTCGCCGTAGCGCAGTCTGCGCCACGAGCGCGTGCAAGGACACGCTCTTTCACGCGCTTCAGAACAAAAAATAAAAATAAGCGTTCGAAACAAAATGGCCAGATGTCATCAACCCAAGCAAAGCGCACATGAAGGCACCCTAGTGACGCTGGTTTAAAAAAGCTGCTGCGTCTGCTTTTCCCAGATGAAATCGGGTGAACCAATCGCTGCTATTCGCGAGAGAAGCTCGCGGGGCCGCTTCTGCTTTTCTCACTACTGGTAGTGCACGTGCTACCCACGCGGTTATATGTTTTAATTATCATAGTGCATAGATGATTGGCATTACACGCGCTTGCACCAGTAGAAAAAGATAAAGTATCCTCACTCTGTGTTGTGAAAAATTTCCGCCAGGTGGCGATTCCCAAACTTCTCGCTGCGTGTCGTGTCGCCCGGTCTTCGTCCTTTATGTTATTTTCCTCTAACACCGTAACTTAACCAGCACTCTTCATTTCGACGAGAGAATATAGAAACTTGGCGAATAATAAAGCATTATGATATAAAACAAACGACAGAAACTGTGCGTCTTGGCATTGAGCATGGCTTTTCACTTGCCTACGTCATGTTCAGTGTCACAGAGAAGACCTAATTTTTTTAAGGTATAAACATAATTTCAGCCTACTTCCGGATCGCAGCACTTGCAAGTGACTAGAAGTTTTAGACTGCGAGATGTGAACCAGTCAAAGTACGTTTTCTTCCTAATTTACGTACCGAATTAGTTAATTCGGTACCTGTATGGTACCGGGTGCGTTATTAATTGAAACTTGGATTTTGATATCCTTGCGTGTCCATGAAAAAGGGATAAAAAAGGATTAAGAAATCCAGCGAAAAAGGAGGCCTCCAACACTTTCTCGGTTTTTGTGCGCTACTGCTTTCTCGACGTTTATATAATATTTTTGACAGACTGCAGACTGGTCACACCCCCTTTAGAAGAGTTTAATAACGACGTTCATATACACATAAAATTAACGCCGACTTATTACGCACAATGGTGTAAAAATGGATCACCTCAATTATTATCGGAACGCGGGAACCTCTTTTCTTGCGAACAGCAGAGACCTACGGCAATGGAGTCGCAACAGACGCTTTTCGAAAGTGCACGCCATCTAGGAGCAGGTGCGCTACTTCTCCGAACCCGCCATTGTTTTGGGCACGTATTTTTAGCATCTATTGGACACGAGGACTCCGTCAACGTTTGGCGTGATCTCGGCTCAGCTCGTATTGGAGACGAGTGATGACGTCAGCGGTGCGGCGAGGACTTGGATCCAACAGCACGCTTCGTGCCACAAGAAATGGCGACCGCCAATGTTGCTTGACGGGCTTTTTGGGAAGGGTCTATTGACCAAACAATTAACGGGTAAGCTTTTGACTGAAAAGTTCGATCGCGTGAAGACTCTTGACCTAATGTTTTACGTGCTAATGCCTTCTATCGCCGTCAGACGGGCTAATTTAGTGCACTTCAAGCGAGTGCACTTCAGCTTACCGGTTGTTACTTCGTGTTCCGGTCACTGATCTCTTTTGCAGTAGGCTGGATCGCGGATGGAGGCTTGCCTTGCTAAGGTCGAGTGACACCACCGGAAGCCATCACTTGACAACAGATAATGCATAGGATTCTAAGGGGAAAACGAGAAAAAGTATCATTTCCCCCGCTTCTAAGCTGTTGTCGGCACTGAAACTTTTTGGCTGCTGTTCAGGAAGCCAGCCGAATAGCTTGTGCACAAACATTAAAACTGACAGCCCTCACAGTTTTTTTTTTATAAATTAATGTTTTGCGGTCGAGAGAGACTCCGCTGGGCGAAAAATGTAGTGCAGCTCAATGAGACAAGAGTCACCTAGAGTTACCGCGGATTCTGTGGCGGTTTCGATGAGTTGAATTTAGCAGACGACAAGCTCGAAGGCTTTGCTACGCGGAATTCGCTCACTCCCGGAAAGCCGCTGTCAACATCAAACTTTTTAGATATTCATCAACTTCTGGGCTCTCCCGAGGGCGGTCTTATTGACGGCAAGTTTCTTTGCTTATTCCACTACGAGAGCAACCTGGCCAGCTGAGCGGTGAATGCTCCAGCACGTTTGATTTTCTTAATCGGCGTTCGAACGCTTGACAAATACCGATTTAATCTCCAAACACCCGATATATTTATCACAACACATCACAAAATACTCGCTTTCGAGCGCAGCGTACAAGCTTCAATAATACTAATTTTTATTGTTTCTTCCATAGACTTGCGTATATTGCTTTTGGTGTCAAGTATGGCCGCCGGTATGTCACCGACCAACGTTACTGGAGCAAGCGCAGTTTCGGAGCTCTATATCCTCGCCTGCAGAGGCGAGTGGCCCAGGTTAATGTTAGTGGAGCAAGCTTGCTCTAGTAACGCTGGTTCCGGCGACACGGGGAAAAATTAGTGTCACTCGCAAATTATGGCAATAGCGATGGGTAAAGTACTATTCGACACGTAAAATGTTAAACTAAAGACATGGATGTATCAACAATTTTCTGTCGATATAATGAAGACACGTTACGAAACAGCGTTAAGTCAACGAACCATCTTAACGCCAATAGACTTACTCCAAAACTTGAAGCGCCTCATCACGGCGTAATGCCATGTTATGCATTGTGGGAATCAGAAGAAAGCAAAATGCATCTGCGGTCTTCTCCTGACCCACAGGTTCCCAAAATGCAAAACGCGTGGTGACGGATTTGTGGAACTAGCTTATTAGATAACTGGGATCGATCATCGCGAGCCAAGAAAAGGATCGAAGAATATCCAAACTTGGCGTTCCGCTTCAACCCAGGGAGGTCTACGAGGAAGACCTGACACTGCCTCATTAGATCACGATGGTCGTCTTGTCTCGTGCAGCTGTGCTGAAACAAATGTGGGCTCTATCCTCCTCCGTTAACCATGATAGCATTGGAATGACGGACTTTGGCGTCGTCTTTTACCTCTTCACCGCGGCGCTAATCTTGGCACAGATCAGCCTACACTGTAAGGCTAAATCCACCCTACAAAATTTTTTTTTTTGCAATGTCACATTTTTTTTTTACGAATTTCTGATCTTTGTTTTAAATAAAATTTACTCCACATTTTTGGGTTCTGTGTTGCTATGTTTTACAGTTGGAAAAACTGCTATCGGGGCCACGCGTTCGATCGAGTAAAGTGAGTTCGCCAAACTCATTTGAAACCAAGTTTGTTCTTTGAGAACGAAGCCGAGTGGCACACTACAGAAAGGACACTAAAGGCGAAGTGCACAAAATTAGCCCGTCTGATGGGGGTATGAGTGAACTGTGAAGTTACCTGTCATTTTGTAAACTGAATATGAACAGAAATGCTAGAACGACACGTATTTTCCATTCCAGTGCATAGAAGGACTCACAGAGTTCCCGTCCGCAGCCAAGAAGCAATGGCATGGGGCAAGAGGGAAACCATTATGTCATTCGAATTAGTCGGGAAAATCAAAACAAAACAGAGTTTCCAAACGTTTATTAGTGTCAATCACCGGCTGTACACAAATCACATTCATTGCAGCTGTAATAAATTCTATGTTATCGCACAATCAATTCTGCGTTTTAATAGGCCGCTTTCAAAACCCCGCGTCAACTCCTGCCCGTCTTTGCCTGATCACATACTCCGAGCATGTATTGGACACGAGTGATGACGTCAGCGCTCGGCGAGGACTCGGACCCAGTCACGCGCTTCGTGTCAATGGCGACTGCCAATGTTGCTTGATGGACTTTTGAAAAGGGCTTATTAACGCAGCGTTCTCCGAAGCAAGTTAGCTATATGAATTCTTTTTTTTTTCGCCGAATGCTTTTTTTTTGTTGCTCACAATAAATAATTGTTTTATTTTTGTTTACAGATACATGGAAAACATCACACTACCTCTGCCGTGTCCGCGTCGTCTAAAAAAACTGCAAATTAAAAAAAACAAAAAAAAAAAACAAAAAAAAACTTTTAAAATATTTTAGTTTATACATAGTTGTTTAAAATGTAATCGTTAAAGAGGTCAATCGGCAGTCGATTTATTAGAACTTGAATTGGTCTTAAAGCGTCGGTTTCATTTGTGTGAACATCCCGATGAGGAGTTTGGCTCATAATCAGGCAGTCTCCCTGGCACGGGCAGAAGGTTCAAGATCGCTGAGTGTATGCACATAAAGAAAAAAACAACAACAGAAAAAGTAGTCAGAAAACAAGGCCGTCCCCTCTTCTCCCCTCCCACACACACACAATACACAGACAAACTGACATTAGCGAAGTGAAGCCTGTACAATCTTGTGAAGGCAGCTCATGAAGACACCAGCAGTGGCTAATAAGAACCAGCAACTTGGCGTCTATTTTTTTTTTATATTGCCACAATGACACTTCAGTCTAAACAATCTGGAGTGTCTACTTTCCCGCAAAACACTTGAAAGAGCTAATCGCAGCAAAAAATGTTTAAACTTAAGAAAAAATAAAATGAAACAGTCTGCGATGTGATTGGCTGTGCGAATTGCTTTCCGAGTAAGTATACGCTCGAAATCTCTTGGAGTGTTTAATGGCGAATAATCCACGAAGCTTCGCTCTCGCAGGTGAACTTGTTTTTTTTTTCTGTGACAAGTAAAAAAAAAAGTAAAAAAATAAACACGTGTATTTATATAAAGGAATGTAACTGCTAGGCTAAAATAATTTTGGTTTGTTTTTACTGAATAATTTATACCTTGTTCCATTTCTTGGTGTCGGCCGTGGCCCGGAGGTTAGAAATACAATCCAGGAAAATATGGCATGGGACCGGCGAACCACGTGACACGCGAGAAACTAGAATGTATCTCTGATGTTTTTCCTCGAAATAAGATCAAAGTCAGTGTAGAAAACTTTTTCGTGTCATAGAAAGTTTTCTAAAAAAAATTGAATTCAATAAGACGCCGGAAGAAAAATGTAGGATGATGCATACGGTGATCCACACTGAACATTAAAGTTGTTTGAAGTAAAAAAGCTTCAAACGATGTAAATGCTAAATGAGAGCCTAGACATTTTTTACGTGCGATCGGCTCTAACAAAATACCCTAGCCCACATGGCACGTGACGTGATTTATGAAAATGAGGGTACACGATTCAAGGAGTCAAAGAATATCTCACACAAAAAGCATTCACGTCACTGATACACATAGGGTGCGCAATTCCATTTCAAGAAGTACTACGAAGGATCAAACCGACTAAGCTCCCTCAGCAACACCAAAATATAAACCCGAAGAAATAGTTTATAGTGAACTTAGGAATGTTAAATAAATAAACGTTTAAATAAAACAAACACTCGCTGAGTCCCACATCACTGGACGTTTTGTATATCTTTGTAAGAGTCAATAATGAAGATGATTATGTCATGACTGGCGAAAACACTTGGAGGAATATTGTAGAGCACCAGAAATCTTAATAATTAAAGTAAGGTGATTGGCGGCCTCGTGAACTCTCCTTAGCTTAATAATAAACCTCTACCTGAAAATAAATGTCATAATGCGCCCAGCTGTAACATCGTGCGTCTAGTCTCCACTTGCGATTGGCATCCGAGCCTAATGGAAGTTGTTGCAGTGGGAATCGATGAATGCCCTTTCCCTCCTAGATACAGCATACAGCAGCTCCAATGCAATTCCGATCGGCAACGGCAATAATTTTATCTCGCAAGGACCTCACGAGCTATGTCACAGACTACCGCAGGGGCCAGAGCATCACTTGTTCCCAATCACGGCATGACACGTGTCTCGTGCTGTTTCTCAAGGCACATACGTTAAAACAAGTTCCCTAAGAAAAAAAAAAAAAATAAAACAAATGTTACAAACAAAAATTAGACATGGCGTCCTTAGTGCTACGTTCCGTGCTTCTCCGCCATATTCGTTCAGGCTGCACCGGCGCAGTGCTTTCTACTGGTAAAAAACGATCCATTGCGGGTTTTAAAGCATGCGATGCTTTTAACGCTTCCCCCATCCTAAAATGTTTTGTCCATCCGTCCGTCCGTCCGTGCAATTGTCGCAAAATTTAGCGGGGAAAGTGACGTTTTGAGGCCAAAACATCAACACAGTTTCTCCGCTAAATTGAGCGGGAAATTTTAATAATTGCACAAAGGCAGGCGAAAAAGGAGGGATTTTCTAGTTTGGAGATTTTGTAGAGTAATACAAATATTGTCTAAATTTGTTACCCAAAATGTTCGTCCGATACGCGAGCCAATCGGTGTATCGAATAAAACATTTTTATTTATTTCTCTCTCATTGAGGACAGACAGTCTTGTTTACTTCACGGCGGTTATAGTTCCGCCACTGATCTCTATTGTAGTAGGCTGGATCGCGGATTAGGAGCCCGTCGGCGTCGCCACCGGCGGCCATTACCATAGCCATAGAGGAGGCTATGCCATTACTTAACACCAGGCAATGCACGCAAGTCTAAGGGAGGAACGCACAAAAGTAAGAATATTGAAGCATGTACGCTGTGCTCGGAGGCGAGTATTCTATGGTGTGCTGCGATCCTTATGTCGGGTGACGGCTAGCTCACCTACGGCTGAGCTGGCAAGCTTGCTCTCGTAGTAGAGTAAACAAAGGAATTTGCGTCAATGAGACCGTCCTCGGGGAAGCCGAAAGTTGATGAATAACAAAGAAGTTCCATCTCGACAGCGGCTCTTTGGGAGAGAGCGAATTCATCGTAGCAAAGCCTCCGAGCTTCTCGTCTGCTAAACCCAGCTCAACGAAACCGCCACTGACTCCGCGGTAACTCTAGGTAACTCTCGCCTCAATGAGCTGCACTACAGCGGAGTCACTCTCGACCACAAACTATTTATTTATAGGAGCTGCGAGGGCTGTCAGTTTTAATGTTAGTACGCAAGATATTTCACGGGCTTATCGAAAAGCATCCAAAAAGTTTCAGTGCCGACAACAGCTTATAAACGGGGCAAACGGCACTTTTTGTTGTTTTTCCCATAGAGTCCCATGCATTGGCTGGTGTCAATCAATGGCCGCCGGTGGCGACACTCGATCCCAGCTGCCGAGGCCACGGTCCGCGATCCAGCCTACTACAATAGAGATCAGCGAGTTGCGCTCAAATGTAAGCTGTTCCTCGTGATGTCTGATGGCAACAATGGGCTAGGTGGCGCAAGCTACCGCCCGTTATAAAGACTACAAACATTTGCATCCATTCATTCAGTGACAGCGTAAGAAACGCGGGGCGTGGCGAGACCCTAACATCTCATTAACGCCCCGCACCCAATGAGATAACTCCATTCGCCGATTAAACCAGAGAGCGATTCACTAAACAAGTAGCGTGGACATATTAAGCTCCGCCTTTCGTTTTTGAAGCTGTCAGTAACTGCAGACGATAACGCCGAACGAAGGCTTCCTTCACAAGTCGCCATACTTGGCGAGGGCGACTAGAAACATGCGCAACGCTGTCGAGAGAAACTCCTCTTCGGGCACTCCGGCGCCCGAAGCTCGCCTCCGACGTCCCTGGTTCCCGAGTTCGGCCGCTAGGGGAGGCAATGGCGCCGGAATGGCCGGAATCAGCATCGGAAGCCCCAGCATGAGGGTGATTGTGATCAGGACGAGCGGGAGCATCAGGCCCAAGAGCAGAACCTAAAAAACAAAGCAAGAAAAAACAAAAATAGCGAGCGAAGGTGCCTCAACACGGGTTTGAACGAGCATACAGTAGGCTGTTATTGGCTCTGATGGTGTTGGTGTTAACTTACTTCTGTTTTCTGACATCTATGCTCTTTATTCCGACATTAGCGATGTTACCCAATGGTGCGATGACTGGAATATGGAGCATCTCTAAATATAAATCCATGAGAGACTCTCGTCGAGATAATGCTTGCCCCTCCTACTTCGTCACCAAATCTATCTCCCTTAGTGTGCCCTACTATAAATACCTCGGTGTTCACAGAACAAATAGACCTTTTCCACATGCCGACGGCACCAGGCGGTGGCTGCACGAACTAAAAATCGAGGAAGTGACCTACCTGCGCTACCAATCGATAACGGGAGCTAGGCTACCAGTTTCTTCGCAGTCTGAGCTGCGGCGCGTGCCCAACGCGACTTTAAAGAGGAGCATCCGTGGCGTCCACCTAAACGTCGTGTTTTTCTATCCGTCCACTTGTGTAACACAATTATATATATGCTGCAATTACGTGTTCTACTCGCTGATCCACAGCCTCCTTCCAAATATTCTCCATTTTTCGTGCCGACTTCCGCCGCTTGGCATCAAGCGCTCGCGCTTGCGCAGAACGCTTCTCGGAAAAGGTCCATTATTTTCCCTAAAAACCCCTAGGCGCCTACGTCACTAACATGGTCAATCAAATATTTGGTTACATGAAGAGTAATTTTTGTCTTGCTACCATTTCGTTAAAACGACTCGAAAAAAAAAATTGTTGTACTAAACTCGAAATTGCAGCTTCAACCTGGGACACTGGAATCACCCTTATATCTACAATCGAATCCGTCTAAAAAGGATCCGCTAATTTTATATTTTATAACTTTCACCGAACAACTTGCCTCGATGATTGCATCCGTATTCTTACCTAACCTCTCCCTTCGTAGAAAAATATATTTCGCCTATGTTTGTTTAAAAACATTTATCGCTCTAACTCAGGGGTGGCCACGCTGACCCGGCCTAAGAGCCGCAAACAACACCACGAAACTTCCAAGAGCCGCAAAAGGGGGGGGGGGGGGGGGGGGGGGGGGAGGGCGAGCGAATTTATAGCAATAAACAAAACTCGTAATTTCAACCTATTCGCACCAAAAGCAGGCCAACTGTACGTGAGGTAGCAGTAGCACAACACTACCAAACCGCAACCTGTCTTTCGATTTAACGCGCGTTCCATTTCTCTTTTTGGGGAAGTGCTCGTGTGACCGAGGGACTGGCCGCGAGCCGCACTTCAACACGCGAAGAGCCGCAGCTTGGCCTCCCCTGCTCTAACCCAACACTTCGCCAAGCACTGCTTTCAGAACCCCCTTACATATCATAACGTACCAATCATGAACTAAAAGTTAGAATCCCCCATTGCAGCCCATGTATTTTTAATGCCCCCCTGCCCCTAACAACAATTGATTGAAATCTCCTTCCCGCAGTCATAGTTTCAATTACTAACACCGCTGATTTTAGAATTGCAATTACTACTAATTTGTTAAATGTTTCGTACATTTTCTGTATTTTTGCCTTTTTACTGTTTATTAAAAAAAAAAACTTTTCTTTTTATCTACAGTGCCTGCGCCTCTCTGTAATGACTTCGGGCCCGAGAAAAAAATAAATGAAATGAAGCGAAATTTGGTAATTATGACCACGTACCGTATAAGCCATTATTTTCCTATTATCAATCAATCAATCAATTTATTTCCTCTCCATCTGAGAGGGGAAGACATGGAAAAAAGCAGCATGTCGCTACTTGATGAAGCCCCCGCCTCCCCTTTACATCCGCAGAAGAAACACAACATATGAGTGAAGGAACAATGTAACATATATAAAAAAACAGATAATCGAGCGCTTACAGAGGACAGTGTAATGCTTTCTTGTTATAATAGTTTTACTTTTTGTTTTAATCTTGCGAGCAGATGAAAGGTTTCCTACTTTTCGTAATGTATCGGTCGTTCCTATGCTCGCATGTTTTTTTTTCTGTATATTTTTTTTTGATTCACGAATAGCAAAGAAATTAAAAATCCCAGTACAGAGCCCGAGAAAATTCGCAAATTAATGCGTGAGTTTTGTTGATCTTCAAAGGTCAAAACTAGCCACTCAGAACATATAGTTATACTAATGGTGCTCAAAATAAAATTTTATGCATAAAAAAAAAAGTCCGTGAACGCTGTGCAGGCGTTTTGTGTAAACGGCCAAGGGGACATAATACAGGGCGCTAATCGCGACGATAAGTTAAATAATTAACTAAAATTTCTTAATTTAGAAAACGCCTGCGAAGAGCGGTGGTGCGCTAAAGTTATCGTTTGCACTACGGGCACAAGGCTGGCGATGCGCAAAAGAAGATGATAATCCTATCATCCGCGTTTTCTCCAACACGTTTTTTTAATTTTACGAACAAGCCGGAGTTCGTTTACGTGGATTGTGGGCACAGCGCGCGCCCAGAGACCCGACTTGTGTTACGTGACCCGCCTACGCATCTGACGAACCGACAGCGGCACCACCACAGAGGAGTGACACTGGGGTCTCGCGTAGACCCCAGTGTCACATGATGCAAAAACGCGATGGTCTATGACTCTATGCATTCAGAGCGGGGGCCGCAGGAACCAACCCTATTGGCGTTACATGATGCAAAAACCAGACTTATATTTATTTTTATATCGCAGTTCCGCTGTGTTGAGGTATTGACAATTAAAGCTATTTCCAGCAATTCTTAACAAAAAAAAAAAACAAAAAACACGAAACGTTTAACGCAAGTAAAAATAAATGTTTGATGGTGAACGCATACGACCCGCAGTGCGGCGTCACCTTTGTGTATGCGGGCAGAAAATTCGTCTGCTTTTTTCGCACGGCTTGTGGTGAAGTGAGAAAGTCGAGCTCCGATTGGTTCTGAAGGGAAGATAGTGGGTAGACCTCCAGGCAGATTGCTTTGAGGTCTACCCACAATCCTTCAATCAGAGCCAATCAGAGCTTGACGTCTTTCTGACCTTACCGCAACTCTCGCGAAAGAAGCGGACGACTTGCTCTCCACATTGGACTGTGGAACGCAATCTGCGCATGCGCGGCAGATCTCGTTTGTGAAATGCCAGACGCCGCGCACAAGTTCGCAGTCAAGTGACACAATGCATCTTTTTATTTTTTTGCGCGGATGATAAGCAGCGATATTACATGCATTAGACTCGCAAGCAGTTATGTTAGTATTGGGGCAATTTATGAATATACCCATGCACTTACCAGAGGCATGATGAGGAGCACGCCGATGACGGCAAGTTCTATTCCGCATCCGGACCGTCCGTGTCCGTGGAAGCCGTGATGAAGATGATGATGCTTGTGCGACAACAGTGACTTGTAACTTGGGGGAACCGATAAACAAAGAACGAGTACGTAAGCGATTCGCACGCTCGGCTTACAAGCCAAAACGTAAGCATCGTGTGTTTTTCTTTTTTTTTTTGAATTTTGGTTTAGTAGTTGGATTTTACAGCAGATTTAGCTACTAGTAATATTTTTTCTACAGCTGCATGCTGGAACAAAAGGAGACCCTCCGATTAGCGTTAGTAGCGCATTGCGAAAGGGCTGTGGGTTACCTCGATAAACGCAACAAAAATAATTAGAAGGGGAAAATGCGTTCTCCTTTAAGAATATAATTAATGAAATGAAGCAGCTTAGTTTCGGTTAGATGTCAATATGAAATTTCATTTATTGTAAGAAAAAAAATCTCCACAATCTTCCGCGTCAATGGCACCATTGCCAATATTTTCGGAAAGTTAGACACGCAAGACAATACACAGCTGAGAGACACGTTCAAAACCTCCCGTTCGAGTCTAAGTCTCTTCAGCAATGACAACGCAAAATTGACAATGATGATGTTACTTATATTACTTCCTTCGCGTGAGAAACGCTGTGGGCATTTAGATCGACGCACCTGCAATACTGGCTACATAGACGCCGTCATCGCGGTATCAACGTCCTAAACCTTTGATTTCGGTTGGGGAAATGAACGACTTATCAACATTGCACCGATTTAATCATGAGGCACAACTATATGTCATAGACAGGATAAGAAGCACAGGGCGTAAGCTTACGTTCGGGTTTCTTACTTCGTGATATATGTCGTGCATTTCGATCGGCTCACGCCTCGATATAATTGGCTGCCGAGCAGGAATAATTTGTTCGGGACTCGCCAACGTCCTGCATTTCTTAGGGTGTCAGTGACCGTACACTCTAAGAAATTTGAAGCGCTTTTTCCCGCGTCACAACGTAGGCTGTTTCTTTGGGCATCGACGAAAAAACGCTGTTCATAAACAAGCCCGCAGCGCCACCGGTGGGGCGTGGCGTCAGAGAGCTGAATTCGTCTGGCTACCACCGAGCTGTGCGCGGAAAAGAAGACGCTCCACATCTCTTCGAGTGATAAAAGAGCGATAATGTGCAATTTTTGGTTTACCCAAATTTCGGCAGAGCCAGCGTGTATCTGTAGGGAGGAAGAAGGCAGGAAGTAGCATGATTTTAGATCAAGATATCTTTACGTCCGCGAAATGATAATTTATTTCGTTATTTATAGCATTTTATGTTGCCCCGATAGCAGAAAGCGAAGCACGAAAAGTAATTAGACGTGAGTGCATATCCAGCATATCTTTATGACATTGTGAGTCAGGGGTATAAAATGAACCGGACGCCCGAGACAAAGTTTTCGTTTGGGCACCGTTCTTGTTAAGTTGTTATACAATCAAGTCTTGGGAGGTGACTCCTCCCTTGTAGGCTATTACTCCCTTCCTTTTCTTTTTGCTTTGTCCCCCGATTTGGTCCGCATACTGCGATGATTTGGTTCTGGAGCCCAAGTGGTTCTCTTCAATTGGTACAGAACATCTTACACACGGGTTTATAAGGGAGGTTTTGGTTACGCAATCATGGTACGCGCTGTTACGGTTTGCATGTCGTAGGTAGAAAACATCACAACAAAAATGAAAAAAAAAAAAAAAACATTCAGTGGATGCAAATGACGTAGGCTAACGCTCTTTTCAAATAAACTCGATCCGCCCATGCAAGCCGTGTGCTCAGCACCTGCACATGAACCAGCTCTGCGAGATCTGAATCATAAGCAGATGCGTCATGCCATAAGCAGCTCCGATACACGTCCGAGGCGCGCATTGGCCGACCATAATGCGCAACACATTTTCATTCATAAAAAAGAAATAAAGAAATGCGGGCATTTTTTGAAAATAAACAAATGAACAAAGGTACGTGCTATCGAACTTATAGTAGCGACGTCCGCGACCAGAATTGTCGTTGTGGTCGCAATTCGCGATTGTCCAAACTCTCACTGTGACGTCCTTATTTGGACTAAATCTTTTCACAACACAAATCAGCTCAATGTCAGGCTGTCCACTGGGACGATATTGGTTTAAGAATGCGACGAATCCAAGCTTCTATTGTTATTTTTATGCACGTCATTGAACCGCAGCTGATGATAAGTAGTCAAGATTACAGTCATGACGTCACGGGGAAGCAAATTCTTATCAAGACGTCACGAACGGAAGCCGCAAGTGGACACCACCAAAACTACTCGGCTCTAATAGCAGACAGCCAGGGGTAAGTTGTGGCCCCCAGAAGATCCCCCCCGACATAAAGGTTAAATATTACAAAACGCGAGCATCGTTAGATACAGGCCGACCAAGCGAGAAGCAACTCTTTTACGTGAATGCAGCTGTGTTAGCGTGCGATTACAGCAGAGCTAGAGAAGCCTCCCGTACTTGTAGCCTTTCCAGGGCAACCAGTCGTCGTAGGGTTCTTCCCAAGAAGAGTACGACCTCCTGTTGAGGCCGTCCTTCCACGGGTAGTACCAATCGTCGCGGTACTCCGGCTTCACGTAGTAGTAGGTCTTCTTGGAGCCTTTCCGCGACAGGACTCCCACGGGGAGCGCCATGAGTCCGACGGCCAGGGCGACGCACAGCAGGCCCGACGACTGCGGGCACATCGTTCCGGGGCAATGGTCGGCAGGCTCGCCACAGCCGCCGTGTTTGAGGCAACAGGAAACCTGGAGGAAATGAACGGGCATTACGATGAACGGCGCACAACGAACGACGTGCATTCGAAAAGTCTAGAACGCTTGCTTCTCTACAAAGCACTCGCGGGAGAGCCAATCTCAGCAATCTGTGGAAGGAACTCGGCAAAAAACAACCCTAAAAAAAAAAAAAAAAAAAAAAAAATGATCAGGTTTAAAAATTAAGGAAAGAACAGTCTACATTGTAGTACTGAGCATGACATTTCACCGTGCTTTGTGCCAAAGCGCAAACAAGTATGCCTAAAGATACTTTCAACCTCGTCATTGGCTGAGCTTCCTCCTCAGATTGCTGTGATTGACTATCCGAAGTGCTTTGGGGAGAAGGAAACGTTCCAGATTTATTTGAGTGATAGACAGCGTGTCCCTTCAGACCAACGTACAGTGTTTTATATGTCGCAGCAATAAACGAACGCCCATTCTCCGTTCAAATGTAGTGCTAGCGGTTCGAGCCAGATGCGAAAGTTGCAGCACCGACCGTTATTTTATTCAACAGTGACGGGAGATTTTCCAAAAATTTAAGCGAAAAAAAAAAAAAATCTGCGTCATTTTTGCTTGTTTTTGGTAACTGGCGCCATAGAGGTACATGTATTCGAGACAGCCGTCGGCCGCCAATTTTCCAATGAAAATTTTTGAAAATCATGTGTAACTCTTGAAAAATATAACGATTAGTGCTAAAACCTTGGCATCTGGTTCGGCCCGCTAGCGCTACATTTTGGCGGAGCTATAATCAACTGACTGCGACTCGTCACGCCCTGCGTGTCTTGGGTTATCGGTGAATATAGAAACTTCAGCGCCGACGTGTTTTTGCCTTTAAATGATCTCTGTGAAACATGCTGAACGATGTTGACATAGGCAGGTCGGTAAAAGCTATCTCCCCAGATTTTAAGTTGACTCCCGTAATTGACGGATCCTGAGTGGGCTGTATGATCATTTTCTCATACATGTTCAAACCTGAGGGATGTAGCACATGCCTTAGTGTGGGAGAAGCCCGCATTCATTACGGAAGTTTGAAGGTTTTCTTGAGATTGTTTTACTGATCCTGGTGATCGATATGAATGCGATTGGCAAAATAGTAAGATGGTTTTTAAAACAAACATCACGGCGAGACCGTGGAAAACGTTCGTTGTACAAGCCATTTGGTTTTAGGCGTTGACCGTAAAACTTAAGACATCATAACCGAAAGAGGTATACTGTGTGGCTCTCGTTAACTTAATATCTGATGTTTCGAGGAAGCTCAGTTGCGTGCCTTTGGACAAATATTACGTTAGTGCTGATGTTAGATTTTATTCCCATTCAATAAAGATGCGACAGAACTTTGACGGCAATGAAATGCTGTATCGAATATAACCCAAAGAAAGGAAACGGCAAAACATCCGTTTCTGCCACCTAGATAAAAAAAAAAGAAGATTGAGTACATTTGAGAACAACCTCGGAGAAATATTGAGGTCCACCCACTAAAACGCTTTTTATGTTTGAAAACCCATTTTAGTGATATATTACGATTTTCTTCTACGATCCATGTTTAGTGTCCTCTAGAATCTTTTCCACGTGTTTCTTCCGAGAAGATTAACGCCGAACAAACCACAATTAACCCTCTGTAATTTACAAGAGACACATTAACGAATCTGCGCAAAGGAAGCAAAAACAAACACGCTTACCTTTTGCCCGCCGGCAAGATGACACCCGTTCCTGCCACCAACAACTGTTAGACGGCACCCGTCACCCCTGCACCCGAGACGGACTAAACTCGCGTCACGGGGCCAGCGGTGTGAGACGCTTGAAGGAACGCGCACCAGACGGGCTAATGAGATCCGTGTCGGAAATCGGAACGACCCCGGGGGACGCCCAGACGGAAGCCAGCACCCCACTAGAGAAGTGTCCGAAACGAGAGGCGTGGTCTCGTTCTGCAGAACCAAAGACCACGAACATCCTCGAGGCAAGGGGGGTCGACGTCATGGCGTCGTTTCCTGAGCGCAGGCCACCTTCCGGAAGAAGTGATGCCACGCTCTATCGAGATCTCACACCTGGTCAGCGAGCCATGGCCGCCGCCACAAAGCCCAGGGACACGTGCATCGCTCAGCGGTAGGAGACCTGTCCCAACAATGGCCGCCCTTGGTAACGCACTGGATTTTTGGAGCAGAGACACTCCAGCAGGGAGAACGCTACTACGGCGCGGACAAATGGCGGTCTGTTCTTCGGACAAAGGGCAGAGTCGAGGGATGCACGACGGGGACCTGATACGGGACACGCCGCTGCGCGTCTGTCTTGGCCTGTTTGATTAGCGGCGAACACGAATCTTGCCCGAGCGCTGCCGCGATTAATTTCGTCCGTGGGGGTCGTATTGTAGGGATGGGGAGCATCGGAAGACAATATCGGTTACGGTGGTCAGGTTCGGAGGGTTTCGCGGTCCGCCGCTGCCGGGAGGGACATCGCCCACTTGTCGTGCTCTTTTGGAAGTGACCCGTGATGGGATGAAATGTATATACCACGGTCTGGGCGTTGTTCCACGGCGGCGAACGTTGATGGCGGATGATGCGGTGGCGTATAAAGGGGATGCTGGGGATTGTGGGCGTGACATTGCGTAGGTAGTGCTTGAAAATTGCAGTTGTTAATCGAGCTGTTCGCTTGCCCCGTTAAAAGCTCGACAGTTGATAAGATCGAGGGCACGTGGTAATATTCCCGTGTTACTTAGATTTTGAAAGACGTATTTATTGCGTGTGAAGCACATTTGAACGTCATTGTTTGTATGTTAGGAAAGTGATAAACTTATCTTTCATTTCTGTTCGCGTGTCCAAAAGGCTGTTTCTAAATCTAGTAGTTGGAGTCTATGAGATACATCACACTATCTTCGAATGCTACCAGTGTAGCCAGTCTAGCCTCTTGAAGTGTGCAAGGACGCATATGGTGAGTAACATTTGCGATCATTTAAATGACAGCAGCTTGACGCATATGAAGCACTTATAACTTAATGTAACGGAGTGTGATTTGGAGGGCATGAGTCTTTTTAATATAGGTATCATTTGTATAATTTCATAACCTCATCTGACCATATTTAAGGGTCGGAGAGTGTGGATATTCCGTGATTTAGCCGTTATGGGTGAACCATTTGCCGCGGTGTCCCCTTACTTAGACCGGTCCCCGCACGTTGAAAGTTTTTAAGCGACCAAAAAAGTGTTGCACAGCTGCCTAATTAAATAAAAAAAAGCCCCAAAACAACAAAAACAGCATCAACTTTAATATCAGAAGCTCACGCAAAGATTAAAATAAAACGTATGGGACGAATGTTCTGTTTATAACGACGCAGCAAACATTTCTATCAGCGCAAAGACAGGCAGCCATTTTTAACGTTTGGGTTTTCCCGTTGTTGAACAAAGATGGCACAGGCGCAGTAAGGGTAATACGAGATACTGTCCTATTTTTAAATAGTGTCTTCACTGTTCTTCGTTTTATACGCGATATGTCTGGGTAACAAATTGGCGCAATGCCTAGAAAATCTGAACTCGGCATTGCAATACTTTTTGATATTTCCGTGATGGCCCGTTCACACATACACCGGATCGTTAACTCAGTGGCATAGTTACAGCCCTGTGTTTTTTGCTTTATACCAGCGTTGCATTAACACGCCGTCGAATGTGATTGGACCTTTTCCTATTGCCAGACATAACACAGCTTTAATTCAGCGCTGAATTAGCGGTAACATTGGCGCCCATGCTGCACTGACTTGGCGCTACTTGAACGCGGCGCTGCATGTGTATGCCGGTTTTCACTCTGTGATGCTTTATCGAGTGCTCCTGAAGGCTAGTGAGCACCTTACACGAATATATATATATATATATATATATATATATATATATATATATATATATATATATATATACAACACGGGCACTTCACGTCATCGTACGTGGTCTCCGAGGAGGATATGAACAAATATGTGCAGATGAATGAACCGTACTTAATCCAATGAATCAAAGAATCAAAGTTTCCACGAACCCGCCGAAAGCCAAAAATTGGCGGAGCCAGGATATGAACTCTGGGCCTCCCAATGTCCGGTCGGGTGTGCTAACCACTACACCACTCCACCTTGGCTTTCTGGCGTTTCCTACCTGTCTTATTAATGCACAAGAAACGAAATGTATCCAATCGGAGGTGTTCTGGAAACACACGCCGCCGCGTGGAACGCGGTACGACGCTTAGTGTCACGTGGTACGTGCTCGTTTGTGCTCCAGAAATCCTCCCACTGTTTGTCTCGCCCCGTGCACATGTAATATTCTTTGTTTATGAGCTTTTAGAGACACGGTATCATCATCATCTGCGAGAATCAAGAGCCACGTTATTGAGTATACAACACGGGCACTTCACGTCATCGTACGTGGTCTCCGAGGAGGATATGAACAAATATGTGCAGATGAATGAACCGTACTTAATCCAATGAATCAAAGAATCAAAGTTTCCACGAACCCGCCGAAAGCCAAAAATTGGCGGAGCCAGGATCCTGGCTCCGCCAATTTTTGGCTTTCGGCGGGTTCGTGGAAACTTTGATTCTTTGATTCATTGGATTAAGTACGGTTCATTCATCTGCACATATTTGTTCATATATATATATATATATATATACATTCTTTTTCTAACCTTGCATTGGTTACTCGTGAAGTGCGAAGCCGGACTATACATTCTCTTGACGTCTTTTTTTAACGTACCGTCTTGTGTTCTTCTGTGTGCAGGTGCTGTTTTCTGTATCATGATCCAAATCTAGCTAATATCGTGTCTTATGGCATTAACGTTCTATCATTTTTGTTATCAGGTTCCGCACGATGCGTGTTCCTAGTAGCTTTTAATATTTACTCGTTGGTCATTCAACTTATCTTATGATGTTTTAAGGCCTGCGATTGTAATAGCAGCATTTTTTTAACTGTCCCAATTTTGCATGAATTAGGTTTTGACCAACCACTGACATACGAAATTTCTCCGTGGAGGTGATAACAAATTTTAATTTTATATAAACTATAAACTGATAATAAAGAAAATTAACAACTAGATGCTCTTTCAGTTGACCGCAAAGTAGCCCAAAGATAAAACAGATATTTTAATATCAGTCAAAGTGTTTAAAACAATTGATAAACATAAGCTATGGTACGGCAGAGCGAAGAAGCATGCATGGACTACACAGAATAATCGCCGGTTACATTATTTTTCTGCAATTCACTTGGCCAAGATGTGAGCTATTGTATACACTCATTTGGTAAAAATTATTAACAGAGACAGCGCCAATTGTATTGTAAAAATTGCAGTTAAAGGTTCGGTGCAGATACGATGAGCTGAAAAAACGTCTTTAGTTTTTCTTGTCAAGAAACAGCTCTTACCTTACAATTCGGTGCAGAAAAAAAAAAAAAAAAAAACACACACAAAAAGAACAAGCTTCAATAAAAAAAAAAGACACGTATTTTTTTTTTTGATAACCAAGAATTCATAACCCAAGGAGGAACTTGTAGACGAGTATATTATCTCTACCTGCGGTGCGAACAGTCTCGCACGACATACCCGCCAAGTCCTCCTCATACCACGGAGACGCCTTTTGGACGCGAGCATCCAGCGCATCGGGCGACCACAACTTTCCCCTCCCGTTTCACGCGGACACTCAAACAGATTCACAGGGGCCGTTTTTTTAATAATCTAAGACGACACCAGGAATCGTCTCAGCCGGTGCCCACGCTGAATTGCCTCCCGTATCATGACCACCATGCTGCAGAGATCCGCGATTGCAACGCAGCAACGGTCAAGCCGGCCGACGGCGGCTGTACTTTCTCTCACGGACCAGAGACTTCTGGTAGAAGCCCGCAGCAGCCACTGCAAGGGAGGACCGTGCGCGGTGACGTGTTCCACGGCCGTGCAGTCCGGGTCAGCGTCCCCTAGCGGCGTTCAAGGAACCGAGACCACTGTCAAGGTCTGAATGCGTGGCTGAATACGACGCTGGTGAATGCCGATTGCTGCGGATGGTGGGAGGGGGAAGAGACACGTCTTGGCGGCGGCGACAGATCCAGGACGGGCCGCTGTGTCGTCGCTAGCCCGCTCGCTCGCTCACTTCGACGACGTCCGCGGGGATCCGGGTCCTCCGGTGTTCTCCAATGGCGGCCTGTCCGAGAGGGGCTTCTATATAAGGCACGGGGGCGAAGAGAGCGGACGACTTCTTGGGAAACGCGTGACGCTTCGGGGTTTGGATACCAGCATGGGTAAGCAGATGCTCGTCTCACGCGTCTCCTTTTGTTTATTGGTGCTACTTTTCGTTCTGTTAAATTTATAGAAACGTTTTAATATCCGATAAGAGTGTTTTTCATATAAATTATGATTCAATCACTTAGTTCGTATGCAGGATATCCGACTAAGCCTTTGGCAGATTGAGTATCTAAATCAAAATGATGAAATATGTCAAATTGTTTTTACATGTTTAGCCGTTAATTTTTATAAGAATAACTTATTACAGCAGCATTTTTATAGGATAGTCCTAGCGGGGGAGTTAAGTAATCATTAGGTTAGGTTTGGAACGTCTAAGTTTAAGTAGATCATTCTTATTTTATTAAATCAGGAGCTAGCGAGCATTACTATAAAATAGAAAAAGGTATGTAGGGGTGTCATTGAAATTCTAGAAATTAATAATTAACTACAACTGCGGGCCCTGAATGCGTCAGCCAGAATTATTTGAATTCGCGGAGAACTAAACGTTCTAGGCCAATTTAATTTATTTAAAAGAGAACCCTCTACTACAGGAAAACTAAAGTAATATAATAAACAATAAATGTTTTGATTCTTTATTGTTATATATGCTACAGAACATACGCAAATTATTTTCTAGAACATGCTATTTTCATATTCTTGAACCCCTGGTTAAGCAAGCTTTCTGGAATTTAATGCATCTGGAAAGTTTCTGTCTGGGTATTACAGTATTTCTTGAATGTATTGCGTATTACACTTAAGGCACGAGTTCTATTGATGGCAAAATAATCAGTCGAAAGAAAACATTTAGGGCGTGAAATCGCGTCTACGTTTGAGCAGTGACTGGAAGCAGTGGGTTATACTTTCGAATTACGATATGGAAGGAGAGAAAAGTGTCATTGATATTCTTAATCTTTCTCTTAATGCGCCTAGAAAAAAAGAACAACTCATGATGCATTATAGCTCCAAATCGAAGCTCAACTAATACTTCAATGACCCCGATTTCAAACCGAATATGCCGCTCTTTTGTGAATATAGTTTAGGAACCCACGAAAGATTTAGACAACTGTTGTCACCGCTTGTTCTGCACCTCGAAGGAGGACGGAAATATATCCCTTATTCCATATAATCCTGAATAGACTCACCTGATCAGAAATCTTGATGTGGTTATCGCTATGATCATTTATTGACCATTCCTTGAATTGGATTGAAGCGTCACACCCTGGTTAAGTATATATGTGGTGACGATTATTATATGGAAATGTTCTGCACAGACTCGTTTCCTATTCCACAGAAAAGCATTATATAATACTCATCCCTACAGAAAGGGCTGTATTTCAACTTCTTGGAAAGAGAACCTGTATAAGTAACACATATGACATGATTCATGTTTGATCCAACGAAGCATCCAGCGCGCCGCCAGCGGTGCTGGCTCTCTTGCTGCTGGTCAGCCCGCTGCTGGAGGCATACAATACCGGAGTACCCAAACACCCTCAAGACAGGGGAACAGGCAAGGTGACACCGAACAGAACACCAGGTCACCAGAAGCCCGATGTCACGCAGGGTGCCGCCGCCTCTGAACCCAGAAGTTCCAAAAGCCATGGGTACTATGACCTCTACCAAGGAGGCTATGACAAGGTGGGCGAAGATTAATTGTCAGCTTAAAGCGACACGGTACCACTTTGTTTCGGTACTTTTCCTAGGGTAACATATTTAAACATTTATTTAGCACAACCAATTTGTCCTAAGTATGACTTCGCAATGGTATACGCGTTTCCACGAAGCTTTTAGATGAGACTCTCTAAGCATCCAGAAACGGCTAAGCGAAATATGTAACTCTGTGGTTTTACATTACCGTGTCTACCACACTGTAGTTTGTTGCCGGTTAAAAACAAATAAAAGAAGATTCATTGATAAATTTCTAGGGAATGCGTTTGCATGACCATTGAAAAATTCCACACACGTCCCGCTTTGGGAAACGCTAGCGCTGATCCCTTCGCTTTTCTCTTTTGGCTTTCTATTTTGCTTCCTCTATTTTTGCTGTTTTCTCTTTGGCTTCGGATGGGGTCAGTGTTAGCGTTTCCTAAAGGGGGACGCGTGTTATGCATCCCAGGGGTCATGCTAACGTATTTCCTAATGATCCACCAGTGGATCTTCCTTTAATTTTTTTTTTCGGCTTTAGGGTTTCTTTTTTGGAAATCTCTTTTAGAAGGGTGTTTTGTGACGTATGCTGTGAATCTTTTTTTTTTTTTTCGAGGACAGATTATACGTTGTGTTTCTTTTTTTGACGACACATGGAAGATTCTGCCTGACGCTGCTTTCGCTATTCGCCGGTTTCGGCAGTCCGTCCTCCGCCCCCCCCCCCCCCCCCCCCTCTCTTTTTTTTTTTGTCCTACGTCTCGGGTTTTACGACGTTACAAGTTCACCAGCTCGCTTGCATCTTCTCTGTAATTTCTACTTGTCTCCTTCGTTCGCAATCCGTCTTATTTTGCCGCCTGCTTGAACCAGCTCTAGTACTTGGTTCACACTCCATTTTGTAGCACAAACCAAGGCGTACGCGCACCGCACACTTGCAAGTTAGAACTCGCCCCAGCATCCGCGCGCGCGTTGGCTTCCGCCCCGTGACGTCACCGCCCTCTCGCCTTTGTCCTTCTCTAATCTCCTCGTCTCTACGCCGCGCGCTTTCCTTTTCACTGTTTTTTCCACAGACGGCTCTTCGCTGTCGTGTGGGTACTAATGCTAAGAACATGAAAAACCCATCTCTCAAAGCCCTCCACTCTTGTCACTTTAGTGTAGAGCGAACTCTGGAGAGAAGAAATCCCCCAATTATGGTGAGCAGAGAGCTTTGTTGCAGGAATGTGTCCTGCTATTTTTAACGGGCAGCGGACTATGCAGCAGAATATTCGAGACTATGTCTGTCTTTTGAGGGAAACAAGAAACTTCAATAAAATGGGAATGGTATTTCGTTTTGCCTTTTTCAGCAGCACCACGCAATCGACAATGGACTGATTCAACATAACGCCATCATCTACTGGGAGTCAACGAAATAAATTGAGGCAGGCCGACAGTAAACTGAGCCAGATTTAATCGGCAGTCGTACTACAGGTTTGCTGATGAATTGGGATTATAATAAGTTTATTGCATTAATGGGGAAGATTAGAGGGGTGCGGTTAGAGGGGGAGGGGGGCATGCTGGTTGACCGTTTGGCCAAATTTCGAAAAATATTACTGAGTTGGTCTTGAAGGTTGTTTTATTCGTACGAGGGCTTTGCTGAATACCTCATTTCACTTAATACGTGCGAGGAACTCGGGTATTACTGTAATATTAGTTGGACCATACAACACTTTTCTAGGATATTACTGACTAGTGATGACCCCATCGTTTGCAGGGATTCTCAGATCTCATCTACTGGGTTCCGCTGATCATCATCTTCGGAGCAGGAATCATCTTCTTGCCGGTCTTGGGAGCCATGTTCGCCACACTCGCGGCTGGTACCGCGGGGGCCGCGGTCAGCACGACCGTCGCCGGTCGCCGGCGTCGCGATGTCCCATCCATGGAGGGGGCGCTGCACATGCTACGCACACTGGAGACTGCCTTTGAAAAGTATCGAACTCTCTCGGCCCGATGAAGTGTGTCTGGCTTGAAATAAAGGTTACATGTCTCGAGTCGTTTTAACATGCTTCGAATGCAGTCATTTTGTCCGTGCTTACCCCAATGGTTTTAATGGAACTTGCTATTGGACAGATACAAGGTAAAAATGCGACAAAAGTTCTGCCTTCAGGGGCTCTGATATGGACACATGGCAAAAACGTCGGCGAGAAATTTGACCGTCGTGATTGGTAGGCGCCAAGATCAAGCATGGTGCAGGCCAATCTGCATGCAGGCCAATCACGACCGCCGGATGCCTGGCCGATTATTTTGCCAATTGTCCACATTAGAGTCCCAGCACGTGTTCGTTGCCTGTCTACGCAACTTGGCTTGGAATGATAAGTGACTCCTGAGTGCATACCGTATGTAGAAAGCTCGAGCTGGAGGCGGAACCTCTGGCGCATACTTAACATACACTTATGATGTCAACGACTTAAACTTAGTAGCCCACTTAGTCCTGGGAATGTCTTTAAAATATCTTAACGTTCCATGGATGTCCTGTGGACGTTCATAGTAGATTCGTGCTGCTTGGAAACTTTCGCGAGGGCCGAACTTTTGTAAATTTCGCGACTTTAAATCTACCGCGAAAAATTAGTCTCGTGAATATATCAGCCAGCTGTAACGAACGCCTAGTCTATCACTCCAAATCGCGAAATTTTGTGCCACCGAAACATTCTCCAAACTCAGACTTTCCGAAATTTACAAAATATTGAGCTCGCGGAAAGAAAGTCGTTTACAGTAGCGTCTATTTGGACTGCTTACTTAAACTATTATCAAAGTGAGAGCATGTATATTGTTAGCTTTGAATTAACAGCTAAATAGTGGCACGTTGCTTGGTCATGTAGAAAAGAAAAATGTTTCTGAACAATAGTCCTTTAAATATTTTACCCAATAACATTTTACCCGAAACCTGTAAGATATCCATATGAAACGTGATTGCGTAGAAAACGACGCAACGCGGCACGCTCGCCTTTTTCGCATGCAGCGCCATTGTGGACAACGAACGAACTTCTTAACAGTAAAAAAATATTAAAACGCAAAATATTTGCGCTAAAACGACACTTTATTGTGGCTTGCGGTTCAAATAATAGGGAGGGTAACACCAGTTGGAACGGCACAGCAAGACCCTTCTGCCGACCGCCTCTGAATCAGAAGATTTACTCTCTGGTCACAAGAGAGTGCACGCCCTCAAATACCAGGCTATCATGTGCGCCAATGGAATTATCTGCGAACTCGACGGGGCCATTCCCCGATCACAGGCATGACGCTGGTAGGTGTAGCTTGCTTTTAGCCCATCCTGTAGCTAAAGCAGCACGACAGTTATAGATACTTTTATAATAGGGGGTCCCAAAGCTTTGGGCCCCAAAGAAATAGGAGCTCAGCACTGCGCATGCACAGAATTCAAACTCCGTTGGGGGTTTTGGGTTGGCGCGCATTTGAGAAATAGCGTGGGGCCCCCAGTTGCTTGGGGCCGGGTTCCATCGGCGAACATGGCGGCACCCTTTCCGCTCGCTTCGGAGCAAATTCGTCATGGTCGCTGTAGTATTAGCTAATTTCATTGCCAATGAATAGTGCAACCGGCTTTCGCTTTGCTTTATCTCACTCAAGTCACAAAGAATGACTGGTGGGCTAGCCCCATTTTAAAGATCGTACCTGATTCTGGCCGTTCCTAAGCCTA
Organism: Ixodes scapularis; assembly: GCF_016920785.2. Lineage (NCBI taxonomy): Eukaryota > Metazoa > Arthropoda > Arachnida > Ixodida > Ixodidae > Ixodes > Ixodes scapularis. Next base: position 106,289,567 of record NW_024609880.1, on the reverse strand, counting down.
AACATACAGAATGGAGCGGAGTTTAAAAAACTGTAGTCGGGAAGCGTGATGACGCACGTTCGAAACGCGAGCCAAATATTGTATTTTGCTCGCCTGGAGCGCTGCTGAAAGCTTAAGAGCAGAGCCGTGTATTGGGAGAGTTTGGCCAATAGGCGGAGCAAAGGCCGCCGCCAGCGCCGAATATTCCCCCCGCGCTTAGAGCGTAAACAAAATTTGTGACACAGCGTCGACCAATCAGGAGACCGCGACGTCACAATATTGCAAACGGCATTCAAAGCGTTAAATAGAAGCGTTCAATCCCGGCCTCTCTGCTCCATCTCACAAATGTCTGCAGTGAAGACAAAGGCACAGGCGCGCGAGCCTAGCTCAGCAAGACGCTTTTGTTTGTACGAAAACTCGTGCATAGGAGGCACTTGCCAAAGCCACGCGCTCGTGCCCATGCCTTTGTCTGCACTGCTGATGTTGGCTTGCTAGAACAGCATCCTGAGACTGGCTGAAAGAAAGGAGTGCAAAGGGTGGGGCGCGCGAGCGTCTTGAGACGCGGAGTCCCGCTCGGCTCGTGTGCTGGCTTTGGCAGTGCTTTCTTTCCCCGTCTCAGCTGAGACCAACGTTACTAAAACACTCAGTTGGGAGACTCGCCGTCGAAACCTGGGCCGCTGGCGTCCACGGAGACCGAGCTATATACGACAACAGTGCCACTCTTTATCATTTGTCTGTACTGTGGTCACATTGAGCTTTTAGAAAGCATGTCTTTGCGTAAAAACAAACGGAAAAGACTCTTTTTGTATGAAATGTTTTGGAGTTTAGTACAAAAGGAAGGGCGCGTGATGTTATTATAATCTTTAGTTTGCAAGGCTTTGCGGAACAATTAATATTGTTTTTATAGAACCATGCCTCAGCGGTGCTTTCAGGTAGCGCATCCCGATCTAGGTGCATTTTAACTTCGGTAGTAATTCGCGGCGCGTCCGCTGGGGAGACGGGGGTGGTACCCCTGTAACCTCTTCCGCTGTATCTGTTTCGGCGCCAAAATGGCCGATTAAAGCCAAAATAGGAGTAACGTGCAGTTCCTCAAGTGGCGGCTGCGGGAGAAATGGCGGCGTTGTGTTCGCCATTAGCTCGGTTCTCGAGGACAGTTCGGGGCCATTTTTTCAGAGCAGTCTCTATGGCAGTTTCCCAACTGAGTGGTTCTAGTAAGGTTGGCTGAGACGCTGTTTCTAGCAAGTCGGCCCCGGTTTGGAGCGCAAGTTCGTTTATTCTACACTTGAATATTGGCGTGACTAAAACCTCACAAGCACGAAGTTTTCAGTCGCCGAGAGCTAAACCTTTTCACTCTAGCGACCCTAAAACGGCTCAAACTAGTCGTGTCACATATTTAGAGCCCATGACCACCGCTAGGGGCTGTTTCGCGGCCTGTGGTTGGCCCCGAGATGCTCGCCTTTTCAAACCAGTGTATGACCAAACTCTCTCAATAAACGGCTCTGCTCGAGAGTTGAGTTCCTGTATAGGCTCCCTACCCGCTCATTCACACTGGAAGCGGATCCGTGTTCGCAAAGCGGTTGCGAACGCGGTTGTATAAAGATTCAGTACAATTGCACGCGTACTTGATGTCATCGAGTGCGCGTGCAATTGTACTGGATCTTTATACAACCGCGTTCGCAACCGCTTTGTGAACGCGGATCCGCTTCCAGTGTGAATGAGCGGTACGGGAGCCAGAGTTGCGCGTTTGATTCCACGTGCCGCGTGCCGCCCTCGGCGCTATTCGCCGAGATCCGATCACGTGAGGAGCCGTATCCAGTGTCGTGCAGCAAAGTAGACGTTGCTCGTGCCCCGGCGTATCTTCCCCGGCTTTTGAGCGCGCCGCGTGCCTCGAACGCGCGGCGCTGCTATTCGCCGAATTCAGTCACGTGAGGAGCTGTATCCACGTGCCATGCATGAACGCGCAACTCTGGCTTCCGTAGGGAGCCTATACAGGAACTCTACTTGAGAGAGACGGGCCTATTAGCGGCGAGATGTTTTGGTGGCGCCCTCCTATGGTTCCCCCTTGTGACGTCATTACCTTGCGAACAACAAGTTCCATGGTATTTGTAAATAGCATGGTGGAAGCCTGAAATCATTGCGCTCTCAAAGCAACACTACCAACACCGTCGAAATTAAAGTTATTTCATTCCTCTTATTTCCGTCGATGGTATACCCTTTCCGACGTCATAGTCAGCTTTTGGGCCAATCGTGGAAGGCCGACCACAGCGACGCTTTCGGTCGCGCACGTCGCCAATTGCAACTCCGTGGCGGAAAATTCGTTCACACAGACCAGTTTTTTTTTATTTTTACGTAACGTTACGAAAAGTCACCGGGAAATCTTTGCTTCGTATTAAACTGTGCCAGCAGCAGGTCGACCCGGTCGCGAAGGGCCCGCGTGGAGAAATTTCTTCCGATTGCTTCGGAGACCCTTTCGGCAATAGTCCTATTGCTATATTACCCAAGCATCAAGGAGAATGCAGGGATTGGTGTTCCACGCGCCGCACGTGCTGGCGTCATCAGTTGTAACTTTTCTGAAGCAAACACCCAAAACAAATTGTATCTTGCAAGCACGTTCGTCAAAGCTTTATTTTGGTTATTTACTTCGAATATTTTATACGGGGGAGGCGTGCGCGTGTGGCGCGTGGAACACCAATACCTGCATTCTCTTTGATGCTTGGGTAGTATAGCAAATGGTCTATTGAAGTCCATCTCCTAAATCCTGGAATGGGTTAGTGGCGTACGTTTCGCGTAGCACGTAAATTATGTTGTCGATCAAGAAGCGAACGCGCGCGGGAGCCTTGTCTTCCGCCATTTTCTTCTGACCTTGGATCGGCCTCGACTCGTTCGGCCATCCCGCTTCGGGTGTAGCCGAAACAATCTAATCCGTAGCGCTCTAATTTGGCGCGTGTTCTCGTAGTAACATAGAGAGTTGATCAGCTAGCTGGTACTTAGAAGACATACCTAAAACAGCGCACAAGCACAGGAGGAAGATAGCAGAACACAGGAAGGGGCGCTGACTCCCAACTTATGTATTGTGAAAGAAAGAGAAAGAGGAAGCTTCAGATATGAAGCCCACGTTGTTGTTGTTTTTTTTCTTCTTTTTCTCCTCTTTTTTTTTTCGTCTTGATCTTATAATGTTAGTTTTTTCCTTTTCTACTGGAACTTAGCAATGTACCTGTTTTTATTCTTTCTTTTTACCTTGTGGGCGCGCGTGGGCTTCATGTCTGAAGCTTCCTCTTTCTATTTGTTTTTCACAATACATACGTTGGGAGTCAGCGCTCTTCCCTGTGTTCTATTTTCTTCCTCCTGTGCTTGCACGCTGTTTTAAGTATGCCTCCTTGTAAAATTTTTTGGGCGTTCGTCTGCGCTTTGACTATTTGCAACCGAAGATTTAGGCCTTCAACTCTGCCGACACTGAGACGAACGCGAGCGCGCATACTCTGCGAGCGGCTGCACTATTATTTAGATCTGAGCTGGAGCGACTTTGAAGCCTTGAAATACTTGTTTTCAAGCTCCAGGTATCGTGCCACGAACGAAATCCACTCGGAGCCACGGGGTAGCAATACGTTGCCATGTCAACAGTATGTTTAGGCTTAGAAACGGCCAGAATCGGTGACGATCTTTAAAATGGGGTGAGCTCACCGCTCATTCTTTGTGTTTTGAGCGAGATAAAGCAAAGCGAAAGCCGGTTGCACTATTTATTGGCATTGAAATGGGCTAATACTGCAGAGACCATGACGAATTCGCTCCGAAGCGAGCGGAAAGGGTGCCGCCATGTTCGTCGATGGAACCCGGCCCCAAGCAACTGGGGGCCCAAGCACCAACCCAAAGCCCCAAACAGAGTTTGGGTTCTGCGCATGCGCAGTGGCGAGTCCCTATTTCTTTGGGACCCCCAAGCTTTGGGGCCCCCTATCCTAAAACTCTCTAGTGTCTCAACTGAGACAGATTGGACACGACGGTTACGTCAGCGTTCGGCTCAAACTTGACGACTCAAAGCCGAGTGCTGACGCAGCACTCGTTTCAATCTGTGTCCTGCGTTGGCCGTCTCTGGTTAAACCACCTTATTCAGCGCTACGGTTTTGTAATCTGGATGTGTTGCGCGGCGATTTCGCCTGTATGGCTCCGCGCCAACTTTGCGCGTGACTTTGCCGAAAACGAAAGGGCTCGATTTGACGAAAACCCGGTGATGTCTGTCAGTTTGTCAGTGCCGGGGAGAGAGGGAGGGGTTGATGCGTGCTCACGTCAGCGCTTCGGACCAATGGGAGCGTCGCGCGCGACAACTGGAAAACGAAAGACACGGCAGGGTTTTCGTCGAAACGAGCGTTGTAATGCTAACGCATTAAAGAATGTGGTTGACCTTTACATGGGTGCTCTTTTGACTGCGTATTTAACGAACTCGGCGGGTGTTAGACGTGGCTAAATTCATCACGATACGTCAGCTAATTAACTAAAGTTACCTAATGAACTTTCTGAGTATTGGTTTTATGATCCATGTTCCGATTGCAGTTTGAAAGTTGATCTCTCACAATTTATACAATTTGCGAAAAGGGAATGACCTTTGAGAAATTTAGTGATACGTTTATGAATGTTTGTCGGCAATTCAATAAGCGTGCCCATGGAGAGCACATCAAAGGTGTCCTTTAGCAAACCGTTAGCGTGTGCCGGGTACCGCACACCGGAGGCTTTGAAACATGGTTTTAAACGCGCGCCCGGGTGATACCGTGAACTCGGGGCGCGCGTTTAGAAGCATGCTTTGAATTCTCTTGCGGTGCGGTGCGCGGAAGACGGTAACGCTTTGCTAGAAGTCCCTATTATCAATTGGTACAAGAGTGACGCACCCGAGCCGATTCCCTCTTTTTTACCTCGGCAGCGCGTCGTTGGTGGGGCCGGACGCTGCCTAGACAACGACAAATTGCCAGTCACTCTTCTCAGTAATATTTAGGGCCGTCCCACTCTAAATAATCAGGCGCGCTTCTATGCCCGCACTTCTTGAACTGCAGAAAAACATGCGGAGGCATACGAATATCTAAAAAAACGATTGCCTTTTCGAAATTTTTTTAAATATATCTAGCCGTTATTAGCGTTTGGTTTTAAAACTGCTATTCGAACATTACTCATAAATCCAATATTTAAAATGTTCATTAGCCAATAGATGTTGATGAAGATTGCTTCGTCTAACGTCCGCCGAGCCAGTTAAATACACCGTGAACAAAGCTCACATGTAAGGGTCACCGATCACATCTTTTTTTTAAACATGTCGCAAGTAAAAATAAACACCCTGTATTTACCGTAATTAGTGATTGTGCCAACCCTAACGGTATACAAAAATGCTTAAAATATGCGAACTGATTGCAAGACAAACATAGAAAAGACTGCAATACCTTCGAGGTATTGTTTATTGTCGTGATGTTACGTTTTTTTTTTCACAATCACGTTGTAATCAAACCTGCTCGTTAGCACTTGAAGGAGGTTGTGATGTCTCACTGCATCGAGGAGTGGGGACATCGTTACAGCCATCTGTAGTGGATATTATTTTTGTCGATGATCCACACATTCTGCTAAACTCTTTGTTGCATTCCACACCGGTAGCATCAATGCTTGCTCTGACCATATCGCACGATTTCATGGATGCATCCACTGAAAAATAATTAAAGTTTGACTATTAGAATAAATTTTCTAGGTATAAACAGCTAAAATTTTAATTAAATATAGTGTAATACAATTGAATGTTCCTAATTCACCTTCTCACTACGCGTTTTTTGTTTTTGGGTGACGCATTTTATAGCGGTGAACCGGTTGTCACACAATCTCCGAATACTGTATTTCACTTTTGCAGTGCAAATAATATGCCGTATAATTAATAATATGTAGTTCCCTCCTATAAGAGGTCTTCTCACATACTGCCTGCTGAACCCTGTAGGCTTTTGAGCTGTTGGTTAGCACAAGAAAAAAATAAACATTGATTTAGTTTGATTTGAAGGCGGGAACAAGGAAAAAAAAGGTAGTACAGTTCTATAAAAATAGGATATAATGATTTATATATCATACAAAATTAAAATAAGTAGAATATATAATAACCCTTGAAAATTAAAGAATATTGTGATTTATATGAAAACAATATATCAAAAACGGCACCATTGTCACTGATGATAAAGCAATCAATTCAAAGGTGCAGCGAGCTTGACAAAAAAAAAAACAAAAAAAAAAAAAAACAACCCAAAAATTACAACATAATATTCCCTGGGGAAGGGGAACAAGGGGGAGAAAAGACAAACACAAATCTTTTTATTTTTGGAGATTTGTGTTTGTTTATGGGATTTTTGTTCCCCTTCTTTATAAATTATAATCGATATAATTTGTAAATCTTAATTTGTGGGAGCCGAGAGTGAAAGACGAGGCAGAGGGCACATGACAAGCGGTCGGCGGAGAAGTCACGAGCTGGCACGAGGGAGTGCGTGCTGAGCCAGGCTGGAGCTGGGCAGGAACGACGGAGCCGGGCTGCCTGGCCTGGCCCATGGCGAACACGGAGCGGTCCACCAGCGAGGTTTGGAGACGGACCAGTAATAAACGGCGAGCCCTGGCCATACCGACCTGGACTATGACGATACCGGGGTGGTTCCGCAGGGAGACTCGGCCTATGATAGCCCGGAACAGCCAGCCTACGCACTCCGACTGCGAGCTCTGATCGACAGGCGACAACAAGGGTCGGCGGGCCCCGACTGCCGGCTCTCGACGACGGGCGACCGGGAGCTATTGAACCCATTCACTGTCTTCTCGTTGTGTTATGCCACTCCCCGGGTGACGAGCGAAACGCATACCGATCGGGCGGCGATTATTAGTAAAGCGCCCTCCATAAAGAACCCCACATTAAAATGGCGCCCAACGTGGGCCCCGTTCGGTATGCCTCTGCTTCCAGCCGTCCCCAGGGAGTCCCACGGATTCGTTGAGCGGGTTGTTCACTAACGCTAACGATGCCCGTTGAAGCAAAGTATGGTGGAATTTTGACGACTTGCCTCACGGCAGAGCTCAGCAGGTGTCTCCTCGAATCGAGTACTTAAAGGGCTCGAAGGACGAGGTTGAGGACGCGTTTTCTCGGGTACTTCAGAATAGTGGTGGCCAGGAGGTGATGCAGCCGGGTGCAAGATGAAGAGCGCGGTTAAGATGTAAGAAAGTCGTCTTCGGAGGCAGAGGAGAGGCACGGCATGCTCGCTGGAAGGCAGGATAACGACTGGTAGTAGGAGAAACAGCCAGGACTCATTGAAGATTTGCGATTTAGCCTTGGGGTGATGCGGTAGGCAAGTAAGCGCTGTTCGAGACCCAGGGTGCAGATGGGTTTTTGTCAGTGGGCGTCGGAGAGATTGCGGAAATGGCAGTTTACACCGGGAACACTGCGGACGAGATTGTCAGTGGGTGTTGGGTAAACTGGCGGAAATTGCAGTTGACACCGGGAACGCTGGCAGGCGAGTTAATGAGCCAATGATTTGTAACTGCTGGGCCAAGACGGCTAGTTGCTTCGCGTCATTCCAACAATCGACGAAGGGTAGAGGAACGGCTCTTCCTTCAGGGGGTCGTCCCTATAGAAAACTACAGAGCCGACTGAAAGGATTCTTTTGCGACTTTACTGTGGCCGGTCGTGGCAGTGACGGCAAGACGTTTAATAAGGTATGTCACGTCACGACCTGGCCGGGGATGAGGCGGTAGACATTTAGGTGGCTTGTAGCTGTCCAGCTTGCCTTGAGGCGTGAACGGTTCAAGCGGGCTCGCTCGCTGAGCTGCCGCCCCCTCCTAGGACCGGTCAGTCCCTAGAGCTCGTATGCACGTGAACGGAACAGGACGCTGACGCTCACATCGAGTAGCACATGGTATATGTAGCCGTTGCGGAACGCGGATATATGGTATATGGCCATCCCGCCACAGGTTTTCAATCCCTTCGCTTGCGCAAAAAATGGACTGGGTTTACCCCATCGTTACCTGTTCTGAAGGAAACTCACGCTTTGAGCAACGCAGCTAGTGGTTTCACCGCATCGCTTGCTTCAAGGTGAGAAGGGCACCCGAGGTATAAAGACGCGAGCCTCGTGTCTTACTTCTAGGCTTACTCGGCGAGATATAAAAGGGGAGGCTTGCCCGGTTCACAACGCTGACTTGAAAGGATATTACCGCCGTCGCGATGGGGAAGACGATTAACATGAGATTGCAGTAGGACACAAGAAATCCCCTGTTCCTGGCAACCCAGGAGCGAGCTCTGGAATGCGGACTCGCCGAGTTAGCCGCATGGTACACAAACCCTTCGGGAAGCAATTTGGCGGCGGAGGCAATGGCCACTACCACTATCTGCGGCAGAGTATTTGTTCGTTGTGTGTTGTTTTAACTTTGTTCTGCGCAGAATAGCTTCTTGGAAAGACGGCCATAGACGGCGTAACCCAGGAAGCCCACCGTGAGGAAACACGGGCCCATTCGTTTTCCCAAGTGCTCAGGAAGGCTGACAGTTGTTCGGCCTGACGAACGGTTCAGGCGGGCAGTTCTAAGCCCGCTGCGACCTCTAAGCGGAACGGGGCAAGTCTGTCCGCGTCGGGCGAACCAGCTTAGAGCAAGCCCTCTGCTGCATCGCGGTGAGTGGGACAGCGAGCGACGGACAGGTCGGCATTGTCTGCCGGCATCGCTAGAAGAGCCAGCTGATGCCGGCACCAAGAAAGACCGACGCCGAGGGTCCCACTACCACCTACGCCGCCTTCGGACGCTGCAACGTGGCCAGTCCAGCAACAACAGCGGCCGCCTCTTCAACATCTCACACGGCGCCGACCAGAGTGTCCACCTGTTCCCCCGTGCCTCGACGTGGAAAAACTGCTCCCTTAAGCCCATGAAGTCCCATGTTTTGGAAGTCCATCGAAGTCCGGGCCTTGAGGGGCGAGAGTGTTGGAGCCGAGGGTGAAAGACGAGGCAGAGGGCACGTGACAGGCCGTCGGCGGAGAAGTGCCAAGGTGGCGCGGGACAGTGCGTGCTGAACGAGGCTGGAGCTGGGCAGGAGTGACGGAGCCGGGCTGCCTGGCCTGGCCCATGGCGAACCCCGGAGCGGTCCACCAGTGAGGTTTGCAGGGGGACCGGTGGAAACGGCAAGTTCTGCCCATACCAACCTCGGCTATGAATATCCCGGGGTGATTCCTCAGCGAGACTCGGAATATGATAGCCAGGGACAGACAGCCTACGCAGCGCTGGCGTGGGAAGGGTGATCCGCAGGCCTGGACACGGAATATAAAATTTAAAAGCGCTAACAAAGACGAGGACAAAAAGGAAGGCAAACAGGACGAGCGCTTTCCTTTTTGTCCTCGCCTTCCTTTTTGTCCTCGTCTTCGTTAGCGCTTTTAAATTTTATATCACGAACCAACTCGCCCGCTTCGCCACTTTAGTACTGGACACGGACTCCGACTGCGAGCTCTGATGGACGGGCGACAAGGGTCGGCGGGCCCCGACTGCCGGCTCTCGACGACGGGCAACCGGGAGGTATAGTAAACGTTCGCTGTCTTCTCGTTGCGTCATGCCACTCCCTGACGGCCGAGTGAAACACATACCGATCGAGCGGCGATTAGTAGTAGAGCGACCTCCATAAAGAACCCCACCAATTAAAGAGTAAATATTTAGACTTTTCCGCATACCAAGATCATATCTACAGCTGCTTAAAATATTTCTGCTCGATGCTCAAGAATTGGAATTATTTTGTGTTAAGTACTTTTATTATTTACATTAGAAATTGAAGTGCAATCATCTCTTAACTTAGCCTCTCCAACACCGAAGAAAATGTACACAAACACGGGTAACAAAAAGACGACGATGTGCTATGTTTAATGGTAAATATTAAAGGAATAAATGAAAATTATCATGTTATGATGAACACCTGCTATTGAAACTCATCCAATTTATAGCAGCAAATAAAATCACTTATTCATCTAAAATTCGTTACATAAACAAGGAGAAATCAGGTTCACAGATATTATAATCTCTTCTTATAGCTTCAGAAATATTGCACTATTATAAACCAGTAGTATTATTATAAAATATACTACTTAAAACTTTAGCTGCAAAACTTTTCTGAAATTAGTCTCTGATTTAGGCCAGGTCATTCTGTTCCTATATGGCTCCCCAAATAAGACTTAACTTGGTTTAAATCTTAACACGAAGCTCAAAAAATAAGATTTTCAGAATGAGAACATAAGGCCTTCTAGATTTAATAATGTAGCAAACAGAAACATATGACTACCTATCGAACCCTACATTTACTTTCAATCGATTGTCCGACGCATTAAACTGCGTTTTATTACTCCAATGAGCTCACAAGTAACTTTAGCGCCTTTATTTGTTTAGAACACTAAAACGTTTAATATTTCAGATGGCTCACACATTTCAACAATCTATCTGACCTCAGGTATTAATAATTAGGCTAACGTATGTTTTAAATTGCTTTTTAGGTTGGGTTAATTAAGTTTACATGGTAAAAAGCGCAAATAACCACTTCTCTTCCCCATAAGTTTTGTTTACAAACCGTGATGCGAAATACTTTTCTGATAAAGATTCATATAGCCTTCACACACAGGGTTAAACTCAAGAGATAAATGAAACGGTAGTAATTCATTTAATATCTACGTCTGACTTTAAATGCTTAATTACATTTATAATTTTTTCTTGAATGAAAGAATGAGCATTTAAGCAGAACTAAACCGATGCATAAAATCGACGAAAAATATTTCTACTCTATTTTATTGCAACGCTAAGATTTAATTTAATATTCTACAAATTTTGACATCGAAATTGTCCGCCGCTTATAAAATTATATTGAAGCTTAGTTCATTGCTACGCAAAGACACTTAAATTTAATATTGCATTTTTTAATGTCTTGTTGCGAACGGTCTACAATAAGTACGTACTAAAAAACCTCCGCGCTAACATTATAAGCAACGTCAGTTTAACATTAAATGCAATAATCTGTCCTCTGAAACTTTAAATTTTTTTTTTATTCTGTGCATGCTGGCATAGTATTTATTAATTCCTGTTGAAATTTTCGCCCATTTATTAGCTTCCTAAAACCTATCTAGTTCCCGTTTACAGACTGCACAAGGATTTTGTTTTTTACTTCCGTGTACAGCTTTAGAACTTGTGAATGAAGTTTTCCACGTTTTAAAAAAAACTATGGAAGCTACGCGAATTCTGTCAGTGTACCTAGGGTACGCCCCCAGGAAAGTGCAAGGATAGTCCTGCTACGATAGTCGTGCAAAGATAGTCGAGGCTGTCATTTCCCTATTAATTAAATTCAATATTAAACGTTTATTTACTGCCATCATGATATATGCTTATATTGGAAACTTCAAGGCCACCGTATTCTAAGGCTGCTTCATTTCTTAGAATGCTCGAAAACATCCCATATTCTAAGATACGCGACTCTCTATTTGCTACTCAAACCGGCGAATTACGCAATGATAACCGCAAATGCCTGCGCAAAAGCCCTCCTCCATGTGAGGTAGGTCGTTGCGTACGCCATTCCGTACGATAATGGGGCAAAGCTAATACAGAGTTTCAGCCAACCGTTTTAGAGCGCAGCTCTTAAGCGGCCTTTTACGGCCTGAGCGGCGTCGCGGTCGGTGTAACCGCGCGTTGCACTATAGGACGTTTTCCATAATGACGTCACACGTTACGTCACGTGTGACGTCACGAAGGTCACCCGTGAAAGTCACGACGGTCACGGCCTTCACAGTGACCTTCACTAGGGACGTCACGAAGGTCACTTGTGAAGGTCACGACGAAGGTCAGGACCTTCGGTGACCTTCACGAGGCTTTCATGAGGGAGGAGGGAGGGAGGGGGACAAGAACGAGGGAAGGAGGGTGAAGAGGAGGAGAAGGGGGTGTCAGGACCTATATGGTAACAAAGAGAGGAAACTGAAAGGTCCGTTTTATTTTCGATATCAAAAAATACATTTGCGACTAATTGTTCTTTCCAAATCCAAGTAAAAAAAAACAAAAAGACACTTAGTGGTAAAAAAACAAACTAAAAGGGCCTAAGTCCAAAGTTCAACTTGCCGAGGTGGGCACTGGTTTACGCTGGTTCTAGGCGCTTCCCCAGCTGCAGAAGCAGGTCTCCTTTGGCTCCTGCTGCCGGCGTACCGATGGTGATCAGTCGATTTATTGTTGTAAGGGCTTCGCCGGTGCGTTTTTGAGCCAAGCTTGCTGTTCAGTATTGACGGTGGGGACAGGTTGGCTGACTTCTGCGGACGACAGCTTCACCGGTGTATTCCGGAGCCAAGCTTTCCTCCGTCCCAAACACGTAGTCGCAAACCTCGTCGTTCTCTGCCCGCTTCTTTTTTTTTTCTTTTTTTTTTTGCCTTTTTCTTGTTTTTTTATTTTCTTCACCTTTTCGCCGCCGTAATAACCACATCATTACAATGACCCGCCTTTTAAGTTTTTACAGTGAAGCTCTTAAGCAGGGCCGGCGTTAGGCATGGGCGAGCGGGGCGGGCGCTCCGGGCCCCGCGCTTAAGACAGGGCCCCGCAAGTGACAGAGGGGCCCCGCGGTCACTCGCCGGTTCAACTTTTTCTAAAATTTCAACATCGCCACTACAGATAACTTTCATTGCTGAATTTTCCAAAGGAAAAAAAAATAGTTAGCTGACCGACGGGCGCGGGGCCCTTCGCCAATTTGCAGACTGTTCCACCCGGACAGAAAAATGCCTGTGTTGCCACAATGCCACCCGGACTGTTCCACCCGGACAGAAAAATGCCACAGCTTGGCATTTTTCAGATGAAAGAACGCTTTACACAACTCCAAAGTCACTCGTCTGTATTTGGTTTTCTTTATGACATTCCGGCCCTTCAGAAACTTAGAAAAAGCGACATTCTTGAAAAATGTACCACTCTCGAGGCGTGCCTGAAGCACGCCAGTAGCTCTGACGTATGTGGCACCTCACTGGCGGAGGAGCTTCATCTTTCGTCTTTTGTTTTAAAAGAGCGCTCGTCAGTCAATGAATGCTTGGTATACTTGCTGCAAAGCGAACTCCGAAGCTTCTACCCGAACACATGCATTGCTCTCCGAATTTTGCTAACCATACCGCTCTCCGTCGCCTCCGCGGAAAGGAGCTTTTCGAAGTTGAAACTGATCAAGACATACCTCCGCTCAACGATGAAACAAGAACGTCTGTCTGGCTTGGCTACGCTCTCCATAGAGCAGGAAATTTTGTCGACCATTGATAAAACTAGTGTTGTAAATATGTTCAGTGCAAGAAAGGTGAGAAAAGTTGCCTTTTAAGTTTGCAGACAGGCAAAAGGTCCGCTCCCGCCTGTCTGCACATACAGCACGCGGTGAGCCAAGCACGGCGAATGATGACGAAAATATACTTTTACAAAAAGTATATTTACATTACAAGACGCGCTGCAATGTATATAAAAATTTTCAAGAAAGAGCTTTTCGATAGCGCCATCATGGACGTGGCACGTGCCGTGTTAGCTCTCCGAAGCGATGAACTTGCCCGTCCTAGACTGTGTGATATTCCCCTTGGGCTGGGCACTTGCGTAGTGTATTGTTGCTTTCCTTCATATCTTCGTATAGTCTATGTTTTGTAATGTTATTTTCTCGTTTTCCTTGTTGTGACTTTATGGCTGGCGTGCGTCGATAGCACCTTTGTAATTGCTCAGTTCTCTGTTCTGTTCATTTATTGCATATATAAAAAACCAAGCCAATCTGCACATAGCACTACTGAATAAATACACACCAGAGATATCCCACATGATAATGTGCCCGTCTCGTTTTTCTTCATGTTTAGTATAAGCGAAGTTATTTTTAAATTTCAGATTTTGCTTTTTAAACTTTTGTTGACATTTTTTTTTTTGCTTTCTTGCCCTGGGCCCGCGTTATGTAGCGCCGGCCCTGCTCTTAAGGGCTAGTTTCCCCAGGATCGTGTCCGCCCTCAAATGACCTGGTGACACAGAACTCTGGACAGCTACCGCCTTTTATAAGCGAACGCGGCAACCAGACAACCAGCTTGCCGGTTGTCTGGTTGCCACCGTCGCTCATAGATGGAGGCAACCTTTCGAGCCTTTCCACTCTGGCCTGCCGACTTGCAGCCGGCCATCGCTTCATCCCCACCTACAGCTTTGCTGGTCTTCCTTCACCAAATCGAAAAATAAAAACAAAATTTTTTTCATGCAAAAAAAAAAAAAAAAAGCACTAAAAAGATTCGTAATGATGAATTTTTTTGCCAAGTACAAAACAAGCACAACCGACTAAGGTCATCCGCTCCTACATTTTCGGTGTCCTTATTGTGTTCCATTCGAAACGAACTTTCTTGCAATAACGAACTCCAGCGGTGCACGCCTCTTTGAGCTGCTTTGTTTGTTTAGTACTGTAGTGGCTGATGATCTGTTTGCACCACAAACTGGCTACCGTATAAGTACATATAAATTGTTTCCACTGTCTATACTGGGTGTCAGGCACTCTCTCTTAATCGTAGAAATGTTTTTCTTTCTCAGAAGGAGCTGCTTACTGGCATACGCTAAATGGTGCAGAATCTCCTCGTGTTCTTGCATAAGCACCGCCTCCAAGCTGTGTTCGGAGGCATCAGTTCTTAGCACAAACGTTCGAGAAGCCTGCGATTTTGAGAATAGGTGATTCCTAAAGTGCCCGCTTCAACATGTTGATATGAAAAACCTTCTAAGTCTGACCTAAATTTAACTTTTAGTCAACCTCGTTTTTCTTTTCGACACCGGGAAAAGGGCCATTTTAGTGCATAAACCAATTGATCGTGGCTGGTAGTCAGCAAGATCAGGGCCATATCTCCTAATTTCAACTGTCGGCCTCTCGGTTTTCTGTCATAGTATCGCTTTTGACTCTTTCTTGTTTCGTCCCGTTTCTGGTCAGCTAATTCCATTGTTTGCTCTAACCGACTATCTAGCTCTAAGACTTAGCCATGTGTTGTCTTCAGATGCTGGCTGATTGTATCTTTCGTCTAGATTTCTTTCAGCACCGACAACGGGCTTCGTACTTGTCGTCCATAAATCAACTCAAAAAGAGAAGAGCCTAAACTTGCCTGTGGTGCTTCGCGGTAGGCGAAGAGCACCGAAGCCGAGTATTCATCCCATGACTGAAATTTCTCCTCGCACATCTTCTTCAGAATTTGCCTGAACATACCATTACATGTTTTGACCAGACCATTTCACATGAAGTGCTTGATCGAGAGCAGCTCCATTACCTAATTCATCAACTCCGAGGTAAAGCTCGTACCCCTGTCGGAAAGAATATTGCCTGGTAGGCCCAGTCTGGAGAACATTTCGATTAAACCCTCCGCTGCTGTCTTCGGGTCAGTGGATGGTAGAGCGACGGCCTCTAGTCGCAAAATTCACTAGTTTGAGGATGAACCAATTTCCTTTCTTAGGCGTGGGCGACAGCGGTCCAATAAGGTCGAGGGAAACTCGTTCGAAAGGTGTCTCAATTATGGGCATGTGCCCCAATGGTGCTTTTGACACCATTCCTTTAGAAATCGTTCTCTCGCACATGTCCCATGAACACACAAACCGCTTAACATCTGCTAAGACTCCGGGCCAGTAAAAATATTCCAGGACTTTGTCACTCGTGCGCTTGACACCCTGGGGGCCTGCATTGCGATAACATGCGCCAGTGGAAGGATACTGTGGCGCAACGTTCTGGGGACCACCACTTGGCGGAACTCCTTCCCGTTTGCGAGGTGGCATCTGCGAAAGAACTCTCTTACTCAAATAAAATCTGTAAGTGTTACCCCCTTTTGTCACGTAAGCATCGGCAATCCTTTCGCGACAGATATCCAATGACGTGTCTTTCAACTGTTTTCTTTCAAGGACGTCTCTTGTAACATTTTCAATCTCGAGGCTGGGTTCAGGATTTGGAATAGAAGGAACATGGCTCTTGAATGCGGCGATTATGTTCCTGTCAATTTATAAAATCTTTTCTGCTTCAGCCTCACCCTCAATTCTCTAATTTGGATCGAGGTCTAACGCATGCCTGTCTGCCTGGACGTTTCCGATAATCACGTCGTAAAGTGGTTCGTCCATACATTTTGCGACAACCTCTCCAGTAAAGTACGGAGAAGCTATTCTAACGATTGCTTCTTGCAATAAACTGCATGTTTCGTCTACTAGGACCACTTGGCGTCGTTTGCCCGTCAGGTGCTGAGGAACAACCAGCTTTCTGCGCACGATAACGGTATTGCAGCCAGTATCCCGTAGCATCTTAGCGGGTTTTCCGTCCAGTAGTCCATGTTCTATTGGAGCGCGTCCCTATAGTTGTTGCTTCTTTATTTCGCACACCACACTCACTAGTGCTTCGTTGTTATGCTCCACATCGTGCGTTCCATCGTTATGTATGCGGCTTTCCTCACACTCGCCTTTTTTGCTTCTAGATTCAGGTACCGTAAAGCATGAGAGCTGAGTTTTGTCGCCCTTCCGCTGAAAGCATGCTGTGGCATTGTGTCCCGATCTCTGACGAATCTGGTATTCGGTGTCGCTGTTATGGCCTGGACAAGCAATCGGTCGCTTTGTGACCAACTCTGCCCCATAAGAAGCACCTGATTTTTGTTTACTGCTTGCACCTTTGCCGGTCATCTTTTAAATTATTATCATTCAGGCTATGGTCGTTTTTGAAGTAAGCCAGATTGTCTTGCCAGTGATCCTCCATGAACTTATCCGCTGCCGTGGCGATCAAGTTAAGTGTATTGCAAATCCGCTCCTTGAGGAACACGACAAGCTTGGAATGACAGCCCTTGATGAATTGTTCGACGATCACAAGGTCCCACAGATCGACGTACATTTTGGTGCGAAGGCCCACCTCCACCCAGTGATCGAATAATTCCTCTAGCCTCGCAGCGTACTGGCTGCCTGTCTTGCCGTTATCTGGAGAGCTTCCTCGAAATCTTTCGCGATATCCTTCGGTTGAAAAGCGAAATCGTTGTAAAGGACCATCTTTACTTTTTTATTATCTAAGGAGTCGTCGAGGAACATCCTTCCGAATACGTTCAGGGCCTCACCCACCAAGCACAGGCTTGGTGGGTGCCACTACTGTCCCATTGCTAAAACCTCGAATCTTTTCAAGTACGCATACATGCAATCTCTTTGATCGTCAAACGATGGCATTAGATTATGAGGACTGAGGCATTGTGACGCAGTAGCTCCTCAGGGTCCTTCACCGCCGCCCGCACCATACCTGTTATTTGCAGACCCCTCGGTTTCAAATACCCTAAGCTTAAGTAGGAGTGTTTTCTCCGTTCTTTCCTCCAGTTCCGCTTTCTGCCGGAGATCTTCTAGTTTTGCCACTCTGTCCTCTTTTTGCCAAGCTCGTTCCTGATCACTCCATGTTCGCAATTCTGCTCCTGCGATCCCCAGCTTTTTACTCAAGGCCATCAACTCCTTTAAATTCATAACTTATATGTTGCACCAAAAACCAGACTGATGATCAGTGTCTTGTCGCGGACGCCAGTTATTGTCAGGTTCTATATGTTAACAAGAAAAGGAAACTGAAAGGTTTGTTTGATATTTTCGACCAAAATAATATATTTGCGAGTAATTGTTCTTCTTTCCGAATCAAAGTAAAGAAAACAAAAGGAAACTTATTGGCAAACAAATAAAAGAGCGTACATCCAAAATTCAACTTGCCGAAGCTAACGCTTGTTTACGCTGTTTCTAGGCGCTTCCCCGGCAGCAGAAGCCGGTCTCGTTTGGCTCCATCGGTGAGTGCACCGATGGTGACCAGTCGACTAGTTGTTGCAATGGCCTCGCCGGAGCGTTCTTGAGCCCGGCTTGCTGTTCAGTGTTGACAGTGGGGACAGGTCGGCAGACTTCTGTGGACGACAGCTTCACCGGTGTATTCCGGAGCCAAGCTTTTCTGAATCACTTCGCTCTCCGCCCCGAACCTCGTCGTTCTGTCTCTGCTTATTGCTTTTTTCCCCTTTTCTCGTTTTACCGATTATCTTCCTCTTTTCGTCGCCGTATTAATCACATCATTACAGGGAGTATGGAGGAGCGAAAGGAGCAAGAGGAGAAGGAGTGGAGGAGGAGGAGGAGGGGAGAGGAGAACGAGAGGGTACTTTCTCTCCGTACTCTCCCCTCCTCCTTCTCAGGAGTTGCGCTCTAATGCGGCATTACAGGGAATTGTAAACATCTTTCTTTTTTTTTTTTTGCACAAATGATGCGGTGCGATGGGCCCTCCGGCCCGAACTGCGCGTGCGCGAGCCTTCTGCGGTACCAAATGCGCAGTTCATACCGGAGGACAATTCGTACCGTATCGGATGTGCAAAAACGGTTCCCTAAAACTCTCGATCAAATAACCGCTCTTCG
Source organism: Ixodes scapularis (assembly GCF_016920785.2). Classification (NCBI taxonomy): domain Eukaryota; kingdom Metazoa; phylum Arthropoda; class Arachnida; order Ixodida; family Ixodidae; genus Ixodes; species Ixodes scapularis. The sequence goes on along the minus strand of NW_024609880.1, from coordinate 106,271,213 downwards.
CCAGCCGATAACGAGAGAGGAACATTTATCATCTTCACACGGTTTTTAGGTCTAGTCATATTTTCGCCCTCATGAAGCGCCTAGAGTTTTTAGAGCACAGCTCTTAGGCACCCGTTTCTGGCTTCAGCGGCGTCGTTGTCGGCGAAACCGCGCGTTGCATTATGGGACGTTCCCCATAATGACGTGAAAGCTGGCGTCATGTGTGACGTCAAAAGGGATACCCTCGTGATGGTTACGAGCGTTACCCTCACAGGGTCACGAGAGTTACCCTCACACGGTCACGAGGCTGACCCTCATGAGGACTACGAGGGTTACCCTCAAGAGGGTTACGAGGGTTACCCTCACGGGGGTGACGAGAGTTACCCTCACACGGTGACGAGGCTTAACCTCACAGGGGATACCCTCACGAGGGTTACGAGGATTTCCATTACGAGGGTCACCCTCACGAGGGTTAGCCTCGTGACGTCACACGTGACGTCACATTTGACGTCATTATAGGATCGAGATACGTGGCGTATAACGTCCCGTGACGTCACGCGCGTCTAACATTGTCAATATTCCCGCTGAATTTAGCGGGGAAATGTTTCCGCTAAATTTGGCGAAAAAATATTCCCACTAAATTTACCCTCGTGGCGTCACGTGCGACGACAAATCTGACGTCGTGCATGACGTGACGTATGACGTCTTGAGGGCAAACGTTTCCCGCTATATTTAGCGGAAACATTTCTCCACTAAATTTAGCGGTGAAGGAAGAGGGGCATACCCTCCTCTCCGTACGCTCCCCTCCTCCTCCTCAAAAGCTGCACTCTAATTCGGAGTTAGAGAAAATGGTAAACGCCTTTATTTCTTTTCTTCATTTTTATTTTTGTGTTTAGTCTCAGGGATTGACTTCCCAAAGGTTCTGCGAGGTAGAAAACGTTCACTTATAGACATTATTACTTCGAAAGACAGTTATTGAATTTTAGTAGATTGAACCGATACTGCAGATATTCAGAAAACGGTACCCGATAACCAGGGTGTCGAACCGGAACCGAACCGAATCGAAAACCGGAACCGAACAGGTATTTTTTCCGGAACTGAACCCGAATCCGAACCGTTATATTGTTATCGCGATGAACCCGAACCGGAACTGAACCGGAAAAAAATAACGGTTACCGGCTCATGTCAAAACGGTTCGGCCACGCGCTGTTGACAATGGATGTGCTATCAATGCCACTTGTTTTTTAAGTACCGTCAACTGACACACACTTCGCTTACGTATTTTTCTTCTCCACTCAGTCTTAGGAATATAAACGCTGCATCCACGAATCTTGACAAACGCTGCATCCATGAAACTTGATATAGGAACCAGTATTGCGCTGGTCGCGGCTTGCACGAAAAAAAAAAAAAAATTGAAAGGCTGTGCAAAAAAAAAAAAAAAAAAAAAAAAAAAAAAAAACGCGTCACGGGATTTTATTTTGCTACAATTTCGTAAATCCTAAATGCTGCTGTGTGCTCATTTCATAACATGTTTCTAGAACGCGCGAGTTCTTGAAGCTTGCTTCCATCGGAATGAGAAAAGAAAAGGCTGTGGAGTTTGATAATGTTTGAGAAAGAGAAAGAAACTTTATTTACAGTTGAAATGAGCATTCATGAATTATATCTGCTCTTCGCTGCCCCAACCACCGGTCAGAGTATATCGAGCTATGAAGTGTCAAGAATTACATGCCGTATTTTTTCGTACCGGAAACTCAATAAATGCGGGGAAAAAAAAAAAAAAAAAAAAAAAAAACAGGGATACAAACCCTAGTCGCTCGCGGAGAAGCGACTAGGGTTTGTATTATTTTGATGTTGCAATTTGTCATTTATAATTTCCGAACCGGTTCGCGAACCGGTTCGCGGATCGAATTGATCGAACCGGAACTGAACCGGAACAAAATAAATTTACCTGAACCTGTTCATCATAGTCTAGCCCGCCAGCTCACCTTATTACCTGAACCTGAACCGTAACCGAACCCATATTTTTTTCGGTTCGACACACTGCCGATAACGATACGATGCATGACGTCACCAGAGATAAAAAAAGGGGGGGGGGATGTTTGGAGGAACACGCCCCAACGATGACCAAAGCCAAAAACGCTAGTGGACTTTAGCACCCTTGAGGAGTTGCCACTGAACGCGACTTCTACTTCAGGCTTCACTTGAGCTTTTCTCGTTTGACTGGCTTGAGCTGGTATCTCGCCTCCACTTCTTCTTTCCTGCATGACCTTAGGGCTGAGCGGCTGAAATTTCGCCGCTCATACGCAGCGCCACTCCTGCCCCTGGTGAGGCGCGCCCATATGTATTAGCAGGACTAATAAATATGGGCTACTGGAGTAACGGCGTAGGGCAACTTTATTTTTCTTGTGTGTTATCCTTTCCCACGTGGGGTTCCATGGTGGGCGGCACACTATAGATGTCGAATATCTCCCATTTTTCTACGGATCTCACATCAAACCTTTCTTCTGATCGAACTCTGAAGAGAGGTCGCACCGAAGACACCGCCGAGCTCGAAGGAAGCGCCCGTGCGGCCGCCTCCAAAGAGCCTGTATTACTAGGCTCTCTAGCCCCCTGAGATCTTACGTGTCGCTGTCAGCTGTTGCGCCAATCAGACGCTTTTCGTTATGGCCTCTTAAATTGTTCGCGCGCTCTGCTCCAGCCTGTGCTAACGCTCGGCTGCCCAGCAGAAAATGCGACCTGAGCCTGTTCGGTAGATCTTCGCAGCGTTTTGATTATAAGCGGTGCTTATAATCAAACCAGAAACGGAATCAAAATCGCCTCAAAGCACGCTGTCTAGTGTGTGCCCGCGGGATGAAGCTTGCATTTTTATTGTTGTCATCATCAGAATAGAAACAGGTTAAGTCGGTCTCTGTTTCGTAATTTTTATTCGCTGCTCCGGACTTTGCTTTGTATCGCTAGGACGTACCTCAGAATTCAAGATTTAGTGCGAATCTATATGTTTCTTCTGGGCCAGCGAGACAGACGTAGAAATAGTTTTGTCATCATCCATGGGAACAGCTTTCTGAACTTCACCGGCGTGCGCAGACATGTGTTCTACACATTTCGCGCATTCAAAATATGAACCTTCAAATTTTGATCAACTTCTTCCGTGCCAAAGGGCCCGTGTGTTGCTACGAGAGGCGGAGAGCACATTTTGCACTGCTCCGAGGTTCCGTAGTCCCGTGATAATGGTGATAATAATAAGCCGCGACTATGTCTTTGTATTGTTTGGTTTGGTTGCGAGCGCCGCCAAGCGCGCCACAGTAGCAGTCTCTACCGACGAATGCAATGGTCTGAGGAGCGCAGCCAGCGCGTGAAAAATCTTTTAGGTCATGCTTTCATTTGGAGATGGACGTCGTAGTTAGGGATTTCAAGTTCTCCATTTTCAGCTTTTTACTCAGCTAAGCTCGTTCGGTGGAAGATTTATAACTTACTGCACGTTCTTCTGCCACCTCTGAACTACAAAACCTTAGCTCAATATGTTCAGAAACCGATTTATGAGCTATCTCCAAAAAGCCTTTGATCCAATTACTTCGCATGATATTCATTTAAAAAAGCATGTCGTTCGAAAACAATTTGATGATTTTAAATGAAAACAAAAATCTAGACTAATAATTTGACCAAACTCTATCAACAATATTGATGGGCAGGGTTACGTGTTTTCATAACTAAATATAGGAAAGTTGATTCAAATTTACCATTTTATTATTAAAGCATAACCATAAAATAGGTTATTTGTTTGTGCTCTATTGTATAATTTAATTAGCTGCGCGGTCGCAAAGATTAACACAGTAAAGAACAACTAGAACGTGCAGTATAAAATTGTTTTTGAGAACTCTCAAACAATCAGCGGAAAAAAGATGGAATAATCGTCACCGAATTCATATGGGGTGGACATCAAAGTGCGGTAAAGGCTCGGCGGGCAGCCCGGCCCAGAAACCTTTTAGAACGTAAAAATAATCTGGTTATTTGGCTACACCTAATAACTCTCTCTACAAATTAAGCTTAAGCAATTAACACTTCAAAAGTTATATAAAATATGCGTTTTTTTTTAAATCTTTGAACCACGCTGCTTCTAGTATATCGTATTAATTTTTGTTTACAAGAAAACTTAGTCTAATGGAACAAGGGGCTTTTGTTATTTAGCTCAGGTTTTTCACTGATATTTGATGTCTTAAAAGCACAAGGCAGAAAAAAGGATTTTAACCTACACACCGAGGAATATGCACATTTTGTTTTTTACGAATAGAGTATTTACTCTGAAAAAGGAAATGTGCTTGAAAATAAGACGAATTGGAACTAGAGCACTTTCAAGTTAACGCAATTACATATGTTTCTTGCTCTCTGTAGATTGACATTACGCCAAATTACAATAGAGTTTTGCGTATCTCTGTGTCTCTTTGTCGGCCCGTTTGGATACAATCAAGCTTACGACTGTTTTCTTAAGACCAAGCTTTTTCGATCTCTCATGACCTTACAACATATTGGCACGCTGGAGAAATTCATGAGGCAAAACTGGAACCGCATTGCACTGGAGCGAAGGTTTAGTTGTATTTACGAGATTAAATGCGCAAACTATTTGTGGAAAAGGGTTGTTTATAACATTGCCAGATGTTTTTCAAATAATAAAAAAGATGATGCTCGGAAATAAAAAAAATATACGGGACCGACCAAGTGCTCCACGGCCACCCCATAGATGGCGCCAGTGTATTCCCTCATCATAATAGATTTTAAAAGGTTTTAAGGCACACGGTAGCAAACAGTCGCAAGTCTGGGAACCAGCCTTAATTCCACATTAAAACAATGTAAATCACTCGTAGGCGTAAGTTTTCTTAGCAACATGGATAAACATTATTTTTAGGATATATGCTGCAATAAGTTTACCCTTCCAGCAAGGAAATTACGTATTAATTATTTAAGTTTCAAAAATGCTGCTTGTACTTACGTGTTTCTTTCCCCATATGTTGAACGATAAGACATTTTTCTTTCTCGTTGACATATTGAACCACCATTCTATCAAGAACTGCGAACGGAACAGAATTACTCACAGCAAGTTTCATAATTACTGAGCAAACTTTCAAATTACGAGAGGAATAAAAATAAATATATCTGGGCTAATATACTCCACAATGGTTCAAGACCAAACCAATATACGGGAAGGCAAAGAAAAAACGTAGCCGAGGCTCGATCCAAAACGGACCGTAGTAGTCGTCAGGTGCACGCAGGGGCGGTCGCAGGTATTTCCAGAGGGGGAGGGGGGGGGGGGGGGGTCAGGTGTAGGGTAGCTTATCATATGTTTAAAACCCCCCACCCCCCCGTCTCCATCGTTTCCAAGCCCTAAGTTTTTGCACATGTAAAATTGAAGAGGAAGTCGTTCTACTGACGCGCTCGAAAGAACGACAGTGTTGTGCTTCAGGAAGAGCAGGTGAATCTGGGATTCCCCTCTATCGTTCGCTCTCTTTTCTGCTAAAGTTCCAACCTGACCATGAGTTCTGTGCCTTGCCGCGCCGGCAACCTCTGGGTTTACATTTGGTCTCTACAAGATTCTAGAGGATTCAACCGACGATCCTTATTGTGTTCGCTGGGAGAAGGGCATTTTCACCTGTAAAGTTCGACCGACGTGTTCAGCGATAAACGTTGCTATACTGTCATCCTGTTTCGTTGTTTTTCTGGTAGCCCATCTGGCTTCGTCGTAATAGATGAATACCTAGGTTAAAATCAAAAACGAAGCTGCTTAAATGGTGTTGTACATGTTACCCCTAAAATATAACGAAATACCGTTGCACGTTACTTGAACTAAAAAGTAACCAAGTACTTTACTCGCTCTTTTTCTAGAAAAGTAACTAAATAAGTTACTCGGTACCTAAAAATGAAACTAGGTAAAAGTAACTCGATACTACCAAGGCGTTACGTACATGTCTTGGTCGTCTGCATCGCCATCCGCCGTTCACCCTGGCAACTTTTGACCTTATTTATTATAGAAATGAAGCTAGGCCTTGCAATTATAGGTAAAACCCACGTGTGAAATACACCTTTGACAAAAAGCTTAGATTGCTATATGCAGGCGCCAAACTTTACGGCCCATTTTAGATTAAGACTCGGCATTTCAGGCACACCTTAGATTCCCTGACTGCGCAAACAACCATTAACATCTTACCTCAATAGTGACTGTCCAAAGTCTATTGCACTTTATGTAACTATTATTACTACTCATTCATTTTTTTCCCCTTCGCACTTCGATGACGTTTAAACTTGAGAATATGTATCCTTAACATACAGTGGTCGCTTAATGAAGTGGTCAAATTTTCTTCTGGAGATTACACGCCTTACGTCGCTGTGGTTGCCTAACTTGCCGAGTAATAAGCAGCCATAATAAAAACTAAGGCATTATAGGGGTGCCCCACAGCACCGCAAGGTAGTCTTTGGCTCTCTGCTCGACTTTAGTGGGGCAGCCAAACTACAAGTTTCTATCTATGCGAGAAAATTTCTAATACCCCCGTCCCTTGCCTCATCACCCCCTCTCCCTCATTTCTCTTCCTCCCGTTCTCCCTGGTCAGTAGAAGTGAAATTGGGGAGAGCCATTTCACTGAATAAGTGTTTAGTAATAATAATAAATTAACCAGTCTTATAAACTGTCAAAAATTGCAAGTCGGAAAGCATCAAACTTGCACTGGTGGATGGTCGCCAGATTCACACTTCAGGCCTAAAGTTATGGTATGGAAATGGGGAAGCTTAATTTCTTAAAGTACTATCGCGGCCAACAAGAGCTGAAAGGCCACGACGTGTGGAGCGTGGTACCATTAAAACCGCCTGTCGCATTTTTCTGCTACCTGTGATGTGCGCTGAGACAAGACAACTCCTCCCTCCTGCACTCATTGCACGACTCTACACTTCCGTGTAATCTGCTATACTCCGTTCACGCTTAAAGAAGCCATGAAACGATCTCTCTACTTTCGGTAAATACTGCTTAGAATCTACCCTTAACGTTCATAACTGAATGAACTCGTCTGGGGTTTTCTTTTTAGGCAATTGCAGTCGCTAAAAAAAAAATTCGCGAAACATGAACATTTTTCATCCTCTCAACTCGGAGCGAGAAACAATTGGCCACGTGGCCTGGTGCCTATCCCATGCCTCTAACCTTAATCATACCCACGCGCTGGGGTTGGCAAAGTAGAAAATGCGCGCTGAACTCAAGGCGTTGTTAGAGTTCGGCTATTTTCATGATCCCAATGGTTGGACACGAGCCACTACCCGAGTGTCAGCCGAGGCATTGATTGTTAGGACCCGAAGTCGGAGTGCGCACACAGTTCTCGTGTCCCATCCATGAGCCGCGATCGACTGTCATCAGTCCGGCGATTCGATCTCACAATTGCGCCATCCATCTTTGCAAAGGCAAAACTGAAAGATATAATGCCTTTTTATGCTCGCAATTTCACCGCGACAAAGAAGTTTCCGAATTAGTAGCGGACTCTGCGAGTATACTTAGTCCAGACTGGGACTAGTGCGCATCTGCAAAGTCATGAAAATTCGAACTTGATATCGTCCCATGACCACTTTAAGCTGAGACTACAGCCAAACCTGCAAGCGCGAGGTGGCCCGCTCTCCCGACTTTGAGAAGTGTTTTTCTGGCTGCAGCGCTTGTTCTGCCGAAGAACGTTTCCAAGGCTCGACATCGTGCTCTGGCGTTTGTAGCATTGGATACAACCCCGGCTTAAAGGGAAACTGAAACAATTTCATATTGAAATAAAAACACTTAAATCGTCTTCCTTGGGCCTGCACGATTACGAATATCAAGATTATTTTTCTATTTAGTGCGCGGCGGCTGCAGAAAGTCAAAGAACTTAGGAAGCCCTTTCCTGCCGGAGCGCGACGTCATATCCAGATTTTTCGGAATCTCAGCTCGCGCGAATTTTCTCCGCCTACCAAAACTATGCGAGCACTCTTACTATTTGAAAAAGGTCAGAAAAAGACGTCACGACTGGTGTTCGTGCGATAGAATATACCTGGCACCGTTGCAATTGCACACTCTTCCTACACCAGCGACACGCGCTTGGCGCCCGGAAGATCTGGGTATGACGTCACGACTGGTCGAAGGTTTTTCGTGTTTTCTCTAGTCTAGTTACATATTTGGGGAAGACGAACGTGATATTCATAATCACAGTAATAAAATGCTTTACAATTTACCTCTAACTCGTTTTTGTTTTTCAGGAACCTCTTCAGTTCGCCTGTAGCGGCGGACGAAGTACAGTTTGGCGGCAGTATTGACAGCACTTTCTGGGTGGATACCTCGAAGCTCCTGCGCCAATTGGAAATAATGAACTGATATTTAACTGATAGAGCTGCGATGAGGGGTGGTCCTCTTACTCACTTGTAGCCTGAGAACGCTTTTTGTTGAGGGAGCATCCCTAGGTTGACCTTCATCCCCGCATGAATTCTTTATTGCACGTTCGCTAAAAGCCGTTTCGTTGTGTCAACTATTGCCTCTCCAATGATGAGATGTATGGCGCACTTCTTCCGGCATTCTTGACGGTTTCGACGAGTTTCAAATTACGGATATTGATCCGTGTGTGAGCCACTCAGATGCGAACTAATGATTGTGTGAACCCGCAAAAATTGCTTCGAGAAAGAGCTTGATAGATTTATGCTGTGTCATGCATTGTTTTTACGTTTCGATGAAAGAAGGGGTTGTCACCTCCACTTGTTCACTACGAGATTACACGGAAGTGCAGAATAGTACTATGAGCGTAGTTGGAGGTTTGTCTTGGCCACAGCGTGCATCACAGTTTGCAGAACAATGCAGCAGGTGTATCAGATTGTACCGTGCGCAGCGCGCCATGACACTTCAGCTCATGTTGCGCGCGATAGTATTTCACATTAGTTAGTACATAATTTTACCTTTATTCAAAGCACACCGTGCTGTGGGCAACCACAAAACCAGAAGGAATATTGAGCGAGGTGGGTTTAATGAACAAATATGGTGTAACCTACATTTGCAACATTATTTCTTAAGCTGATATATACGGTGTCAGAAATCCCGAGGATGGCTCCAAAACTAGCCGTAAAATTGGGTCCTGCCCATAGCGACCTCAAACTTCCATTAAATTTGCCTTTTAATGAGGCATTTTAGACTCACAAATTTCGAGACGTAGCTCTTTTTCTGGGAAAAGTGAGACCAACAAACCTGCCAGGATCAGCGGCGGATGCCGACGCAGACGTCCGATCAAAGCAGGGACCGCGTCTATGATGAAACCGAGTGCCGCCGCAGGGCTGTTTTCAAACAACCGTCACTAACGCCCCTACACAATTTTCACCTGATCAGTTTAGAAAACTGCCGCGAGCGCCCTAAATGCAACGATGGCGGCCGTTTGTTTGATCAGTTCGGTTTGTGTTCGGTGCTGTGTGCGACTCGAACACACTCGTGAATATGTTTTCGAAGCCCCGTGATTGACACGGAAGCTGTTGCGAAATGACTACCTCAACTAGCAACCTGCAAGTCTTCCTGATGGACGACGACGGTGCCGAGAATTGGTGCTACGACGGCGAGATCTGTTTGGGCGGTTGACTTCAAACTTCAAGGCTTGGCAGAATGCTAACTCCAGAGTACAGCAAAGCGATTACGGTAAGAGTGTAGAAAGAATACCGAGGCACTGCCATTTGCACTGGAGAGATTTTTGGTGTCGTCAGGTTTGTCGGGCCAGCCATTAAATGCCGCCGGGATGCGAAGAAACGTGTATTGTGTGTGGCACGAAATTCATCTTTGCTGGGTTAGTATCTTGAACTGTATCGATGGCAGTTTTCTCCTCTGCATATTGTTATCACGAAGCTGACTGATAGCACTTCTCACGGTGCTCATTTAAATGTCACGGAGATTTATCATCTATTCATTATATTATTCGGTGTGACCTGCTTCGCATAAAGTTAATCAAATATCTCCGTGTAATTTCAAACGAAAGCGCTCAAGTGTCTGTTATAAAAATTGGTCACATCTCACACAAGCAATTCGCTCAAGCCTTTGTTGTCCAGTTTGGGCCTCTATGCAAACATCACCTGGGACTTTATTACTACTATATATATATATATATATATATATATATATATATATATATATATATATATATATATATATATATACATATATACATAGCCTTTGTTGTCCAATTTGGGCCTCTATGCAAACATCACCTGGGACTTCGTACTACTATATATATATATATGTCTAAGTGTCCAGTTTTCACAACGAAGTGGAACAGCCATGCATATTATATCTTCAAGGACGTTTTGTACAATATACAGAGGTACCTTTTGGAACGATTTTGATATCTTTGATTTCAAATTGAAATATTTGAAATATCGCCGTGTATCGGTAGGTGATGCGTCGTGCGGTATATGTGCCGCGACGCACCCAATTTCACCGCGCATGTGTCCCTTGCCCAGCTCGGTCGTCTCCATCGACGCCCACCATTGATCCTGGCAAGTTTACTGGTCTGATTTTTCATAACGAGAGATACGCCTTGGTGTCTTACAAGATGAAATGCACCAATAAAATACACATTTGGTAAACCCTAAAGTTCGCTAAGTGCTAGCTCTAAATTTTCCAGTCGGTTTTAGAGCCAGCGTCGGGGTTTCGGACACCAGGCCGGTACATTAATACGCTAAATATAACCTAATTAATCTCGCCAAGCTAGATAACTTACAAAAATCGACAAACATAATTCAATTTATTTTAAAAGGCCCATATTTATGTGCTTACATCTAAAATGGGGTGCCAGGTTATTTGATTTTATAACGAACTTAATAAAATAACATGTCTTAGTTCTCTCTTTTCAATTGATCTAGATGTTACCAACGTTTCGCTGAATGATAGGTGTGGTTTTAAAATTGAAGTTAAATTACGTAATGAGTGGTTATATTTGTTTAATTTGCTAGCCTTAACTATTTACGTAACTAAAATAATTGCTATGCTACCATCTAATATGTTTAAACTTGGAGGGCTACTGCGTCTTTTATGAAATTTATAATATATTACAATTTTCTTCTATTTTTTGAAGTTGAACGTGTCTTAGGAATATGCAAAATACTTATTCTAATTATGCCAATTGTAGGCTTCGCCAACAATGGCCATCAGTGAATCGTATATAATATGGTTCTGAAACCTGAAATGTGGAAGATTAAAAAAAAAAAAAGAACAAAACAACGCTGTTATTTTGTTCTGTTGTCCGTTATTTGCCATTTTTTTATCAATCCAGTCTCAAGGTTCACAATTGTTTCGTTTGCTAATAAGCTCTTCTACTGTCTGGCTTCTGAGTAAATGGTGCTGTTCTTACTTAAGCAGTGTACCCCTCGCCGCGAAATCGCATGTCGACCCTAGCTAGCTGCGAGAAGGCCGACTGGCAACATGAAGCTTTAAGTGCGCCTACATGATAGCGCCGCTTTTATTAAGAAAACATGAACTTGTAGATGTTTTGACACATGTGAAATAATTATCGGTCTCGCTATTCCTTTTAAGCATCACAATTTCTTCAACATATGCAGTGCGTCTGGTGCGTTAAGCCTAACCCTATCTTGTTCACTCTAATATGCGCTGTTTATATAACCTTCAATTTAGTGTACCGGGTGTTTGTAAGAAATCCGAGCCCGACTTTTGGCACCGACAATATAAACTAGATTTTGCGAGGAGATCCAACTTCGTCAAAACTAGGGATGCCACGAACATTTTTCGAACCGAAGGTTCTGTGATAGAATAAAGCGGTTCGAAAAGGTGTAAAAAGATTTTGAGTTTTCAAACTTTCCATATCGAGAAATTCGACGGAAGTCGAATTTTCGACCTTTTTAAACTGAGAAGTTCGACGCTTTTCGAAATTTCGAACCTTGCACGTTGAGAAATGCAGTGTTTTTCGAACCTTCGAACTTATTACGCAAAAAGTTTAATCCTTTTCGAACTTTCGACCTTATTACGCTGCAAAATTTGATGCTTGTCCAACTTTCGACCTTGATAGACCAAAAAATTCGATGGTTTTCGAACTTTCGATTTTCTGGCACTAAAAAGTTCGAAGCATTTAGAACTTTCAAAATTCCTCCGCTAAAGAGGTCGATCCTTTTCGGACTTTCGACCTTATTACGCTGCAAAATTTGATGCTTGTCGAACTTTCGGCCTTGATAGACTAAAAAATTCTATGGTTTTCGAACTTTCTATTTTCTGGCACTAACAAGTTCGAAGCATTTAGAACTTTCGAAATTCCTCCGCTAAGAATTTCGATAATTTTAACACTTTAGAACTTATTATATAAAGAATTCGAAATTTTTTGAATTTTCAAATTCTGAGAAGTCAAAATTCGACGAACTTCGCACTTATAGGGTAAAAGTTCGAAGTTCGTTGAACTTCAAAAAACCGGATGGCGGTTTCATTTGGATTCAAGCAGGCAGGTACATTTGTAATTTTTCTCTTCGCACTTTTACATGTGGTGTTGCATTTTTTACGGAAGACAATGTCGTTTACTTCAATGTTCTGGCATGCTTAGTTGTAAAGAAATAAATTCTCGAAGGGGCGAGGAAGGATGACGGGTTTTTAATGATTGTCGTTTGTGCCATATTTGAAGCGCGCTATAGCAGAAACTATTTATGGTAGAGATGTTAAACGTTTTTAAGAATGACCCATGTATAGCCTCGGTAAGGGTCGTCTTAAGATATGATTATTCTTGTCCAAGACGTGTTTCGAAGAAATGTGGGCAATTATGCCCTAAATTGGTCATTTTTGTAGTCTAAATTGTTTGAGGTATGGCATTTAAATTAACACCACAGGCAGTACATATCATTACCATGTGCAGAATAGAAAATTATATATTTATTGTTTTTTTTCACGTTCAGGACTAAATTAACTCATGGCGGAAGATTTCTAATATTGTTCAAGTTCAGCACGTCATAAAAAAGCGGCATTTTTTTATTATTTTACTTTTTTCGGACATGTTTTTTTTTTTTTTTTAGCGTGCACACATTTTGGTAGAATAAACTTGTGTCGAAGTTCCGGGCCTCTGAATATGCAAGAATAGAACACTTCCGGCGGGTTCTTGATAGTTTTTTTTTGTTTTTCTCTCCAGCTTTTCATCCTGGTATTTATTGTTATGTTTATAATTATTTTTTTTTACAAATAGCTTAAATATTTAGGTCGAAAGGACATAGCTTTGAACCTCCGAACCACTAAGCATGTCACGACTAGTGCCTTCTGACAATGAGTTGCTAACAATTACCATCTGCGCTATCTTCTATGCAGTGGAGAGCGACAGTAGCGATACATATGCATAAATAATTTCAGATTAAAACAAGCTCGACCACGTCCTCTTTTTCCGTATTGTTTTCTTTATCAGTCCGAAATATCTAGGGGGGTAGGGGGGGGGGGGGTACCCTGCTCCCCCGGGTCTCTGAATGCCCCTGCAAACTGGATTTTTTGTATGTGGCCCCTTCCCTCCCCAAATATCACTCGCTTTATTACCTTCATCTTTTTACAGTCCGGTGTCGCGCATAATGTTATACCTGTAAATCAGTGTAAGGCTCAGGTCACAACAACAAAAACGCAGAGCCAGCTGATGAAGCAACAAAACATTTTTATCCACGATAAACAATTTAATTATACAAATAAACAACTTAGCGAGCCTAACCTGAGTTTAAAAAAACAGTCCACCAACAACCTGGAATTGTACCCAAACCGAGCGAAGCGCGTGAGAAACGGTGTGGCGGTGCTGTGCCCCAAACCGCCAGACCAACACGTAAACTGACCACCCAAAAGCCTTGGCTGATTGAGCCGCCATCTGTGAGAGGCGTTGCAAACAGGGTAATTTTGTCTGGTGCTTCTCACGGACGGCGTTCTCTCATAAGCGAAAACAGCATTTTACCTCCTACTTTTTATTCCTGTAGCAGTAACTATTGACATTTTGGCATCTTGCTCGAACGGCTGGGGCTACGTTTTGACAAAGTTGGAGGTCCGCGCAATGTCTAGTTTATTCTTGCGGTGCGAAAAGCCGGGTTCCGATCTCTCACAAACACCCGGTACTTACTGCCCTTAAACGTTCCCTTGAAAGACAGTTGTTTTAGGACTGTAATATATATGTAGTATATCCGTTTCTGAAACCACTGGTACTTACCAGGTTCCCCTTCCATTGTATCAGAGCCAGTCGTTTTATATGTGATCACAAATGGATCCCTGCAAAGCAGACATCACCAATGTCTAAAAGCGAGTGCAGGCTATTACAAAATTTAAATCACAGAAAAATGTAGATTTCAGCAAACGTTTTCAGTGTGGCTCAAGAAGCAATTTATGGAAGTTTTTTTACGAAGCTGCGCGCACGCCTTTTGTGCACGGCGAAGGGGGGGGGGGGGGGGGGGGGGGGAGGAGGGGTGTTGACTAGGTGCACGTTGCATCGTTCAGATTATTTTCAATCTGTGAGGACTTCGAATGCCATTTTCACCTCTACGCAATGTGAAAGTATATTTCAGTTTCCCTCAGACTTAAATATAAAACTGTCGTCGAAATTCTCTAGTGTTGTAACATTATATGAAACATTTATAATATGAAAATGTGTTGCCCTTTTCGTTGGAGTATAGGTGCTTGGATATTTTGATACAATATATAAATGTAACAGATGTGTTAAAACAAACATATTACTTTTACGTTAATTTGAATGTAAACAAGTTGTCACGCAAAACGGTTTAAATTAACAAGACAATATTATGATCGTATTTTTGCTTTTATGAAATTTAAATAAATCTAAAATTTGATATTTCTTTTTATTTTGTGGTAGAACAAACTAAAGTTAACCCAAAAGAAATAAGCATTCGCAGTTTTAAGTTAATGGGTCACGAAAACTAATTTTCAGCTTTAACTTTTTCTCATCTCTTTAAGCACTAAGCGGGCTATTTTTGAAGTATTTCATCAAAATATTATGTCACTGTATTGCGACGCGCGTCTCCGAGCAAGCCCGCCCGTGGCCGAATATACAGGGTGTCACAAAAGAAAATTTTCACGGTCTTTTTTACCGAAAAAATAAACTAGGCATCGCCGAACGCTCATTCTCAGCTCAAAGGTAGAGCTAGAGGTCACAACCAGATGCCAAAGTTTCAGCCCGATCCGATAACTTAATCAAAAGTTATTACTGATTTTCTGAAAATTTCAATGGGAAAATGGCGGCCGACGGAGTTTTCGAACACATGGGGCTCTTGGCACCAGAAAATAAAAACGAACAAAAGTGGGCTCTATATTCCAATTAAAATTTTCAGAAAATCATTTATAACTTTTGATTAAGTTATCGGATCGAGCTAAAACTTTGGCATCCGGTTGTGACCTATAGCTCTACCTTTGGGCGGAGAATGAGCGCTCGGCGATGCCTAGTTTATTTTTGCGGTAAAAAAGACCGTGTACATTTTCTTTTGTGACACAATGTAGTTGTGCCTGGCTCCAAGGCTAAGGCACGAGGTTCAATGCCTAGGAGCAGACGCACCTTTTTGTTGTCTCTGTAAATGTCGCGTTCTGGTGAATTCGAGCACCCTGTTGCTTATTCGAAATCTAAATGTTCTACGCGCCTAACCTTTCGCGTCGATTGTTCCTGAAGTCGACGCGTGTACATGAGGGGCTCCGAGTGGCGAGCCGGAGTCAGTCTCGTGTATCCTGGCAAAAGTCCTACTGTATCCAGCGTGTCCCACCGTCGGGTCATCATGGCAGGCTTGAAATATGTCTTCCCAAATACTGGAAGGGATGACAAACAGCCACGCCGTGTTGTTGTCGCTGAAGGTCTCCTTGTACAGCACACCTTGGACTGAGGAGGTCGGCAGTGTTCGTATCAAAACGTGGGGAACCGCACTTTCTTGTTCTTCTAGGTGCTCGATGAATCTTTCAAGTTCAGGATCATCTTTTTGGAGTGCTTCCATGTCACTGACATCTAGTGCGCCAAATAAACATTCGTCGTCATTGTCTTCCGTATCGGCAGGACCGGCATCCACGGGGGCTCTTGGCAGCTAATCGGCGTCACTGCGCTTTCGGACGGACTTGTACACCACGGTCATGTCAAACTCCTGTAGTCATAGAGTCCACAGGACGAGGCGTCCTAAGTGCTCCTTCAGATTGGCGAGCCAGCAGAACGAGTGGTGGTCCCTAGCCACTCGGAACGGTCTTCCATGCAAGTACGGGCGAAATTCGGTAATGGCCCAGACGATGGCGAGGCATTCTTTCTTCGCCATAGAGTAATTACTCTCCTCCTCGGACAGTGTTCGGCTTGCATAGGCGAGTACCCACTCTGTTCGCTCCAGTATTTGAACACACACCGCACCAAGCACAGTGTTACTTGCATCCGTGTGAATTTTTGTTTGCGCATGTGGGTCCAAATGACCAAGGACGGGAGGTGATTGCAGTCTTCGTTTAAACTCATCGAACACCCGCTGGTACCCCTCTTGCCACTGAAACTTTACAGCGTCCTTCGTAAGATAAGTCAGTGGCGCAGAAAGCTTCGCAAAATCTCCAACGAAGCGCCTGGAGTAGGCGCAGTTACGGCCCTTTGTCCGTAGGCGAAAAAATTGCGGCAACGGCGCGCGTCTTCATGGAGTCAGGACGAACATCCTCGCTGCTCACAACGTGGAATAGGAACTTGAACTCACCATAAGCGAACCGATATTTCGTTGGCTTGAGAGCTAGTCCAGCGGCCTTGATGGCTTCAAGTGCGGCACGGAGTCATCGTAAGTGCTTATCGATGTTGCTGGCCAGCACCATAACGCCGCGGAGGTAGACGAGCCAGCTCCACCATTTTAAGCCTGATACCACTGTGTCCAAAACACGCAGCGCGGCCGCCGGCGCTGTGCATAGTTCGAAGGGCGAAAAATCCGTACAGTCCGTCGGGCGTGAGGAAGGCAGTTCTTTCTTGGTTCCGTTAGTCAACCTCGATCTGGCAGTAGCCATTCTTCATGTCCATCGACGGAATGTATCGGGAGTGGCGTAGACGGTACAGAGTATTGCCGATGGAGGGGATCGGGTAAAAGTCCTTCTTGTCACAGCATTAGTTCTACGATAGTCCACAAAGAATCTCAGGGCTTTTTCGTTCTTCTTTGCGAGCATGACTAGTGAAGCCCATGGACTGCTTGACGGCTGGATAATGTCACCGTCAAGCGTTTCATGAACGTGTTCTTGGATAACTTCTCTCTATTTTAAAAAGACACGCTACGGTGACTAGGGGACTGGATGCATGTCACTGACTGTAACAATGCAATGTTCTGCCTCTGGTGTTTGGCGGACTTTCGAGGACGTGGCCAAACAGTCACTGTATTCAGCGAGGAGATCAACAAGTTTCCGGTGATTTTGCGCTGGGAATTCGGGGTTGATGTAAACCTGCGGCGGCTACATGGTTTTGTACTGCGACGAAGAAGTTTACTCAGAGATTGTGGTGACCTCGGTTGGAGCTTTTAGCCCCTGGGTGTGGCCCATGGTGGTACTCTTCGTTATGTGCTGCAGCTGCTCTCGAAATTTCTTCACAAATTGAGCAGTACGTCCTTCTTGAAGATCTTTACGTCCCGTGTGACGCCAATTCCTTTTTCAAATGAGGAGTTAGACGCTACCTTCCAGAAAAGCTTCACCGCATAAGGCTGCGCCAATTATGACGGTTGCGAAAGCACTCGATCGCGGCGGCGGGTTCCTATGGTCGGCAATTACTCGGATTGCGTTTGACGTAGCGTTGGGATCCACTGGCGGCGGAACAGGCTTTCGCAGCGTCAACTGGTTTGGTCTAAGATCGATGGCGGCGCCATACTCGAAGAGAAAAATCATTCCGAGGATAACGTCCCTCGCACAGTCTTGCAAAACGACGAACTCAACAGTGCACGTCTCACTATGAATCTCGACGTGAGCGGTAAATCTCCCGACTGGTGTGATAAGGTCCCCTGCAGCGGATCGTCTTTGAGCTCAAACCCATGGCATCGTTATGTTTCGCAGGCGGAGAGAGCCTCCCTCTCAAGCTGAGTATTCTGCTCCGACGTCGACGAGTGCCGACGCATCGTGGCCGTCAATAAAACGTTTAGGGTGCTTTGTACCGTTAAAAGAGCGTCGTTAAAAAGCTTGAAGTCAGGAGAGTGGGAGCGCTCCGGCGTTCTTGGGGGCTCTTTACTTTGGTCGTCTTCGGAAACTCCACCTCCAGGCGTTACCGCACTTAGTTTTCCCGTCGAGATAGGCAGAACAGGCTGTCCCGCCGCAAGTGGCGGGAGGGCAAAATCGCTCGTCGAGGCGAAGACGAATGGCAAAATCGTGGTAGAGTGGGCACCGGAGACAGAGGTCGTCGGAGGTACTCCTCGATGTCCCTTGATCGCTCTTCAAGGCAGGGTAGCGTGTCGCTCAGCGCAAAACCTTGCAGGCCCATTTTGTTGGTATGGGCAGCTCCGGTAGACATGGTCGGCCTCGCTGTAGTGATAACGCACTGGTCGTCGACCGGCCGTGACACACACAGATACGTGTTCCTAGGCCCTAATTGTTTGGTGCGGAGGACCTAGGGGCTGCCGTTCCCGACGTCGGAATGTCTGAGACGTTGGTAGCTCATGTCGTAAAGGCATCGAATACTGCCCGACAGCTCCTCATGCATGGGCTCAGAGACGACATCTTTGGAGGCACTGCCCGCAGCCCTCCGACAACAATCGATGATATTCTCGCCGAGGTTATGAACATCAAGCGTGCCTTGCAAGCCCGAGCCCGTCACTAGAAGCAAATACCCGGCGACGCTGCCCTCGGGCTGTCTAGCTCATTCCTTGGCTCCAGCATCCGAGACATTCGCGAGATCATTCGTGATGTCGTTTGAGAAGAGCTAAGGAAGCTCCTGCCTGCTGCTAACCAGCCGGCTTCCCTGTCGATAGCCGACGTTGTCCGCTAAGAAGTTGAGCGGGCAATTCAACAGGAGGCTCCTGCACCATAGCGGCGCACCTACGCCGCAGTAGCTCGGAGAGACGCGTGGAAATATAAGAATTTTTTTTTAAATGTTGTATTTTTGAGGCTACCATGGGACGTGATCATTTGCTTTAGAAACTATTTATGTCGTATATGCAAAATCTAAGAGCCTTCATAACCATTCATTTTTTCTCATAATAAAAAAATATACGCAACAGCCTCACAGTCCTATTCTTAAACGGTACTCAGATACATATCCCATTCGAAACTCCACTTGAAGCTTGTATTGCGCTTTATAATTTACGCTCGAATGAAATTTAACTCTACTATGAAAATACCCAACAGTTTCTTCGGAAATCTCGAGGTGAGGTCGGCGCTACTTCAAAAATGTCCTCCAGACTCGAATCTTCTCCTCGGTCTCATGAATGCCAACCGATTTTTCGCCGAGTTTGTCAATTTTGGCTTCATAATGGACGAACTACTGCATGACCACGAAGACGAAAGCCTTCCGGTTCCATGGCATCACTTCGGGTACGGGCCGTTCCCATCAGGTTTGTTCAAATTCCGCAAATGTTTCGCCCACTCCTCTTTACGAAAGCGACGGTCGCGAGCGTCCTGAAGTCCCGGCTTTTGGAGGACAGCGCGAGGAATCGTGATCAGCCGGTCCCTCTAGTGGTTCAGCTCTAGATCATCCTGCTGTTTTATAGCGCTTGGTAATTCAAGATAATTAAAACTAAGGCATCAAAATATGAAATGAACACTTTACAAGAAAACAACAACAACGACAACGTTCTGTGACTTTTTTAAGTCGCCGTTGATGCACCCTTAAAAGACAGCACTAGGCTGGTAATACACGCCCCTTAGTGATGTTTTAGTTATTCCGAAAAATTGAATTTCATCTTTAAATCATAGTAATATTCAGATACAACGTTCTCGTTCTTTCGCCAAGTATAAAGATCCGTGGGTCCTTCAAGCCCACTAAGAGCTTACTTTCATCTTGGTGTTAGCTATTTGGCAGCGCAGTATGTGAGATAGTAGGTTCACAACATTTTATTTTCTTTACCATAATTTGCATGAATGCCATATTCTGCCCTAGCACGCAACAGTCACGCTCGTTCTTTTTCAAAAAGTCTGTCACCTTTGATTGGCGTACAATTTTTTTTTTTAATGTGATCTTTTGTAGAAGTCGCCGCATGGTTCCCATGTTGATCAGTTTTGCATATTTCCCCATATTCCACATGCAAGTGACCAGTATAACATTTTATGTAACTCTCCTGTTGCAGCCTTTAGGGATAAAAGTCTTATCTTTACTAATCGCAAACTCAATATTGGTCCCCTTAATACGTGGCACCAAAGTCTTTAGTATATGCAGTCAGAAATCTTGGAATTGAAGCTTCTCTTTTTTTAATCCCAGAAGTTTTGGTTTAGGACCAGCGCTTTATAGATGCCGCAGTGTATGCTGGGTCGAAAAGCACGGAAGCAGCTCGGAAAACTTTATATTTCTGTACCGGCCACAGTTCGGACGAGGCGTTCAGACCTACAATAAGGAGTTCTTATTAATTATTCATGGTCTACACTCATTCTTTCAGATGAAGCATTGAAAGAGTATCAGGAATACGATCAAAGGTTCTTGTTGCCAGATCGTCTTCTGCTCTTAGACTCTTGCGTATTTAACCGCGTTATCGCGCATGTTTTCATTGAATGTCAAATCTTATTTTAATACGTATGTCAACGCATTACAAATTTATGTATTTATTAGCTTTTTCTACGCGTAATTGTAATAAAAAATATTCCCGTATGGTTTCACACACACGAAAATAATATTATAATACTTGTGTTATTCCTCTTTTACGCGTAAAACGAATTCACTTTACATATGCACTGATGTTTAACGTTTGAGTAACCGCACTGAAAGTGTTTCGAGCGGTAATAACGTTTTTACCGCAAGCAAAAACAGGAGAAGACAAGTAGCGGGAAACCTGCATCTGGTCCCTCGGGTAGACTACCCAACAATATTGGCTAGACCAGATGCAGGCCTGCTCTACTTTACCTTTCTTTCAGAAGACCTCTGCTACACGTATTTTACATTTTGTATTTGTAGCCCCCAAAATATTGATACTGATTGGCTAAGGGTTGAAAGCATGGATGGACGTTTATTTATAACCGTTTCTTCTGCTCAAATATTAGTTTGTTCATGGATCCACACGTAAGCCATGGTATACCATTCAGTTAATTAAACACATATTTTCTATTTATTGATTAATTGATTTACAATACACTTCAGGCTATGGCAGGCCCAGGTAGTGTGGAACATTAAAAGTGAAAAAGTATAATTTCTAATTAATAATATTAAACAGCGTACAAAACGTCGGCGGAAGAGAAAAGGACAGCAGTTGGGAGCGTTGACTCCCAACTGATTTATTTAGAAAGAAGAGAAAAGGAGGAAAAAGAAGCAACGGAAATTGAACCCTCGTAAAAACAAGGTATCAAAAAAAAAAGAAAAAAAAAAAAAAAGAAGAGGAAGAAAATATGTACAGACTAGATCGATAGATTTAAGAAAAAAAAAAAAAGAAAAGAAAAAGGAAGGAAGAGATATAAATGGGAAAATTAGAAAACGGTACTTTCGCCCTTGGCCGGCCAAAGTTACTGCGCATAGGCCTTGGCCAAAAAAGACACCTCCTTAGCACCCGGCGACAGGGACGGATGGCTGACGCATTGCTGTCCTGTTTTTTGAATTTGAAAAGCCTCGTAGATCTCTCGAGTGGTCCGGTCTTGAAATCTCCCAAGAACAGTTGTTTCACCGAAAGTCGGTGTGCACTGGCAGGAGCGACAGTGTGTTGGCAAGTGCCCGCCTATCGTAGCTTGAAGTGAATAGAAATGTTCTCTAAGCCGGTTGTTGACGCATCGTTCAGTCTGTCTTATGTAGCATCTACCACACGTCAGAAGGATATTGTAGACCACACCGTCCGTGCAGGTAACGAATTTGTTCTTGTGCCTCTTGTGGCATACAGCTCGTAAACAATTGTCGAGGACGAACCCCTCTTTCGCGCAGATCTTGGATAACCGTAGAAGGGCCGAAAACACCACGGGAACACAAAGCGAATTGCTTTAAATTGTCAGACAATTTATGCCGGTACGGTACTACGACCGGGCGCTTCTTTTGTATATTTTGCATGCCGCTGCTATCCCCTTTAACCTTCTTCAACGAGTACCCCAGGACGTCTATTAAAACTGCGTGAGGGTAACCGGATGCCTAAAGGCGTTCAAGTTGAGAGCGACAACTGGCCTTCACGGTATGAAAACATGATTTTTCCCAGACCGAGCCTAGAATGGACATGGCTATGCCCCTTTTCACAATCTTGGGGTGGGAGGATGTGTAGGACAGAATGGATTTTTTTGACTGGGGAAAGTAGGACCAGCATAAGTGGTTGGCTTGGGCCGATAGCGATAAATCCAAAAACTGCAGGGTCGCATCCTTGGGTTCCTCAAACGTGAACTTTAGTCCCGAACCGCACTTAACGAAGGTTTCGACTACCTAATGTACACCATGACCTTCCACCCCTTTCTCGTACACAATAAAAAATCATCGACATATCGAAACACTGTTTGTACAGGCAGGGTACTGAGGGAATCATGGCTAGTTCGATCAACCCTGGAGAGGAAGATCTCGCTGAGAACAAAGGCTATGCACGACCCAATACACACACCGGACTTTTGTAGGTAAAGGTCGTCCTTCCACCCGATGTACGTTGACATAAGATAGTAAATTAAAAGTTCTCGGAAGTCCTCGATGGAGATGCCGGCAGCATTTCGAAATGCGAGCCCTCCGTTGCTTTGAATACACGATTGAACCATGGCGAGCAGAGGTGGATGGGGGATGAAATGAAAGAGATCTTGAACATCCACACTAAAATCTCATGATGACCATATTTCTCAAACCGCAGTGACGGCACCGCTGCCTCACGATTGTGGACCAGAAATGGATCCGAGAGGCTTAATCTGGAGAGGTGCTTTTGGACGTAGGCAGCCACTTGGCGCCGCCAGGTACCTCGCTCCGTGGCAATAGCCCGGAAAGGACAGGCCTCCTTATGTGTCTTGGCAGAAAACACCTGGAGGTGCAACCCCTCCGCTTTCTTGATGTTGGCTGCCAGTTGGGGCAACGATATCGTAGAACAGAGGTTCACTGTCTACGTTTAGCCTCTTTGGGAGAAACAGGCTTTGGACGAAAGTTCTTGTTAACGGCCGCATTAGCTTTGTCTTGGAACATTCCCTCTGGGATGAACACAAAGGAACCTTCCTTGTATGCTTGTAGTATCCGTATCTGATTGTCTAATATTATATTATTTATATTTATTTATCACTAATATTATATTATTAATATTAGTGATGTACCAACTAGGTCAAATTACCACGTTACTCCAACTACACTTTTCTTGCAGTACCACTAAAAACAAATAGCAACACGATATGTTCTATGCCCTGCCACTGTTTAAAGCAGAGACAGGTATTCTGAATTTCTTATGCAGAAGCACAGCTTGCAGGCACGCAATGATATTGACCACACGCAAAACTATTGCCCATAAAACAAAAAGTCATAAAAAAAGCACTCGGGAACAGCATGACGTATATCAATAGATAGTTTAACCAATATTCGTATGCAAATCCATATCACTAAAATAGCAGAGAACACCATAATGTAAAATTATTGACAGCACTAAAACTCTATTCACTCATTGTCTAGAACTCCAAAACAATTTGTTATAGAAGACTGAAGCATCTGTTAACTATAAAGGCTCGTCATATTAAAAAAAAAACAACAAAAAAACATGAATCACCATACATTTATAGAAGCTGTTCATACAAATACTTCATTCGGGATTATATTTTTATTAATTTACTCTGCGCGACCTCTAGAAATAAATCCATTTTGATTTCTTTCGAGGCACACTAAGAAAATAAGGTTTTCTTTTATTAATTTGGTAAATAGTAGAATTAATAATGTTTTCTTCAAGGTATCCCCGGGTGCCTCAGAGAAGACCTTGAAAATGCCTACTTGGATATTCGGGAAAACAAATGCACTGCCTTTTCGATCGCCAGCGTCATCACACCTCCGACGTCCCTGATAACGCTAAGGACTAAACTGGTGACGTGTCACAACCTGTGCAACCAAGCTCTTGTGCGATCTTTGAATTTCGCCTAGCGACTACTCTTCTGGCGTGCTACCCAGCTGTTCTATGACCTCTGACTTAACTTGACATTCCGCACTTCAATAGCCGAGTAATATCAGGGAGTCGGCATTTTTTTTTCTGTGTACAATCCCCGGAAACGCTTTCGTGTTCCTGTCATCGCGAAAATAAACTTCACGTCGCCGAAGATGTCTCTGCCCAAATATAACAGTAGTTGTCCGGACCGTACGTATGCCAAAGTTTCAGAGCTGGTCGGTTTATGATTAAATAGTTTTCAAAGATTAAACTAGAAATACATGAAGACTAATAGCGCCAGCTACAGGGACGGGTACAGTTTCCTGAATAAGACGTTAAAAAACCACTTATAACTTTTCAATAAGGCAACGGTTTTCTCTGATACTTCAAAGGTATTTTGGTGGAACTGTTCTTGATTTTGGCACAAAAGCAAATGTTCAGCGATGCGTTTTTTTTAGAGCGTAGCTTTTAAGCGTTCGTTTCGGGCTTCAGCGGCGTTGCCGCCAGCGTCGGCTTAACCGCGCGTTGCATTATGGGATGTTTTCCATAATGACGTCACATGCGACGTCACGAGGGAGGAGGAGGAGTAAATGTTTCCGCTAAATTTAGCGGAAAAATTTCCGGCTACAATTAGTAGAAATATTCCGCCCTAAATTTAGCGGAAAAATTCCACTCCAAATTTAGGGCGAAAATTCCCCTATATATAGCGGAAAAATTTCACCGCTAAATTCAGGGGAAAATTTTCTCTCTAAGTTTAGCTCAAAACATGTCCCGCTAAATTTCACGGAAAAATTCCCCTACTTAATTTGGCGGGAGAATGTTCCCGCTAGATTTAGCGGAAACAATTCCCCGCTAAATTTAACGGAAAAATTTATCCGCTAAATTTAGCGGGAAAACCTCCCAACTAAATTTAGCGAAAAAAAGTCGCCGCTAAATTTAGCAGACAAATTTTCCCGGATAAATTTAGCAGAAAAAATTCGCCGCTAAACTTAGCAGAAAAATTTTCCCGCTAATTTTAGGGGAAAAACGTCCCCATTAAATTTAGCGGAAAAATTTTCCGCCAAATTTAGCAGAAATTTTTTTCCGCTGAACTTAGCGGGAAAATATTTTTGCTAACTTTAGTGGGGATTTTTTCCCGCTAAATGCGAGTGGAGCCGAAGACCAGGAGGGGAGGGGAGGATGGGGAGGAGAGGCATACCCTAGCATCCGTACCCCTCCCCTCCTCCTCCGCAAGAGCTGCGCTCTAATTTGGCATTACAAGGAGTTGAAAACGGCTTTCATTTTTTTTCGCTGTACCAATTCCTTTTTTTTTTGGAGTGGGGGGAATGATGCGTTTACTTTGATGTCGAATTTATCGGGAGCTTGGTTAAATACATAATTCTCGTTTTTCTTAAAATTTATTTAAACATGGTATATAAAAATGTATGCAAAGCGCTCTTTCTAATGTATTTTCGCACAAGCCTTCTCACACCCTGACTCCGGATTTTTCGATGTACACTCTTTTATTACTAACCTTTCTTGGACGTCAAAAACAGTAACATTGTGCTGATATTTTGTAGAAACTCTGAAGCGGTACAAAAAGAAAGACACTACACAAGCAGAAATATGTTAACGGCTGGTTCAGTACAACGAGGTATCCCTGCGCAGTCGACTTCTTGACCTACGTAAAACCGCACAATGTATTAAAAGAAAGAACCTTTTTACGTGGGATTCTCCGCATGTTTACCTGAATTTGCTTTATATAGTGGAGCAGTAAAGAAATTTACTTTCTGGTTTGTTCCCCTGCTTTTCCACTTTCGAGGACTACAAAGATAACCGTTTTGACAAGATGAAAGTGTCTCGAATTGTCAGAAAAATTACTGAAAGTGATATTTTACCTTATTGTTTCTTCAACTGGGAAATAAACCCACGTGTTGTTTGCGATTTCAGGAGTTGTAAAATACTTACTCAGAATTTTCGCCAACCGTCTTAAATGTCGTACACAGTTGTGCAGCACTTTCGTTGGCAGATATTATTGTAGCCTTGATGCAAGTTTCAGTTTTACCTTGAGTAGCTAGGAGATTGCTCGCATAGGAGCGTTTTACAGTGTAAAAAACCAAATCCGTATCCTTTTGGTGTGTTTGAAGATACTGTAACAAAGCAGAAAAATTCCAAGGAGAATTCGAGCAATTTGCGTTTGAGATACGTGCTGTAAAAAAAGGCTGCATGTATTCAGTCGTGATTTGAGATATCTGTCTTCTGCGGGTGAAAGTGCAATTACACATTTATAGCACTCTGTCAAAAAAAAAAAAAGAACAACAGCAAAAAACTCTAGTTATTTTTACTATATCTTTATGTTTCTACGAATAACACTGAGGGTTTGCATACTTATAACCAACCTCTTAAGATTTTTCCGCAGCAATTTTTCTCCTTTCATTTCTACGTACTTAAATTTACTGGATCTTTTTAACACATTTCACTAACATGTCTTACCGATCCCCATTTGTGGCTTATTGTACGATATTCAAACGTTCCTCAATTTTCTGTCTTTTTTAACCTTTCATAGAAGCATCTTCCTCACGGAGGTTAATGTTAAATTTTCCTTTCTCCCAATTAAACCGGGGTTTCCTTTTTCCCCCTTTTTTTCCTTTAGCTCTAAACCCACCAGGCAGTGGTAACTGAAGGCAGTGGTGACTTATTGATCTTGTAGGCTTCACACAGAAGTGGAAGATCGATTAAAGCGTACGCCCTGCCTACTTGCGTGTGGCTGCTCCGTTGAAAATGAATGAAAATCAAGCGCTGATTGTTGGGCGAGTTGTTATTGCAGGTGAGAAAAATGACTGCGCTTTAAGACAAGAACAGAGCAAAAACAGACACCACAGAGCGCTAGCGCTAGCGCTTTGTGGTGTCTGTTTTTTCTCTGTCTTTGTCATAAAGCGCAATCATATTTTCTTACAAATGAAAGCCCTCCTTTCGCGGCTGTATCACAATGCGCCAAGTCCTCATGATCGTGGTCCTCTGCTAGGTCATTCCATACACCGCCGCTGCCGTCCCTCCACCTTCATTAAGGCGTCATGTTTTCATGTGCGTAAGGTTAGTTTAAAATCAAAAATCACAATCAACATTAGATCTCATTAAAAACAACAACAACAATACTCTCAACGAACGCCCGTCGTTCATAGACTGAATGGTATATGATCATCACACAAGACATCCGTTATAAACTACAAAAATCACACCCAGAGAAAGAAAAAAAGTCAAGCACCTTTTTCAGAAGTTAAGGTTTATGCACACGGTGAATATTTTCAACGGTTGACGCGCGGTAACTTGACGAATTGATTGGCGAGAATTTCACCAAATCTTGTCATCTCACTTGGGAATATTAGGCGTTTCGCAGCAAATTATATGCGGTATGCACAATGTGGAGAGACAGTCTGCTTTGATAATTTCGCGCAATGAACTCGACCGATATGGCTCACTCGGTTTACTATTAGCCCCGAGAGCGAACGCAAGCGTCGCTGCGGTCGCCGCGCCCTGATTGGGTGAGGCGTATTGTGACGTCAGGAAGAGGACTCCGCTCCGCGATCTCGCATCGGCTCGCTTCACAGCACCGGTTTCCTGGTTTGGCGTTGCGTGCCGCGAGCGCTTCGAGGAGCTGGACTTCGTTTACCCGGTGTGCAAGACGTTGAGTTAGGCCGATATTGACGTGCTTCAGTACATTTTATAAGCCTGCATGTTCCTTTTACCTTTAAATTTGGGTTACAAATACCGAAAGCTATCTGCGAAGGCAAATCCGCCGATGAGCCTCCCCGTCCGTCCACACGACACAAGGCAATCATGCGAGGGGTCGGTGAAGCGGTGGCGCAAGTGTTTCAGCCGCTGGAATTCCGTTCCTTGCATGTTCATGATTTAGGACGATATTAAATCCCGCTTTCAAGGCATTTGAGGTGGCATTGATATCATGGGCCTTTAAGTGGTCGGCAAATTAGCTCGCGACCCCGACTGTGCGCTGCCACTCTGCATGCGCTGGTTCGCAGATGTTTTAAAGGCCCTGCGTCTGATGATCTTGGAAGTGCTCGTGGAACAGGGTTGTTTTAAATAAATGTAACTTCTTCGTTAATTGGTTGTATAGTTTATACACGTATGCAGGCATATTTCTTAGAAGAAGCACAATTGCTGGAAATTAGCTTGTATGGTTGCAGCAAAAACGGCCGAATTGCCCCCAGTTGCCTGTATGATAAGTATTGAACTTCCCAAAATATGCGCAGCAATAGTGCCGTAATTTGGAATGTTTACACTTTTTCCTGACATTCTTCATTCCAGCCTTGGGTATTCGGAAAATACACCGTTTAGTCTGAATTGTCATTTCCAATTAAAAGAGACACTGTGCAGTTCCCCAAAAGCTTCCTCAGCCTCCAAACTCCCTACAGCTGGACTCTCTGACAGCAGAGGAAAACAGGAGTAAAAGCAAGCATTCCAAGGTCTGTCCAATGGTAGATGCAGCACCAGTAGCAGAAAATGTAGAACCTACGAAGGGCAACAGTCTGCGTGACAAAAGCTTCTGGTATTTTAGCTTCAGGACAATTCGATTTAAGTAAAATCTCAATTTTAGGGCTTAAGACACTAATAACGAGCTAGACACCTTCACTTACGTCTGTTATACATTACTTGAGGGTTGATATAAACAAGTCCACAGATACCACCCTTATTGAAATACTATCCGAATCCAGCAAAAGTGAAATGCGAGAAATGTATATAATTAATGTTCCTTGTTTTTTTACTTTGCCCCTGCACTTGGGCTGTCTTACTTGTGATTCTCTCCCCATGGCCCAGACTGTATTTGATATGTTGCTCGCGCAACATGCAGCTTTTCTGCTTCGGCGATCTTGTTTAAAAACAGAGATACAAAAAAAAATAGTATACATAACCTGCCAATTCATTCATTACACTTCCTACGCAAAACGCACACAACAAATAATTAAATAGAAACGAGCGCGCCGACAGCTAGCGTCGTCACAGCCTCCACAGGGCGAGCGGGGCGAATCGGACAAAAATTCTCTCCTTGCCGTGACGTCACCCCGGTTCGCCGTGAGGAACGCCACGTGAACTTCTCGGGGCTAATAGGCCAACGCGCAGTTTACGAACAAGCCCGAACAAGGTGTGAACAAACATGCAGTTCCCGCGCGAGGAGTGGGCACTGCGCCTGCGCAGACGAAAGATTCGCGTCAAGTGTAGCGTCCTTGCGCACGCGTACTGCCGATAGTAGCGCCACCTCGGCGGCGCGACGTCAGGGCCGAGTGCCGCGAACTTCAAATATTTGAAGATCGCAAATTTCAAACAACAGGAGGATCACCTCGAAGTATGTCGGATTGTTTTACTCCGCCAAATGACTGGTAATTCCCAGTCATTATGTTCACATTGCCGATGGCATGGCCAAGTTGGCATCACGCGCGGAACCCACACGAAGGCACGGGATTCGATCCCCACCAGCGCAGTCCTTTATTTTATCTTTGGCAGCTTTTCCAGAAACGTTCTCGTAAAATCTTTTAACGTATCGCTCGCTCCTCTGCAGAATGTTCTAGATTACGCACTACGTATAGACGAAGCTTAGACTGGCAGCGCCGGGACAGTCGCCGTTCAGTGTCCGACACGAGATGTGTGTGGTATTTTCGTTTTACATTTGTAGGCACAAGTTTGCCTCATGAAACGTGTCGTTTTAAATTCATTTACCAACTCCCCCGTCCGTCACAATATGCGGTGCTTCCGTTCGTCGTGACTGTTGAGGAACCTGCACCGCGCTTCCAACCCGTATTTTAATCCGATAATGCCCGTATACACGCCGCTTTTTGCTCGTCGCTCACCAGGTTGTTTGTTTTCTTTTTTTGGCTTTGGCTCGGTTACGGGATTGGCCAAAGACCAGGTTCCTTCAAAAGCTCGCTTCACCTCGATGATCCGACGTCACAACATTATCGAACGGCCCGTGGCAGCGTCCGTGTTTCTCCTTCGGGTGATCCACCGGCCTCGGTGAAGTTTCAGCAAAATCTCGCTTCATGAGCGAGGAGCGCGCCCATCTTTTTCCGGATCAGCGCGTATCTTCCGGTCTCATTCAAATGGTGCATCTGTTTCCCGAAACCTGGTTTGGTGGCACTAGACTCGCCACGAAGATGCACCGTGTGAATCTACCGTTACTTCTACCGTGATGGTAACGGAAGTCTTAAAAAATAAACGGACACCCCCGACCTCCTAGTCGCACTTTGCGGTACACACTGATGTGCCTATTGTTTCTTCTGCACCTCGCTGATTTTCGAAATACCACCACTTGTGCGTAAATATTCTAGCACCAAGCGCCTCAGCTGATATCGTGTTCTCGACAGTCCATTCACATTCAGAATACCAAAGTACAATCCGCTGGCTTGCAGTGCGATACTATAAAAAAGAGCCTACACGACATTGCGCAAACCGTACAATGGTTACCGCTTATTCAGGGGATGTGGTTCCACTCCAGCTATGACAGACGATTCCCACGGGCCCCAGATGAGGATTAGCTGTGTAATGTGTAGCTAAACGTTCCCTTGATAATTTTCCTCTTGGAGTCGCTGTTTGTCAGTGGCCGCCCCTGCGTCCTCCAGACGACGCTAGCACCTTTCGCCAAGCGCCGTCATGGCAGTCGGTGACCGGAGTCGTTGCTTTGGTCTTGCAGAATTTAGGCTACCCCGCCGACTTCACTGTCGTTGCTACCGAAGGTGGAAAATAATGCTTGTTTATAAAACTGATTGGTTCGTATTTCTTTGATTTTGATCAAATTAATTTTATTTAAAACATATTTATCTATAGTGTAAATAAGATTTATTCAATACCTATCACCGTAGATAGAAAAATTGATCACTTATTACTAGGCGTATTTTTAAGAAGGAAGCTAGATTAATCAATCGATCACTGAAAACAATGTGGAAGTACGGAAATTTCCAAATTTAATATTTTGAAGATTGTTTAATTAACAACTTTTTATTAGCGTTACAATAGAGCGTACGCAATTATGCTTCTTTTTTTGTTAAGAAGCTTTATTGACTTTTTTGCGTTCTCATTAGTTTGGAATAGCAACACCCCCTTTTCTTGGTTTCTATTCTTTCTCATTTCGATTTCCTCGTAATAGAATATTACGTAACTGACGAACGGTGTGGGCGTTGGGTGCAGTAATTTGTGTACTGACCAATCAAAAATGCGAGTACTTTCTGACTGTCTTGTAGATTCCAAGGGGATAAATAAACTATTTTAGGACGTTGGTAATCAACTGTTTCCCAAATTACTAGCTTGAATCCGCATGCACGTCACTTATACTCCTTTGCACCTTAAGCTGAGACAGCAGCCATGCCACAAGCACGAGAACTCCAAGTCGCTGTTTTGAAGCGATCTTCCACAGAACGAGCACACGCGCTAGAAAGGCACGTATCAAAGTCAGGAACGCGGGCTAGCTCGCGCTTCTAGCTTTGGCTTGAGTCTCAATTTAAAAGGGTACTCTGTGCGATTTTTCTTGCTACCGTAACTAACTATAATTTCGGGATCACCGGCCTTTACCCTTTCCTGTATGCTATTTAGTATTGTAAAATTTAGGATAGTTATTGTGAAATCGGCAAGTGAACATGATTCCAAAATTAACATTCAAATATGCCCGGGCTTGTCAGTAGCTTGACGTCAGAAGAAAGCAGGCTGCTAGGCCAAGCGAGCACTCTAAATATTGACTATGCCGAACACACGTATTATAGTGCTCCATTAGTGCTAGAAGGAGCTTCCAAAGCATTCAGATGACACCATGAAGCTGCTTGAAAACCGTTTGGAACGAAGTGCACAGTCCGAAGAGTGAAACCTTGCCTTCCCCTGACGTCATCTTTTTATTTTTACTTAAAAAAAAAGCACAATTTGAGGGTCAATATTATAAATTAAAAAACTTCGCGCAAAAATATAAACATTTACCTCAACATTTGGGTGACTATTTCAGCGATTGTTTGTTGCTTCGTTGAGCAACTTTTCAGGAAAACCTGGGACTGTGAAGATAAATCTGAGTCACCCCTTAAGGGCGAATGGAATATAAAAAAGTGCTTCGGCGTTTTTTTTTTCTTTTTTTTTTCTAGTCTTCGATTTATCTGAAAATGTCTTAAACACGCCCTCAAGCATCGCCTAAATAGCGACCAAAATACTGGGGCACAACCATTTCTTTTTCGCAAAGTTACTGAATCTTGGTTTTCACGGCGTTTTCCAAAGTGAAAGTTTCCATTCGCAACAATCATAAGTGACGTCAGGGGCAGCAGGAGTTCACTTTTTGAAATTTAGTCTTTGTTTCCGACGGATTACCAGCAGTTTCACGGAGTCAAATGAACGATTTGGAAGCTCGCTACATCATCCGCCCAGCAGCACGAAAGAAATGCCCGACATAGTTCCTTTTTCGACTGCCCGCTCGACCTGCATGCGTACGTTCCCCTGTCATCACGGCATTTAAAAACACGGGCATATTTTTGTGTTGGCTTTGGCATCATTTACACTTGCCCATTTTACGAGAACCATTCTAAATTTCTCGATGCTAAATAGAATATTGGAAAGGGTAAAGGCCGGTGATTTTGAATATATACACCCATATTCACCAAGCGCGAGTAGCGCCTGTTTAACCACTGACTAGCGACGTCGTCGACTAAAATGATCACGTGGCGAGCGATAGTCGCCGCTACGTGAGCGCTTGGTATTCACCGGTCGTGTTTAGGGTCTAGTCGCCCCCGCGACTGAGGAGCCGACTAACAAATCTTAGTCATAGGGTAGGGCTAGTTTAGCGGGCCCCTAGTGGGCGTTTAGCGGCAAATATGGCCGACCTGCGAGATCTTTTCGAGCTCAAAGAGCTTTCACAAGTGCAAGCGCTTCGCGTGATGCCCCGTACTGTACGCGACCTGCAGAACCCATTTATTATATGGAGCGACGACAATTTAAAAAGACGGTACAGGCTGAGGAAGGAGTCTGTGATGTTTGTTGCAAACCTGCTTTGGTCAGACCTCAACGAAACTTCGGTGAACAACGCAATCTAGCAGGAGCTTCAAGTTCTCAGCGCCCTCCGCTTTTTTGCGAAAGGCAGCTATCAAGACGACGCTGGAGACATCCACGGCTTCAGCCAGCCCACCCAGTCGCGGATCGTAGGTCGGGTCTCTCGGGCTCTCGCGCGAAGACGCGCCAGTCTGTGCACTTTCCTGAAAACCGCAAAGAGCAGCGCTCTACGATCCAGCACTTCTTCGAACGATACTGGTTTCCCTCTGTAGTTGGGCTTACCGACGGCACTCACATACGGATAAAGAATCCAGGAGGGCCAATGCTGGAACTGATAGGTGCCGTCTGCGCATGCGCGCGTGCCGTTCGCGGTGTCCTTTGTCTTTCTTGTTTGATCCTCCCATTATTGGCGTCTCGAGCTGCCAAACGCTGTTCCAATAAACACCGCTAGGTGTTCGGCCCACACTCGGAGATAACGTTGAGTGCAGGTGGGAAAGGGCCAGTGTTGTCGATGAGCACCGCCCCTTGTGCTATCAGGCGTCGATTTTAGGAAGATCGTTGCGCCGCTCGAACCACCGATAACGTGCGGGTTGGAAGAAGAAAACGAAGGCCACAGCGGAAGGCACATTCGCATGCGCAGATGTAGCGTATCAGTTCCAGTCGGCGCTGCCAGATAGCGCGGCGATGCAGTTCGGACGCCGCTCTGGCGCTCGGTTTTACTTTGAGGAAACCTGCACATCTGCAGGAAGAAGTTCCATGCCCTAAATGTTTAGGTGAGCTAGCTGAAAACAAATTTATTTTCACCGCTCCTAGTACGATAGCAAATTCATTACGTTTTCCTGGACATTCAATACGATATCCAAAAAGAGTATTTAAGCTAAATTAGTGAGTACCAGGCAAAACAGCAACTACCTAATACTCATCTCTCAAGAAAGTAATCAAGTAGAACCCATTTAAATCACTAACCAGTAAAAACCTGCCTAGAGCTTTAGAGAGAAAGGTGCCTTGTCACTTCACCTTTCTTAGCAGATTCCTATACAGGAAATAGAACATCAGTTTACTGTTGGCTTTTACCTGTGTTTTGTGGCAGTGCTTTCTGGCTACGAGCCTATAAGGAATACGTCCTTCCACCCTGGCTTTGTATACGTACCCTGGTGCTCGCTTCCAGGCATTCCTACTTCAACATCTAGGCTGTGTCTAACGCCTTCGGGCGTGAAAAGCGACAATTGAACGGCCAGCAGATGTCTTTGATGTCCTGCCCTGCCAAGAGACGTTTGTCTGCTTACACTGTGGTGGCACATTTGTTTACCGAGATGCAGTACTTACCTCAAAGGTAGGTGCTGCATCTCGACCCAAGAATATCAGAAAAAAAACAAGCCTGTGATTGCAAAGCACCACAATTATAGTCATATTTTTACCTTCTCGCCTTCCGATGAAAAATGTGGGAGTATCTTACGATCAAAGTAGCAAATGAGTACAACGTAGTTGCAAAAGGTATAGATAGGTTAGTCTACCAATTATTTGCTTTTGAAATTATTTGAAAAGTATCAACTCGCCCTTAAGAGTATTTCGGGTGGGGCAACTTGAGACGAGTATGTTATGTGCAACACTGCATTTTCCTTTCCAGCTGGTTTGTGATGCTAAGGAGAAAATAACCAACGTGGTGGCACGGTGGCGTGCTAGTGCTCACGATTCAAGGATCTGGGAGGAATGTGCCCTTCGGGAGAAGTTTCAAGAGGGTGTAAGCTAGTGTTCACTCTGATTATTGTTCGCCAACATTCTAAAGTGATACATAATAGCCTCATTACTGCCTAACCTTAAAAAAATAATAAATATTGGGATTCAATCACTCTGAAATAAAGACACATCTCTCTTTTGTGAACATATTTTAATGTTTATGCACTTTATACATATTTACAGACAAAAAATGACAGGCCTCCAACTGGCAGGCAATAGATATGCGTGCATGAGCATCTCTTGACACCAGTCCTCGGTGCATGGCCGAATAGTCCAGAAGAAGAGCACAACATACGACACAAATCTACAAGGAATGCCATTGAAAGAGTGATCGGGCAATTGAAAAACAAGTTCAGGTGCCTTATCCGAAAACTTGAAATCTCCTTAGACACAACCAAGGCTGCGATAGTAGCGGCATGTGTGCTCTTCTACATTGCGAAGGACCACATCGGTAGTAAGATTACAAAGTATGAATGGAATAGACATCCATACTTAAAACTCGTCTCAATGTGTCCTACATCTTTTTTTTTGTTTTAAGTGAAGTTGATTTTAGTTCAGACTCTGACACGGACTATGAATCAAGCGATTCAAGCGACACTAGCTCCGAAAGTGATAAAACTACTGAGGATCCTCCAAGTGGAACTGCGTTCAGGTCGCAGTTCATACAAACCCATTTTTCTCCAGGTACTTGAAACAAATGTAAACCTAGTGATGAAAATCACGAAAAGAGCACGGCCAACCCGGTCAAACACAAGAAAAATAAATGTTTAGGCGAAGAGAAGTTGGCCTGCCATAGAAGCATGGCGACACCCTGGCGTGAACAATGCTACCAGTCCAGTACAACTACTAACTTGGCGTATTAGGCGCGTGTTGTGCAGTATAGACTACACTTCCATATAATACAGAAGCGCTGACAAGCAACTAGAGTGTATTAGAGATATAACTGAAAAATAACAAAAAGCACATGTTGTTGGTCCAAAAAATACAGGGTTTACACTATGGACATCAGACATTTATGGTTGCCTGTAAACGAAAGCATACTTGCCACATAATGCTGCTTAAATGAACAATGAAGATGATTTGAACGTTTTATTTCACTATTAAAACATGTCGTAGGCATGACCTAGGCAATGTTGTCCAAGTTTTAGCCCGAAACAAACACCTGCCAGTTGCCAAAATAAAACACGGCCTGAAACGAAGTTATGCGACAAAGATGTTTTTTTTTTCTTCTCACAAGTCATCACGGTTGTTTTAGTCCTCTGCTAGCATTGTCTGATTCTTTCGCTTACAGTATTTTAACTGTTCGCTAAGCACACTCAGCTGTAGCTTGTTTTTCTCTTCCAGGAATTGTTGCTGCTAGACCTCCCTTTTGAATTGATGCTGTAAAATCTTCATTTGAAGATCGTGTTGTTGCTGTTCGAACTGCATCTGCTGCTATAATTTTTCATTATAGCAGTCGGCTACGAGCTCGGCACCCTTTGTTGCACTGCCACGGTGACCTGGCTGCCTAAACAAAAGAAAACGTGTTTGCACTCACAAAAGCGTTTTACAAAAATGCAAGTGATTTCAGCGGTGGAAATACAATAAACATGATATAATTAGCTGCTTCTGTGCCTTGGGGTAACTGAAACCTGGGAAAGGGTCTTTGGGGAAAAATCTGAGAAATGCTTTTGAGGGAACACGTCACCCAAGGAAGGTTGAAAGTAAGAGCTCCAAGGCCTTCTTTTTTTTCCCCAAAATTCAGGCGTATAATGCTTCAAGAAAAACGTTTTGTCCTAGAGTAACTCAACTGCCGCCCCTGACAAAGTATTGTCTGTGATGCTACTAGAGAGATTTAGTATAGCATTCGCAAGCGTTTTGTGTATGCAAAGAATAGTGTCAGCATAGGTTTTATATGACAACGCTATTTTTAGCGTACGCAATACTCACTCCCTATCGCGAAGTTTCGCAACAAGCACAAAAATGCACACCTTCTGTGATGCCCGATCCCAGCACGTTGCAGCATTGTAGCTGCAGTACCGTTGTTCCTTCTGACAGCCAAGGATCCAGCAGGAGGTAAATGAAGGTTGGGTGGTTGGCTGCATACCACGTTGTTAAAGACATTTCAGATTACTATGTCATGACTCGGCCACCCTAGCCTGGGCATGATGGTGCATATCAGGCTGAAAAAGAATAGATTTATGATCTAGGAATGACAAATTACTAAATGACTAGCAAAACGCATTCAGCCATTCTAGAGCTCAAAAGATTCTTTTAAGGTATTTTTATTATTACGGAAATAGAACAAATAGATGAGACCGGTAACGTTTGTGGTAGGCTTGCTTGGACAAGAAAAAGGAAGAAAACAGGGAGCAGTTTCAGGTCTAGGGGGAGCACTCAATGCACACATTGAAGCTCGCACAAGTAGGACGCACTTGACCAAGCACATCACAAGGAAGTAAGTCCCTGAACGCACAAGAGTGCAGTGGTTTTACAGGCACCGCACTGGACGTTCAATCAGTGATGATGCACTGTTAAATTTCTTACATTCACAACACAACACAGTAGAAACCGCACACACATATGCATAAATACTAGGTCCCATCATTGATTAATTAGATCGGTACTCTCAAGACAAAATTCAAGTTTCCCTACCAGCTTCTACTTCCGTCCTTTTTTAAAAAATTGGCAAATTTGCTGCAAGGATAAAGATAAAAGCTCAAAAATATGCTTTTGCATAGGAAAACTAGTGAGGTTACTTCGGACATCACACAACCTCCAGAAAAAAGTCAAGATAGTGAGCACTCACTTCAATACAGGTTCTTTTTTATTTCCTTACCGAAGATAAATAAACTATTTCACATTCAGCCTGCATCAGATATGTTGCCTGTCAGGTAACAGTATCAGCATCAGCATATTTACGTGTTCAGCAGCTACTCTCCCGTTTCATCAAGGTGTTCCAGCTGAATTTCCTGTGTGCCCAGTTGCGTGTCTTGGGAACACGCTGTAGGCAGAATTCTAGTTTCGAATGAGCTGATGGAGCACATTTTAGAAGTAGAAATCAGTAACAGTGCACCAGTCTTTTTTGTAGATGGGACATTCATAGTTGTGGGTATGCAAATGAACTAATATTGAAAAAAAGTTCCACAGCATGGGAATGCAAAACTTAGCGTAATCTCTGGTTACCTGCTGCCGATTGTGCTTGCAACGGCCTCAAGACGGGGTGACACATTCGTTCCAGGTTCCGGCGCAGGCACTTGGCTGCAGGTAGTAGAGTAACCTCTATTACAAGATTCACGCTTCTTCTCGCTTGGATTGCACCCATACTTGGTTAGTTATTGTTCGCAGCTAACCAATCCACTAATAGTTTGCATCGTCATAATTTTTTTTTTCGGGGGGGGGGGGGGGGGGGGGGGTTGTAATCGTCTTTTTCTGTGCACTGGCGAAATTTTTTTACTCTTTCATCTGCGTCGTCATCATTTTTGTAGGAAATATCAAGAAATAAAAATGCCTCGGCAATTTGGAATCCTGTGCAATAAAGTTTGATAAAGCCTACTCGACTAAAGCAAAGTCAATAAAATAGACATTTCTTTAATATTTATATTTTAAATACACCCAAAAGTAGGACATACGTGCTCAGCAGCAACTCCACTGGTGCAAGTACATGCTCCAGTGTGGCCTCTTCAACCAGTACGCAAGTTTCTTCGACGCAGTTGAAACGTTGCTCTGGTGCGGTCGTTCTAAAAAAAAAGTATAAAAGTAGGGTTTCACATTTATTTTAAGAACGGAGTAAAATAACTCGATGAACTCACGTTTCTCCGTCCATCTCCACGTCGTAGTCGAAAACACTCGTGTCTCTAAGATATTCGTGAGGGAGAGCATCTTTTATCCGGTGTTCACGGCGGATGTCTCCTTCGGTGGTGCACTCCCTCCCGTCCTCGAGAGTTCTTTTGAGTAATTCCGCCAATTCTTTTTTGTTGTCAGCTTTACGCGTCTCCATCGCTCTTTTATACGATCGAGGTCGCGAACTTTTGTCGTCGACTCCGCTCTGAAGTTTGAATCAATTACTCGCCAGGAATATTTTTTTTTGTACGTTGACTGCGTGGTCGCACCACTTGTCCTGGGTGACAGCAACGTAAGGTAGAATCAGATCCAAGAGCCTTAACTTCCCCGCCTGGTCCCAGTTTTCACCTCGCGGTCTTTTTTGCTTCGAAGCCGAGGAGGAACCCATCACGCACGAAACAAAGCACGACCAAAGTTAAAAACACCTGACCAAATTGGCGCGGCGGCTGACGTCGGATTGGATTGAACTGAATTCTGTCGGCTAAACTCGACAACCGGATGTCAACTGTGCGCGTCGCACTGTTGACATCCGGTTTTTATTTTTCCTTTAGGGCCTGAGCGCGTGCGTGCAAAGTCCGCTGACGTCACTTCCGCCGTGTAGCTCCTGACTAGATAGTCGCCCACTCGCACAGAGCAAGTCGGTGCTCGTGAATACCGCCTGAAATAATCGCTCGTTAGTCGCGGATTTCTCGTTTAGCTCGCCACTACCTAGTCACGCTACTAACCTTAAAACGGCGCTAGTTAGTCGCGCCTGGTGAATACGGGTGATAGTTATTTCGGGTAGTTAAAAAATCGCCAGACTACGTACCCCTTTAAGCAAGCGCCATCATTTTCTTAAAAGAAATTCAGGGATAGAATGCAAGCTACTGCAATAAAATAACATTATATCAAAATCTTGAGAACTGCCAATTCCTAAAATCACTGATTAGTATAAAAAGTTAAAGATAGCAGATGCTTCCTCGCTAAACGTTGCTGTGAGTACGGGGTCACCTAGGGCAGAAACAACTTCCCTTAGGCCCTACACGCGGTGCGTACTTTTAGCTTGATCCTCAGATATTCCAACGTTCAAACACAACTGGGAAAATGTGAAAGCCTAATGCACAAAGCTGTCGTAAAATCGCTGACTAGTTCAAAAGATAAAAATCGCAGGAGCTTCCGAACTAAAAACGTTGCTTGTCATTATGGGGCAACCTTGGGCTGGATAAACGTCTCCGAGGCCCTACACGCGCCGCATACCTTTCGCTTTGATTTTCAGACACTCCAACGTTCGAACATAGCAAAGATAATGCGTAAATTTTATGCTCAAAGCTCTATCAAACCTCAAACACATCTTGAATCCTAGCTCCGCTATTGCGATAGGACTGATGCTGTCTCACAGATGCTAATCTTCAGACAGTTTTCACAAAAACACTATGTAGACTCATTCCTTCAGATCGTCCCGTTATACATGCGTCAGAGAGCTCGAAGAAGCCCGAAATCAACTACAAGCAGCGGCACATCACGACTACCGCGTACCGATCCAACCCCCCCCCCCCTTTTCCTGAGAGCTACCATCTTACCGGTAACGTCACGGGTCTTGTGATGTCGCGTGACGAGTAGTCACTTTTGCGTACAACATGGCTGCGACCAGGGGGTGCCACTTTCGAACCTTTGGTTTGTCACCCTAAGCCCCTCTATTTCGTTGGGTCGGAGACAATCTTCATATGTGGCACACTACCGCTTGGGACCAATGCATTCATCGTGCCATCCCATCCATGGAGCTAATACGTTCATGTTGATCCATCACATCCGCCGTGCCGACACATGCACCATGTCACCACCGGCAAATGTGAAGGAGGATTCGGGTTTTCAAACCAGTGCCTGGCAGTTTCTCCGAGCAAGAAATACACGTTCCGGAGGTTCTGGTCGTCTGTCCACCCGTTGTGACGGGAAACAGGGTCGTATTGGTCAATCCATGCAGTCCTCGACATCTTCGTAAACCTCGCTGTGGAAAGGCGTCGAATGCGAGATGCGACGGGTATGTGAATAGCGGTGGGAGCCGCCGAGGCCTGCTTCAACGAGTTGGTCATCGTTAGTTTAGTCCGCTTTTTAGAGCGCAGCTCTTAGGGGCCCGTTTCCGGCTTGAGCGGCGTCGGCGTCGCCGTCGGCGTCGGCGTAACCGCGCGGTGCATCATGGGAAATGTCCCATAATGCACCGCGCGAGCCCCCCACCGGGGTCACGTGACCTCGTGGGGGGGCACGTGACCCCCCGAGGTCACGTGACCCCGGTGCATCATGGGAAATGTCCCATAATGCACCGCGCGAGCCCCCACCTGGGTCACGTGACCTCGTGGGGCACGTGACCCCCCCGAGGTCACGTGACCCCCGAAGTCACGTGACTCCCCTGAGGTCACGTGACCCCCGCCGATGTCGCGTGACCCCCAATGACGTCATCGTCACTGATGACGTCACCGGCATCCACATCGTCATCGTCATCATCACTGATGACGTCATCATCACTGATGACGTTACCGGCATCCACATCGTCATCGTCATCATCACTGATGACGTCACCGGCATCCACATCGTCATCGTCATCATCACTGATGACGTCACCGGCATCCGCATCGTCATCGTCATCATCACTGATGACGTTACCGACATCCGCATCGTCATCGTCATCAGTGACGTCACTGATGTCGTCACCGGCATCCACATCGTCATCGTCATCGTCACTGATGGCGTCACCGGCATCCGCATCGTCATTGTCATCATCACTGATGACGTCACCGGCATCCGCATCGTCATCGTCATCATCACTGATGGCGTTACCGACATCCGCATCGTCATCGTCATCATCACTGATGACGTCATCAGCGACGTCACTGGTGACGTCACCGACATTCGCATCGTCATCGTCATCATCACTGGTGAAGTCATCAGTGACGTCACTAATGACGTCATCGGTACCCGCATCGTCATCGTCAATGATGACGTCATCAGTGACCTCAGTGATGACATCA
Organism: Ixodes scapularis; assembly: GCF_016920785.2. NCBI lineage: Eukaryota > Metazoa > Arthropoda > Arachnida > Ixodida > Ixodidae > Ixodes > Ixodes scapularis. The sequence goes on along the minus strand of NW_024609880.1, from coordinate 106,229,529 downwards.
TCGGCATTGGGGGTCACGTGACCCCCAAGGTCACGTGACCCCCCCCTGGTTAGTTTAACCCCCCCCAGTGCCCTTCCCTCCTCCTCCTCAAGAGCTGCGCTCTAATTCGGCGTTACAGGGAGTTGTAAGCAGCTTTCACTTTTTAGAGCGCAGCTCTTAGGGGCCCGTTCCCGGCTTGAGCGGCGTCGGCGTAGCCAAGGTCATCCCAAGGTCACGTGGCCCCCGAGGTCATCCCACGGTCACGTGACCCCCAAGGTCACCCCAAGGTCACGTGACCCCCAAGGTCACCCCAAGGTCACGTGACCCCCAGAGGTCACGTGACCCCCTCCCCCAGGGTCACGTGACCCCCTGGTCACGTGACCCCCGAGGTCACGCGACCCCCACCCCCCCTTCGAAGTCACGTGACACCCCCAGGTCACGTGACCACCCCCAGGGTCACGTGGCCCCCGCCGAGGTCACGTGACCTCCCAGATGACGTCATCGTCACTGATGACATCACCGGCATCCGCATCGTTATCGTCATCATCACTGGTGACGTCATCAGTGACGTGAGCGCAGCTCTTAGGGGCCCGTTCCCGGCTTGAGCGGCGTCGGCGTCGGCGTAGCCAAGGTCATCCCAAGGTCACGTGGCCCCCCAAAGTCATCCCACGGTGACGTGACCCCCAAGGTCACCCCAAGGTCACGTGACCCCCAAAGGTCACGTGACACTCAGTCATGTGACCCCCTGGTCACGTGACCCCCCGAAGTCACGTGACACCCCCAGGTCACGTGACCACCCCCAGGGTCACGTGACCCCCGCCGAGGTCACGTGACCTCCCAGATGACGTCATCGTCACTGATGACATCACCGGCATCCGCATCGTCATCGTCATCATCACTGGTGACGTCATCAGTGACGTCACTGATGACGTCATCAGTGATGATGATGACGATGCGGATGCCGGTGAGGTCATCAGTGACGTCACTGCTGACGTCATCAGTGATGATGACGATGACGATGCGGATGCCGGTGACGTCATCAGTGACGATGACGTCATCGGGGAGGTTACGTGACCTCGGCGGGGGTCACGTAACCCTGGGGGTGGTCACGTGACCTGGGGGTGTCACGTGACTTCGGGGGGGGCATCCGCATCGTCATCGTCATCATCACAGATGACGTCATCAGTGACGTCACTGATGACGTCACCGACATCCGCATCGTCATCGTCATCATCGCTGGTGACGTCATCGGAGTCCGCATCGTCATCGTCACTGATGACGTCATCAGTGACGTCACTGATGACATCATCGGCATCGTCACGTGACCCCCCAGGTCACTTCACCCCCGCAGTACCCTTCCCTCCTCCTTCTCAAGAGCTGCGCTCTAATTCGGTGTTACAGGGAGTTGTAAACGGCTTTCACTTTTTTAGAGCCCAGCTCTTAGGGGCCCGTTTCCGGCTTGAGCGGCGTCGCCGTCGGCGTCGCCGTCGCCGTCGCCGTCGGCGTCGCCGTCGCCGTCGGCGTCGGCGTAACCGCGCGGTGCATCATGGGAAATGTCCCATAATGCACCGCGCGAGCCCCCCACCGGGGTCACGTGACCTCGTGGGGGGCACGTGACCCCGGTGCATCATGGGAAATGTCCCATAATGCACCGCGCGAGCCCCCCACCGGGGTCACGTGACCTCGTGGGGGGCACGTGACCCCCCGAGGTCACGTGACCCCCCGAAGTCACGTGACTCCCCTGAGGTCACGTGACCCCCTCCTCGAGGTCACGTGACCCCCCGAGGTCACGTGACCCCCGCCGATGTCGCGTGACCCCCCGATGACGTCATCCTCACTGATGACGTCACCGGCATCCACATCGTCATCGTCATCATCACTGATGACGTCACCGGCATCCACATCGTCATCGTCATCATCACTGATGACGTCACCGGCATCCACATCGTCATCATCACTGATGACGTCACCGGCATCCACATCGTCATCGTCATCATCACTGATGACGTCACCGGTATCCGCATCGTCATCGTCATCATCACTGATGACGTCACCGACATCCGCATCGTCATCGTCATCATCACTGATGACATCATCAGTGACGTCACTGATGTCGTCACCGGCATCCGCATCGTCATCATCACTCATCACTCGCTGATGACGTCATCATCACTGATGACGTCATCAGCGACGTCACTGATGACGTCACCGACATTCGCATCGTCATCATCACTGGTGAAGTCATCAGTGACGTCACTAATGACGTCATCAGTGACGTCAGTGATGACATCATCGGCACTGGGGGTCACGTGACCCCCAAGGTCACGTGACCCCCCACTGGTTAGTTTAACCCCCCCCCCCCAGTGCCCTTCCCTCCTCCTCCTCAAGAGCTGCGCTCTAATTCGGTGTTACAGGGAGTTGTAAGCGGCTTTCATTTTTACTTTCCATCTATGGGAAGGCTGGTAACTTGCATAGGACACCCTTAGGGCACGCTTGACTACTTGATGCGTCTCAGGCCATGATTAGTCACGCGGCGCCACGCTGTCACTTTGCGTTGCAACGTAAAAGGAAGTCACCTGACTTTGTGATGTCCCGTGAGTCATGGTGCATCAAACCATCTTTAGAGCGCAGCTCTTAGGGGCCTGTTCCCGGCTTGAGCGGCGTCGGCGTCGGCGTAACCAAGGTCATCCCAAGGTCACGCGACACCAAGGTCATCCCAAGGTCACGTGGCCCCCAAGGTCACGCCAAGGTCACGTGACCCCTCCCCCAGGGTCACGTGACCCGGAAGGTCACGTGACCCCCCGAGGTCACGTGACCACCCCGCCGAGGTCACGTGACCTTCTCGATGACGTCATCGTTACTGATGACCTCACCGGCATCCGCATCGTCATCGTCATCATCACTGATGACGTCATCAGTTACGTCACTGATGACGTTACCGGCATCCGCATCGTCGTCATCATCACGGATTACGTCATCAGTGACGCCACTGGTGACGTCACCGACATCCGCATCGTCATCATCATCATCGCTGATGACGTCATTGGAGTCCACATCGTCATCGTCACTTATGACGCCATCAGTTGCGTCACTGGTGACGTCACCGACATCCGCATCGTCATCGTCATCATCGCTGATGACGTCATCGGAGTCCACATCGTCATCGTCACTTATGACGTCATCAGTGACGTCACTGATGACCTCACCGGCATCCGCATCGTCATCGTCATCATCACTGATGACGTCATCAGTGGCGTCACTGATGACGTCACCGGCATCCGCATCGCCATCGTCATCATCGCGGATGACGTCATCAGTGACGTCACTGATGACATCATCGGCATCGTCACGTGACCCCCCAAGGTCACGTGACCCCCCAGGTCACTTCAATCCCCCCAGTACCCTTCCCTCCTCCTCCTCAAGAGCTGCGCTCTAATCCGGTGTTACAGGAAGTTGTAAACGGCTTTCACTTTTTTTTTCCGACCGGAAACCAAATTCCGCTTGTTCCCCCTGGTTGTTATGACTGGCTCGGGGTTTAGGTTCTTCGCGGTCTACTTGTGGGACTCGCCTTTCTTGTGGGACTCGCTCGTCGTGCGGTTTTTTCTGCCGAAACTTAGTTCACGGCTTCTTGGGGTGAACGAGGAAAAGGCATAAAGTAAAGTACCCAGCACCTCCACTGGAACACACGATGAGAGCAGAATACTGTCCAGAATAGTAAAGACTGATAAAAGTAGGGACTGGACAAGGCATCCGTGACGATATAACGAAACTTACAAGACAGCGTTTACCCTGAACAGTAAAGAAGATGCATTGCTTGAGTGGCAAGCTTGTCAAAAACACCCCGTCCTTCGGTGTCTTGACGACTGCCGTGGACGAACCGAACAAAAACAGGTGTGTGACCACTTTTCTGGCATTGAACTGCCACGACTCTATTTCGTGAAAGCTCAAGTCTACGCCAGAGCAATTTACAAAACAGCACAAAATCATCAGGCACGCCACAGAAACTACTAGCTTCAAAGCAGTTCTTCGCTACGCTGCACACCGAGGCAAGCTACCGGTTATTTGGACGAACGACACCACGACTGCACACTGCCAAGCACGACTGAAATTTGCGGAGCTCAACTGTGTATCCAAATACATCGCAAACGCCTCACTGACGACTTCGGAGATTCCGATAGTCATGGAGAGCGCAAAAACGTCTCGTGAAAATTTATTCTAGCGATATCCGAATCAATCTGATGACCGAGCAATGCAGGACCGATTATGTCTATTTTTATTAAATATTTTCGCCAATAACCAGCGAAATGCACACCGTTCTGCCGTGTCTTCAGTTAAAACTTATGCGAGAAACCACGCCGAACTCTGAAGTTGTTTTCGACCGGCTTCAGATCACGGCTCCCTCATCTAAAATCAACTCGCTTGGACCAACAACAGCGAACGACGTATCCGATAAGCTCCAGCCCAGCTGGGGCAAGCATTGCCTGGGAGCTGCCCTCTTGCCTCTGACGTCTCGTATTTGGTAGCGCCACATTGGCGTACTATGGTGACGGCCTGGGGGAGAGTTACGGTCCGAACACAAAAGTGTGCGGGCAGGAACCCCGGTTTATCGCTCTAAGACCCTCTAACTCGTTGTTACTAACCTATATACGTCTTTTTTATAAACACATTACCTGAAAAAGTTTGTCTGCATTCCCCTTGTCGTCAGCGTAGTTTTCTTCAGCCCGGGAAGAGATTTGAGATGCCAGAATGGTACAAACCACGACATATGCAAAGTCACGCTGCATGTTCACTGATGTTAGAATCTTGATCTTCTTGAAATCTTACAGTTTGATACTCGCTCTTTTATTTCATAAAGCCGTGACACATGAGCGCTGTACATAGAACCGTCTTTGATCTTCTGCCACGCAGCTGTGGATGTAATGGTGAAACGAAAGCAACATGAGAGCACAGCAGGATGTTTGTGTAGCATTTAAAGGTCGGGGGTAAACATTATGCTTCTCCGAAAACAGGTTTGTACTAGAAATATAGATACCACTAAATTGAGTGTGTAAACCACGTTAGATACGCGAAGCCGGTGATGCATCTCGAATGAGGTGTGGGTAACAAATGTATCACATAATTGCGTAAGCAGTACTGGTGAACATGCCAGCCAGGTATTATCTGGGTAAAACAAAAAAAAGAAACACAAAAAAAAAAACATTGAAATGAAAATATAGCGGGATATTTTTTTTGAATATAGGAAGGTGACTATATATTTTGACAATAGTAATATTAGCAAATCGAATTTTTGCACGCCGATTTTTTTTAGTATATTTCGCTTCGTTTCAATGCATAACTCATTGAGCAGCATTATTGAAAAGTAGATTATAGAGTATAACATTACCTTAATACGCTGCAATGATATATTGCGCGCGCGACAATATACTGAATAGTCGTATAGCTGAAAAAAAACAGATGTTTTAATGGAGTGTCGTATTCGTGAAATAGGACAATCTCGACTTCACCAAAACTTTAAAGGCGAAAATAAAAAGTGTAAAGGATATTTAGTTTGATGTGAATTTAAATAACTGCTCAGCACATTGGCATGTGTGTGAGGTTCGTAGAGCTGCTTATTTTGTCAATTTGGTTTTTCTTTGAATGTGTTCTCTAATCAAATGAATCAATCGTGTAATTACGTAAACCAAATTTCTGAACCTGCCACTTAGGTATTATTTGCTTAAAACAAATGTATATATAAGCGCTTAAATTTAAAATATAGCGCCCTTCTATGCGTATCTATAAGGTTACTAAACTTCGACGAAGTTAACGTTAGTGAATAAAACTTCTGCAGTGCTTTCAGTCGATGTTGGTTCCGAATTTACACTATCGCAACTAGGACGATATGTCAAGGGTAAAATCTGTCAGTGATTTTTTTATAAAGAAATAACAGAGAAAGACATGGAGACATACAATAGAATGACGGCGATTAAATGTCATACACCGAAGAGTGTTTTCAAATTTGTTTTTTGTCTGTGTTTCTCGACTGCCATGGCATATATTCGAAGCGGTTTCGATTCTAAATATAGTTCCCGTCCTGTTTTGTGGCTATTCCAACAAACTACATTTTCAAAATTTCCGGATTTTACTCTTTCTGGTATGCTATGTATTATCTCAAAATTTACACTAGCTGTTAAATATACGGCAATCAAAGGCGGTTCCAAAACCAATATTGAAAGTTTTCCGCGCTTTTAAGTACAGCCTAAGGAAAAATGTAGCATATCTGACTCTTCTTGGGCTGGTAAAATGTTGCCACAAATATATCGACCTGGTAAATCGCGAGGAACGGGCATGATGACTTTATTGTGCACTACGTGTGCTTGTCGTATTGGGCGACGGTCACTTCGGTATGCGGACCGAAACCCCGGTTGTCTATGTAAACCACTCCACCAAGTTGGTCCGAACCTATCTACGACTTCCTTATAACTAAATTACAGCGAAAAGTTCGTCTGCTTTTTAATTGTAGCTAGCGTCGTCTCCTTCAGCTGGGGAAGACATTTGAGTTGCCGGAATGGTAGAGATCACGACGTACGTAGTCACGTAACATGTTCACTCTGGTTGAAATCGACTTTTCCTAAAAATCCTACATTTTGATACTCGCTCTTTTATTTCATAATACCGTTAAATGTGACCGCTGTTAAGTAAGCGTATATATATTTATATATATTGTCAGGAAGATAAAGGGGAAGTGTTGGCGCACTAGAGCAAGTCACGTGCCGGGGCCGACGGAGCAGCTTATTGTACTGGACTCAACCGTCGGAACTGTTCTGTTTTGGTCACCCATTACCACCTTAAAAACCTCATTAAATACCCTTACAAGTGGTGAAGGCGCTCAGGTTCCCCTACCTTTTTCGTGTCTGCTACCCCAAAACATGCTCTGGAGCTTTAAAGCGGACTCACCATACCATCGCCATGCCAGACCAGCGACAAACTACATCAAGTGAACCCTCACGGCTGCCTCGCAACTACGTGAAGAACCGCCAGCGGGACCCTCCAACCTTCAGCGGCTGCCAACAAGGGGGCGTCGACGACTGGTTGAAACACTACGTCCGCGCAAGCGTCCATAACCATTGGGACGACTCTCATGTGGTGTTCTCTCTAAATGACGCGGCCTTTCAGTGGTTTGACAACCACGAAGAGGACATCAACTCGTGGGATGGCTTCAAGACATTATTTCCAGAAGCGTTCCGCAAGCCGGAGAGCTGCAAACAGCAGGCAAAATAAAAGCTGACACACCGCATCCAAGCTGCAACGGAGACTTCCACGAGTCACATCGAAGACGTCCTTCTTCTCTGCCGACGAGTTGGTGAGCAAATGTCCGAGGAGGATAAGATGCGACACCTATTTAAAGGTTTGTCCCAGAAACTTCTCTTTGTTGTAGCCCCGAAAATACCCGCGACCGTACAGCGACTCATCAGAATGTAAAACGTATGAAGAGATGCAGAGCACCTAGATCAACAAGGGGCGTTTTAAACGGCTTCCTGAAGTTTCCCTTAGCCCCGTTTCCAACATGAACCTCCTGCAACAGATCCGCGCCATCATCCGCGACGAACGGCGGAGATATTTTAACCCATCAAGCTTGACTGACGATACCTCTGGGTGTGCCATCGAGCCAGAAATCTTTGAAAAAGGGCTCTACAGCACTAGAGCGCATGACACAAGAGCGCCGACAGTAGAGCGCCGATAGTAGCGCGCCACGACGTTAGCCCGCGCAACACGAAAGCGCCGCGACGTTAAAGCGCACGACTCGAGAGCGCTGCAACCAGAGTGTCGAACCGATATTTTTATCGGTTCGGTTCGGGTTCGGGTTCATGGATTTCGGTTCAGTTCCGGTTCAGTTCCGGGGCGCAAAAAATAACGGTTCAAACCGGTTTGAACCGGTTCAAACCGGTTTGAACCGCTAAATTAGGAATATATTTTTCGCGTTGTTCTGTCAATTGGCACTATTCAGACCTGATTTTTGCGAGGACCTAATTTTTGAGAATTTCGCGAATCGCCTACAATTCACGAAAAATGGGGCCCGCGAGCAATTTCGGTAAAATGTAAACACATCGGAATTTATATTGAGATTCCACCGCGTCGAGAAAATTACAACCCCCGAATCATTCCAAAACTTCAGCTTTGACGTAAATCGCGAAATATTGAGCCCACGAAAAATAAGTCGTTTACAGTATATCGCTTTTTTCTATCGTTTGTTCAATCCAGTTTTATTTTCAGGTACCAAAATTTTAAAATTGTTATTTATTTCTACACAACAACAAAAAAAATCTACATTAACATACAAAACGTCGTGTTTATACGACTCAACATCCCCTCGTTTTCCAGAGTCACATACATTGTACCTGAATCGCAATGTTTTCGCGAAGTGAAGTAGGTTGCCTAAATACCCGTGATTGGTACAACTTTGCATCGCAGTATTAGAGGTTGAATCGTGGTTTTGCCCTTGAACTTAGGAATTAATTATAGTGAATAAAATCATGAAATGGGCACCTCGTCGCCATATATATCATGAAATGTGTTTTACGGATTACGTTTCACAGTATATATATGGTGACGAGACGACTGAGCTTAAAGCAATATAATTTTCAAAATGTCACGAAAATCACAGGACAAGCCCTTCCAGTCTATATTTTATAGAAACACTGAGCGATAATCGCATTGCTTGTTTTTTAACCAGCATTGTTTGCTGTCAGCACCGTGATGCGGGCGACGAATCATGCAAAAAGGAGTGACTGAAATTGTTCACTCTAACCTATGAGCACCTTAGTACTGAGATATAATCTGGCCTAAAACAGTGCTTACTTATGTGAAGATTTTCTTATATTGGATAAACTGGCATAGCCTGGATGTTGAGGTTTGTTCTTGACAAGGTGCCGATGAATTTAATTTGCAAATAAGCATCACCCTCGCTAATTGATGTTTTTTGTTAAATAGAACAAAGTGGTATTTCATGCTCTACTCGATTGGGGAGCTACTTAATTGGACACTTTCTCACAGTTTGCGTGTGTAATCGCCATAGTTCCACAATTCGTCCCAGTGTATTTCGTTTTGGCCCGACCCACAGACACGTAAAAGTTATGTTCACCACATAAAAAACGCGATAATAAACTTCTATATATTTTAGAAGTTATATATGCGTGAGGAACATATAGTTATTTAAATTAGCTTCAAAATAAAAAAAAATATTTAAAGCTTTCCCAAATCACCTATAACGTGTCTATAGAGGATAAAAGCGCCGAAAAATATTTGCAGAACATCTTTCAGATAATTTGAAGGTGCATTTACTTATATATTTTTGAGATGAGGATCTTCTATTTATGATGCCAAATCTTCAGACAGGAATTAAGTATATTTTTATTATCATCGATAAATCTGACTTTATGAAGTTCACATAACCGCCCGAGACCGACACGGAAGGACGATACTCGAAAATGCGCCAGCTGTTGCGTCTTCGGAAACGTGCTTTTGTTAGCTGTTTTGCAGTGTAAAATACCCAGGGCCGGCCTTTGGGGTGGGCGACCTGTGCAGCCGCACAGGGCGTTATTCACAGGGGGGCGCCGAAAGGGCCGCCTGGTCATGCAGGGCTCAAACCTCGAGGGGAAATAATAAAAAACAAAAAAACGACCGCATCGCGAAGAGCGCCCCCCCCCCCCCCTTCCTCTCCCCTCCCCCTATATGTAGAAGAAGGTGGTGTCGCTCGCCGTTTGGCATTTCGGCCGGAAAAGCAACGACTACGTTCTCGTTATAACTTACGTCCATCAACTCGCAGCCACCTGCGGATGTTTCACTATAGAGAACCTCTCCTCCGTGAGATTCAAAGCGCCATGGAATAAATCATGAACGACTAGGCAAGCGATCACCTCCGCACAGCTCTCGAATTACGAGCGGACTAAAACCTACTAGCAAAAAGTGATGGAGGCAGCATGCCGCACTCTTAGCGCAAGTTATCAAACGGTGGCGCCAAACTCATCGGCGAGCAAATCAGTGTGTCGGAGCGAGTCACGGGCCAAAATACTAATGGAACGGATTTTTGCTCTTAGTTATTACGTGCTTCGGTCATAGTCCCTGATTGACTCGCAGGAAATGTAGGCTTCGCCCTTTGCCAAGTTATTCTGAGCCGAAGAATGCCTTCGCTCAGGAGGTCCGACCGGGGGCAAAATGAATCCGATTCCTCCCGGAATTCGAGCTGCCCTTTGGGTAACGCTCGCTCTGGAGTCTCTAGCAGTAAGCTAAACGAATTAATGCCCCCTGGGCATCAGGTGAGTCTCTGTGCCCAGAGGCTACAAACCGACTGAAAATAATATGTGTAAAGAACTTTTGGATCCGCAGCTCTTTCTTTTTTGTGTGTGTGTGAGCGACCAGCGACGACTCTGGACTCGCAATGCCGACCAGTGTTGCCAACTCAAAATTCAGAAACCCGCCGCAAGAATCCCGAAAACCGCTAAAAACAACTAGATTTATAATGTTGCGCAAGAATGGCCGAATCACAGCAGGCAGACCGTTGCGTCCAACATGAAGACCGAACTCTTGCAGAGAAGCTCACGGACCTTAAGTTTCTCGTTTACATTGTTGTATGGTACGACATTTCTTTTTTCAAGTTAATGTTGTAAGCAGGGTGTCGAACCGGAACTGAACCGAACCGAAAACCGGAACCGAACCGTTATTTCGAGCCGAACCGGAACTGAACCGAACCGAAATCTTTGCCGCCATCTTGGAACTGAACCGGAACTGAACCGGAAAAAAATATAACGGTAACCGGTTCAAGACGGTTCACGGTATTTTTTTTTGTATTACAAATTTAATATTTGGGAAGAAAAAATTGGCACATGCATTCCTCCACGTATTGATCAAATCGTCATATACAGAATTGCAATGTATAAATTCCTGGGTTTTTGCGGCGCTTTCTTATTGGAACTATGAGCCATATGTCACGTCGTCACGTGACGTGACGTCATGATGTCAAGTAATGTCACATCACGTGACCCCGTGACGTCACGTGACTCACCGCGTTAAGTCGATTCAAATTGAGGACGTCGCTAGATCTATTAACGTTGTTGATACCGTGACGTCACATGACATCAGAACTTCGCACTGAGAGTCACGTGACACCATTATGTACCCGATTGTCATGATCCCGAGTCGAATTCTCTGGTTCATGACAACCAGCATCGCCAAACATTCGGGTAACGGCTCGTGTTCAACTCAAAGATCATAATGGGCCCGAGTCCCACTAGAGCTAGAAACAGAAACAAACGACAGCGACAACTTCAGACTCATGCAGCATGCTCGCGATAGTACCTTTATACGGCTTTGAGTTGTTCGGTGCTCGTGAAGTTAGCACGTGTGTTTACAAGCCTGCAAATGGTACGCTCGTGTGCATAATGCTCGTGTTTGAGCATAGCCTTACTTTATCCTACAAAGGCTGTCAAATTGCCAAAGACTCTGGTTTAAGGCTTTCCGCTGTCGTTTGTTTCTGTTTGTCGCTTTAGTGGGGCTCGGGCATTATAGCCCAACTTAAACTATGTCTGAAGATCAGCCCATGCTCTATGCTTTGCCAACCCTGCGTATAACTATGATAAACACTGACGGTGTATATATTAGCATCAAATCACGTGGCTGATAGTTCTAATTGCGAGTTGAGGAGGGAAAGCTGTTTCATTTCTTTCTTTTGACTGCGTCTCCCATTTCGCGGAGAGGCAAACTAATGGATGTTTTTGCAAGTTTTCAACGTCAAGGATTACATCTTAGCGGTATCTACTGAACTTAAGGTGAAAAAAAGTGAAAGCCGTTTACAACTCCCTGTAACGCCGAATTAGAGCGCAGCTCTTGAGGAGGAGGAGGGAAGGGCACTGGGGGGGGGTTAAACTAACCAGGGGGGGGTCACGTGACCTTGGGGGTGACCCCCAATGCCGATGATGTCATCACTGACGTCACTGATCATCACTGATGACGTCATCAGTGATGATTACGATGACGATGCGGATGTCGGTAACGTCATCAGTGATGATGACGATGACGATGCGGATGCCGGTGACGTCATCAGTGATGATGACGATGACGATGCGGATGCCGGTGACGACATCAGTGACGTCACTGATGACGTCATCAGTGATAATGACGATGACGATGCGGATGTCGGTAACGTCATCAGTGATGATGACGATGACGATGCGGATGCCGGTGACGTCATCAGTGATGATGACGATGACGATGTGGATGCCGGTGACGTCATCAGTGATGACGACGATGACGATGTGGATGCCGGTGAGTCATCAGTGATGATGACGTCATCAGTGATGATGACGATGACGATGTGGATGCCGGTGACGTCATCAGTGACGATGACGTCATTGGGGGGTCACGCGACATCGGCGGGGGTCACGTGACCTCAGGGGAGTCACGTGACTTCGGGGGGTCACGTGACCTCGAGGGGGGGTCACGTGCCCCCCACGAGGTCACCTGACCCCAGTGGGGGGCTCGCGCGGTGCATTATGGGACATTTCCCATGATGCACCGGGGTCACGTGACCTCGGGGGGTCACGTGCCCCCCACGAGGTCACGTGACCCCAGTGGGGGGCTCGCGCGGTGCATTATGGGACATTTCCCATGATGCACCGCGCGGTTACGCCGACGCCGACGCCGACGCCGACGGCGACGGCGACGGCGACGCCGACGCCGCTCAAGCCGGAAACGGGCCCCTAAGAGCTGCGCTCTAAAAATGCTGTACAACCCATTTTACATGTATACACACCATTGAGGCTCCCAAACATGTTTTCGTTGTTGCTGAACTGCCTCAGAAAGTTGTTCCGAGAATAGAAGTGTTGAAAGGTCTAAATGTGACATATTAGTCCGACGTTACATAGAACTATTAGTGTGTACGGGAGGGATACCTGAAAAGAAAGATCCTAGTGGCCTCAGGGGGATAGCCGAACTAAGTCTCACAGGAGTGTCGTTCTCAAGTTCTCCAAGATTCGACCGCCCTGTATTTTGTTTAAACTTCACAGTTTGGTGCAAAGTAAAAGCAAAAAAGTATTACTGTTAACAAGTGACACAAATATAATTGTCGAATGAACACCACTCAATACGGAGCAGGCAATCCTTGAGGAATAAAAAGTATCTTGAGGAGCAGCTAAAAAAAAGTGAAAGCCGTTTACAAATCCCTGTAACGCCGAATTGGAGCGCAGCTCTTGAGGAGGAGGAGGGAAGGGTACTGCGGGGAGGGTAGACCCCTCCTCCTTCTCCTCCTCCTCCCCCCATTCTTTAATATGCTCCGGGGGGGGGGGTCACGTGACCTCGTGGGGGGTGTCACGTGACTTCGGGGAGGGGGGTCACGTGACCTCGGGGAGGCGTGACCTGGGGGTCACGTGACCTTGGGTGTCACGTGGGGGTCACCTCAAGGTCACGTGACCCCCAAGGTGACCCCCACGTGACCTCAGGGGGTCACGTGACCTAGAGGGGTCACGTGACCTCGGGGGGTCACGTGACCTTGGGGAAGAGACCACGTGACCTCGGGGGTCACGTGACCTTAGAGGGGTCACGTGACCTGGGGGGTCACGTGGGGGTCATCTTGGGGTCACGTGACCTTGAGTTGACCTTGGGAGGGGTCACGTAACCTCAGGGGGTCACGTGACATTGGGGGTCACGTGACCTGGAGGGGTCACGTGACCTTGGGGAGGAGACCACGTGACCTCGGGGGTCACGTGACCTCAGAGGGGACACGTGACCTCAGAGGGGTCACGTGACCTGGGGGTCACGTTGTGGTGTGCGAGAATGGTGCGACGGTGGGGGTAGAGAAGAAAGAAGAAGAGAAAAAAAAAGGAAGAGGACCGAACAAAAAGGGCCGGTTGGGCAGGCGGTGGAAGCCGACCTTCGGAAGCCTGAACAGACGCCGTCATCGACCCTGGGACTTTGCGAAGGGGTCCCGATCGACGTCGACCTCCATTCTTCTCCCGCGACGAGCAGACACAGAAGGAAGACGGCTGACTGTGAGTGATGCTGACGAACACTGACTGAGTCACCTACGTTGATCTGTGGATATCTACGGACTATGACATTTACTCTTGCTTCGTGTAGATAGTATTTCTTCTTCATTTATTCCAGTTTACATTCTTATTTTTCCTACGTTTTCTTCCCGATTTCTTAATTTTATTCTAATTCTCAAAGTAAAACTTGTTCATATTCACAAGGTCTCCTAATTTGAAACGACCCTCTATAACATACACACACTCAGGTGTTGTGACGGATAGCAACGTCACAAATGCTGGCAGCGGTGGGATACTTCAAATAATTTCGACATCCTAAAGTGGTGGGAGCAACCCTCCTACTTGCGAGCCTTGTGAAAATGAATCAAGCAACCTCAGGCCCTGGAGAAGGGAATGGACAAGCAATGACAGGATCTCTGGGGGCAACTGTACTGGCATTGGGAGGAATGGTGCCCATATTTTCCGGGGATGGTAACGGAACCTCCGTAAACGATTTTATTTTAGTGCTCGAACAGGTCGCACAGGTGGGTGGCTGGAACGACACGCAGAAAATAGGAATTGCCAAGTGCAAAATGTCAGAGAGGGCATACGAGTTCGCGTGGCATGAAGAGAGGATGAAATCCGTCGCATCATTTACAGACTTCAAACAGTTGCTCCTTGGACGATTCAATAGCGAATCACGAAGCGCTCGACTTGAGAAGTTTATGGGGGCTCATCAACAAGCAGATGAGGATGTCAGAGCCTTCGCGACCCGTGTGCAAAGACTGGGGCAGCGAACTTTGGTCCTTTACGAAGGTGAACGGGCCAAACAGAAGGAGGACGCTGCTAGAGAATTGTTGGAAGATCAAATGCTCACGCAATATGTGCATGGCCTAAGAGATCCAGTGAGGCGGTTTGTTCTCTCTAGAGATCCTAAGTCCTTTGAGGAGGCTGTCAGCGTTAGCACATAAGGAGGAGAGGAATGACCAACAGGTTACATCAAACCAAGCGGTACGGACAGTAGCTGCAAATGACTCTGAACTTAAAGAAGTGCGAAGCCGTCTTGAACGAATCGAAGCAATGCTGCAGGAAGGAACGGCAGCTCGGGAGACTAGGGACCAGAGTAGTTCGAACTATGCACAGAGATGTTACTCTCCCAGGTGTTTCAACTGTGGACAACTAGGCCACATTGCACGAAATTGTCAGGCCTTGATGTTTCGAAGTGATGGAAACACGGGAAAAGGACGGGGTCAAAAAAAAAGGTGGGCAAGTCACGGGGAGACGCCAGGAAAACTAGAACGGCTCCTCTCAAATGACCCCATCTAGAAGGAAGCCGATACGAAAGCGGGGTTAGTTAGATTATGTGGTGAGAGCAGTCCAATGGTTCAGTGCCAAGTAGGAACAACAGTGGCCGAATTTATTATCGATACTGGATCTAAGGTAACGCTCATGAAAGAGTCTGTGTTACGAAATCTTAAGGGAGGTGCTCCTTTCAGCCTTTCAGAAGCGCATGCCCACACCGAACTGATTGGAATTACGGGGAAGCCATTGAAAACGAGCGGTTGTTTTGACGTTCCTTTCAAGATAGGAACCACTACTTTTCAACATCCCTGTTTTGCATGCGCGGACGATGTTATGCTTCCAGTTGCTGGAATATTCGGCCAAGATGTTGTGCGAAAGTATGGCATAGATATTCTGGCATCGGAGGGCATTCTTAGGATAGGAGGGCAAAGCGTCCCTATTCTTAACTGGAGAAAAGACGACGATCACCCCGCACTATCTGATGTACCATCAACCGAAAGTGTACGTTCTCCTGTATTTCTTACGAGGGAATGTGTAATACCACCAATGTCGGAGACGATGGCGCTTGCCAGAGTGAAGCATTTGATGCCGATTTCAGGAGATGGTGTTGTAGAGATGCGCGAAATAGGTACACACGGACTATTAGGAGCAGATGTGGCCGTTCGAATCAATAGCGATGGCGAGGTACCGGTGAGAATGGCCAACCTGACATTACAGGAACTTCGTGTAGCCAAGAATCAGCTAGTTGGAGATTTCATAAGTATTGTGAACGAAGGGTCGACTGGAGAGCCCGTTTTGCGTTGCAGCGCACAGGCAAGAGAAGGGTGGCGTCCTACTGAGCAATTCGATCTTGACCATCTGCAAGAGGAAGAAAAAACGTCAGTCCTAGATCTTCTTACAAAGTACAAGAGCGCATTCTCTCTTCATAAACTAGACCTTGGACGTTGCGACGTGATAAAGCACCGCGTGCCAACCTTAGTAGACGCACCTGTATACAGAAGAGCCTATAGAATCCCTTATGCAAAGAGAGAAGATATGGAACAGCAGGTCAAGGAAATGCTGGAGAAGGACATAATTGAACACTCGACATCCCCGTGGGGCGCTCCTGCTTTGTTGGTACAGAAGGCAGATGGGTCATTCAGGTTTGTGATCGACTACAGAGATTTGAACAAAGTGACTCGAGTTGATCCTTACCCACTGCCCAATATTGAGGAAACGCTTGCTCTCTTGGGGTCTGCTCACTACTTCTCTGTCGTAGATATGGCCGCCGGTTACTGGCAAATAGAGATGGAACCGAGCGATAAAGAGAAGACCGCTTTCAATACACCAAGTGGGCACTATCAGTGGAAGAGGATGCCAATGGGATCGGTTAATAGCTCCGCCATTTTTCAGCGTACGGCGGATGCAATTTTGGCTGGCATTCTTGGGAAGACATGCTACGTCTATCTAGATGACATCATCATTTTCAGCCAGAGCTTCGACCAACATCTTAAAGATATCGAGACTGTCCTGAGGAGACTACAAGCGGCAGGACTGAAATTAAAACCCTAAAATGTCAATTTCTTAAACAAGAAGTGAAGTACCTCGGACACATTTTGTCGAAAAACGGGGTTCGACCAGATCCAGAAAAGACGCGCTGTGTTAATGAATTTCCAAGACCAACAACAGTCAAAGAAGTTCGCCAATTTCTTGGTCTCATTGGATATTACAGGCGTCACATACCAGAGTTTGCCGAAAAAGCCAAACCTTTGACTGCGCTCACGTCAAAGAAGGTCACTTTCAGCTGGAGCACGGAAGCTGAAGCGGCTTTTGAGGTTCTGAAACATGAACTGACGCAAGCTCCTCTGTTGAGGTTCCCAGACTTTTCGAAACCATTTATTCTGATAACGAACGCTTCTCAAAGTGCACTGGGAGCCGTGTTGACGCAAGAGTTCGAAGGAAACGAGCACCCCATTGCATATGCAAGCAGGAAATTGAATCCGGCCGAACAAAAATATGCAGCAACGGAACAAGAATGTTTGGCGGTAGTCTGGGCAGTCAGGCAGTTCCGGTGTTACCTGTATGGAAGAAAGTTCAAGGTGTTAACCGACTGTCGTGCACTCAAATGGCTGATGAACGCACGTGACCCCAGTTCTCGTTTATCACGCTGGAATTTACTGCTGCAAGAATATAACTTTGAAGTGGAGCATCGGGCTGGAAAAATGAATCAGAACGCGGACGCATTAAGCAGAGCTGTGGTCAGAGAAGTTATTCAATATGAACCACATTGTGATGTCGATCGTTTTATTGGTGCACAGCGAGAGGATCGAAAGTTAATCACGCTCATCTCCAAGTGCGAAGAGCAACCGGATAAGACGTTCGGATGCTATGTTATCGACTCTCGAGGCCTTCTTTGTCGGAGCGAGCAGACTACGTTGAAGCAAGACCGCCTTGTGAAGAACCGAATTGTTGCCCCCGAATCGCTAAAAAATTACGTGATCCAACTATATCATGACACACCTTACTCCGGACACCGAGGGACGGGCAAGACAAGTGAAAGGGTCCGAGAAAAGTACTTCTGGCACGGAATGCAAAAGAAGGTACAGAACTACTGTGCCCAGTGTGTGTCGTGCATACGTCACAAAGCGTCCCACAACAGAAGGCGAGCCCCTCTACAAGTATTCGAAGAGGTTGCACACCCATTTCAAAGGGCAGGAATGGATATTGCGGGGCCATTTCCGACTACGACGGAAGGAAATCGTTATTTTCTGGTGTTTGTAGACCATCTTACCAAATATTCAGAAGTCGTCGCGATGCCAGACCAGAAAGCCGAAACTGTTGCTAAAACGTTTGTGGAACTCGTAATCCTTCGCCATGGGGTGCCTCAGCAAATCTTGACAGATCAAGGCCCTAATTTTACATCAAGACAGTTCCAGGATGTATGCACATTGCTAAGGATACGGAAGCTACAAACAACAGCATATCATCCCCAGTGCAACGGAGCCGTAGAGCGACTTAACCAAACCTTGGTCTCAATGCTATCCCACTATGTGCGTGCTGACCAGAAAGACTGGGACCAATGGATTCCATATTGTATGTTCGCATACAACACAGCCAAACATGAAAGTACAGATGAGACGCCTTTCTACTTACTATACGGACGCAACGCTGATTTGCCGGATCTCTTATATGAGCCACCACCTGTCAATTACGATACACCTCAGAATTACTGCCATGAACTACGTCACAGACTTACAATGGCTCATGAAACAGCACGAGAGAAACTAGCCAAATAAGCTGAACACAGAAAAGAACTGTACGATCGAAATTCGCAAAGAGCAACTTACAACATAGGCGATCTCGTGTACATTGAAGTAAAGGCCGTTAAACGAGGAATATCAAAGAAGCTGTTTCCTAAGTGAGAAGGCCCGTCCCACGTGATTCAAAAACTATCTGAGGTTACGTATTGTGTCAAGAATGCCCGCACTGGGGAGCGGAAAGTGCTCCACGTGAACAGGATGAGGAAAACGACGGCAGGCGAAACGCGAATCCCGGAGTTAGCAGACAACCACCACAAACGCTCTCAAGACGAGGGATGCTCTTTCGCATCCTTACCTCACAATTTGGCGCCACGGGGACCTGCCGGAAACGAAGGAACAACGGTCGGGTACCCAGATAGAGAGCAGATCGCACCGGGGATTTTCGAAGAGCTCGACGTGACCGGGAGAATGACCACCAATGTGCAGCAGACAATGCCCCCAATGTCTTCGGTTGAACGTATAGAAGAGTTGCCAATGGCACCCTCAGAACCTTCTGGAATGTCCCATTCTTACGCCCTCCGCAGTCGGGGACCAGTGTGAACAGAGTTCTCTTATACTGACAGATAGTTAGTTACCCGTGGTTGTTTTAGGGCGCGACATAGTGTTGAATTCTTAGTGTGAAAGTTAGTTTCCCGCAGAACTTAATTGAATGTTTAGGCGGTTAGTTGAAGGTACAAAGGGGATTCTTGTTTCTAGATGTCTATGTTTTCTAGAAGGAAAATTTTTTTTTGGGTTGAGCGTGTGTGGTGTGCGAGAATGGTGCGACGGTGGGGGTAGAGAAGAAAGAAGAAGAGAAAAAAAAAAGGAAGAAGAGGACCGAACAAAAAGGGCCGGTTGGGCAGGCGGTGGAAGCCGACCTTCGGAAGCCTGAACAGACGCCGTCATCGACCCTGGGACTTTGCGAAGGGTCGTCGACCTCCATTCTTCTCCCGCGACTTTGCGAAGGGTCGTCGACCTCCATCGACGTCGACCTCCATTCTTCTCCCGCGACGAGCAGACACAGAAGGAAGACGGCTGACTGTGAGTGATGCTGACGAACACTGACCGAGTCACCTACGTTGATCTGTGGATATCTACGGACTATGACATTTACTCTTGCTTCGTGTAGATAGTATTTCTTCTTCATTTATTCCAGTTTACTTTCTTATTTTTCCTACGTTTTCTTCCCGATTTCTTAATTTTATTCTAATTCTCAAAGTAAAACTTGTTCATATTCACATGGTCTCCCAATTTGAAACGACCCTCTATAACATACACACACTCAGGTGTTGTGACGGATAGCAACGTCACAACGTGACTTTGGGGGTCATGTGACCTTACAGGGTCACGTGGGGTCATCTTGGGGTCACGTGACCTTGAGATGACCTTGGGAGGGGTCACGTGACCTGGAGGAGTCACGTGACCTTGGGGGTCACGTGCCCCCAAGATGACCCCACGTGACCCCAAGGTCACGTGACCCCCAAGGTCACGTGACCTTCAGGGGGTCACGTGGGGTCACGTGACCTTGAGAAGACCTTGGGAGGGGTCACGTGACCTTGGGATGATTTTGGTTACGCCGACGCCGACGCCGACGCCGCTCAAGCCGGGAACGGGCCCCTAAGAGCTGCGCTCTAAAAGAAAAAGGAGTGGGGAGGGGGGGGTTAGTTTTAGAGCATACTGTGTCGTAGAGGTTCCTCTGCCCCGCACTTTCGGCGCAGACCAGAAAGCGTGGCCTGGAAGCGATAGTGACAGATGGGTAGTTGGTACAACTTTTATTTGTAAAGACACTCCTGCCAGAAAGCACGTTTTCGTCGCGCCAGATACTCGCGCCGTGCCTAACGGCGATGCACCAACAAGAAAAATGTGTGCCTCTCAAATACATAGCTTGCACTCAGCGCGAACCTTTTGCAGCGTGCATTTCGCCCCACCGGATTTGATTTTCTCAGCAAGAACAACTCGCAAGGACCACCAGCATTTAGTGCGATTACGTCGCGTGCAAACCATTTTAAACACTTCAGCTTTCTGGTGAAGTGCGACGTCCGCAACACTAGCAGTAAACGTCCAAGGTGTAAAGTTGTGTAGTATTTATGGCAGTCTCGCGATGATATACGGCAGCCTAGTGAAATCTTAGAGCACATGACTGGTAAAGAACAGAGTCGTGAAGTAAGGTCCCAAAACAAGTGCACGTAAAACCTACGATAACATTAGCCTCCCGAGGCAGTATCTCGCGACGTTTCGAGCTGAGGTAAGCTGATGCCCAAAAGCGATTTATATTAGGATTCTATGAATCTTCGTTTGCCCTGCGCGCAATTTATGTTTAATTAGGAATATCATTTTATGGATTTCTATGCATCTTTTTTTGCAGTAAAGCGTTGTGTAAGGGATTATTTAGAAAAATTACCTGTCATCTCCTTATTTCTGCACATTTCGTGTATTTGCCTTTCGATATATCATGTGACCACAGTCTTTTTTGGCATACCCTGCAACCCAGTATTTTCAGGGCCGGCCTTAGAGCAGTAAGCGCCCTGGGCAAACTGCACCCGTGGCGCCCCCCCCCCCCCCCCCACACTATTTTCGCACCCAACACTACGTTGTTTGCAAACATGCCACAGTGACCCAGCGCGAATGGTCGCGATTTTGTCGTTGTCAGTCGAAAACCACATCCTAAAAACGAACGACGTTCGCAAGCATTGAGAGTTTGTCGGCACCGGGTTCAAAGGTTCAAGAATCAATTATTTCTTAGATTAACCAAACTTCAGCTGTGGGTCTCTCATAGGAAGCTAACGTCTGATGGACAGAGAAAACAAAAGCACAAGTTAACCATGTCAAATACCCTAGAAGGCAAACTTCCAAGCCTTCAACATCGCAAATTGGTCTACGTCTTGCATCATATCCAGGCTAGGCGCTATCCTGTTTTCAATGGACAAAATTGCCAATAGCGATATGCTGCCATCTGCCAGGGCTGATCTTAGGTATGCCTTAAGTAGCTTTAATTTTGAGAAACTACTCTCAGCGGTGGCCACTGACACTGGCAAAGTGAGGAGGATCCTCAGTGACACCCACGTATACGGGAATTTGTCACATAGATGGTTGTCCAGAATGACTGGAGGATGTCCTGGCTAGCCCTGCATCCAGTGGGAAGCAGGCTGCATAGCTAGATCAGCTCCTCGCAGAGATCTGTACCGTGGATGCCTGCACTTTCTATGTGTCTCAGACTCTCAGTGGATGGTCAAGGCCTTTGCAAAGTTTAAGAAGTCCTGCTTTATCGGGAAGTCGGGTGAGGCCGTAAAGGAACCCCCAGAAGCTCACGTGCTGCTCCATCTGCGTGAAGCGTTCTTCAATCGAAATCTTACGATGTCAATCATCTCGTAGAAGAACTCTCGCTTGAATTTTGTCTCGATATCATTAACCTCGTCTTGGCACTCATAACAGAATTGACGTTTTTTCCGCCGCAGTTGGGGGGCCGGTTTCATCACAATGTCAACACCCATGTTCTAGGGAAGACCGTTCGCAGTTTCCAGTTGAAGTTTCGTACCCGACATCGCGATAATTGTAGATGTAATCGCTGCATGCTTTCATCAGCTGGGTGGTTGCTACGATGTCCTTTATTTTGCATTGCATGTTCTTGCTTACAACATTAACTTGAAAAAAGAAATGTCGTACCATACAACAATGTAAACGAGAAACTTAAGGTCTGTGAGCTTCTCTGCAAGAGTTCGGTCTTCATGTTGGACGCAACGGTCTGCCTGCTGTGATTCGGCCATTCTTGCGCAACATTATAAATCTAGTTGTTTTTAGCGGTTTTCGGGATTCTTGCGGCGGGTTTCTGAATTTTGAGTTGGCAACACTGGTCGGCATAGCGAGTCCAGAGTCGTCGCTGGTCGCTCACACACACACAAAAAAGAAAGAGCTGCGGATCCAAAAGTTCTTTACACATATTATTTTCAGTCGGTTTGTAGCCTCTGGGCACAGAGACTCACCTGATGCCCAGGGGGCATTAATTCGTTTAGCTTACTGCTAGAGACTCCAGAGCGAGCGTTACCCAAAGGACAGCTTGAATTCCGGGAGGAATCGGATTCATTTTGCCCCCGGTCGGACCTCCTGAGCGAAGGCATTCTTCGGCTCAGAATAACTTGGCAAAGGGCGAAGCCTACATTTCCTGCGAGTCAATCAGGGACTATGACCGAAGCACGTAATAACTAAGAGCAAAAATCCGTTCCATTAGTATTTTGGCCCGTGACTCGCTCCGACACACTGATTTGCTCGCCGATGAGTTTGGCGCCACCGTTTGATAACTTGCGCTAAGAGTGCGGCATGCTGGCTCCATCACTTTTTGCTAGTAGGTTTTAGTCCGCTCGTAATTCGAGAGCTGTGCGGAGGTGAT
Organism: Ixodes scapularis; assembly: GCF_016920785.2. Classification (NCBI taxonomy): domain Eukaryota; kingdom Metazoa; phylum Arthropoda; class Arachnida; order Ixodida; family Ixodidae; genus Ixodes; species Ixodes scapularis. The sequence continues at coordinate 106,206,589 of NW_024609880.1, read as the reverse complement.
CGCTTGCCTAGTCGTTCATGATTTATTCCATGGCGCTTTGAATCTCACGGAGGAGAGGTTCTCTATAGTGAAACATCCGCAGGTGGCTGCGAGTTGATGGACGTAAGTTATAACGAGAACGTAGTCGTTGCTTTTCCGGCCGAAATGCCAAACGGCGAGCGACACCACCTTCTTCTACATATAGGGGGAGGGGAGAGGAAGGGGGGGGGGGGGCGCTCTTCGCGATGCGGTCGTTTTTTTGTTTTTTATTATTTCCCCTCGAGGTTTGAGCCCTGCATGACCAGGCGGCCCTTTCGGCGCCCCCCTGTGAATAACGCCCTGTGCGGCTGCACAGGTCGCCCACCCCAAAGGCCGGCCCTGGGTATTTTACACTGCAAAACAGCTAACAAAAGCACGTTTCCGAAGACGCAACAGCTGGCGCATTTTCGAGTATCGTCCTTCCGTGTCGGTCTTGGGCGGTTATGTGAACTCCATAAAGTCAGATTTATCGATGATAATAAAAATATACTTAATTCCTGTCTGAAGATTTGGCATCATAAATAGAAGATCCTCATCTCAAAAATATATAAGTAAATGCACCTTCAAATTATCTGAAAGATGTTCTGCAAATATTTTTCGGCGCTTTTATCCTCTATAGACACGTTATAGGTGATTTGGGAAAGCTTTAAATATTTTTTTTTTATTTTGAAGCTAATTTAAATAACTATATGTTCCTCACGCATATATAACTTCTAAAATATATAGAAGTTTATTATCGCGTTTTTTATGTGGTGAACATAACTTTTACGTGTCTGTGGGTCGGGCCAAAACAAAATACACTGGGACGAATTGTGGAACTATGGCGATTACACACGCAAACTGTGAGAAAGTGTCCAATTAAGTAGCTCCCCAATCGAGTAGAGCATGAAATACCACTTTGTTCTATTTAACAAAAAACATCAATTAGCGAGGGTGATGCTTATTTGCAAATTGAATTCACCGGCACCTTGTCAAGAACAAACCTCAACATCCAGGCTATGCCAGTTTATCCAATATAAGAAAATCTTCACATAAGTAAGCACTGTTTTAGGCCAGATTATATCTCAGTACTAAGGTGCTCATAGGTTAGAGTGAACAATTTCAGTCACTCCTTTTTGCATGATTCGTCGCCCGCATCACGGTGCTGACAGCAAACAATGCTGGTTAAAAAACAAGCAATGCGATTATCGCTCAGTGTTTCTATAAAATATAGACTGGAAGGGCTTGTCCTGTGATTTTCGTGACATTTTGAAAATTATATTGCTTTAAGCTCAGTCGTCTCGTCACCATATATATACTGTGAAACGTAATCCGTAAAACACATTTCATGATATATATGGCGACGAGGTGCCCATTTCATGATTTTATTCACTATAATTAATTCCTAAGTTCAAGGGCAAAACCACGATTCAACCTCTAATACTGCGATGCAAAGTTGTACCAATCACGGGTATTTAGGCAACCTACTTCACTTCGCGAAAACATTGCGATTCAGGTACAATGTATGTGACTCTGGAAAACGAGGGGATGTTGAGTCGTATAAACACGACGTTTTGTATGTTAATGTAGATTTTTTTTGTTGTTGTGTAGAAATAAATAACAATTTTAAAATTTTGGTACCTGAAAATAAAACTGGATTGAACAAACAATAGAAAAAAGCGATATACTGTAAACGACTTATTTTTCGTGGGCTCAATATTTCGCGATTTACGTCAAAGCTGAAGTTTTGGAATAATTCGGGGGTTGTAATTTTCTCGACGCGGTGGAATCTCAATATAAATTCCGATGTGTTTACATTTTACCGAAATTGCTCGCGGGCCCCATTTTTCGTGAATTGTAGGCGATTCGCGAAATTCTCAAAAATTAGGTCCTCGCAAAAATCAGGTCTGAATAGTGCTAATTGACAGAACAACGCGAAAAATATATTCCTAATTTAGCGGTTCAAACCGGTTTGAACCGGTTCAAACCGGTTTGAACCGTTATTTTTTGCGCCCCGGAACTGAACCGGAACTGAACCGAAATCCATGAACCCGAACCCGAACCGAACCGATAAAAATATCGGTTCGACACTCTGGTTGTAAGCAAGAACATGCAATGCAAAATAAAGGACGTTGTAGCAACCACCCAGCTGATGAAAGCATGCAGCGATTACATCTACAATTATCGCGATGTCGGGTACGAAACTTCAACTGGAAACTGCGAACGGTCTTCCCTAGAACATGGGTGTTGACATTGTGATGAAACCGGCCCCCCAACTGCGGCGGAAAAAACGTCAATTCTGTTATGAGTGCCAAGACGAGGTTAATGATATCGAGACAAAATTCAAGCGAGAGTTCTTCTACGAGATGATTGACATCGTAAGATTTCGATTGAAGAACGCTTCACGCAGATGGAGCAGCACGTGAGCTTCTGGGGGTTCCTTTACGGCTTCACCCGACTTCCCGATAAAGCAGGACTTCTTAAACTTTGCAAAGGCCTTGACCATCCACTGAGAGTCTGAGACACATAGAAAGTGCAGGCATCCACGGTACAGATCTCTGCGAGGAGCTGATCTAGCTATGCAGCCTGCTTCCCACTGGATGCAGGGCTAGCCAGGACATCCTCCAGTCATTCTGGACAACCATCTATGTGACAAATTCCCGTATACGTGGGTGTCACTGAGGATCCTCCTCACTTTGCCAGTGTCAGTGGCTACCGCTGAGAGTAGTTTCTCAAAATTAAAGCTACTTAAGGCATACCTAAGATCAGCCCTGGCAGATGGCAGCATATCGCTATTGGCAATTTTGTCCATTGAAAACAGGATAGCGCCTAGCCTGGATATGATGCAAGACGTAGACCAATTTGCGATGTTGAAGGCTTGGAAGTTTGCCTTCTAGGGTATTTGACATGGTTAACTTGTACTTTTGTTTTCTCTGTCCATCAGACGTTAGCTTCCTATGAGAGACCCACAGCTGAAGTTTGGTTAATCTAAGAAATAATTGATTCTTGAACCTTTGAACCCGGTGCCGACAAACTCTCAATGCTTGCGAACGTCGTTCGTTTTTAGGATGTGGTTTTCGACTGACAACGACAAAATCGCGACCATTCGCGCTGGGTCACTGTGGCATGTTTGCAAACAACGTGGTGTTGGGTGCGAAAATAGTGTGGGGGGGGGGGGGGGGCGCCACGGGTGCAGTTTGCCCAGGGCGCTTACCGCTCTAAGGCCAGCCCTGAACATTCTGGGTTGCAGGGTATGCCAAAAAAGACTGTGGTCACATGATATATAGAAAGGCAAATACACGAAATGTGCAGAAATAAGGAGATGACAGGTAATTTTTCTAAATAATCCCTTACAAAACGCTTTACTGCAAAAAAAGATGCATAGAAATGCATAAAATGATATTCCTAATTAAACATAAATTGCGCGCAGGGCAAACGAAGATTCATAGAATCCTAATATAAATCGCTTTTGGGCATCAGCTTACCTCAGCTCGAAACGTCGCGAGATACTGCCTCGGGAGGCTAATGTTATCGTAGGTTTTACGTGCACTTGTTTTGGGACCTTACTTCACGACTCTGTACTTTACCAGTCATGTGCTCTAAGATTTCACTAGGCTGCCGTATATCATCGCGAGACTGCCATAAATACTACACAACTTTACACCTTGGACGTTTACTGCTAGTGTTGCGGACGTCGCACTTCACCAGAAAGCTGAAGTGTTTAAAATGGTTTGCACGCGACGTAATCGCACTAAATGCTGGTGGTCCTTGCGAGTTGTTCTTGCTGAGAAAATCAAATCCGGTGGGGCGAAATGCACGCAGCAAAAGGTTCGCGCTGAGTGCAAGCTATGTATTTGAGAGGCACACATTTTTCTTCTTGGTGCATCGCCGTTAGGCACGGCGCGAGTATCTGGCGCAACGAAAACGTGCTTTCTGGCAGGAGTGTCTTTACAAATAAAAGTTGTACCAACTACCCATCTGTCACTATCGCTTCCAGGCCACGCTTTCTGGTCTGCGCCGAAAATGCGGGGCAGAGGAACCTCTACGACACAGTATGCTCTAAAACTACCCCCCCCCTCCCCACTCCTTTTTCTTTTAGAGCGCAGCTCTTAGGGGCCCGTTCCCGGCTTGAGCGGCGTCGGCGTAACCAAGGTCATCCCAAGGTCACGTGACCCCACGTGACCCCCTGAAGGTCACGTGACCGTGGGGGTCACGTGACCTTGGGGTCACGTGGGGTCATCTTGGGGTCACGTGACCCCCAAGGTCACGTGACTCCTCCAGGTCACGTGACCCCTCCCAAGGTCATCTCAAGGTCACGTGACCCCAAGATGACCCCACGTGACCCTGTGAAGGTCACATGACCCCCAAAGTCACGTTGTGACGTTGCTATCCGTCACAACACCTGAGTGTGTGTATGTTATAGAGGGTCGTTTCAAATTAGGAGACCCTGTGAATATGAACAAGTTTTACTTTGAGAATTAGAATAAAATTAAGAAATCGGGAAGAAAACGTAGGAAAAATAAGAAAGTAAACTGGAATAAATGAAGAAGAAATACTATCTACACGAAGCAAGAGTAAATGTCATAGTCCGTAGATATCCACAGATCAACGTAGGTGACTCAGTCAGTGTTCGTCAGCATCACTCACAGTCAGCCGTCTTCCTTCTGTGTCTGCTCGTCGCGGGAGAAGAATGGAGGTCGACGTCGATGGAGGTCGACGACTCTTCGCAAAGTCGCGGGAGAAGAATGGAGGTCGACGACCCTTCGCAAAGTCCCAGGGTCGATGACGGCGTCTGTTCAGGCTTCCGAAGGTCGGCTTCCACCGCCTGCCCAAACGGCCCTTTTTGTTCGGTCCTCTTCTTCCTTTTTTTTTTCTCTTCTTCTTTCTTCTCTACCCCCACCGTCGCACCATTCTCGCACACCACACACGCTCAACCCAAAAAAAATTTTCCTTCTAGAAAACTTAGACATCTAGAAACAAGAATCCCCTTTGTACCTTCAACTAACCGCCTAAACATTCAATTAAGTTCTGCGGGAAACTAACTTTCACACTAAGAATTCAACACTATGTCGCGCCCTAAAACAACCACGGGTAACTAACTATCTGTCAGTATAAGAGAACTCTGTTCACACTGGTCCCCGACTGCGGAGGGCGTAAGAATGGGACATTCCAGAAGGTTCTGGGGGTGCCATTGGCAACTCTTCTATACGTTCAACCGAAGACATTGGGGGCATTGTCTGCTGCACATTGGTGGTCATTCTCCTGGTCACGTCGAGCTCTTCGAAAATCCCCGGTGCGATCTGCTCTCTATCTGGGTACCCGACCGTTGTTCCTTCGTTTCCGGCAGGTCCCCGTGGCACCAAATTGTGAGGTAAGGATGCGAAAGAGCATCCCTCGTCTTGAGAGCGTTTGTGGTGGTTGTCTGCTAACTCCGGGATTCGCGTTTCGCCTGCCGTCGTTTTCCTCATCCTGTTCACGTGGAGCACTTTCCGCTCCCCAGTGCGGGCATTCTTGACACAATACGTAACCTCAGATAGTTTTTGAATCACGTGGTACGGGCCTTCTCACTTAGGAAACAGCTTCTTTGATATTCCTCGTTTAACGGCCTTTACTTCAATGTACACGAGATCGCCTATGTTGTAAGTTGCTCTTTGCGAATTTCGATCGTACAGTTCTTTTCTGTGTTCAGCTGATTTGGCTAGTTTCTCTCGTGCTGTTTCATGAGCCATTGTAAGTCTGTGACGTAGTTCATGGCAGTAATTCTGAGGTGTATCGTAATTGACAGGTGGTAGCTCATATAAGAGATCCGGCAAATCAGCGTTACGTCCGTATAGTAAGTAGAAAGGCGTCTCATCTGTACTTTCATGTTTGGCTGTGTTGTATGCGAACATACAATATGGAATCCATTGGTCCCAGTCTTTCTGGTCAGCACGCACATAGTGGGATAGCATTGAGACCAAGGTTTGGTTAAGTCGCTCTACGGCTCCGTTGCACTGGGGATGATATGCTGTTGTTTGTAGCTTCCGTATCCTTAGCAATGTGCATACATCCTGGAACAGTCTTGATGTAAAATTAGGGCCTTGATCTGTCAAGATTTGCTGAGGCACCCCATGGCGAAGGATTACGAGTTCCACAAACTTTTTAGCAACAGTTTCGGCTTTCTGGTCTGGCATCGCGACGACTTCTGAATATTTGGTAAGATGGTCTACAAACACCAGAAGATAACGATTTCCTTCCGTCGTAGTCGGAAATGGCCCCACAATATCCATTCCTGCCCTTTGAAATGGGTGTGGAACCTCTTCGAATACTTGTAGAGGGGCTCGCCTTCTGTTGTGGGACGCTTTGTGACGTATGCACGACACACACTGGGCACAGTAGTTCTGTACCTTCTTTTGCATTCCGTGCCAGAAGTACTTTTCTCGGACCCTTTCACTTGTCTTGCCCGTCCCTTTGTGTCCGGAGTAAGGTGTGTCATGATATAGTTGGATCACGTAATTTTTTAGCGATTCGGGGGCAACAATTCGGTTCTTCACAAGGCGGTCTTGCTTCAACGTAGTCTGCTCTCTCCGACAAAGAAGGCCTCGAGAGTCGATAACATAGCATCCGAACGTCTTATCCGGTTGCTCTTCGCACTTGGAGATGAGCGTGATTAACTTTCGATCCTCTCGCTTTGCACCAATAAAACGATCGCCATCACAATGTGGTTCATATTGAATAACTTCTCTGACCACAGCTCTGCTTAATGCGTCCGCGTTCTGATTCATTTTTCCAGCCCGATGCTCCACTTCAAAGTTATATTCTTGCAGCAGTAAATTCCAGCGTGATAAACGAGAACTGGGGTCACGGGCGTTCATCAGCCATTTGAGTGCACGACAGTCGGTTAACACCTTGAACTTTCTTCCATACAGGTAACACCGGAACTGCTTGACTGCCCAGACTACCGCCAAACATTCTTGTTCCGTTGCTGCATATTTTTGTTCGGCCGGATTCAATTTCCTGCTTGCATATGCAATGGGGTGCTCGTTTCCTTCGAACTCTTGCGTCAACACGGCTCCCAGTGCACTTTGAGAAGCGTTCGTTATCAGAATAAATGGTTTCGAAAAGTCTGGGAACCTCAACAGAGGAGCTTGCGTCAGTTCATGTTTCAGAACCTCAAAAGCCGCTTCAGCTTCCGTGCTCCAGCTGAAAGTGACCTTCTTTGACATGAGCGCAGTCAAAGGTTTGGCTTTTTCGGCAAACTCTGGTATGTGACGCCTGTAATATCCAATGAGACCAAGAAATTGGCGAACTTCTTTGACTGTTGTTGGTCTTGGAAATTCATTAACACAGCGCGTCTTTTCTGGATCTGGTCGAACCCCGTTTTTCGACAAAATGTGTCCGAGGTACTTCACTTCTTGTTTAAGAAATTGACATTTTGAGGGTTTTAATTTCAGTCCTGCCGCTTGTAGTCTCCTCAGGACAGTCTCGATATCTTTAAGATGTTGGTCGAAGCTCTGGCTGAAAATGATGATGTCATCTAGATAGACGTAGCATGTCTTCCCAAGAATGCCAGCCAAAATTGCATCCGCCGTACGCTGAAAAATGGCGGAGCTATTAACCGATCCCATTGGCATCCTCTTCCACTGATAGTGCCCACTTGGTGTATTGAAAGCGGTCTTCTCTTTATCGCTCGGTTCCATCTCTATTTGCCAGTAACCGGCGGCCATATCTACGACAGAGAAGTAGTGAGCAGACCCCAAGAGAGCAAGCGTTTCCTCAATATTGGGCAGTGGGTAAGGATCAACTCGAGTCACTTTGTTCAAATCTCTGTAGTCGATCACAAACCTGAATGACCCATCTGCCTTCTGTACCAACAAAGCAGGAGCGCCCCACGGGGATGTCGAGTGTTCAATTATGTCCTTCTCCAGCATTTCCTTGACCTGCTGTTCCATATCTTCTCTCTTTGCATAAGGGATTCTATAGGCTCTTCTGTATACAGGTGCGTCTACTAAGGTTGGCACGCGGTGCTTTATCACGTCGCAACGTCCAAGGTCTAGTTTATGAAGAGAGAATGCGCTCTTGTACTTTGTAAGAAGATCTAGGACTGACGTTTTTTCTTCCTCTTGCAGATGGTCAAGATCGAATTGCTCAGTAGGACGCCACCCTTCTCTTGCCTGTGCGCTGCAACGCAAAACGGGCTCTCCAGTCGACCCTTCGTTCACAATACTTATGAAATCTCCAACTAGCTGATTCTTGGCTACACGAAGTTCCTGTAATGTCAGGTTGGCCATTCTCACCGGTACCTCGCCATCGCTATTGATTCGAACGGCCACATCTGCTCCTAATAGTCCGTGTGTACCTATTTCGCGCATCTCTACAACACCATCTCCTGAAATCGGCATCAAATGCTTCACTCTGGCAAGCGCCATCGTCTCCGACATTGGTGGTATTACACATTCCCTCGTAAGAAATACAGGAGAACGTACACTTTCGGTTGATGGTACATCAGATAGTGCGGGGTGATCGTCGTCTTTTCTCCAGTTAAGAATAGGGACGCTTTGCCCTCCTATCCTAAGAATGCCCTCCGATGCCAGAATATCTATGCCATACTTTCGCACAACATCTTGGCCGAATATTCCAGCAACTGGAAGCATAACATCGTCCGCGCATGCAAAACAGGGATGTTGAAAAGTAGTGGTTCCTATCTTGAAAGGAACGTCAAAACAACCGCTCGTTTTCAATGGCTTCCCCGTAATTCCAATCAGTTCGGTGTGGGCATGCGCTTCTGAAAGGCTGAAAGGAGCACCTCCCTTAAGATTTCGTAACACAGACTCTTTCATGAGCGTTACCTTAGATCCAGTATCGATAATAAATTCGGCCACTGTTGTTCCTACTTGGCACTGAACCATTGGACTGCTCTCACCACATAATCTAACTAACCCCGCTTTCGTATCGGCTTCCTTCTAGATGGGGTCATTTGAGAGGAGCCGTTCTAGTTTTCCTGGCGTCTCCCCGTGACTTGCCCACCTTTTTTTTTGACCCCGTCCTTTTCCCGTGTTTCCATCACTTCGAAACATCAAGGCCTGACAATTTCGTGCAATGTGGCCTAGTTGTCCACAGTTGAAACACCTGGGAGAGTAACATCTCTGTGCATAGTTCGAACTACTCTGGTCCCTAGTCTCCCGAGCTGCCGTTCCTTCCTGCAGCATTGCTTCGATTCGTTCAAGACGGCTTCGCACTTCTTTAAGTTCAGAGTCATTTGCAGCTACTGTCCGTACCGCTTGGTTTGATGTAACCTGTTGGTCATTCCTCTCCTCCTTATGTGCTAACGCTGACAGCCTCCTCAAAGGACTTAGGATCTCTAGAGAGAACAAACCGCCTCACTGGATCTCTTAGGCCATGCACATATTGCGTGAGCATTTGATCTTCCAACAATTCTCTAGCAGCGTCCTCCTTCTGTTTGGCCCGTTCACCTTCGTAAAGGACCAAAGTTCGCTGCCCCAGTCTTTGCACACGGGTCGCGAAGGCTCTGACATCTTCATCTGCTTGTTGACGAGCCCCCATAAACTTCTCAAGTCGAGCGCTTCGTGATTCGCTATTGAATCGTCCAAGGAGCAACTGTTTGAAGTCTGTAAATGATGCGACGGATTTCATCCTCTCTTCATGCCACGCGAACTCGTATGCCCTCCCTGACATTTTGCACTTGGCAATTCCTATTTTCTGCGTGTCGTTCCAGCCACCCACCTGTGCGACCTGTTCGAGCACTAAAATAAAATCGTTTACGGAGGTTCCGTTACCATCCCCGGAAAATATGGGCACCATTCCTCCCAATGCCAGTACAGTTGCCCCCAGAGATCCTGTCATTGCTTGTCCATTCCCTTCTCCAGGGCCTGAGGTTGCTTGATTCATTTTCACAAGGCTCGCAAGTAGGAGGGTTGCTCCCACCACTTTAGGATGTCGAAATTATTTGAAGTATCCCACCGCTGCCAGCATTTGTGACGTTGCTATCCGTCACAACACCTGAGTGTGTGTATGTTATAGAGGGTCGTTTCAAATTAGGAGACCTTGTGAATATGAACAAGTTTTACTTTGAGAATTAGAATAAAATTAAGAAATCGGGAAGAGAACGTAGGAAAAATAAGAAAGTAAACTGGACTAAATGAAGAAGAAATACTATCTACACGAAGCAAGAGTAAATGTCATAGTCCGTAGATAGCCACAGATCAACGTAGGTGACTCAGTCAGTGTTCGTCAGCATCACTCACAGTCAGCCGTCTTCCTTCTGTGTCTGCTTGTCGCGGGAGAAGAATGGAGGTCGACGTCGATCGGGACCCCTTCGCAAAGTCCCAGGGTCGATGACGGCGTCTGTTCAGGCTTCCGAAGGTCGGCTTCCACCGCCTGCCCAACCGGCCCTTTTTGTTCGGTCCTCTTCTTCCTTTTTTTTTCTCTTCTTCTTTCTTCTCTACCCCCACCGTCGCACCATTCTCGCACACCACAACGTGACCCCCAGGTCACGTGACCCCTCTGAGGTCACGTGTCCCCTCTGAGGTCACGTGACCCCCGAGGTCACGTGGTCTCCTCCCCAAGGTCACGTGACCCCTCCAGGTCACGTGACCCCCAATGTCACGTGACCCCCTGAGGTTACGTGACCCCTCCCAAGGTCAACTCAAGGTCACGTGACCCCAAGATGGCCCCCACGTGACCCCCCAGGTCACGTGACCCCTCTAAGGTCACGTGACCCCCGAGGTCACGTGGTCTCTTCCCCAAGGTCACGTGACCCCCCGAGGTCACGTGACCCCTCTAGGTCACGTGACCCCCTGAGGTCACGTGGGGGTCACCTTGGGGGTCACGTGACCTTGAGGTGACCCCCACGTGACACCCAAGGTCACGTGACCCCCAGGTCACGCCTCCCCGAGGTCACGTGACCCCCCTCCCCGAAGTCACGTGACACCCCCCCACGAGGTCACGTGACCCCCCCCCCGGAGCATATTAAAGAATGGGGGGAGGAGGAGGAGAAGGAGGAGGGGTCTACCCTCCCCTCAGTACCCTTCCCTCCTCCTCCTCAAGAGCTGCGCTCCAATTCGGCGTTACAGGGATTTGTAAACGGCTTTCACTTTTTTTTTAGCTGCTCCTCAAGATACTTTTTATTCCTCAAGGATTGCCTGCTCCGTATTGAGTGGTGTTCATTCGACAATTATATTTGTGTCACTTGTTAACAGTAATACTTTTTAGAGCGCAGCTCTTAGGGGCCCGTTCCCGGCTTGAGCGGCGTCGCCGTCGGCGTCGCCGTCGGCGTCGGCGTAACCAAGGTCATCCCAAGGTCACGTGGCCCCCAAGGTCATACCAAGGTCACGTGACCCCCAAGGTCACGTGACACCCAAAGTCACGTGACCCCCCGAGGTCACGTGACCCCCCCGAAGTCACGTGACACCCCCAGGTCACGTGACCACCCCCAGGGTCACGTGACCCCCGCCGAGGTCACGTGACCTCCCCGATGACGTCATCGATGACGTCACCGGCATCCGCATCGTCATCGTCATCATCACTGATGACGTCATCAGTGACGTCACTGATGACGTCATCAGTGGTGATGACGATGACGATGCGGATGCCGGTGACGTTACTGATGACGTCATCAGTGATGATGACGATGACGATGCGGATGCCGGTGACGTCATCAGTGACGATGACGATGACGATGCGGATGCCGGTGAGGTCATCAGTGACGTCACTGATGACGTCATCAGTGATGATGACGATGACGATGCGGATGCCGGTGACGTCATCAGTGACGATGACGTCATCGGGGAGGTCACGTGACCTCGGCGGGGGTCACGTGACCTGGGGGTGTCACGTGACTTCGGGGGGCATCCGCATCGTCATCGTCATCATCACAGATGACGTCATCGGAGTCCGCATCGTCATCGTCACTGATGACGTCATCAGTGACGTCACTGATGACATCATCGGCATGGCCACGTGACTTCCCAAGGTCACGTGACCCCCCCGCCAGGTCACTTCACCCCCCAGTACCCTTCCCTCCTCCTCCTCAAGAGCTGCGCTCTAATTCGGTGTTACAGGGAGTTGTAAACGGCTTTCACTTTTTTGCTTTTACTTTGCACCAAACTGTGAAGTTTAAACAAAATACAGGGCGGTCGAATCTTGGAGAACTTGAGAACGACACTCCTGTGAGACTTAGTTCGGCTATCCCCCTGAGGCCACTAGGATCTTTCTTTTCAGGTATCCCTCCCGTACACACTAATAGTTCTATGTAACGTCGGACTAATATGTCACATTTAGACCTTTCAACACTTCTATTCTCGGAACAACTTTCTGAGGCAGTCCAGCAACAACGAAAACATGTTTGGGAGCCTCAATGGTGTGTATACATGTAAAATGGGTTGTGCAGCATTTTTAGAGCGCAGCTCTTAGGGGCCCGTTTCCGGCTTGAGCGGCGTCGGCGTCGGCGTAACCGCGCGGTGCATCATGGGAAATGTCCCATAATGCACCGCGCGAGCCCCCCACTAGGGTCACGTGACCTCGTGGGGGGCACGTGACCCCCCGAGGTCACGTGACCCCGGTGCATCATGGGAAATGTCCCATAATGCACCGCGCGAGCCCCCCACTGGGGTCAGGTGACCTCGTGGGGGGCACGTGACCCCCCCCCCCTCGAGGTCACGTGACCCCCCGAAGTCACGTGACTCCCCTGAGGTCACGTGACCCCCGCCGATGTCGCGTGACCCCCCAATGACGTCATCGTCACTGATGACGTCACCGGCATCCACATCGTCATCGTCATCATCACTGATGACGTCATCATCACTGATGACTCACCGGCATCCACATCGTCATCGTCGTCATCACTGATGACGTCACCGGCATCCACATCGTCATCGTCATCATCACTGATGACGTCACCGGCATCCGCATCGTCATCGGCATCCGCATCGTCATCGTCATCATCACTGATGACGTTACCGACATCCGCATCGTCATCGTCATTATCACTGATGACGTCATCAGTGACGTCACTGATGTCGTCATCGGCATCCACATCGTCATCGTCATCGTCACTGATGACGTCACCGGCATCCGCATCGTCATCGTCATCATCACTGATGACGTCACCGGCATCCGCATCGTCATCGTCATCATCACTGATGACGTTACCGACATCCGCATCGTCATCGTAATCATCACTGATGACGTCATCAGTGATGATCAGTGACGTCAGTGATGACATCATCGGCATTGGGGGTCACCCCCAAGGTCACGTGACCCCCCCCCCCCCCTGGTTAGTTTAACCCCCTCCCCAGTGCCCTTCCCTCCTCCTCCTCAAGAGCTGCGCTCTAATTCGGCGTTACAGGGAGTTGTAAACGGCTTTCACTTTTTTCACCTTAAGTTCAGTAGATACCGCTAAGATGTAATCCTTGACGTTGAAAACTTGCAAAAACATCCATTAGTTTGCCTCTCCGCGAAATGGGAGACGCAGTCAAAAGAAAGAAATGAAACAGCTTTCCCTCCTCAACTCGCAATTAGAACTATCAGCCACGTGATTTGATGCTAATATATACACCGTCAGTGTTTTGATCATAGTTATACGCAGGGTTGGCAAAGCATAGAGCATGGGCTGATCTTCAGACATAGTTTAAGTTGGGCTATAATGCCCGAGCCCCACTAAAGCGACAAACAGAAACAAACGACAGCGGAAAGCCTTAAACCAGAGTCTTTGGCAATTTGACAGCCTTTGTAGGATAAAGTAAGGCTATGCTCAAACACGAGCATTATGCACACGAGCGTACCATTTGCAGGCTTGTAAACACACGTGCTAACTTCACGAGCACCGAACAACTCAAAGCCGTATAAAGGTACTATCGCGAGCATGCTGCATGAGTCTGAGGTTGTCGCTGTCGTTTGTTTCTGTTTCTAGCTCTAGTGGGACTCGGGCCCATTATGATCTTTGAGTTGAACACGAGCCGTTACCCGAATGTTTGGCGATGCTGGTTGTCATGAACCAGAGAATTCGACTCAGGATCATGACAATCGGGTACATAATGGTGTCACGTGACTCTCAGTGCGAAGTTCTGATGTCATGTGACGTCACGGTATCAACAACGTTAATAGATCTAGCGACGTCCTCAATTTGAATCGACTTAACGTGGTGAGTCACGTGACGTCACGGGGTCACGTGATGTGACATTACTTGACATCATGACGTCACGTCACGTGACGACGTGACATATGGCTCATAGTTCCAATAAGAAAGCGCCGCAAAAACCCAGGAATTTATACATTGCAATTCTGTATATGACGATTTGATCAATACGTGGAGGAATGCATGTGCCAATTTTTTCTTCCCAAATATTAAATTTGTAATACAAAAAAAAATACCGTGAACCGTCTTGAACCGGTTACCGTTATATTTTTTTCCGGTTCAGTTCCGGTTCAGTTCCAAGATGGCGGCAAAGATTTCGGTTCGGTTCAGTTCCGGTTCGGCTCGCAATAACGGTTCGGTTCCGGTTTTCGGTTCGGTTCAGTTCCGGTTCGACACCCTGGCTGCAACGTTAGCGCGCGCGGCTCGAGAGCGCTGCCACGTTAGAGCGCGCGCGACTCGAGAGCGCCGCGACGTTAGATTCGGTGTCAGTAGAGCGCCGGTCACGAGACCGCACAAGGAGTCCAGCGCGAGTGGCCCGACCCGACCGACCACTGGTTCGGACATCGCGTGCTTTATGTGAAATAGGCGGGGATTTATGCCGCGGAATTCAGAAAGGACATTACGAATGAGTCGACGAAATTTTGCATGTGACACCAAGAAGTGTTACAAAAAGCTGCCAACAGAAAAAAAAAAAAGAAAAAAGAAAATGAATACCAGTAGCATTCATTTCCGCAGTAAAACACGTCGCAGCTGACCTAGCTTCCTTAGTTCGTTGATTTTAGTTGATAAAGTTCACCACCGACCTGACTAATTTTTATTTGAAATTATTTTAAAACGTTCAAAAAGAAAGAAACCTGTAACATGCTTAACCGTATTTTGGGGTTTTCAAGATCAATTTCGAGACGGGAGCTCTCGTGCAAGGTGTCATACGCCAACCATTCATACTGTCACCAATGAAAATTGTACTAAACGCTTAATACGGGAACCCGTGCCGACAATGAAAATGAAATATGCGTAGCAGAGGGATAGAGCGCAGGAGCGAGACCGACAGCATCCGGTGTGGCAGGCACCATTTGATATGCGCCTCTCGGAATCTGGCTGCTATAGATCTTGACGCATTGGTTGTGTCTCTGGAGACGTTTTTTTGTTAGAAAAAAAGCTGACCATCGAGTTCTACAATCAATCCTTTAAATTTACTACCTGTGGCATTATCCTTTTGTAGAAGTTCGGTCTCTATTCATGTCCAAAACTTTTCTGTTCGAACTTTTATATATGTTAGCGCTGCGGTTTTTTTTCCGGTATTCATATATTTCTAATATCTTGAGTATCCGTTTATTTCTGAATCAAAGCACTCTCATTGAGCCCTAGAAGATCGGACTACTTTCTAGGAACGAAGGTGGAGAAGCTACGGTTATGTGGAATGCAAAGAACGGACAAAGCGATAGAGAAGTCTTTTTTCTTTGTGGACTGTTTTCTGGGACATACAGAAAGGGCCTTTAGGTTGTGTTCTATCAACAACAGAAGGGGACGTCGTCACCGTACGAATGAGGATTTTGGCAAAAAAGTCTCAAATATATTTTACTGATTTACAGGGAAAATTTTCCTGTATCCTTCATAACGCTGGAAAGCTCTGCATTCGATAAATATATGCTGAGTTTCCCTTCGATGAGTTTTTTACTGATAGTTTTTTTAGCGCTGAGCTTTCTTCCTTACGGTCATGTGCGTCACAATACTATTTAAAAATTTGTGAGGGTCGTCTAAATAGCCACGAAATAATTCAGAGCCCGAACGCCTGTCAGGAATAGACTAAATATAGCAAAAAGTAAACTATTTATAGTATATCCGAGAGGCGCACAGTAGCACAGTGGAGAAATATTATACCGCATTCACATGACCGTAAAGGTACCTTTAGCTAAGGGACCTTTATTCTCTGCGGCCAATCAATTAACGATCTTCCGCGCGTGGCGTGTGCTCGCAACCCAAGAGCACGGGCTGATTCGCCGTTAGCAAAGGGACTTATGTTAAAAGTACCTTTATGTTGACCGTGTGAATAAGGTATTAGACTCGCTGCTCCACCCGACTGCTGACATTTCCGGTACCTACATGTCCCACCCCACTCCCATGCCCACTTCTCTCGCCCATTTCAGTAAACAATTGGTTAAAGAGTGTCGTACCCGTTCTATTTTTTTTTATTAAAGGCATATTTAATCAATCCAAAATCACCAATACTCCGATCCGATTAATCGCACAATTTGGTTTTGTCCGTGGAGCCGCGGGTACATCCCATATTTTGCGATGTTCGCTCTACTGGGGTGCGCGCTCGTGTCGCGCGCTCTAACGTCGGCGCTCTAGCGTCGCGCGCTCTAAAGGCGCGCTCCCTGGCTGGCTGAGCCTTTTACTTGTATGGCTAGGCCTCTCCCATATTGGGCCGCCATATTTGTTTTAGGGTGTTAGCAGCTACATGATTTTCTTGAGCTCCGGTAGCAACACCCTTACACGAATAAAGAGGTTAGCCAGAGGACGAGTCATTTACACGAATAAGGGTGTTGAAATTTTAAGTGTGTACGACGGGGTTTAAGGGAGTTGCGAATTCGGAAAGCTTCTTCCGCGGTGCCATTGTGACGAAGGAAAAACACATTTTTCCGCGGTGTCATTGTGACGAAAAGAAAACACTTTTTCTTTTGACGAACTTGGGCACGTGTACGACGTGAAGGAGGTCCGTTTCGACGGGCAATTGTATGTCACAGCACGCTGTACTCCGCTGACGAAATTGAGCGCGCCCGCAAAAAACGCTGGGCTTCGTGGTCATAAGAGTTTTCTTAGTGGACGTTGAGCGCACTGCGCTAATGGTGTACGTTTATTGCATTCTGAATCAGCTTGACAGCAACCGGGCGATTGTTTTCGCGCGTTCCGCGATTCCCAGCATTACTCTCTTCTTGTAGGCTGATGCAAAGATCCTAGGGTGGTTTGGCTTGTGTGGGTGACCTCGTTCTGCTTCTCGTTCCCGGTGAAGTGTTCACTACATATCTTAGAGTTTCTTTTTTGTACGTGTCTATATTGTTCCATTGTCTCTAGAAAGAGTTAATTGTATTATTCGCCAGCGGATTAAAGCAACACGCGAACTGCAAGGTGAAAAACGCCACTAACTTGCATCGACGCACATGTCGCACCCAGGTTGCGCGGCGCTCTGCATCGAAGAGAAGCCGGTAAACTTCGTGCCGTGAGCGTTCTTGCACGTTCTGTTGCAGCCGACCACACAACAATTAATGTGGCTTTTTTGGTGCAAAATAGCAGTCTCAGAAACTGCAGCGGAAACCTGCTACAACTCACAACCTGCGCAGCTACTGCAGATGCTTCCCGATGAAACCCACCCGTTTGCCGCAAGGGGCGCCCTGGTTGGGGCTTGAATTACGTCCGCACGGTTTTTATAATGCGGGTGGATTTAATTTTCAGTTATGCCTCCATGTTTGTAATTAAATTAACGTATTTATATAAATTATAAAGTTAATTACTAAAAGTAATTCTGAACATAATTATATCAAACACTTATTCTTTCTTAAATTTACCCCCTTCGCAGGAACCAAAATTACACCACCCCTTATCTGTGCCATACGTATATTTCACAGGAACGATTTGGTCCGCCTTTCGTAAAACATCCTGGATGTAAAGCTGAGTGCACCTCCCAAGGATATGCCTTTCATATAGTATGTATTTTAAAGAAATATACAAAATATGACCCGCATCATTATCGTATAAACTGACATGGAAACCCCAACAGCAAAATTATTGTGGTTACCAACTTCTATCTGGATTTCATTGCACGGTGCGCATGGATACTTAGAAACTGTAGGCTGGTTTGTTTTTCGTCACATAATGTTAAACACCAAGATACCGACTGTCCCTTGTTACGTTTCTCCGGGAGAATCGACGAATCCGGAGACCGACGTTTATTTGGCAGCGTTTATTGTTCGGCAGCCGGAACCAAAAGAGCGCAAAGCTTGCCGGCGATGCCGCTTATATCGGCAGCAAGCACCAGAGGTACGCCCCCCTGACTCAGCAGTTCTGCTGCGGCCGCGACAGCGATAAGCGATAACATCGCATCGTAACACCCTATACTACTCCCATGATCTTCTTTCGCTTCGATAGACCTTCCTCGTGGGAGGGCTTTGGGGTTTCGCGGTAATGTGCTGCATACTGCTCTTAACCGCCGGCAGCAGTGGCGTCCACCGATAGTCCTCCGTGAAAAAAGGGCAAGGGAAGGGGGGGGGGGGGGGCGTATCAGGAAGCAACGCAATGAAACGCAAATATCAAACTAAGGTAGGGACAGCATGACCTAGCTTCTATGCCCTACGACAGAGCATCACCGCTGTACAGCAATTGTCAGTTGTAAACAAATGTCTCCTTGCAGCCGACTTTGTGCGGCAAACCCTCTTTAACGAAAACAAGCTAGCTCAATTTAAGTAAATCTTTGCTGTCGTTCATCTCTTAAAGGGGTACTCCGCCGATCTTTCGAGCTACACCAACCAACTCTATTTTCAGAATCACCGGTCTTTACGATTTCCTGTATACTAATTCGTACCGCGGAACTCAGAATAGTTATTGTAAAATCGGCAAATGAAAATGATGACATATATCCAACAATCAAATATACCCTCGTTTATTCAGTGCCGTGACGTCAGGGGAAGGCATGGTTGAATGTTGAGCGGACAGTCTAAAAATATAGACTACGCCGAGAGTTTGTCTCGTGCTGCTGCGCGGGTGCTGGAGGAAGCTCACGAAGCGCTTATTTGAAACCATAAAACTGCTTGTAATCAGTGGGAACAAAATCTACATTCCAAAGGCTGAACCAATGCTTTCCCCTGAGGTCACATTTTCATTGTTGCCAATGGAGGCTCTCATTTAGAAAAACAAGGTGACGACCAATATTGGAAATTCAATAACTCCGGAAAAAAATATTCGGCCTAAAATTTGGGGAATTATCTCAGAGAAGTTTGTTGGTATGTTGAGCAAATGTTCAGGCAAATTGGGGACTGCGAAGAAAACCCCGCAGTACCCCTTTAATGGAGGTTACACGTTACTCAATGTTTTGCCATCAAAAGTTAGTTCGTCACGGTAAACGGTTAAGGAGAAATTAAAGAAAATAAAAAGTGGAGTCTTTTTTTCAATATTGACGTGCAATTAATTGCTCCACATTTAAAGAAATTAGCTCAGTCTCTTTATTAATTACAAAACTACAATAAAGGCTCGGCATATTTTACTTATATATTCGTACAGTACATATAAAGATGATCATTTTGATATTTTTTGCTTCGTTATAATTATTGGGAAGTAGTTAATTGAATTCATCTGTCCTTAAACGGTGTTTCTTTGACGTGTTTAGTAACTTTGTTCACATTAAATTTTTTTATTGTCGGTTTTAATATTCTGTGTACATGTTCTAAACCTTTCATAAAATGAATCAGAAAAAAGATAAATACTACATGTACGCTTCGATGTAAAAATGACGGCTTGGCGAAGCACCATAGCGAAAGGCATGGCAATCCCCACGTTTCGAGCTTCGAAGGTTTATAACTCTGGAAGAAAACTTGCTACGGCGTTCGCATATAGCCCAATGCTCCTTCCAAGAACATGGCTTCAGCATATATGTTTTAGATTAATATAAAAATATGACCCGGAAAATCAATGTACGATCTGACGTGAAAACACCTAGAGGAAATATGTATTTCACTCGTTTATATATAGAATGCTTTCTTTTTACATGTAACAGATAAAAATAAAAGTGGGTGACCTTTAGATGGGTGTTGTGTTCACCCTGCATTGAACGCACACGGCGGGCGCAACAAGGAGCAATATTCATCACGATCCGTCAACTAATTAACTAAAATTGCCTAATGAATTTTCTTAGTATTGGTTTTATGATTCGTGTTCCAATTCCATATTTAAAGTCAATTACTAATAATGGCTAGACCCATTTATACAATTCGCGAAAAGGGATTACCCTTTGACAGATTTAGCGATACGTTTATGAATGTTTGTCGGAAATTCAAAGAGTGTGTGCATGGAGCGCACTTCGAAAGGACCTTTAGCAAACCGTTAAGGCAGGTTCACACAGCGCCGTTTTTTGACGTCATGTTACGTTACGAAAGCTTACGGACAACTCACCGGTACATCTGTGCCTCATAATGCGCGTGTCTACCACGCGTTTCGAGTTTTGGAATAAGTGGATTGGAGCATTACTTATAAAACCAATGCTTAAAAAGCTCATTAGGCAATTTGAGTTCATCAACCGATGGTTCGTGATATAAACATTGCTTCGTTTAACGTCCGCGGGGCACGTTAAATACACAGTGAAGACAGCACACAAATAGGGGTCACCAACGTTTTTTTTCTCTTTCGGTCTCTGGTAAAATGAAATGGCCTTTATATATCACAATGAATGGTTGCGTCAACCCAAACGGTGCAAAAATGTTTACAATATTCGCAAAAAGTGCAAGACAAACAAAATAAAGAATCCAATAGCTTTCAAACGTGGTTTATTGTCGTGACATTGCGTCCCTTCACCCACTCGCGTTTCAATTAAACCTGCTTTTTAAAACAGCATTTGTGTTAGGTTGTGATCCCTCTGTGCATGTAGGAATGGGAACCTCTTTACAGCCGTCAGTGGTGGAAATTGCAAATGTTCTTGATCCGCAGAGCCTTGTAAACTGATCGTTACATTTCCTACCGGTGGGATCAATGCTTGCTCTGACCATATCGCATGATCTCATGGCTTCATCAACTGAAAAAAAAATAATTAAAGTTAGATCATTCGAATGAAGTTTCCAAGTAAAAAGAGCTAAAAATTTAATATAAATATATAGTTAAAAAGAAAAATTGGGCGTTCCTAATGCACCATTTCATTACGCGCTTGTCTTGTTATTTTTTATGCCGCGCGCACTACTATAGAGAGGTAAACCGGTTGTCAACCAATCTGAAAATAATATATTTTACTTTTGCAGTCCACTTGATATGTGGTAAAATAAATATTTTTATAATATGCATTCTTACAGATTGTTTGAAGACGCGAACAAAAACAGAAAGGGTGACCAATTTTGTCTTAAAACGACGAATTGTTTGTATATAAGTCAAGCAACATTAAAACAAGCACAATATATAATAAACCTTGAGCATTGTAGAATATTGTGAATTAGGTGGAAACAATATGTAATATACCACATGACTCGTTAATCTTAATTAAAGAGTAAATATTTAGATTTTTCTGCAGGCCAAGATAACATCTATAGCTGCGTACAACATGTCTGCTCGATGCTCATGAATTGCAATGTTTTTGAGTGTTACATACTTTTATTATTTAGATTCTAAATAAGAGTGCAAGCTTCTCTTGTCATTTTTAATCTCTCCAGCACCAAGAACAAGTACACAAACAGAAGTAACAAGAAAGACTACATTCTGCTACGTCCAATGGAAAATATTAAACGAGTAAATAAATATTAGCACGTTATAGTGAACTCCTGCTAATGAAACTCATCCCATGAATTGCAGCAAATAGAATAACTTATTCATCTAAACTTCGTGTCATAAATAATCGGGAATTAGAGTCATACGCATTATAATCTCTACATATAGCTTCACAAAAATCACATTCTTATAACCTAATTGTATTATAGGATGTACTTCTTAAAACTATGGCTGCAAAGCTCTTGTCAAATTACTTTCTTATGTAGAGGAGGTCATTCTGTTCTAGTCTGGCGCCCCGAATAAAACTTAACTTCGATTCAAGTTTAACTGAAGTGCGAACAGAACGGCATTTTAGATTTAAATAATGCAACAACCAAAAAATATATGATTCCCTACAGTACTCTGCAAGTCCTTTAAAATTAGACTAGGCGACGCAACGAATTTATTTGCATCTTATGACTCCAGCGAGTTCACAAGTGACTGTAATGCCCTTATTTGCTAAGAGCACTAAAACGTTTATTAATTCAGATGGCTCACATATTTTCACAAACCACCTGACCATCAGGTTTTCACAATAAAGCTAAAATATGTGTTCCATTAGTTTTCACGGGTTTAACTCGTAAAAAGCGAAAATAACCGCTTTTTTTCCTCCCCCATGCGTTTTGTTTATAAACCCGTGTCGGGACAGACGTTTTCCTGACTAAGAATGATATCCACGTGGTTTAAATAGCCTTCGCCAAAAGGCTTAATTTTAAGAAATAAATTGTACGATAGTGATTCACTTAAGATCTATCTCTGGTTTCAAAAGTTTAACTGCATTTCTAATTTCTTTTCTTGAATCTCAGAATAAGCATTTTTTATATTAATGTTTATTTATTAACACTGCAATCCCTAGCTGGGATTATAGAACGTGAGTACATCGCTTCAAGTAGAACATGTCAGAAAAACACAAAGAAAGCAAACAGCAAACAAAATATTTACATTGGGATAGAACTAATTTAGATGGGAGGCGAACAACGACAATGATGCCTGCGCTACTATATTGTTAGTAAGGTTATTCCAGTCGTTTAGTGTTCGCGGGAAGAAGGAATCAATAAAGCAGTTATTACTCTAGCGAAAAGGAGTTACTCTTCGGCCATGCCTCTGCCGAGTGGCATATCCAGGGAAGAAAGTTATGCGGAGTTTAAGTTCGTCTGCTTCTTGGACAGGGGTTGCGACAATGTCAGGACGCTGAGCCCTTATTGGCTAATTGAGAAAAATAGCGAGTAGTCCTCGAGGCACCTAGCATTGAGGTCTGTCCATTATCCTTCCAAACAAAGCCAATCAGAAGTCGACGTCGTTCTGACGTCACCGCAACTTTTGTGCCAGAAGCAGATAAACTTCCTTTCCGCATTAGTTCAGGTAGGTCATATACCCTATAATGCGCATTAAATATTTGACACAAAAACTTCAGTCGAGAATGCCGATTTCTTTGGGATAAAGGCGGTAAGTTTACTCTGGATAAAAGTTTAGTTAAAAAGTACGTCACAAAATCATTAGAAGTAAAGAGAGTGGCCAGTTCTGCACGCGATCAAGCTTATTAATGTAATCTTATTGTATGAAACCCGAATGATAGCCGAGTAATGTAATGTTGGAAGGACTGTAGTTTTATATGAGAGGTGACGCAATTAAGGGTTAGGAAGTTTAGCGCCCTTCTAAGAAAGAGCAACTTTCGCTGAGCGTTAGATGTCACGCAATTAATCTGCCTTGTTCAGGTAAGATGTTGATTCATCAAGAGTCCAAGGTGTTTATATTGTGCTTCTTCAAATATAGACATATTTTTGGCATTGTAAAGAAATTTTAATAAACGTTTTGGTAAATCAATTTGTTTTAAAAAAGCGTTTTTATTTCAATGTTCTAATTTATTTGCCACTCCGTATACCATGTAGCCATATTTAAAAAAAGCCCTATTTAGCAATGGTTAATTTTTAGGTACAATTTACCTCCGAGTAAATTACACAATCATCAGCATATAACTTGATTTTCACCGGAACATCTTGTAAAATGTTATTTATAAATAACAAGAAAAAGAGAGGCCTCATTTCAGAGTCATGGGCAATGCCAGAGTGAACAGAAAGTCTATCGGAAGTATGGTCACCCAAAACTACGAAGTGTCGACGGTTCGAAACATACGCTGAAATTTATTTTACTAACTCGGTGTTCCTACATATTCTTTTCTAATTTGTACAATCCATTTTTGTTTTAAACCTTCTCAAATGCCTTTGAAAATTTCCTAAAACATCGTCCATTTGTTTACTGATATTTATTGCTGAGGAGAAGTCCTGAACAAGTTTAATTAATTACGTGCACACAGAGAAACATTTCCTGAATCCATGCTGATTTTCTGTCAAGATATGGTGCTCGTATAGAAATTTGATAAATTATTATGTATCTTATTCTCAAGAAGTTTGCAGGCTGTTAAAGACAATAAAATATGACGGTATTTTCAAGCCACTGTCTGTTTTCATTTTTATGAAGCGGTTTGGGTCTCTGGCAGTTCTCCAGTCATCTAGAATTTGATCCTCTTACAATGAGTTTCGAAGCAAAATGAACAAGTATTTTGAGACACATTCAGCATACCTTAATAATTAGTCATTGAGGATATGGTCAGGACCTGGAGATTCCTTAAAAGGGGGGTGGAACGATTTCCGGACTTCGGTCAAAGATTTCTGGAAGTTGCTCTATGACACTTGTGAAGTAAAGAACAGAAAAGGTATTTCGCCTGTGTGTTCTAGTTGTTGCGTAAAAAAAGATAAATATTGGCATTTCGGGCACCCCTCAACTCACTCCCAGCTTTCAGGGTCACACCTGTTCCCCCTCCTAGTGACGTCATTCGGAGTGCCGTGTATGTTCCCGTGTGCTATCTCGCAGGACGGTTCCTTTCACTCTCTCCGCTGACATTACCGGGCGTTATGCTGCAGCTTAGAGCCGAGCGAGGTCACGTAATCTTCTCGCCGCATTCCCCTCGGCTGCCCACTTGGGGCTGCAGGTGGGGGAAAATGCTCGACTTTTGCTTTGCGATTATGCAGTGGAATCGCGACATTTTTAATGAAGGAGGTGTTTTTTCTATCCTCCGGGACACGATAAAAAACGTAAAAATGACGAGATGCAAATTCTTTTAGTCATAAAATTGTTTCACCGCCCCTTTAAAATCGAGTTTCAAAAGCATATTCAATATACCATATTCACTCATTTAAATATCAGGCAGGCCCGGGGGGGGGGGGGGGGGAGGGGGGTGGTGCGCATGAACTGGGTAACACATCATTGTCGTGCGTAAAAACCGAATTTAAGCGTTCATTAAAGGTATTCGAAATTATTTTTGACCATGTGTTAGATTTCGACTATTTTCAAAAGTATCAATCATTCTAAACAATCGCCAAAAATATTTTGGTGGCGTGGATATAAAGTTTGGCAATGATTCGCCGAGATAACGATTTGTTTCTATGGTTAGTTGGGCGTGAAGTTGTGAAAAAAAAGAGCAAGACATATTTTATTCAAACCTAAAGGGTTTGTGCAAGTTTTTATAATTTTTATCGTTTCATTTGTCTTTTCACCTGTAATGTTTTCCTAAAAATTCAGGGATTCTCGTCATTCTGCTTCTTAACACTTAGTGATACAAAAAGTTCAATACATTCATTTGGCGTAACCTTAAACGAGTTCCAACTGTAGTTGACATCCCCAGTGTTATTAGCAAAATCATCAAATTGAAAGAAAGAAAATCGTTCATCGAAACATTTTTTGCAGGAGAGAAATTGGGATAACACGGTGGAAAGTCTTTTGACCGTTTTTGGTGATGTCCTTGACCCCCTTTAGCTCACGCATGAAGTACCCGTAGAGACTGTTATTCAATTTTTAGACATTAAGCTCACCCTCTCTGAACAGCAGATGTGTTGGGCATACCACCCAAGGGCCAACAAGCCGTTGTTACCATTTAACTCTTCCCACTCTAAATTAGTTAAAAGAGGAATAGTTAATTTGTGTTTTACGAACGCCCTCAAAAATTTTTGCCACCATGCAATGTTCTTGAGCCTGAGTGAGCAAAATAAACGCTTGCAGCCTGCCGGGTTTCGAAAGGCTGTGAATGTATCTGTAGCAGAAGGCGTACATAAGAAAATAAGAAAGGACGTTAGCCCGCGCCCAGAGGCAGGTCAAGCGAGACTGAAAGTTGTGGATGTACCTTACATGCAGAGAACAGCGCACCAGTCTTGGAAAAATAGCAAAACGTGTAAACGTAAAAGTTATTTCCTCTGCACCCGAAAAGCTCGCAAAAATGTGCAAGTTGACAGACCCATTCCGCAAGGTACCAACGGGCTGCCCAATCAAGCACAGGAGTCCGTTTGTCGCGTGTACGAAAGGGGTGGTGTATCGGAATCCGCTTTCATGTGGCAAGATATATGTCGGCCAGACAGGCAGATGTTTAAATGTAAGGCTAAGGAGAACACTACCAGAAAGTGAACGGGTTTCGGGATGGCCATCTGTCATGTCACTGTCATGACTGCGGGTGCTTCTTCTACTGTTCTCGCCAGCCACAAAGATAAGACTGTCAGAGAGATTATTGAGGCAGACGCCATAAATAGTCCCGACACGTGTTGTGCTGTGCGGCTTCAATTGACTTCGGGGAAAAAGAGTTAGTGTACTTGCGGTCCGTGGCGGGGCCACGGATTGGTTGAGATGTGGTGCGGTGACGCAGTGCGTTTCTACGCTGAGGCTCTTGAATTAAATCAGTTGAAAGTTAGCGCTCTGTGGTGTCTGTTCTTCCTATGTTCCTGTCTTAAAGCACAATCATGTTTTCTCACGCACAATACCAACTCGCCCAACAATCAGCACTTAACACTTCAACTTGTCCTTTTTATTTACAAAAAAAAAATCTGTTAAAATTAGTAGCACCGCATTGTGATCGGAAATAACCGGAAATAGTTCACATTTAGCTTCAGAAGACTGGCGCCACTTTTCCTGGGATAGAGGGATTTTAATACCATCGCCCTATTCGACGTTTTGCGTATGGCGCGTACTTCGCTCGCTTTCCTGTAATCCGTCTTACACATGTCTGCGGTAAAGACAAAGAGACAGGCGCGTCAGCGTCCTTCCACCCTTAAGCAGAGACTGTTAGATTAGAACTCGATTTATTATCCAAAAATAAAAAAAGAAAAAAAAATGGTGATTGGATTGGAGAGGGCACCAGGTGAACTGAATTCGAGGTTTGGGTGCTGGGAAATCAGGTTATATGAAAGAGCCTACTTTGGCCACAGTGATAAAGTCCAGCAGGCTTCTTAAAATTTTTCTTTGTTTGTTTTCATTCCCAGGAGGGTGAGTCCGGCCTTTAAATGAAACCGCGTCTTGGGGTCTATATTTTACTCTCATGTCTTGATATTTCAGACATTCCGAGATCGAGTGTTCGGTGTCCTTGACACTCAGGTCGCGGTGCTGATTATCTACTCGTGCTCCATAAAGCGAGGCGAGCCGGAGATAGGGTGGCATCCGTTCTTACTCGTGTGAGCAGCACTTCCCCTCTGGGATCGCACCCCTTCGAAAGGAGTCCGAGAAGATCCGGTTCGGATAGGCACTCATCTAGCCTCGCTTTTATGTCTTCTTTGATCATCGCCCTCTCCTCAAGCGGGTCATAATCCTAATGTTCCCAGTCGACGGGTGACAAAGCCCGCTCCTCAGAACGTGTTGTCCGGTCGCACCTGTGATCGATGCGTGAATGCGGCAGCTCTTCGTCTCGTTGTCCGGGGAGAGCTACAAGAGACACGCTGGAGATAGTGCTGCGCCTATATTTGCGGCCCCGCCGGGGGCACCTGCGTCAGTAGGTGTTTGGTGAATGAAGTCATTACGTACCCCGGGCCATGCGGGTACGCCCGCCCACGTCTGGCTGTGCGTGGCTTTCCCGTGTCTGGGGGAAAGGGCCTTCTGGCGGTTGAGCCAACCCGCTGGAGGTTTGGACCCTTCGGGGTCCCCCGGGTGAGGCAATACACCACTTTGACCCCTGCTTCTCATAGATGGGTGTACGGATGACGCAGTCAGTCGCCTCCTCTTCTACTATTTCCTCCCTTCTTTCACTTTAACTTTTAATCCTACTTTCCCCTCTCGTTTCCCTCCATTCGTGGCTTTTCATTTTTTTTTGGCGGCAAGGTCCAACCTTGAGGGGAGAAGGGCGCTAGTCTAGACCCACCCTTGTGTATCGCATCAGGGCATGTGCTATTGGAGTATCGTGCACAACAAACCCATTTTTGTTGTGCTGTTATCCATTCCCATGTTGGGGTCCATGATGGGCGGCAAACCGGAGATATCGAATATCTCCCAGTTTTCTATCAGTTTCAAAGCAATATGTTCT